>NC_066840.1:8453366-9120039 GCF_001640805.2 Lates calcarifer
CAGCTTGAAAAACCATTGCAGAATCATCCTCTAGTCATTCTTCGGCCAGTCTATCCCAAGTGTCATTGAACATTTACTTGATGAGGACAGACAGGTCTACTTACGTATGCGTTTGTATGCGTTTTGTAATTGATGGAGTCAACCATTATCAAATATACCATTATTGTGATGTCACTGCTACGACAGGCCACTGAAGTATGGAAAATCAAAATGCTTTGACACCCACACGGATACAGTTGAAACACTCCCTCAGTTACGGACCGACTGTTTCAACATGTAGTGAGTGGATGGAAAGCAACACAAAAAAGATGTGGTTCTACCCGCCCAGGACAGAATGTATCACTCATTGGAATCAACACCATGACCTTGAGTGGCAGAATACGTGAAACATTTAAAACTGCAGGGAAAGTGTACCATAATAGTAGTGACCACAATCGTTCGGTTTTCCACTGAGGAGTCGTTGGAGACCTGCGGGTCCATAATATTTACAAATCGCGTGTACTCGTTCCAGTACCCAATCTGCAAAGAAAAAATAGTGGTTAGTGGTGCATTCCCACCCATCGGCGACAGTCATGTAAGTGAGCATATAGCAGGGACACTTCTAAGCATTAGTGGGAGCTACCATGATGCAGAGCTCATTAAAACAGCACTGCATTTCCCAGAGGCCTGCTGTCTCTGCCCTAAAGTTCGACCAAAAGTAGCAGCGGAATGAGCAGAATACTAAAACGGCAGAAGTTGCAGAGGAAAGTAAGCATGGAATAAATACAGAGTTTATAAAATGTTGTTAGATTTAGCATGCACTTAGTGCAGTAATAACATGATAATATAATATGGGTTCTTATGATCTACACCAGTTCAAATAACCAAATGTGCAGGAACTGAACTGCATGACCATACGGCAGAAAACTGCAATCCCTCCCACCTTCAGCTTCCCAGGTTTTATGATAAATAATTGATATTTGGGCCTATGAACTGCATACTTGTTTAATAATTTAGCATAATATTCCAGTGGCTCTACAGTTTCTCTTGCACAGGCCTGCCATTGCAGTTAGTCTGTATTCTGCTGTACAGATGCTTAAGTCAAACCAATGTCAAGTGTTTGTTTGCCCATCTGAAATAATGGCTGCTCTGGCTCACGATGAAACGCATTGCATATGTTGCTGCCAATAGTCTAACTGTTGCTGGCTAGGATTTTCCCCTTCACATCTGGTGCGCATTTTTTTTTTTTTTTTTTTTTTTTTTGCCTCAGATCTTTAAATGTTTGGGCCAGACAGGTGTACAACAGTGCAGAGTTTCTAAAGACCAAGTGGAGGCGCTAGAAAGCAGCAAACTTCTCAAACTTTAGTTCCAAACTGTGGTTACAGTTATGGAAGTTGTTAGTGCACTTTGCCAGACTGGGGAAAGCTCTAAATGTTTATCCCCAGCTCTTGTCCGACAGTGATATTTGAGAAGCCCTGCTTGGGGTACAAGACTGTGGGGAGCTGTGTCATGGAGTGCTGCTCCAGAGGCAAAGTCCTGATCTCACCCTGAGCAGCTGGGACAGATATCAGCCCATACATCACTGGTGACAGTCACAGCTAAGAACCTTCATCCTCTAACTGTCACTGGGGTGACTGGGGGGCTCCAGGTCCTGACAAACTGCTGCCCGACTTGTCTCATCTTCCCTCTCTCCCTCACTCTCTCCTCCTGACCTCCTTTCTCCCACTCGCTCCATCCCTCTCCCTTGCTTTCTGTTTGGCTGTGCGGGGATGGCTGTAAGGGCTGTGTGATGCTAATTGAAGTGTGGGCTTTAGAGGCCTGGGAGGCAGGCGGCATAATCACATGTCATATCAGACTGAGCCCACACTTATCCAGCTAACGAGAAATTCACAGCTGTCTCTTGGAACCCGGTGAGGTTATGAAATAAAACCAGAGGTCATCATATGGTACCGGTTATAATGTGAATGTACCAGTTGGGAATTACCATTTTGAAGACGAGCCAGAGGAATTCTTGGATCCCCTTTGCAGTAATTGGTTATTTGAATGGTAATTACTGTCAGGAGAGGACCAAAAATCATATCTGCACTATCCCACGGCACGGAAATAGTCTTTTATCATTCTTTTGATAGGACAGTTTTAGCTATCAGATCGTGGGCTGCGCGTGATTTGTGGGGCTTGTAATGCTTGGCATAGCTCATCAGTGCTGCTACCTAACAGAGGTAGGGAAAGGCAATCAGCATTACTCTGCACTGTCCTCTCAGCCCTGCTGGTCCCACATGGCTGAAAAAGCCCTCGGAGGCAGAGGCTTGTTTGAAAATGTTCTCTACTTTCACTCAATCACACATTTCTCTCGAAATAGTTTAAACTGACTTCACGGGTATGGTTTTGGCATGCCTAAACATGTGGCCAGCACTCACTGAGTTTTGTTCTTTGGTACAGATGATCAATAAATCATTTAAAATTACAGGTTGGCTAAATTCCATGATTTTGACAAGGCAACAACCCAAACCTTGATGTGTGCCAGCTGTGTTTTGATAAAGACCAGGTCTTTTTTTTTTTTTTTTTGATGAGGTCTGGATTTGACAGTTGATAGATGAAAGCTGATAGAGGTCACCGCTGCGTCTTACCTTCCTCGGCCCACCTGTTTTCATCTCATAAACATCTATGGTGTAGTTGGTCCTGCGGCCGTAGTTGTCGAACTGAATGTTCCCGGTCATACCCTGCACTTGGACCTGCCATGAGGGACAGACACACACAGGGGGATGTGTAACAGCATCACTTTGCATATATAGCTGGTATTAAGGTGCTCGTGTCCATGGAGCTACTGGAGTGTGCACAGTCTGTTAATCAAATGATGAACTGGATACGCTTTAATAAAAGATGTAGTTTTATGGTAATGAGGGCCTGGATTTGAGTGAGCTCTGTGCAGAGATATCTGGAGGCAGAGGGAGGAGAACAGCTCTTGCGCTCTCTCCCCTTCTCTCTGTCACTTTCCATCTTTATCACGCTCTCACTCGCTATCTCTGCTTCACTTCTTCTAGCCTTTTCTTTAGTTATCAGCTTGCCACTCTCTCTCTCCCCCTCTCTCTTCCCCTCTTTTTCTCCCCCTCCCCCACCCCCCTACCGTTTTGAGAGCTCTCTCGATGTCGATGCCTTGGCTCCAAGGTACAGCGGGATTGGCCAGACAGTCCCCAGCGCTGCCCCTGCGAGAGACATCCACGCGTTGGCGCCGCAGGTACCTGAAGGCCTCTGCTATCACCAGGATGGCATCGTGAGTCAGAGCTGAAGTGTACTGTTGAAAACAGAGATTTGATAAGATTATTGTTTTTGTAGTAAAGCCTTTACAGGTTTATATATAACTTTATACTGTCCAGTGATTATGTAATATGTTTTGTAAGACTAAAAATAAATAGTTTATACCACTATGAATTAGAAGGTAGATACTTGACTCAATCCAAACAGGACCTGACGGACCTAGCAGGTTGGCCTGTGTTTGGGCAAAAATTTAGAAATGATGGTCAGGTTTGGTTTGGTTTGGGTTTGGTTTGGGTTTGGTTTGGGTTTGTGTCACGTCGGTTTTGAACATTTGACCTCTGAATTGCTAATTAGGATGGGCTAGCCTATTTGACATGGCATTTCAATTTCTTATTACTGAAAATATAGTGTAAAAATCAATAAAAATGATGGATGGACAGGGTCACACAAACTCCAGCTCTTCAGCCTATACTGACTGAATCGGGCTCTGGTCAGGCTCAGTTTCTACTCTCTCAGCCTGGGGTTGGGTTCAGACAGAAATATGTGGCTCACACCGCACTCTATTCATAAAGCTTTTATATGAATACGCCACTTTTTCAAATGAATCAGTTTGCAGAAGTTTGCAGTAAAATGAGACAATCCCAGAGGAAACTGGGGCAGTCTATGTGTTGTTTTTAGCCCGTGCATCTCAGTGCCACTGGGTCAGATGAGTGTGAGTGGGTTGGGCGCGAGCTCTGACGCCCTGCTTAAAATAGATAAAAATAGTTTGATTAGACAGAACTGATTAGAAAAGCCAGGACATGTCTGATGGTCAGGACCTCTTTCAAAACTTTAAGTACAGAGTTAGAGAGAGATTTAATGTGTGATTTTATCTCCCATCGCACTTCCCTTCCAACTTCACCTGACCTTTTCACCACTGGGGGTTGAGTCACTTGTTTGTTGACCACTGCACCATGACAAAATCTAATTAAATGCCATTCAAAATCCATTTCTTTCTTGATCATTGTTTAATTAGATGTAAATTGAAGCTGTGCTATAACCTTGCCTTGCACCGCCTATCAATATATCGATTGCTGAGAGGGATGGCAAAGCAAAGAGAGGAGGAAGCGAGGGGTGGGAGGAAGACAGAATGACAAAGGCAAACAGGGGATGAGAAGAGGAGAGGAACCGATAGAGAGCACTTCAGAAGGGGTGATCGTTGTATTCTGCATGCACAATGAAAGGCCTTACAAGCAAAGTACCTTCAGAGGAGTGTTTCGGGCTTCTGGGAATTCTCTTTCATCTAGCCGTTCCCAGCGCTGCATAAACTGCTGCACAATCGGGTTCTCAGGGTTGACTATCTGAAACCCTGAAATGTTGGCTCCACCGGCGAAGACTTTGTCCAAGCTCACATTAGAAAATCCCTGAGATGAGACATAAGGGAAAGGAGGGAGGAGAACACTCCTATACCTTGTTTTTCTTTGAGGTTTTTTAATATAACCTTGGGCTAACTGCCACAAAATATTAGCAGCTATTCTGGCAGCACGCAAAGTGCATTTTATTATGAACTCTGTGCTGTATGAGAAAGCAACATGCGTTTGCCGTTACACCGAGGAAAATGTTTCTCTTCACACTTTGTGGCGTAACCTGAATTCATTTACAGAAAAACAACCTGCAAGTAGATACTTTAGAGTTTGTGTCAGATCATGTAGAAGACAAAATATTTTACTTGAACCAGCTGGCCTACTTTCATTCAGAAAGCTTTGCCATGGAAGAAAAAAAACCCTAACATTTTCTAATGCATTTCAAAACTACTGCTACTCCAGCTGCCTTTAAATTTCCCTCTTCACCCTAGAGCCATGACATGGAGTTATTTCTTTTTATGGTCAAATTGCTGTTTTTTAAGTACAGGATTGTGTCATGGCGTGCAAGGACATGTGTCTGACTGCTGCATAATCACATCTTCTAACGTCGGGGAGACAGCAACAGGGGATCAGCAAGTGAGAGCAGGGCAGGCCTTTAAAACTTTCATGCTAATATCAAGGCTAAATGAACATTTCCCTCCCCAGAGTTTGGGGTGAGGTGGCTGCCCTCCAAATATAGTTAAAAAGGTTAAATGCTGTTTGTTTATTGCTTGGGAGATTATACTTAAATATGAATTTATTCGATTAATGTTGTCTGACTGCCAGATTGTGATTGATAAGGCACGAACAACAAACATAATAAGCCAGATACAGTAGACAGAAAAAAACCCAGAAAACATATATAGGCTTTTTTTCTAATTTCATACAAAAGCCTATAATCCACTTATTCTGCATGCACATTTGTGCCCATAGCTGAAACTAAGCCCCATCACATGCAGCAAAAAGCAAGTTCCACTCCCTCCCAGGGGAGCGGCTCGGTTATTACTCACAAGATTGGCCAGAATGTAGTGGTAACCACGGCTGTTCTTCCCCAGGGTCACAACCTAGGGAAGAAAAAACATCAATACAGTAAACCACGGCTCGTATAAGTGGCTTCAACAGTCTCTGTGAATGCAGTTAACGTCCTGCGAGCACGCAGGGTGCCACCAAAGTTGAAACAAAGCGGAGTCGCCTATGGAATAAGAACAGAGAGGGAGCAGTTAGAGGAAGTGTTCATTAAGGAGGAACTGATAATGAGAGAGTAATGGGGACAATGAGGAACATCCTTGAACATTCTGCTCACTTTTGAAGTCATTCATGGTGTAGGGATGTAAGACCTTAGCAACTGCTGGACAGAAGGTAGAAACAGGAAAAAAAATATATTTCAAAGAAATTTACAGTGAGACACTAAGATGTAGATCTCACTCTGCTTTGAAAATATCACACCTTTGGAGCATAACAGCATGTTTCAACCCACGCAGCCTGTCTGAAAATAGTAAGTGGTGTTCTAAGCTATTCCATCAGTGTGGTACTAACCATATGTTGCCTTTTATTCTAGATTTTCTTCTTCTTTTTCGTTCTGGGCCTGCAGATAAATCTAATATTGAAACTCGAAATTGTCCAGGCTTTTTTGTGTGTTATGTGCTGGACATGGATTTCAACTGGGCCTCACGAGGTCTGTTATTTATGAGTTTTTACAGTCTGTTGCGGATGGACTTCTCAGTGGCTGCCATGCAGAAACCTGTCAACCATGTCTTGGTTTTCATCTGCCTTCTACAAACACAGCAACACAAGTTTACAGCAAAATCAGCATGTTTGCACATGTTCTGGCTCTGGCTCTGTCACAAAAACAAACTGTCAGTTTATCATCTGTTTGTGTGTGCGTGTTAGGCCGGGGATGTTGGATATTTGTTACTGCGGATCGTTTACGACATTCCCGCTGAGTAGGAGAGAGTGATGAAAAGCAAACTTGTATCTTCACATCTCAGGCTGCAAAAAAATCTCTGAGGGACGTTTTCAGTTTCACCCATTTCGACTGTAGTGACAGTATTTCATTCAGCTATGCTGAACCTTAACTGACCTG
The DNA here is from genome assembly GCF_001640805.2 of Lates calcarifer. NCBI lineage: Eukaryota > Metazoa > Chordata > Actinopteri > Centropomidae > Lates > Lates calcarifer. The sequence goes on from NC_066840.1 coordinate 8,460,066, forward strand.
GGTAGACTCTTATACAGTAGCACGAAACAATAAAACCGTCATCTTTGCTTGGACTGAGAACCCTTCCAAATTAAATAAATTGCTTGTCTCCCTCTTTTGTGGACAACCTTCAGATGTCCACAAAAGAGGTAGACGAGTGGAGACGAGGGGAGAGAAGTTGGTGATGTTTTTTAAAATGAGCACTCAAGGGAGCACAAACACATAAAGCCTTTCACTCATGCTATCAAGCTGCTTGTGGGGGTCAGTGTTCTCTGACAGCTTCCCCATCATAAAGGCTTTAAACTTCCAACACTGTAGGATGTCAGACAGAGGGGGAGCAAACCAAGAAAGTGAAATAGAAACAAAGAGGAAATGAGCTGATTATAATGCAGAAATAGCAGGAGCTGGCTTTTAGAATCCATCAATCTGTGTCTAATGAGCAAGTGACAGAAAGCTCCATGAAAAGAAATCTCTGCAACATTTCTGCTGCCGTGATATCAGAGCTAGCCAGATCACGGCTACTTCCGCTGTAATTGTTCACAAGTCTGACTTTCAGACTTTTAGCCCTGCTGATTTTCTTGGACAAACCCCACAGCTCCACACTCCTTCACCGAGAGCTAACCTTGACTCTGGCCGTAAGCCCTCCTCCTCACACTTGCCCTGGAGCTGGGCAGAGAAAGACCTTACCCCCTGCCTGCAGCCTGCAGCTCACAGCCAGTCTGGCAACAGCTACAAGCAGCAACCTTGGGATGGAGCACAGCAAGACATTGATGACACAGAGATACACAGAACCTCCGGCCAGAACACACCAACCTCTCCCCTAAACCTATTTAATTAGGCAAACGGCAAGACCTGACTCCAGTTGAGATGGACAGATTTCATTGTTACTGGTTGTGATGCACCACTGACTGCCCTGTCCATAAAACCCTTAGATACTGCAGATGGTGATAACTATCTTTTAATAGTGTAGTAAGATATGATTCTCATGTGTTTCTTTTTAAATCCAATAGTATTTGAGCAATAAAACACAAATATCAGAAACAACACTTACTTGGATTAGACACAGGAAAATAAAGTCTATTTTACTTGAGAATAAACAGCAGTTAAAAGTGCTGTTACTGACTTTGAAGACATAGTTTTAGGAAATAGACTTTCTTTCTTCTCAAGATTAAAATAAGAACATTCTAATTCTAATGCCAATCTCACGTCTAAAGAGCAGGGATGAGATTAGCTTAACCTAACATAGGTTAAAAACTGGAAACAAGGGGAAACAGCTTGCTTGGTTCAGTTAGTCCAAAAAATACACCTGACAACAATGTCAGGTGTCTTGTTTGTTTAATCTACACACAGATAATATGAACAAAAAATATGAAGGCTAATATTTCCAGCAGAAAACAATATCTGACCTCCAAAGGTGGTTAAAAAGGTTAAATGTTATACTTGTACAGGACATTCATTTATGCTTAAATTCATTCATGCATTCATTTTAAATATGCAGTGCTTCACTTGGGAGACAAGCAACAACAATGTCTGTTTACATGTAACTTAATTCAGGATTTGATTAGCCAAGTAGCATAAAACCTGAAAGTAGGGGAGGTAGCTAGCTAAGATCCAGACAGAGCCAATGTAGCTGCTTTCTCCTGCCTCCAGTCCTTATGCTAATCACTGTGATTGTAATGTTTGACTCACTCCCAAAAAAGATGAAAAATTAAGATGTTTACATTTTCATTCAATGTTTTGCTTCTATTATAATCTTCAGTTTATAGTGGATTTTCATCTGTATTTTGTTTCCCATCCCCCCTGAATTAATTTATGTTGCTGTTAATCACCTTTAGGGCACATATAGTGGCTTAAGAAAGTAGCCTTATATCATACCTCTTCACTTTTTTCAGACTTTATGGATAAGAATCCCATTTTTGCCCATCAGTAGACTATGTAATAACTCACAATGATAAAGTGACATTTTTTAGATTTTTAATAAATTTTCAAACATTTCTAAAAAAACAATTTTTATCTTGTCATTATGGATTATTGAGTGTAGACTGATGGGCAAAAATGCCAAGCCCGCTGACCAATTATTCTTTTTCTCAGTGACACTGAAAAGAAAGTGTTAAGTGTGTCTACCGCTTCAATAATGTGATTCCTCTTTTTCATACAGTGTGCCCTCTTGCTCATCGATCCACTAGCTGGCTCCACCACCTTTTGTTCTGCTGCTGTAGGAGAGCCTGTGTTTTGCAGACTGGAGTTTTCTTTAAAGCCTGATGGGGAAAGACAGTCGGGATGACCTTGACTTCACCCTCATCCTCGGCGTGCCTCGCCCTCACCAGACAGAGAGCCTTAAATGTAAAACTACAGCTACACATTTTCAATAAACGCCAGACCGTTTTCCTCCAAGTTTGACCTTTCTACTGTGGAGTTTGCCACAGCACAGGAAGAGGGAGACTGAAAATGGCTGGTTCCCCAGAGTTTGTAAATATCATACCATTCACTGAGGCATATAAAAGAGCAAATAATGATGCAATTATTTTTAGCCTGAACTATGAAAACTCAGTCTCAAACATACAAACTCTCAGCTTTACTGGTAAGGTACACTGTTAGCATTAGGACTGCATCTAACAAAAAACAATGAAGGTTTTGCATTTTTTTCTTGATAAACTGATCAGTTATAAAACTAATGGTACTAATTATTTCAGCACTAATTTGTACACCTACAGTATATATCAGTGTTTTAGCAAGAATTTAGGGGAGAAGGCTCAAATGTGCCCAGTTGTACCTCTATAAAGGTAAATGGTCCATCCAAGGGGGAGAGTAAGCAATACTGTAGAAACTGTGCTACAAAATAGTATTAAATTGATATGGGAATAGATATTACACATGTAATTAGTTCAATTTTCAATACACTAATCAAATGAGAATTACAAAATTATGTCAATGAAAAATAGGTCAATCAACAAAGTACACTCACCACAGCTGTGCAGGCAAATATTTCCATCAGTATTAAGATTGAATTAATCTTTAAAGAACTTGAGACTTCATCTGTTTCTAGAAAAGCGACCTACTTACATATAAGAGAAAGGTTACTTAAAAAAAAAAAGTACAGAGGCATTGTTTCAGGCTAAGCCTCCAGGTTTAAAACCATTGCCACCTTTTAGTGACAGTAGTAGCAGTAGTAGGTAAGTCACGTACGTTATTTAAATCGATTGTACAGGTCTCAGTCTCTCATTTGACTGCTGAACTAACATGAGCTAATATTAGAATTTCACAGACGGAGAGGCTGCTGCTCGTCCTGTGATTAAGATATTGATGTGATGTGCTTAAAAGTATAACTGAGGGATTCTGACTGCTATCCGCTAATGTTAACTCTTGGTCTATATTTGACTGCTAACCTTTTAAATATCAAAAACAGTTACATTTCTCTCTCTTTTTCTAATTGTACAGACAACAGTTTTCACTTCACATTTACTAGGTAACAGTTTTATTTTAGAATTTGGAAGCAGAATAAATAAAACAAAACTGGCTAACAGCATTTATCCTACCCTTGATTATAGGATAACTTGGCGCAGGGTTGAGGCTGTAGTGACATGACATTTTATGTTTAAAGGGGGTCATTGTTGCCATGAGGCACTCTGGTTTAAACGGATATAAATCCAATCATTAATTAGAGTGTTAATAAGAAGCTATATTAACTGCTACATGTAATTTCATGATAACAAGTGTTATCATGAGTAGATCAGTGGCAGTGCTCCACTTCACTCAGGATGGGACATAAGGGTGAATTTGACCTCTATATGCTTTGATAGAGAAGGACTTTCCTCTTCCACTGACTCCATTTCTGCTTCAAGGCTCTTGGTAGAAGTGCTCTTGGTGGAGCACTCTCTAATTAACAGCCAGCAGTGGCTTTGGCTGAGATGATTTTCTTGGCAGCAGCCATATATGCCCCTGAAGATAGCACAAGTGTTGGCCTTCCCCCAAATGCAGAACATTTTAGAAACACCTGACTCTTATTCAGATGATTATGTCTATCATTGCTCTGAAATACAAGAACAATTTGAGACGTGATACCTTGGGAGGAAGGGATCGCTGACACCGCAGCTGAGACGTCCTCATGTTTGTGCCAAGGCTTTGAAACACTAAGATGTCCTACTCTGTTTCCACTGAAAACAATCAGGGTCATTTTGCTTGATTGATAATAGGAAAAAGATCCTCTGGTTTACAGACTGTATTATTATAAGACTGTATTCTTTATACTGCATGTGCAAATCATCACAGTCACAGTACGCAGGTCTCAGCCTCTCATTCAGTCGTGGAGTCGCTGGGTCACATTCTCTTTAATGATAACACCTTAATCCTATTTAATTCTATAATCGCAGTTAGTAAATGACCCTCAACAGTCCAGGTTGGTGCCATGAAACTGAAATCACTGGGTATCCCCAGCTTTACATTCAGTTGGAACAGTTCAGTTATATTTCTATTTATATGTCAGCCCCCGTTCTCAACAGCCCGGGGACAATAAGCTGATGTTGAGATCGAGGGGCACCTTTCATATCAGTAGGGACATACAGTAAGCTCACCATCTTCCCACTTTCCTCCTCTATGTTTTAGAACAAACTGAGAGACATGGCAGGTAATGCTCCTGGGAAACAGAATCAAAAATAATTAAAAAGCTTTGAATGCCTGAGAAGGTTTAATGTGGCAAATTTTGTGTTGTAAGTCCGTGAAAGAGTTTTGGAGTCCAATCATTTAGATTTTCTTTAAGTTTGTAATACCTTAAGCTACATCTTTGTTTGCCAGTGTGTTACAATGCATCATCCCTGATACATGTCATCACTGATATTGTTCCCTCTTTCACTGTGTCATCCACCGGCATTGATTGAGGACCCTCTTTTCATTGCTGACATTTTTCTATCAGCTGCAAGCAATCTATTGTCCATTCTCTCCATCTCCCATGACTCCTTATCTCCCATGGTCAGATTTCTTTGCTTTTCCTGAATTTTATATTACAAAGAGATTTCAGATCCAACTGTGGATATTCTCAGAGTTCCCCATTCATGAGGAGAGAGGAGGATCTCCAATTCTCCATGAAGAGGCAATATGGCCACCCTTCATGCCTCTACAGGCGGCAGAATGTTGTCCTAACAAATCCCCAGATGCAACTCTCATTTTTTTTTCCTCTTTCTGTGAATCCTTTTCACTTCTTATTGTTTTTTTTTCCTGCATGAAAATACAGCTTTGCGGCTGGCAGAGCAGCTCATTGCCTGCCTGTCTTTGAACAGCTTGCGTGCCCTGGGCCTGTCCCAGACGTTGTTCTTTTTTCTTTTTTTTCTTTCTTTCTTTTCTTTTTTTTTTTTTTTTTTGCCTGACTCTCTTTACACTAGTGATGGGCAGGTTGTTGCCTCTGAGCAGACTCCAGCACAGGAATCCCGGGAGGGAAGAAGGCCAGGAAGGAGCATAAAGGCAGATATAAGGCTATATGTACAGTCTCACAGATGGATCAGATTATGTATGAGCGTGTAAGTGGTTTAACTCATGCACACATACTCTGAAAAAAATCATCATTATGACAAGTGGGAGCAATAGAGACACGATTAACTTATACTCAATCATAGTTCTTGTTTAAACTGCCTTTCTTTAATGCCACAAACATTCCTCTCAGCATATACTATCATAAACCTAGATGGTTCAATCAAACACATTGGTTGGATATGATTCAGAGAGCAGAGCTGGCAGAGGCTCTCCCATTTTTGTCGTAAGGGAGGGATTGCCGTTGGGTTAATTTATCTGCAGTGCAGTGTATTGATGGAAAAGTCCTATGGGTGATAAATCCTGAGTGGTTGTTACGGCATAAAATGATAATGGCCCGGGTGTAGCATTCTCCTCAGCATCCCAAAACAAATTTGTTGGGAGACTTGCTCTGCTCTTATACTAGCAAACAAAACTGTGCCTGATGCAGCAGTATGCAAATACTTGTCTAACCGTGTTTCTACATCATGTCAAGTGATAAATGAAGCTAATAAAAGTGACATCCAGCTGAGGGTGCTTACGACTGAAGAAGAGCTACAGTCACTATTTTGTATATGTATGATGAACCCTTTATCCATCATGTGGACTGGGATTAGAGGTAAAACAATAATCCATTAATCGATTGATTGATCAACCGAAAATCAATCAGCAACTATTCTAATAATGATTACATAATGATTCAGTCGTTTAATCAAGAAAAAAGATTTTATATCATTCTATTTATATGTATGTATTTTGTTTATTTTATATAACTTTGTATATCTTAGCACTGTACAGCATCTTGAATTGCCTTTTTGTTGAATGGACTCTCAAAACTAATGATGAGATCATTATATATTAAAGTTTTCATAAACTAAATGTTTAATTAATTAATTGAAAACGGATTATCTAATAATATAGTTAATTTAGTTAGGATGTCTCTAATGATGGCAGAAGCTCTCAGATCCCTAAGTAAAAGTAGTAAACCACTAAAATACCATATAATTTGTGGTACATAATGAATAGTACAGCATGTATATCATTGGATCATTGTTATTATTGTTGTTGTTACTGGTGCATTAACATTTAAGCAGCATTTTAATGTTGTACCTGGTTGAATGTGTAACTAACTTCACTTGCTTCATATATTTAGTGTTGTTTGTTTCAAGTAACTATTTGTATAAATTTTGCTGATTGAATGGTATGAGGTAGTATATAATGGAAACTGTATTCAAGTACAGTACTTGAGTAAATGTAGTACCAATGGATGTCCTTTTAGATATTTAGGAGGATTACTGAAACATTTAAAAATTGAGTTCAGTGAACTAGTAGTACAACAAAAGCAGTGTTTGCCGCTAATGAGGAGCAGCGAAGAGGGTTTTTTTTCTTTTTTTGAGCTACAATTGTACCAAATTGTAGAAGCTCGACCCTCGCCTATTCAAGATAACTCTACACTCCATGAACTTCATTGCCTGGTATAAAGACGTTCATTCTGCAGTGGGATTACGCCGACTGAAATCATAAAACTAAGCCACTGAGCTGATTCCCATTTCCCCTGGCAATCAGCTAGCTGGATCTGTCCTGCCTCATGATCCTCTCTCTCAACAGGCAGTGACCTTGACGGATTGAAGTGACACATTGACATTGCGACACACAGACACTGGCCTTGGCACATGGGTTCTGTTCAAACTCTCCCTCCTGTCCTCCAGAGACAAAACTCTATCTGTCTACAATCATTGGCTAATAGAACTACAACAGCGGGCAGAAGCAGCGGGTTTCCACAAAGCTGCCACCAGGTGCCATTTTTGGTGTGATTACCCTCATGGGAGACGGTCCATCTCTGTCTCAATGTATAATGGTATGGCCCAATAGGGGGCGGCTGCAGAGTGAAGTCCAGCAGCTTCCCTGAATGCCTGTGACTCATCCATATTGGCAGAGCTAGCCAGATTATTTCAATTAACTCAGACAAAAAAAAAAAAAAAAAAAAGAAGAAGAAAAGTCCCATGCTGAGGTTGTCATTTAAACAAGGGGCAAAATTGAGCACACTGCTGCTTTGAAGGTTAGCTGTTGTAAAAGCCTTATTTTCCTCTTCTGCACTATAACAAAGTTTAGACAGAAAAATGTATAATGCTGATAGTAAGAGGTGGAGGAGGGGAAGCAGCTCCCTCTAGAAGAAAAAGAAATAATTCATTAATAGGAACAAAGACAGAAACAAGGGAACATCAAACAGATTACTGCCCTGCATTCTTATTATTGTTTGGAGGGAGAAAAAAGGTAATTAAAGACACAACCATGAATATGCCTCACATGTGATTTGTAATGAATATTCTAGACTTTTCTTAAAAGCTGATGCATATTCTTAACGCAAAAAGGAAATAGATTTCAGTATAGTCCCTGAATTGTAAAGGGAGGAAATTTGCAGCACAAGAATTAAATTAGACACAGCAAATTAATACTAAAAGCAATTCTGCTTTAAACTATGACTCTGGGATCAAATTAGATTCATAAAAAACAAGTCAAACTAACAGTCGTTGAGGGGATATTGTGAGGCAGAGAGAAGCCGATATCTAAATGAATGTTAACGAGCAGAATCCAATTCGGAAGCTGATTGCCTTATAAGCAGGCAGCAGCAAGCAGAGGGGTTCAGGGTGGTGTGGGGCAGGCGAACAGAGGAGATGCATGGCATAATAGCCACTCATCTATTCATGGTAATTGTGTTTCCCCTACTACAAGGACTGGTGGACCTTTCATTTCCTCCTCAGGCAGTGGACGTGATAGAGGAACCGAGGGGTTTGCGGTTGTTAGAAGAGGATTAAAAAGGCTGCATCATCAGTAGTGTCTCCAAATGGCTGCTCACGCTCAGACCTCTCAACCTCAGGCTCCTGGGCAGCTTCAACACCCGCTGATTTTCAAACAAACTGGCCTCGAACTTAGCAACCAAACAAAGCCAAACTTAGCTCCTCCAACAGGTGGGATTACTGCTGTGCTTCACATTCAACTTTATGCCCTGAGGACATTACACAAACTCCACTTGTGTCAGAAAAAAAGACTTAGCCCTGGATTTCAATATTAGCTGCTTGTAAAAACTGATATACAAAACAAGCAGTGGTACAAAGGACAACAACAACATCCTCTACAGTATATTCTAAAATATTGACTTAATGACTCCCCAAATTAAAGGGCCACTCCAACAATTCTGTATTGCACTTCCATTCATGAGACAAGTGTATGAACTGTTCTTTGGCAACTTGGGGTAACAGCTTAAAAAATGATATGCAATTACTAGGATTTACACATTGAGTAGCCATGGTGTAACATTAGCATTAATTTGCAATCACGTTTCAGTCAATGAATATTGACACAAAATTATTTCCGCAGAGTCTGAGATATTCTCACTTTTAGTCTCTACAGGATCAAGCTCCAAAAATGTGGATCCACCTCAACTCAAGATAACTTAAAGGTGCTCTATGCATGTTTTTGCAATGCTACATAGCCAGAGTTAGCAGTGACAGTTGTTTACTTACTGAGAGCAGACTGGACGCAACAGTGACTTGCTATCACTACATGCTACCATCAGATGGGATGGGGCTAGCTTTTTACCATGCTAACTTCAGCAGAAGAATAGTGATAGAAATATAAGCAAAACAAGAGTTAGCATAGGAGATGCAAAAGGCAATAGCAAAAATGTACACATCACACCTTTAAGTGATGGTTAGATTAATTTTCTCAAACTTGACAGAGCTCTTCCAGAGTCATAGTAGATAAATGTTTTCACAGACTGAGTGGTATTCACCATGACTGTTGGAGGACTGTTCCTGCCAATTATCTGACTAAAATAGGGAGCACCAAAAGTGCAAGTTTGTTTGTTTATAAAATCCACAGGCGTTACCACATGTACAGTGGATACACTGAGGCTCACCTGCTCTAATATGGTGTTGATCCTGTCCACTTCGCAGTCAATCACGTAGCGCTTCTCCTGCCTCCTGTCCATCTCCTCAATGATGCGCTTGAACTCTGCTGCGTCTGTTGTGCTGCTAACAGAGCGGGCGGTCACCTGCCAGTTGTTAGCCACCGCTGCCTCCATGATGGCCTGCAGTATAGAGAAACCTAGAGAGAGAGGGAGAGATATAGATCGAGAGTGACCCAGGGGATTAGATGCAAAGGAGACTGGCACACAGTAACAGTTTAAAGACGTGAGTGGCTGCTAATTTATTCTGGAGAGGTTTTTGCTTGAATCCAAAAGGTTAAAGGCCATCTCATTACAATCTAAAATAGCATTCCAAAGTCTGCAGGCCCACTAAAATATTGTCTAGAGTCTAGACTGTGTGTGCCAATGTGTGAGTGTGTGTGAATTTACATTTGCATATTGAGAAGGCAATATCATAATGAAGTGAAAGGACAGGAATTGTATCTCCATATTATTAAAAGATCAGTGGGTGATGTTATTGCGCTTGGCATCAATTAAATTATGGCATTTAGCTCAGCCGCATGTTAACTTTGACGGTGTGGTGAAACAGTGCGGCCCCCGTGTCTCCTTGGAGGATTGTGCCAACTCATTTAAAGATAAAGACAATGAAAGATTCATCCAGGCCAGTGGTAGAAAAGAGATCATTATGCTACCAGACGATTGGAGAATGAGCTCTTCTAATGATTAATTAAACACGTGAAATATTTTCATTTAACAGAGCGCTCAGAAACACTATGGTCAAATCACATACCACAGAATGAATAATGTAGTCCTATTTCTGGAGGGATGGATTGCACGTAGCACAAGCTGAAATAAAAATGGCTTAACTCTTCTCCGATGTACAACAGGCGAGAATGAACATGAAGGTTATTAATGAAAATCAAGCACACTGCTGGTATTTCATTAAGCCATGGACAATGCAATTGCAAACTGTATGTACAATAAGCTTCTTTCCTATATTCATTTTTCGTCATCTGTCATGTGGTTAACTGATACAAAAAAGGGGGGAAAAAAAACTACAGCTACAGCAAATTCTGGCATATATACAGATGTTATATGATGATTAAAATAGTGTGCATGTGATTGAGCATTATGTAAATCATCTGACACAGTCTGAGCAGCAGTGGGTAAAGCAAAAATCTGTCATATATTTTTTTACTGTGAGCCATTTCTCTGCACAGTCTTATCTCCATGAACCGGCTGCAGACAGCCAACAAAGCCAGCACAGAGAGCAAAGAAACAACAACAGCTATAACAAGAAAACCACTTTGTGCCTTTCCTCATTTCTCTGCTTTTTGCATTTCCCCTTTTTCCCATTCCATCTGAATGGTCAAGCAGCCCTTTTTTTTCTCTTTTTTTGTCTTGACTTGTAAACGCTCTGAGTCTGCTGCACTGTGTGTGTCTGCACTCCCGGCGTGAAGCTGCTACTGCAACGCACAGCCACATCTCCATCGCATAACCTTTTGGTGAGTGGCGCAGCGAGCAGCGGAGGCCGACGCACAGTGTGTCATCTGTCCAGAGGAGCAATGGCTTACTGCCTGGAGACATCAACATGCCAGACCTCAAGGTTATCTGGCAACCCTGTTATCAGGTCACATCTCCAAGGAGTTCAGCCTATAGTTTATGAACGTTACTTGTAGCACAACACAGAGTTCAGATGATATGTTGAGGGCATGTAGAGGTACAGTGTGGCGGAAATTGTAGTCCCTCTGTGGCTTCTGGGTCACAGAGCTTTTTAAAAGTAGCAACACTTGTACATCTGAAGTGAAACGCCATGGGACAACAAGACTATAAAGGCAGTGTAGTCTAAAGGCATAAAATTGTCCAATGTAGTTTTACCTGGACAAAAGCCACACTTTCTTCTGGAAAAGAAAGTGAAGTGAAAACATCTGAAGCTTTTTCTCAAGTATAATCATTTTTAAATGAGCACGGTCTCTCATGTACTGTACCTCCACACATCTCCCCTAGCTAAAGCAAAAGTTACAGAATGAAGGTTTGAATAACATGGATGCATTATTCATTTTCCTGAGGCATATGCTCAGAACCTCACCAACCGCAAGCCAGCTGGATAGCATGGCAGTCTTCCCGGCAATAAAAGCTTCTCACTTTGAGAGATGTCATGCAGATTAACTGGGTCAAAACGGTCTCTGCTGGTTTGCCGAGAATACGGCTGGTAAAGGTAAAAACGCCGATGAACCATTTAACACACAGTAATCACAATGGGAGTACGACATGCCTGCATATAGTATAAAATGATAGGGGTGGATATTTGTTTCAGGGCTGCGAGTATCTTTTTTGTTTACTGCGGTGCAATCACTGCTTCCTGTGCTGCTTGAAATGCACAATACCACGTCTCAGATGATGTTAAATAGCTAAAGAAAATGCAAATGCTCACGGGGGATGCTCTAGGGATTTGGGCCTCATACTGTATATAAGTATCTGTACTGTTCTGTCAAAAAAAGCATTTCCCATTTCCATTTCTGAGGTGTAAGAAAAACACAAATTATGCTAACTCTTATGTGAAAGAGGGAAACAATGCCCTGTCAATCAGATTAGAATCACAGGGGGCTTTTATTTTGAAATTGCTGATTTGTGCGACGTTCGTCTCCCCATGCCTCCGGCAAACCCTGAACTGTGTGGGAACAATTGGATTCATTTAAGATTCACAGAAGATTCCATGCCTGCCTAGTTTTACATTTGTATGGAAATTAAGAGATGGAATCTGGTGGTGGTAAATAGTCTGTCCAGAAATGGATTACTGCTGCTCCTGTTTTTTTATTAACGTCAGCAGAAAAGTTTATGTTCCGTGATTTAGACTTCAAAATCGAAATGAGGAAAATCCTTTGAGCGCAACTTAATCTGACAGCAGCAACAACGATGATAGTTCCTTCTTCATCTCCACCAGCAAGTAAAAAATATTTTGTAATTCCATGCTTCTCTGCATACATTTACATCTGCAGGTTACCTGTCCATTTCACCTTTGGCCAATCAATGGATTCAACGTCCTAAACTGCATTTGAGACCCTCAGAAATGCTTTTGCAAAAGAAGCTATAAATCCCATTCACCTCTTCGCCTTCAGGAGCCCCACAGCTGTGTTGCATGGAAAAATGTAATACAGTCAACTACATAAATTATGGAAGACAACGACAAGATTTCTTTATCACCACCTATAAATCCTCATGGAATGAATGCAGCAGCAGCAGCAGCAGCAGCGTGCTTCTGCTGATCATGCTTTTCAATGCTAATCATGTCATCAAGACGGGAAAGTTTTAAAATGCTGTAGCACTCGCTGCTACCAGTCACATTATATACTGTAAACATAAACATACAAACAGTGTAGCATGGTACAATGTGTGTGTGTGTGTCTGTGTGTATATATATATATATATATATATATATATATATATATATATATATATATATATATATGTAAACATTTGGTATCTATATAGTATGTTAACTATGACACACAGGACTTGATATTCATGGTATATTCTGTATGTGTGTTCATATTCATATACCTTGTTTTTACTACACGTTATGGTCATTTTATTATAAGTCAGTTGATTCGCATCGTCATTGCAATGGTGGTAGTTTGCTCAAAAACAATTCTGAAAAAAACCTATGGTGCATCCTCGTACTTCACACCCCCCAAAGCACAAAGCAACGTCACGGTCACCACCACCCTCACAGGCTGTAAATGGTGCATAAAAGTAATGCTGCATTAATAAATATTTCTCCATTTGTGAGCACTGTGTGACCTATGGTTACCCATAACTCCCTTCTCTGCATTTAGCCTGAGGAAAAGTTTTTGTGTATCTTCACAGAAGCATACTTCCAGCCTCAGTTGCACAGCCTTCGACTGAAGTGAGCAATATTCGCAGAAGACAGACTGTACTCAGGACAAACTGTCTTAGAGAGGTAAGGAGAAAGTGGGAGAAACCAGCGGTTGTGTGTGGTAATTGTGAGGGCAGGGTGGGATGGTGTTGTGCACCCGGGTCTGTATCCAGTTTTTGAACATGGGGGAAAGTCTTCGAGCTAAAACAGGGTGTTAAGTCGCTCTTTAATCTCGAACACACACTTGAAAGAAGTGTGTAGTCGGTGGAGCAGTGTATAAATGGCTGCGATGGGTGAAAACTCAATTATTTCAGCATTTTCCTTTAAATCTATATCAGAACATTGCAGAGTCTGCTATCAAATCCCAACGGAGTCTAATGACGCTCCGTGTGCTTATAAATCAGAGCTGTTGCGAATGAGATGTTGTGGCAGTGTGGCGTACGGCTGCTGAGTGAGAACTGCAGTCCTCTGCCTTCGTCTGTGAACCGGATCTTAACAGGATGAGTTTTGAAGCGTCACCCGTGGCGGCTCAGCAGTAATTGAATTGAGTTGCATCTAATCTCATTGCCCAGCTCCTTTGGTTCCCTGCCTCTCATTAGGGTTTGGTGCAGAGTGTCACAGGCCTCCATCTCTCTCTCTCTCACAATCACAACCCTCTCTCATATCTCACAGCTGATCCAGGCTAACTAGACAAATCAGAGAAAACATATTGCAAATTTCTCTGAGCATATAAGTTGGCATTAGCTACAACTGACTGTCAGTTTTAGAGAACTAGCTATACCACTTGCTCATATTACACTGTATTATCACACTGTGTCATCACTGGCATTACACTAATCCAGATCAATCCAAAATCCAAATCTATCAATCTGATCAAATAATGACATGACAGTAAATAAATCACTGTTGACCACACAACAGTACACAATAAATAAAGGGAACCACAAGCTACCAACTAACAGCAAAGAGTGAGGGATGAATCACACAAACAACATGATCTGAACTCATATCTGAAGGATCAAAATCTAAAGTGCACACATGAAAAAGGGGCAGCCGGTTGTTGAGCCAACAGTAAATGTGGCCGCTCTCTCCCCCCCTAACTTGCCAATCCTCTGGTAAATGAGGGACTTTGGCACGTCGAAACGCCCTGCTGAGCACTGTCCAGGGTCTCAGAGGGCATCAGAAACAGCTGAACTGAAACCACAAAGATAATGGCTTTGACTCATAATTGTGCGGGCTGGCTTGATACAGAGTTCAGACATATAAGGAGAAAGAAGAAAAGAGAACTTCACAGATGAAGCACTGGCACAATTTTAACAACATGACAATATTTCCGTGAGGGGTCATTGAAGAAGCATCAACAGACTTAATGTTTGATAAATGTACAGTATATCATTTAGCTCTCTGGGTATCAGGCCACGCAATTAGTTTTGGTTGTATTTGTCCAAGTTTGTAGATATGTATCTCTCAGCTTTAGTAATTAGTTCATCTCCACTGCATTGTGCTTGAGGCAGAAATCTCACATAGGGACATCAACAGATACTACTAGAGGAAGGTGTGAAATATTAAATATGTTTTCTTTTGTAATTTGGGTAATTTCACCCTGAAGCACTGCATTTAGGAATTTAATATCATGACAGTGAAAGACACTTCCAAGTTTGTAGTTTTATTACAGTAGGGTGGTTGAACCAGTTAAGCACTTATTTGTATTTGGTGAATTGTTTATGTTTATCACATGTTATATATGTTCTGATATCACTGAAGTTCATAAATTAAAATAGTTTCATGTACGTTTTTACTAGTGTATCATACATTGACTAAGCTAAGTTGCGTGCTAAAATACATGTACATATATTTATGTACATGTATTGTGTAAAACCATGCTCTATTGTCTTAACAGTGTGGAATGTGGAACCAGATATCATGTCAGTAACAGACTGGTTTGAGATGACCTCCTGATGTTGTGTTTTTCCCTTCATCCTGGAATCCTGGGTTGATTCACAAAAAGTTGAATCAAACTAAATCAAATATGAGCCACAAATGAGTAAATCCTTGCAGACAAACTGGCCTTTAAACAAGTGGGGAGGTCAGGAAACAACATCTTCACCGGAGAGCGGCCTTCACCGTGAGGACACTCCAAATGTCTATTTTTTTCTTTTTGCAGATTGCAACTAATCTGTGTACCCTTCCTCTCACTCCTCCCTTTCTAAGCATGTAGAAGGTCATCAGGTAATGTAAAAACACAAAAGGCCCTCTCTAGAGCCAATACTTGGTTTGTCTTTTGTGGGCTACTATAGCAACTGCATGGGAGAGGACCAGTTCCCTATATAAAGGGCTCATTGTAAGCCAAAGAAAACACAACAATTCTTAGTTTCATGCGATTATACACCAAGGAAAACATAAGTATGAATATTATATTCCACTTCTGCCAATATATTGCCCTAAATCCTACACACTGGTCCTTTAAAATTCTTAAGGTGTCAAAATCTCAATCTTCATTAACTACACTACTACTCTATGTATGTAGAACTTCATACATATTCCCAGAGATGCTCTGTCTCCATTGTCTTTTGAGGAAGCCAAAATAAATACTTACAGTATTTAGGGCCTGGTGAGTGTGTTTGCCTCTGGGCTAAGTATGCTCACGGGGCTCTGAGGATCCCTCCAGTGTTTGTGCAGTGGAGATCAAAATCTTGGGCTGGGAGAGGAAGAAGGCTTTATATTTCCTCTCATTAGTCATCTAGCACAGGCCCACAATTTGTATAAAGGAGGTTGGTTTGCCCACATTATGTGACCTGTACTCTTGACTTTTCTGGCAAACTCTGTACAGCAACAACAGGCAGGAAGAGTCTAATCAATGTCTGATGGTTGTCTGTAGAAGGAATCTTTAAGCAGCTGTAAAGACACGGTAATTGATGTGCCACTGAGAGAGGTTTAAACACCTGACAGTTAATAGAGGAAAAAATACACTCAGAAGCTGGTTCATTCAAACTGTGTAATTTAGAGGGAAAAATGTTATAGCTAATGAGAACTCCACTACAGCATGAGCTCCTCCACTTCTCCCTGCCCAGGGGAGAAGGAAGCTTTAGACGTTTTACCCCGATGGTAGAAACGCAGCATTCCCTATGAAGCGAATGCTACAGTGGCCCAAAAGTGTGTAGTCGAGGCTTTGATGTGGGGTTTACAGTAGGCCTATAACCAAAACAGTTTCACTGCCAAGTGTTGTCCTAATCAAAAAGACAGCGCATGTCAAATCAAAACCGAAGCAGCATGCTGTCTATATCTTTAGAAGTGCATACATGCAGGAGGGAGGAGAGTGGTGTTTTTTCCACTGTGAAAAAATCCACCCACAGACTTCTCAGAGCTTCTCCATCTCTCCCCATCTGTCTTTGTTCCCTTGTCCCTCATTCTCACTACACACTGTGACATATCGGCACATATACATGGATGGACATATGCACTAACACACATGGAATTGTGTGTGATGTGTGCCTCTGAGGGGATTGATGAAGTGCTGCACAAAAGTCTCTGGGCAGCTTTGGCTAATCAGCTGAAACTGAAAGAAAAATGACAGAAAGCGAGACTTACCTTTCATGAGGCCAAATATTATACACTGTTGTGTTTCCTCTTGAGGATGACATATATATTTTATTTGTTGTTTCAAACAAACAAATTGGCCCTGTGACATAGTATAACATCAAAGCAATCAACCTCTACTATGGTTGCTTGAAGCAAAGGCCAGGACATTTTGTTATAATGAAAAAAAAAAGAAGCTCCCAGCAGTAATTTCATGGCTGCTGAAGCTAGCAGTGGGTAGGTGGTAAAATGGCTTTATTCCAGGTTCAGTTAAAAGAGCACACTGAGAGAGCATAGAGGTTTATTGTGTGCTTATTGTGACAGACGATGGCTCTCGTATCACTTTTTTTTTAAAGGCTCAGGTGCTTGACTTGTAGTTTTTCAAGGGGGTTACTGAATTACAGGGGTTGCCACTGCAGGTTGGACTATCTGTATATTGGGATGTCACTTTGGCAGTGATACCAGTTTATGTGTGCAAAATAAAAAGAGAGAGAAAAACACCGGTGATGCATAGCTTCATCCACATTTCTTTAATATTATTTTTCTTGTGCATTTTATGGCTTCTCTGATGTGCCCTTTCTTGTCAGCGTGTCCAAGCTGATTTATTCTCCTGATGCATGCATAATTTAGTTGTTATGAAGCCGGCGTGAAGGAGAGGACCACTAAAGCACAAGAGGCATATGTGTGTGTGTGTGTGTGTATGTATAAAGTCTCAGCTGGGTGCAGCTGATGTGCCATTATAGTGGCTGTGATGAGACCACAAAGCCAAGGAAACAAGCTGCGGTCTATGATATAGACATGGTTGCAGTAGGGAGCTGGCATTCACACTTATTATCTCACTTTGCAAGCAGAGAGTATAAATCACCAATTGTGGGTGACAATATTGCAGTTGACTAGACATTATTTGTGTGAAATGTGTCAGAACGGCATAAAAAATTACTTGTGTAACAAATTGAAAGGGAAGAAGCGGCTGATGGTTTGTAGTAGCACGTGAGGAAATATTACTCTCGTTTAACATGGTGGTTAAAAGATAAAATGCAAACTACGGAGCCACTGCAAATGAAAACATGTCACCATGCTTCCTTAACTGGTTATGTTGAAGAAAAAATTCAGTAGCTATTTCATGTCTATCCTTATGTGTTTAATAACTGGAGTCTGGACTAGCCTTAATGCATTTGGTACGAGTGTATCACACCGCTTGATTTGTTTTGTTGTTTACAACAGTAAGAACGATGCTAAACCACTACAGTCAAATTAAAGGACAGATTTGATTTGGTTTGCCATCAAAGGCATCCAGGAGAGCAGCGGGAGGCATTTATTGTTTGACTCTTTTAGGGGAACAAAGGCAACTGTCTCTGGATAGCCAATTAGAGGGATTGCTGAAGAATAGGGGTTCACAAGGTTCGCTTTAGTTGCAGTGTATGTGACTCTGCCTGATTGCCCACCCCCCTAGCCCAAACACCCCTCCCTCATATCTGTCTTTCTGTCTACAGTAGCTTGGCAGGAGTTAGACGAAATGAGGCTAACTACGAAGGGTCATCCAATCCTCCCATTCACAAGCCTCTCGGCCGTGTTGGCACATCGCTCTGCCAGTTTCTGCCAGGTTGCAGTTATCTTGTCTGCCTGTTTAGCAGCTGATCAACAGTGTCTGTGGTGAGTTATGAGGGTTTAATACAAAGCCAAGTGGTCTTTGATTGATGCAGCCATCAGTGTGATAGATTCTTCTGATTCTATGTTTTACCATGCTCGCTAATCACTTTATCCCTCAGCCACTGATATCAGCAGCCGTGACGGAGGTAATCACATGTTCTCACCCATTCTCACCCACCACCATATAATTTAAGAAAAACTCACATAGATCAAGTACATGTACAAAAATATGCAATGCACATCCTTCAGAATATATATGTGTACTGCTCATTAAATAAAAAGACTGTGTCTACAAGCACCCTCAAGTATCGGTGCTACTTAGCATAAAAATTACAACTCTGTCTGGAAACAGACAAGAAGCATCTAATCCATGGCCGAAATAAAATAGTTTACCCAATAGATTGAAACAGAAATAACAACCTCAGGAGGGCAATTTGACTTTGGCCTTTCACTCACTTATAAAATAACGATAAGATAAAATGAAAGACTGAATATGAAGACGCTTTATTTCTAAAAACCCAATAAATAAGAAGATAAATTTAACACACTGTATTGAGTGGTTCTCGGCAGGTGCACATTAGCCTGTCAAAACAGTAATGAACTCCTCTGTAGTTATCTGTTGTTCTGAACGTGGCTGAAAAGCTAAAAAATCAATTCTACTGTCTGAGACACTGATACTACATGTTACTCAAATTCTACACATCACACAAACAGCATGTCAGCAGTGTGTGCATGTCCTCTGTCAGGGCCGCACTGGTTCCACTCAGTCATTTTTGTCACATGCAGTTTAGATCAACTGACTGAGTCAACAGCACCTAAACACACAGCAGGATCTTAAAAATATTCTCTTTGTTTTACAGTCACTGAGTGGTTTTGTTGGAATTGCAGACTAGATTACAACTGACAGTAAACTTGCAAAATTATTGTCAACTCAAAAAATGTAACGTGCCTGGTTAAAATCAGCATATAGAAGGATAATTTATAGTAATTTAAAGTAAAACAACATTGTCATTCAGTGTTCTCATTTAAACACTTTAGTGCTTGATGGATTTAGTTGAACTGCAGCACAACAACAGAGAAACTTTAACTACTGCAACAATACATTTGACTAAATCAAAATGACCCACATATATGCATAGACTCATTTATTTCCACAGAGGACACATCACTTTTATAGATTTATTTGTGTTTAAAAACAACAGATAAGTATCATTGCTTTCATTATGAGGAACCAAAATTGGCTTGTTTGATTTAGGTTTAGATTCAGACTGTTGTCTGGGAGACAGCTGTCTGAGTGATAATGAAGGAGCAAGTAACCTTTTTTTTTTCTAGAAAGTAAATACATTTCTCTAGAGAACAGCTTTGGCGTAGTTCAACTTCCTCCTGTGTTAACACAGCAGCACTATAGGGGCTTTCGTGTGAGATTTTCTCTTTTTTTCCCTGCTATAAGTAGTTACATTTCGATTCCAATACTGACATTTTCAGACCTTTAACAATACATGTGACAGACAAGTGCCTCAAATCAATACTATTTACAAGCCTGCAAACACTTTGGAAACTATATCATAGGTCACAATTTGCACACATTTGCATGTTTTATATTAAGCCCATTGGGATCAAAAATGCTAAAACAACCTCTACTCTAATCATCAATACTGTGCATGTACCTCATTGTTCCAGATAAGTTTGTAGAATTCAGCTGCAGTTGAGGTCATTGAAAATATTGACAGATTGAATCAAAGAAGTGCCCTAGAGGTATTTTTGGACTCCAGACTACAGCTTCTACCTGGCAGACTTTTGCTCAAAGTACATTTGACTTCCTGGTGCAATAATGATGGTTTTAATATCGAACACTATTTCAACTGTAGTTTCAACTGTCAGCAGTTAAATGATAAAAGCAAATTGTTCCGTGTTTTCTGTGCAGCAGCTTCGCGTCGGATCGTTTTCCACCTAACTGTATCACATTCAGAATATTGATCAGCAGAGGAAATGATGGAAGGAGACGACAGGAGACCCAGCATTGTTCTTAATATGTCATCAACGCCTCAGTGTGGCAATGGATATTGTGAGACAGGGTAAAATCCTGTGTCTCACAACACCATCGCAGGATTTAAAGATGTGGCTGCTTCAGGTCTTAGCACAAAATATCACTGGTATTGCTTTCTGCAGATTGGTATTCACAAAATGTCAATGGGAAAATATAAGTGCTTTCACAGTGTGAGGAGACTCAATCAGTTATATTTACGTCTTCACTCTGGTTTTATTTATTTTTTGTCTTGTTGTTCAATTCAAGGTGAACTGTTTTTTTTCCCCAAGAACGACACAATCAAAGTAATGCAGAGAGGCAAGGGAGCGACGTAAACACCGATGAGTCAGACAGCTGTGATGAGGGAAGGATAGGCATACAATTGACCCTTTGCCAAACCCCTCCCCCAAACAGTGATTGTCCCATCATGGCCGAGCATCTGTGACTAGGCACAGCAGGCCTGTCAAGCTTTGAATTCAAAGCTATACTCTGCATTTAAAGTGTTTGGATTGTGGTGTCCTTTGTAGCCTTTCCAAATCCAGAAACACAGTAGGAAGCATGCTCTAACACAGGCTGCAATTATTAGCATGTCTGGCTGTTTCAACTAGTTTACTACCTACAGTAGAGGTGTAACTACCATATTTGCAGGTAATACTGCTGCATTCTTCTTCATCAGTTCATTTTATCTTGCCACAATCATACCAAAAGATCTCAAGCATCTCTAGCTCTGAGTCTAAAGTGTATAGAGCAACTACACTTAAATGGTATAGTATTCTGTGAGTCACCTGCTGCATGGTGTCCCCCACCAAATAAATAACAATACAGTAACACTTTTACAAATACATGCATGTAGTTCATTGACCTGTATGCTACATTTTTTAATTAAGTTTAAGTAAGCCTTAATCGATGATTTGAAGTTCAAAAGTGAACAAACATGCCCATGCGGAATTAAAGGAAGGAATGCTTGTGATTGCTGTACTACTGCAGTCACAGAGAGCTCAAAGCTAAGACTCTCAGGAAGAGGGGACATAAGAGAAACCTAAAAGTACATAAGGAAAAGGTACAGAGAGTGTGGGAAAGAGAGAGAGAGCGCGACTCATAAATCAAGTAGAGGTGAGATTGCTGAATCAGGGTTGATTGTGCCTGGGAGAGACAATAAAGCCTGTAATCATCTGTCTCTGCTGCACAGACCTGGCAATTATCTGCCCATACCTGACCGCCAGAACAGAAAGGGCAAGATCCATCTACCCTCAGCCTATACACACCCACTTTTTTAAAGGGGAAATTCGACTGCTGATGCAAACCGAAAGGACAGAAAAAAGAATTTTCACTCTCTGAGAGGTGAAGACAGAGGATTTGGTTGAAGGAGTCTTGTAGGGGATTGTCAGTTTTTCCTAGTTAGCCAGACTCTATGGGAGTGATTCAAAAGAAAGAGTGGTGATATCTGTTTGGATCTTTCATCTCTCTCCACCCACACATGTATTAACACACATACACACACACACGTCAAGTAGCCTGTCAATATATTACCTCAGATAAAAGAAGAGTAGCCACTCATTATGCTGGTATAACACTGCCTACGGAGGTTCCATTTGCTTTCAGTGCAGTTCCTTCATCATAACGTCTGCTTTCAAACAGCTGTCTGATATTGGCATTTAGGGCACAAATTTACCTCCATTTCCTTCCAATACATCGGAGACTCAAGCATATGGACCATCACTCTCCGACTGAAAGCACTGCACTAAGGCCTAAAAGCATTTTTTTGCCAGCCCAATAACAGAGCCAAATGAATAGTGTGGTTGTAATTAATCTTTTCTATTGACTGAATAAAACCTCGTGGTAGAACTCAGCTAGTGAATGCTTTTTTTCCCTGTAGTGCTGTGTTTTCCCTCCCTAATAGGAGAGTTTGGAGAATAATTGCAAAGTTGCTTCCAGTATTGTTGACGATCAATGCTTTTATCAAACAAATTAAAAGGCAATAAGGCACCCAAGAAAATAATATGCCGCAACAGGTGTTTTGCTTTGCACAACATGAGCAGAGGGTCATTGTCTTTGGGTATATTTGTTTACTCACTGGTTATCTATTGCAAAATCAGAAATCTGTCACAGCCACCTGTATGCAGGGCTGTACTGCTACATGTTTTTGATTTTTTACATTCATTTCATTTACATTCAAGGTCAGAGATCACCAAGAGACTTTGCTAAGCATGTCAGTCCTTTGTCTTTTTAGACAATGCTGACACATGAAAATCACAGCAGAGCAGTAATACATTGTATTGTAAGACAATGATCTTTCATCGATCCACTTTTTTCCAAAGCTGCATCACCAACTGTGAACAAAGAATTAAATAGATCAGAGATTCCCAGGGGGTACTATTGCTGTAGTCACAAAGGGGTAAGTGGAAAGCCTGTGAAGTACCTCAACTAATTTGAGAACAAAAATCCAAAAGAAACTCTAAATTGGTGTGATGTTGATCCTCAGCAAAGTTACTGTCACAAAACCCAGTAATCTACAATAGCAGCTGCACACCTGCTGTTACAGTGTGTCAGTTGTAACACCACAACACCAGCAGGTGAGAGTTAGCAAGTGCATTAAAGTTAGCAAACAGAGAAGTCCAAATAGTGATAGTAATGGATGAAATGTTTAAATAGTTAGCCAGATAGTTCAAATTGTAAGTAATGGTTATAAGTTAGTAATAAATGGTTGAAATAGTTTAAAATATTTAAAAAAAATATATATATATATATTTAAAATCCTTAGCCAATGGATAAACAGTTCAACTAGCGAATGAATAAAGAGAAACTTACTGTATTAACAGTTAAAAAACACTGTATTTAGTTGAAACACTAATCTAAAGGAAAATGATGAATGGTTGAAATAGTTTACTAAATGTATGTAAACAGTTGAAATAGATTAACAATTAAATTGTAAGTTTTGGAAACAACCATATTTAGAACATGACAAGTGATGCCGATGAAGGGTATTGGGTTGTGGGGGGTTGCCAGTCAAAAAAAAAAAGTTGGGAACCACTAAATAAACTAAATTCTCAAAATAATACAGACGAAAGCAAGTTGTCTGTCAATTTTCCTTTTGCCTCAGAGCCAGAGGGTAAAAATATATATATACCCTTGAAGACTATTTTCCCTTGTCACTCCTCCTGGTTTAGCCAGCAGTCAGTGTCCATATTGCCAAGGGAGCTGCGCTACCTGATAAGCGGAGGTAGAGGCTCTCTGACACATCTGTCTGCTTGATGAGCCAAGTGTCAAAGCCCCCCAAAGTGCTGGATGGAGTGCATCAATAAACGACTTTAATCCCCTCCTGGGGCCAATGTCCTCCCACTAATAAGGGATCGTCTTACACCACTGGCAGTAAGGAGAGAGGTAAAAGTGGCTTGGCATGGGCCTCAGCACGGGGATGTACAGTACACAGGGAATTGTCTGTACACAGGTAACAGGCTGTAAATCACACACGCCTGCTGTTGCCTTAATTGCTGGACCGAATTGGTGTTTTGTTTCCTCCTCCTTCTCACTTTCCCTCCCCGTTTTGCCCTCTGTCGCTGTTTCTACTCTTTAAAGTCTGTTTGTCGTCACTCTTTCTCTCTTCAACACCTCTTCTCTTTTTGTATTATAGGCTCTTTTCCCCACCTCCGCTATGTATCCAACTCTGCCCCAGACTGTCTCGCTTGCCAGACAGAAGAGGAAAAGCGGAGGGATGGGGACCGGTAGCTGGGCAGTATTGGTTGTGCTGAAGGACGTGGGGGTTGCTAGCATCCGCAGGGAAGATCCAATGAGTGTTCTAGTCAGAGTGACCCTAATTAACCACATATTATCTGCAGGCTGTGTGGAGGATTAAGGCCCTCAGCTCTGGACCCTACAGGCTTGGAGACCCAAAGACAGAGGACTCTCTGTGCTAAAGCACACTTCATATTCTGCCTCAAAGCAAGACAGAGAGAGGAGGGGGCGTGAGGCTGGACCATAAAAAGAACCAAACACAGAACAGAGAGCACACTGCAGAGAAGACAAGTTGCTTGAAGCATATCTGCAGGTCAGGACCTTTCTATAATGAGCAAATAAACATAGCAAATCCAAGCCGCTATGTACGATGTGGGAGGAATATGTAGCCACCCTTTTTGGCACCCTCACAAAGAGGAAGACATATTGTCTCTTTGTCTGTCACATGTTGAACATATCCTTCCCTTCTGCCCAGGTGTTGTTTGAGCAAGTTTCTGTAGGAGAAGGGGATCATTATTCTATTGAGAGATAATGAGCTAATTTTCTCGTCTGACATTAGAAGTCCCAGAAAAGAACACTTCGCCATGTTGACAGGTCGTCATACACGTGGCGCACTGCTACATTAAACCAGCATCTATTGTCAACTAGGCAATGCAATCCGGGAAGCTCACAAAAAAACCCTCATAGATGCAACACAATAATCAGCCCCCACAGGCAGGCAGAGACTCTGATTTCTGTAGAAAACACTTTAGTAGCAGCTGTGACATACCTCATTTCAGATGAAAGACGAGCCAATATCAACAACATGATTAAACAGAAGATTAACTGACACCAACCAGCCAACTGTTAGAAGAATCCAGAGGTTATAGCTCATAAGATATGCTGTTTCTTAAAGTGTAATGTGTTATTACAAGTATTACGAGCTGCTGGTGAATATATTTCACATTTACATATCACCAAACTACTGTATAAAATAGTGCAGCGTTAACAGTTCAAGCATTTACAGGGCTTTCATAAAGTATTACAGGGTAAATCTATCCCTGGCTAACCCTGGTGTGCAGTTGCTATTCTGAGCCAGTGAAACATTTCCTGCGGTTCCACACTGTAATTCAAGCGTTAAGCCCCGACTCAAGGCCTGCGCTGTCACCTACCTCGGTCAGTGTCGTAGAGGTAGACGAACTTCTGCCACTTGTAGTGAGAGAGGAGGCTGAGGACAGCACCCCGGAGGGCGGGGCGCATCTGGATGACAAACTGCACCTCATTATCGGTGGGGTAACTGGGTGTGACAAAGGAGGTGTGCAGAGCACCACAGAACGAGGTCAAGGTGTTCATGGACTTCTTGTCGTAGAATCCGAAGATGGCGTACACCCCACGGGAGAACTGGGAGCAAACTGAGAGAACAGAAAAGAGGGCAAGAGGACATCAGTGTCAAGGCATTAGTCAGCAAAATATGTGTATGCACATTCACAAATGTGTGCCTCATCACTTTAGATGGCAATATATCGATTGTGTGTTTTGACCCACCACTAATAGCCAGTTAAAGGTCTGCATGACTCTAAATGACCCTTAATGCAGCTGATAAAGCACTGACAGCATATCCTAGGAAATCAAATAATAAAAGTAAATAATATTGATATATAATAATAATGATTCATAGTTTTGTTTTCTTGTTTTTTGATCAGATCCTGACAATCTACGGTTGTTTATTTTGGATAGGTTACATTTGAGATCTTTATCTTGTTATGAAAAAATGTAAACATTTTTTAATGAAAACATATTCATACTTATCAGTGTAAAATATTTAAAAATGTACATTTTTATATCTGCACCAAAACTTGAGAGTTGGATTTGGCACTAGTCAAGTCAGAGAGAAACCCAACAGATCCTACTAGTATTGAACCATTTGACACAACACTACAGCTGAAATTATTAGAGTTAATCGATTAGTTGACTGACAGAAAATGATTGTTTAAGTCATTTTTAAGCAAATGCTGAACAAATTGTTAAAATGCTTCTGTATTGGAAAGTATTGCTGCCTTTCTTTGTCTTTTATGACACCAGACTCAGGTTGAGTGGGTAAGGGGCATTCCACAGATTCTTCACTTCAGATCAGTTAACTCATCAATAGGGGTACTACTCGACCCGTGTAATGTCCTCTGAGAGTCTAGAAAGAGATATCCAAAGCCAGAAAAAAATAAGCCTAATGACGTCATCAGTGTTGTCTCAGCTTGGGCTTAGAGACTACAACCCCATTGAGTACCCCTTTGATTGAGTAATCAGTCATGAAAATAATTGCTAGTTGCAGCCCCTAAAGCCTGATGCCCATCCCTTGTGATCAATATTCAGTTTCTACATCTGGATAAGCTATCTGACAAAAAAAATGCATGTTACATACAGTACACACACACACACACACACACACACAATGGAGAAATCTGCATCACAAGGGGAACTGAATCTGGTAACGGTCTGGTTCACATTATCACAGGATGTCAGCAAGAATCCTGCAGCTGTAAATGCGAGTGGTGCAGTGTGTGTGTGTGCGTCGGTAGGAAAGTGACAGCCAAAGGACAGAAACGTCACGTCGTTCACCGAAGGTCTCCAGCTCCCACCAGGAGCTCCCACCAGTTATCGCTCAGTCCCCTCATCCAGAGTGAACAACTCACTGCAGCATTCACAGCAGCTGTGAGCGCTGCTGCCTGCTGCTGCTTCTGTTACCTCCCACGAAAGAGCTGAAAAAGACAACTCTTTCTGCCTCGAGTGAAAAGTGAACACAGTTTCACTTTTACTGACCCCATGTTGACGCCACATTGTCAGTTGCAGCTATGTACGTGGTATCTTTGGATGAAAAATGAGATCTGATCAGAAACAGAATGTAAACAAAATAATATGTCAAAATATACAGACGTTTTGATACAAGATTGACTCTGAAGGTCCACGTTGGAGCAAAAAACACCAGCCCCTTCAACAAGCAGCACAAAAGCCAGACTCTGTTCGGTGAAATTGCTATCTGAGACGACCAAAGATGAAAGAAAATAAACAATTACACAATCATTTGAATGTTTTTCACTGTAACAAATCTATAACAACCACTTCGGGGGAATGAACATCTCAGAAATACAAGCAGGTTTTTTTTTTAATCAGCATGTGCATCTGATGACATTTCTTGAAAGGCAAAAAAAAGGTTTCCATTTGTTTCTGTATTCATCATGCACTCTAGTGAGACAGCCTAAATTGTCAGGCAGGAGCGACTTCCATTCAGTCAGAAGCCATTAATGTGTAAACTAATATTCAGAGCTACAGGTGTGTTTTGCTTTCCTACCCTATCATGAATGGCTGTTCACTTATTCTGATTGACTCTCAAGTGCTCCCGCTGGGTAATCAAGCATTCTTAACATCCGTAAACATTGTGAACATTCCAGTACAATGGATTGGATGACATGAGGGGAGGCTCTATCCAATCTTGTGCAATGGCTGTGTTAAATAGTTGTCTCTGATTGGCTGACGGATATCCATTTTGAGTTGTACAGTGGGGATGCATCAGACACACCTCGAGCTCCAAACTGAAAACAATTCATCACTGACATGACAGTTTTGTATTTCATGCCTCCATCCTAATCAAGCGCACGATGCGATCGCACACACGTACGCACGTGCAATAACCATATTGTTTTGTAGCTTTTTTTCTGCCCGTGAGAATTCATCAGTTGTTGTGAAGGGTGGTGCTACAGTATGTGCAAACCTTTCTGAGGCTCAGAGGACAACATGACAGCACTCACGTATTTTGACTCTTAAGCACAATTGCTGTGTGAATGAGAGATCTAGTTGCTGCTGGGATTTGCCTCCTCCTTTTTAATTCTATTCCCTCCCTATCTGTCCTGGTACAGACACCTCTCCCAAGGTATAAGCATCCATTCTCAGCAACACGCACACACTTGGACAGATACAGGCATACTATCGCACGCGCGCACACACACACACACACACATCACAGTTTCTTGATAAGTGAATCAACAGATGGACAGCAGTATTGTGGGTAAGTGCTGCAGGGTGAATGGTGCAATCTCCCTCACTGAATGGGAGCCAGTAGGAGTTCCAGACCTCGTCGAGGCCCAGTTTCCACTGCACTCCCTCTTAATTTGGGCCAGTACTGACATAGGACCTATCCTAGGGGACCAGATCTGGCAGCCTCTTTCTTTCTGCTCAGCTGTCCTCTGCTTATTAGGTTGAGCTTTGAGCAAGCCCATGCTTCAATAACAGATATGTCCGCAGCATCCACAGTGATTCAGTGTCTCTGTGCCCCCCCACACATACCCCCCCACACCCCTTTTCAGGGTCACCACCTCATTGCAGTGCGTTGCAGTGATCCTATGAGCGATGCCATCCAGAGCAGTCTGTAGGTGCTCCCACGGCGGTGAGGTTTATAATGACGTTCTAGACAAAGAATGACCTGTTCTGTTTTGGGGTCATGCACCAGCCAGTCTCACTGCACCAGATCTGCCAGCATCCTGCGACTCTGCCTCTCAGACACGACTAATCCTGAACTATTTTGCCTCAAGAGCTGCACACTCCTTTCTTCACAATTCTCCTCCTTTTGCAGGGTCATGCCTCATAAGCATCAAGAGGAGGTTATACGCAGTTACAGGACTGGCATCCACAGCCACACGCACGCATCGCCATAAACCGAGACAGCTACAGGTAGTGTTACACTACATAGAATTAACGGAATCAGTATTATTGATTTTCAGTGTAATGCCATGAGCTGTGCTGTGCATAAACCTAACAAGCTGCACCACATGTTAAGGTTTCATAGGGTTCTGAAGGTGTTTATATGCTATGGCCTGGAGGTGACAGTAAATCTGAGCTCCAGGGAAGCTTCAGGTAGAGCTGCAGTTGCAGTGCTGTTGATCATGCTTGATTAAGCAAATGCATCAACCTCATCAGTAAATATGACCCCTCCTCTGGCGAGCTTTGTAAGTTGTAAGCCGTTGTAAGAAAATAGCGGAAAACAATTTGCTGCTTCACCCAGTGCTGGTGGAGAAAAACAAATAAGCGTCAGCTCTTATCAACAACCAGCCGGGATCACCTGTGAGGAATGAGGAAGTGGTTTCTGAAATTTCTTCAAGTTGCACTTTTGTTGTATAACATTGGAACTTTCTAATTAATCAACATTTTGTTAGAAGCTGCGCCAATTTGCTACCTTGCTAATTTGTTGTGCATGTAAATTTCCGAACCTTTCAAATTTGAATGAATTCTAACAGTGAATAATAAGACAGCAGAAGAAATAATAGAGCATATATATATATATATACACTGACAAGTTTATTAATAGGAAATGACTAAAAAAGCAATCAGTGGAAACATATTGACCAAGCCAAACTGGGGAATTTAAAGTTTTTAAGTCGATCGGACCAATATTTTCAACCCAAAGAAAAGGAAAATGCTTACAGTGATTTTTGAGAGCTAAACTCAGAGTTGAGACTGTGTCTGAAAAGTTCCACATATGGAAAGTTCTGGATTAAGAGTCATACTCTGTATATGTATGTATTCCTTCACTCACTCTCTTCCCAAGATGTCTCTCCATGCAATACTGATCCCTTCCTCCTTCAACGCCTCACTGTCTCTCTCCACTCTCCTCTCCCATCCTCTGTCCTCACCACTCTATTTGACCTCTCCTTTTGTTGCCTGTCTTTTGCCTCAGCCATCTGGTCATCCCCCAAAGCATACATCCTCTTCAAGCGTGGCAGTATCTCTCTCCACCTGAGTGCCCTTCTCTCTCTTCTCCTCTCAGATTGTTTCCCCCATAATATCGCCTCCCTCCGTCAGTGGAGCAGAAATTGGTGTTGGACTTCAGTAAAAAAAAAAAAAAAAAGTATATTGTAGGTACTGTACAGTTAAGGGAGAGAGCTGCTGAAGAGAAACACCCTGGCCCTGGCTTTCACCCCTCTCAGCAATTAAATAAAAATGAAATAAATGTCGTGCTGTAGGTGGGGATGAGGTGGGCTGAACCTGTCTCCAACTCTGAAGAAATAACACATCAGTTAATGTAATTCAATGAGTCTGTGAGTGTCACCATGAATTCAGGTAATGCTAATTTACTCGCAAGTCCTCAAACAACCACGCGCATGTACACAGAGTCATTAGAGGAGCTTGCATGACGAACGAGTGGTAAACAACACAAGGATAATTCTCTCTCATCAGCCTTTTCTCTTTTCCTTCGTCTCAAATCTCATTTTCCCTTTTTTTTTTCCTTCCTCTGCAGCTAGCCGTGCCTCCTCCTCCTCCTCCACCTTCTCCTCCCCCCCCCCCCTTCCTGCTGCAGGGAACCATGCATCCCATCTCCAGTTCACTGGTCAAACACACACAGTGTGCCGCCCTCATTCCCTTCCATAATCAGGACACTCGGCAGTGCTACGGGGATGTTACATTTCTGATGCATCACTTGAGATGGCTGGCCTGGAATGCTAGTTCAGAGGGATATGTGGTATCCTGCAGGCAAGCTGAGCTAATTCATTAAAAAAAAAAAAAGAAAAAGAAAAAAAAAACCTTTTCATGCACTCAAAGTATTTGGATTTCCATGCTCTTTTGCGGCCCATGAGCCAGAGCCTTGCACAGCCTTGGGAAGGGGGTCGGGAACAGTAAATGTCAACGATGATTGTATCTCTTTAGCTGTTTTCCTCGTCTTTTTTTTCCCCCCACTAAACCCACATTCTCGCTTTCTCTCTTTGGCTCTGTTGCTTCTCCTCTCAGCCAC
Source organism: Lates calcarifer (assembly GCF_001640805.2). Classification (NCBI taxonomy): domain Eukaryota; kingdom Metazoa; phylum Chordata; class Actinopteri; family Centropomidae; genus Lates; species Lates calcarifer. Next base: position 8,491,087 of record NC_066840.1, read on the forward strand.
ATGTCCTCCATTTCCTGCCTGTGTCTCGGTCTCCTTCTCCCTCTGGCCCTCGTGGCTCCTTTTGCTGGTACCCACCTCTCTCCCTCCCTCTCTCCCTCCCTCCCCAGTTTTCACCATGCCTAGATCAGGACCAGCCTGTCCTGCTCTGAAGAAGGGATGCTGTCACAGGGAGATAGCTCCTAAGTGCCCTGGGGGACTGCATCAGCTCCTGTCATATAGAGAAGTGAAGTGCTTCAAACTGTTAACTCAAATGGCAGACCCAGATTCGAGATCAACTCAACCGCAATGGTGCCGCGAAATGTTAGAAGGAAGCTGTTACTAGTCCTGCTGCATCAACATCTACAATCTATTTGCACTTCACATTATCTGCCGGGTTAAATGACACCAGTACACACACTGTAGGAAGAGAACAAACAAAAACATTCAATAAATTTATGTAACAGTTATAATAATAAATATAATCAATATAATCATAAATATAAGTCAATATTATTCTGACATAATGATAATGTTATTGTTTAATGAAGTGATATATATATATATATATATATATATATATAGATATAGATAGATAGATAGATAGATAGATAGATAGATATTGGAAAAAAATAAAATAAATAGTAAAGTAGCAGTAGTTTTACAAATTCACTTTAAAAAAAGACCAGCTCTGTTTTAGTGACATACAAATCCTCCTGCCCTGTGCTCCGCCTGCCAGGTTGGGAATCCCCACCAAGACATACCTCATCTGCTGTTTGGGTTTGAAAGCAATCTGCTGGTGAGTTCAGGAGTGCATCTGTGGTGTGAGTCTTTATGCATGTACATGTGTGTCTGACCACTATAGTGTATGATGGATGATGGGGGGGGGGGCCTGGGACCGAGGCCTGTTAGCCTGGAGCTCAGCCACCAAGAGATCAGTGTCCCTACAGGTTTCTAACTTCCTCAGCTCCTGTGTTCAGCTTTGATTTAATATCTTTGTCTTGTCTGTGCGTGCACTATTCTATGACCTGCATATAAAGATTCAGATGTTTTGCTGCAGCCGTGTAAATCTACAAATTCAGTAACAGAAAATAAATGTGTACATTTTATTGTATCTATATAGTGTATACAACTGCACATTGTGAAGTCCCAATATATTTCCTTCTCTGCTTGATATATTAGTAAAAGTCACATCAAAAAAGGTTACTGCCCAGTAACTTTAATGGCTCAAATTAGTGTGTCTCTATCAAAGAGGATGCTGAATGGTTGCCTGCTATGCTGCTGGCTCTATACAAAGAAGAAGAAGCATATAGGTCTCAGTGTCCCCAGTGCTTGGATAGACATGTCAAATATTAGAAGAAACTTAATCTTATTCTGGCATGGCAATAGCATGTGTGCGATTTTTGTCAAGTTTCTTTTTCACAGTTACACTTTTGATCCAAATGTTATGTGAGAAATAGCACAAGGTTTATTTTTCCTAAAATATATGGAGAAGTTTTATTAAATGAACTAGTGTAAGGTTCATTTTTGACACCCCTGCTGCTCATTATTTTTAGTATAACACATGAAGCCCACCACATAGCACAGAACTTTAAGATATGACAGGAGTCATATCTTCATATCTCTGTGAGAACGAACAAACTGAAATTCAAACTCTAGTTACAGTATATTGACTAAGACTGCACTAGATAAGTATTTATTAACACAAGGATGAAGTTTTAATTAAACCCAAGTTAGAAAATGTACTTTGGTTTGTGTTTAAAGGATCTTCATTACTGACTCACTAAAAACATGAAAATTCAGAGAGCAGTTCAGAGAGCAGTACAGTTACCAGGTAACTGATCAAATACCAAAGTACTATATAGCTATTTTTAATTGTATTACTGGACATCTGTGTGAAAGTATAAAATTAATTCATTTCAGTATGGTCTTTTTTTAATGGGCTCAATGGAAAGCAGTGTATCCAATTGAGAAGGACATTATGGAAATCTGTATGAGAGCGTAAAATTCAAACTCTAGTTAGCATGATTTACATTCTCTTTGAAGCTTCAAGAATTGGACCTAAAAGTCATCCATAAGAAAACCATTTCTTCTATACCACACTGTGCCTGTGCATTCAGATGGAAGACTCATGTAAAGTCCGTCCTAATAAGACGTCACTGGACCTCTGCTCTGTTAGCAAAAGACAGAATTAAAAGTTGAGAAATCATATCTGAGTTACATGATGATTCTGTTTGTAAAATCTTTGCAGGTTTGCCAAAGAAAGCTGAGGAGGGATTACTTATGCATCTACAATTGTCTGCTTTTTAAGAGAATGTTTAACAATTTAGAGATGAGTGAAATATAATTGCTTGCTAAAAATCATGGTTTATATTATAATTTTAAGTCTTTTTGAAGAGGGCTGGCATTGAAAAACTAATAAATGTAGGACTCTGTGGGAGGTGAAAGACTGTAGAGAAATTGTTCCATGAAATGAATGGTTAATCAAGATGTGTACCATCTACTAGTATTCTACACTATCTACAAGGGTTTTTAAAACTTAGGAACTGTCCCATTGTGAATTACTTATGAATCTATATGATAAAAATTCCCATTCACAGTCTGCACTGAGTTTAGCATTCAAAACCTTTGTAACATGAATAATGTCTGATGCATCAAAGGTTTGACTGCTGCAAATTACCATGTATATGGTGCAGCAAAGATTAGAAACCGACCTGAGGACCAGAGGTACTGAGGTCAGATGCTGCCCGCGAGCACATACTTCCCTATCACTGCACTTCATCAGCTATTCTCTTTCCTCTCTTGTTTTTCTCTGCAGCCCTTCAACCATGGGCTCCTTCTCCTCTCCACCTGCCATCTTGATGATATAGTCCTGTACTTGTGAGAACGGCTGGTGAGCAATCCCCAAGGGAGTCAATGACTCTCAGTTCCATCTCCTTCTGACAGATATTTTCACCTTGAAGGTCTTACCATCATGCTTTTGTTTGAGCACAGAGCAACAGACGGGGCTGACAGCACTGCGCCGGTCAAACAGCCCTACATGCCGCAGAGGGCCCTACACATGTGGTGATGTCTTCATTATCATGGAAATGCCCTCTGTTTGACCAACAAAAATTATTATTATGTGGGGGGGGGGTTCAAAAGTTCAGATAACGGTGTTGGGATGGCAGCTGCAAGACTAGTCGGCTTGCTGAATAATTCTGAGGGAAAATCAGTTTGATGGGACTCAGCTAATACTGCAGAAATCTCACTTTGCATGCCTCTCCACCTACGCCATTTCCTTGACACAAGCACACAAGGCCTATCTATGCAAGCAGATAAGAGACCTAAACCCTTGGCTCTTGCTTCACCTCGAGAGCCGTGCCCTGAGATCCCAACCCATCACATCGAACAAATAACAAACCCTTCTTCGGCGGGCTCATGCAGTCCACCATTTGCTGCAATGCAGAGGTGAGAGGAGCGCAGGACTTGTCTTATCCTTTCAAAAGATCCTCTCACCTTCAGGAAGATGTCAGCACAGTACACAGCAAGGATGGCTGCTCAACACTGACCCTTTGAGTACGGCTGTATGCATTTTTTAAGGAGGATTCAGTAGAGTATGAAACATGTAAGGCTTATGATATTCTGTAATTGGATTTCCCAGAAAGCTGGTGACAAAGTCCCTCACACACCACTAATCCTCCCAATCAGCACTGCGGGCCTAAAGCGTGCACTTCTTTGCAGATGAATATGGAGGAAGGGAGGAGAATGGAGCATGAAGCGAGGACGAAATGTGGGGATCGAAGATGACGATGGGTGCGGATTGCGCCGCCGCTGCTCCGCGAGGGTGAGCAGCGGTCTCTGTGCCGGGAGGGTGAGACGAGTTAATAGGAGGCAGGGCACCCAGGACGGCTGCGGAAAGGAAAGAGGGAGACGAGAGTTCAACGCATCAGACCACAACAGCAAACATTCAGGCTGTTGCTGTCAGAAGTGGTCTGGGCCTCTGCTTTCACAACAAACTAAGCAGATTAGCTTTGCTGAATCACAGGAAACAGTTCATTTTAGGACTCCATGACAGATGCCTTTAAGAAAAGAAGACACAGGGAGAAAACTCTCAGCTCCATCAGAGAGATTATAGTTAGTTTATGGAGATGTCTACAATTATTCGACTTGACTACAGGAGGGCTGGGCTTGCCTGGGTAAAGATTTGTGGTGATATTTCAGGTATAGAGTGCCGCACCTGACTGACTTGTTTTGAATCCAATTCTACACAGCAGGGGAAATACCTGGCAGCTGAAAACCTCTCTTGTTCCTGTTCTTATTTGGATGATTGAAAAAAACATAAAAAAAAAGCAGGATACACTTTTGTGGATGTCTGGCAGGCACATATATTTTTCCATCAATGTCAAAACTCTGGATTGTTTTTCCTGCCCCCCTGAATATTTTTCTATCTGTTCTTCAGTCTTGCTTGCTAAACTAGTTTGTGTTTTTCTCATCTGCGAGACAGGACGACAAGAAGTCTCGTAATTGCCATATTCCAGTTCAGAGTGCAAAACATTTGATTGTAATGCTTCCTGACTGGTAGTTTTTGTCCTTTGGGGGGGGTTTCAGATCTCTTCGTCTCATATATGGCTTATACGCACGTGCAAAGCCATGAGTGTGCCGCGCGGTGCCACCAAGAGGAAGGGGATGACTATCTGCCACTCTCACGAGGTCCACTTCCTGTGCGTGTAAGCTAAGCCTTTGCCCCCAGTGTCGCTAATCAAATTACACATTGCAATTCATATCCTATGGCAGTGGAACAAGCCATTGAGGGATTTGCATTGTGAAGCTTGATTACAGGGCTGAATTTTTAAACAGCACCTCTCCAGGACCAGTACCTCCCACCTTTTTGCCTCTCTGTGAAGAATAATGGAATAAGTCAATGAGGACGGGAGATGGGACTAGTTGTTTAACCTTGAAGGCATCAATAAAAGAATTCCCTCTCCTTCTCAGCCTCAATCCAGGCCTGGTTAAGTATGTAGAGTCCAGCACCACTTTTCATCTTATTAGTGCCCTTGCTGAGACGGTGCTCCATCTGTGAATGATAATGCTGGAGGTAGCAGATAGATAGAGAGAGAGGGAGAGGGAGAGATGGAAAACAGAGGGATATGACAGTGAGTGAGCTGTAATCCTATATATACCAGGGCCCTCTCAAACAGACCTTTAAAATATGCCTTGCTCACCTTACTTTTCTAAAGCAAATTTCCCCGCAAAAACCAATAAAGATTCTCAGCAAGGGGTTTCACTTTAGACCCACTTCATGTAGTCGCTCAGAGAGAAGAGAGCAAGAAGTTTTCTCGCATTAGATGAAAAGATGTGCTCCATTTTATTCCCAGTGGACCTTTCATTGCCTGGACATATGAGAAACATTCAGTGTAATTTGGTGGCAGTCTGATACTTTTACCATCTGATATGGTCACCATGCTGCAATTCAGTCGAGCCAGAGTGAGACAGAGGTATTGAAATACCTGTCACGAAAAAGACTCACTGTAACAGATGGAATATATGTGGTTAACTGATCAAAACTGAGCAAAAACAAAATATTCAGAGTAAATGAATTTTTAAGCTAAATTGATCAAGCTGCCATAAAATAATGTATTTTCATTTAAAGTGTCAGTGTTTTTGGTTTTCATTTGCCTGTGTGCTCAGAGTTCAGACATTTACATCTCAATAAACAATACCTTAGTAACTCAGGATAATCCACAGGAGTCATTGTTGGAACTTCTTTCCACCAAAGTAATACCTCCTATAAAAATGGTTAAAAGGAAATATGATTTATTACAACTTAAGTTGCCTTGTTGCAAAAAATGAGTCCAGTGGTCAGACAGTCGTACCTGGTGTAAACAAGCCAACAGTTTTGCAAGATTAGCTAAAACTGCATTGCTGCATTAGATAACACTTGTGGTCAGTGAGTGGGCAAACTGATGCTTTAAAATCAGGATTGTGCTACATAAATGTTTTAAACTGTACCTGTGTGAAAAATTGTGAGAACTGCGAGAAGAAAAAAAACATGGCTGCTACACAACTTCTACAACAGGAAACTCCTCATGCAACAAGAGTCTTCATTACTTTTAAATATTTCATTCAGTTACAGGGCATCCTAGGGCTAAAAAGCTTTACTGTGAGACAAAGCCCTGAAATTGGGAGTGAAATGTTCACTAACTTTTCACAAACTTCGGTCACTTGAGAGCAATTTTCAAACTTAAGCTTCTTTATGCATAAAAGACCCAAAGTCTATCCCCTTACAGCTTAGGGATGGGACTTGTACAGTAGCCTAGTAGGAGCAGCAGCAGGAGCAGGAACAGCACTACAATGGGCAGGAGAAAAAAAAAAAAACATTGCACAAAGTGTTGAGAAGAAAAAGCAAGAGAACATAAAATGAGTCTGATGAGACGACACATTTAAGAAAGGTACGTTATTCAGTCTAACTGTCCATTAACACTAATAAGCAACTATACATATTGCACATTTCTTTATGATGAGTTAATGTCAAAGTGCACATCTTCCTACTGTTGGCTACTGTCCACTTCACAGCCATTGTGGGTCTGCTGTTGAACATGCACAGCTTATCCCCAGAAGCGAATCAAATCTCACTCATTGACTGACAGCATGTTCTGGACATTTGGCTTGCTTCAGTTCAGTATAGAAGACAGGGGAGATGAAGGGGGGAGCGGCCGTATCTGCTTACAATCCAGTTCACATCTCAGACACATGCACACACCGGCTTACACAAACACAGCAGTCGGTCACTTCATCTCTGCATCCTCAGTACCGTGCCTCTCTCCTCCGCTATTCCCTTCTCTCATAAACATAGCTAAGCCACTGAACTCTCCCAAGTCCTTTTTCATCATATTCTAGCAGTGTCAGGGCTGCAAAGGGCACCGGCATCTGAGAGAAGCTTTCTATTGAGGCCTTTTGGAATGGATTCACTCCAAACGGCCTTTTCATTCTGCAGCTGCGATGGATTAGCTCTGTCATGGGTCCAGATGAGGTTTGCCTTCCCTGATCTGCACGCCGTGCCGCCACGGAAAAAATAAAGCCATGCCACCCAGATAAAGAAGACAGGAAAGATAAAATTAAGGGACAGGAATCACGCCGGCGGCCCAACCAATGGTCGATGATAGAGCACTTCAATATTTCATCACACAGTCATGCATGGACACACACAAACATGGACGGCGGCCTGGGAGCAACCGCCCACAGGTTTTACGTAGCCATGTGTGAAATGGCAAGAGCCATACTACAGCACTCGCCAAATGAACCATTGGAGGGAGAAACAGAGGAGGGTCATGGTTGAGTGAGCACATCATGTTTACTTAATTCTCACTCATGGGGATAGTGAGGACTAAGGACAGGAGAACTGTGGTAAGAGGCATGTAAAGTATGACTGCACCACTGTGTCACATTGAATACCCATAGATGCACTGTCGTAATAAAAAGTCTGACAAATTGTTTGACAGCGATGGCAACCACCACCTTGACAGCCAAGCAGCAGGTAAGGCAAAGCACCTTGGAGCTTTACAGTTGCTACAACCAACTGTAAAATTCCCAGCATGCTATTCATGGCCATTTGATTAATCATTCTACTCCTTACAGCATCCATGATTTGATTAAACGCGTGCATTCAGTGTGAGTCAGTGAACATTCAGAAATATATTGGCGCTTGTTATGGTGACAACACAGCTAAAGTGATTTGAGTGGCTTGGGTTTGTTCCTCCGGCCTGCCAGAAGATATTTCTGTTTCAGTGTCATCAGTGGTTTATTCCAACGCATCAATGTGCCCTGCTCTGACATTGCTGGGGTCTTCAATCTTCAAGTGCAATCACAGTTGCAATAATTGTCTATAAATTCACCCCGTCTCCGGAGGTGTTGGTCTGCATTATGTCTTTCATTACGTAAGATGTGTTTAATATTAACCACAGAGGCTATTCATGGCACAGCATGTCTTATTTGCATCTCTTTATCACTGCAAGGAATATGCTAATATCTTTTTTTTTTTTTTTTGCTTCTTCCTCCTCTCCTTCAGCCTGTATGCTAGATTGCCCATACACTAGTTTCACAAGGTTATGATGCTTCAGTGGCCCGGCGACTGTGAACTGTCACAAGCAATCAGTTATGATGGAGCCCTTGTTTCTGCACAGACATGCAGCTTTGGCAGGGCTCTGCCAGCGACTGCCTCTTTTGAAACAGGCCAGGAACGTGCGGATCAATCTGCTCAGTCGGCAGACGGGAGAGCTGGAAGCTGGAAGCCCCGTCGCACTATGATCCAATATTTACTAGTTGGGAGAGTACATTGTGACACTCCCTGTTGGTGCTTTGTATTCATCACAACACCACCCTGATGTCCTCTTCAGTTTTTGACTGTCTTTAGTGCTGAAATTATACTCCGCCGCACACATGCAGAGGGAAACCAAAACAATAAACAGCTGATAATGCAGCCCGAGTGGACCGCCAAGATTAGACAGCACATAGGTGCCAATTACTGTTTTCTCCGGATTCTTGAGAAATAATAAAAGGCTCAGAAGTGTTTTCTTCCATAAGCTGTATGACCTTGGTTAGGACAATGCAGTCTGCAGTTCCTATTGAGGAAGACTTCAGAGTTTCCTCCTTTTCTTTTGGACCCAGTGAAGCCAGACCAATGCAGCAACTTCCGATGAGGCACGATGTGCTATTCCAGCTCAAGTAGAGGATTACTGATTCAGTGATTACGGGTATTGTAGGGGAGTGTAGTGAATGGGCAATAGCTAGCTGAGTGTGACTGCAACGGCTGCGGGAACATAGCTGTAATGGGCTTTGTGGGAGAGATTAAATATATATAAAGAGAGAGAGATAGAAATGAGAAAGACAGAGAGGGGGAGTAGGGGTAAAAAAAATGCTGACTGCAATGTCAGAGATCTTTAAAAGCGACAAGTTTTGAAAATGTGCTTCTTTTCTTCTACGTTACCAACTCCATCCCTTGCCTTTTCACAACTGGTGCATGAGGATAAGTGACATTTTGAAATGAAAAATAATCTCTGCCACAAATGACGTACCCCACTCTCCTTGAGAGGTTTTGCTCATTGAGAAAACAAAATGGAAGCAGCCATTACATGGAGCTGCTGGCAAAAAAATCCCTGATGCACCTGAGACGAATAGTTCAGCAGCTTGTCCTCTGTCCATTTTACTTAACCACATGTGCAGGCTTATTTTTTATCATAAACATTTTTTTTTCGCACAGTACAGCAGCAAATGTGTTTAATGTTCCACTAAGATTTTGTGTGCCTCTTCCTGTGCGGTCCTTCGTAGTGCTTATCACTGCTTTTTATATGGTCAGCCAGCTCCTCTTGTTCATCACAACGCAGCGCTGATATCATCTTCAATAAGGGAACACAGACTTAGCCTGTCATTGTTGACTTATAGTTCAGAACCCACCCCATTATTTGAACAGTGGTGAACAGATGTGTGGAGCATAGATGGGCTGTCATGTTGCATCATGTCTGCTGATGAAAAAAGGAGCTTGATCCTATGCCTTGCATTCATGGCTCTGCCATAAAGCTCACATATGGGTCAGTGTTCCACATGTTATTCTTGAACTTACTCTAGTTAAATGGTTAATGGCAACATTAGGGTTTTCATTGCTCACCAGTGGTGTAAATTGTTTTAATAGACATGGAAATTTTATTGTTAACAAAATCTATCAAAATGTTAAAGCTTTAAGAGCAATCCCATATGTCTACTGATACATTTAAAGCACTTCTTGCAGTCTAGTATTTCTACGGTATGCAATGTATAAAAAGCATCAGTTATCATGTTAATGCAATATTATATACAGTGGTTTTACAGTATGTTGACTGTGGTGATGATATCATCTGGTTGCCATGAGAATCCATCCATAATCATTTCACCCTAATCCCTCTTCTCACTTGAAATTTATCACATTTGCCCCAGAAAATTGAGCGGATAGATAAAGGAAATCAATAGGAAATTCAAAGACCCCAACATCCCCACAGTAGGTCTGAACACACCACAAAAGACTGATGACTGTCAGGCCTGGAGAAATCTTTCAAAGTAGCAGTGTAAATCTATGATGTGATTTACCGATCTTCCAAATCAAAAATCTGCCCTAACACCATGTGCTGTTTTTTTTTTATATTCCATAGCTGCTGAAATGGCCAAATGCCCAGTGTTTGTGAAAGATATATGGAGATTTGAAGGAGTCAGAGCAGCGAGGGAGGAAAGCTGTTGTTTTATCAAACAACATCTGCCAGCGTCATTGATTCCAAGACAAATAACACTCCGACAGCAACACTTCTCCTCAGGTTGGGTTTAAGAGGATCTTTTGATATTCTGATTAAAAATTCATTGTGTTGAATCTGCCTTGGAGTATGTTCTGTGTTTTCTATTCTGAATCTCATTACAGCTTCAGCTATATGCCTGACTTTAAAAAATATAAACAAAAAAATAATAATAATCCAGCGGACAGCATCTCATGGCCAGAAAATTAGGTCAAAATAATGCTCCCTTTGGAGGTTTGGCCTTCGGAATATTTCCAGCCTTTTATGTGTTTGCTCTGTAAGAAAGCTTTAACCTCATGTGGCCACAACAAACAGGACCAGTCGCTGAACTCATGCCAGCAAGACTTCAAAAAAAAAAAAAGTATAAAATGTAGGATAAGCTATTAGTTTTTCATTAGTATTAAATTTCAGTAAGTGTGTTGCTGTAATGTAGCAGCAATTACTGTAACACTTGTAGTAACAATTAATATTAGCCTTATGCTAAATTCTGACTATTTAGCTGTAGTGTTCTTAAAAAGTAATGATAATAGCTCTGCAAGACATTTTAAAATCTCAGTCACATCATAAAATGTTACAAAAGCTCCACCCTTTCTCTGCCTCATCCTTTGCTATCTGAACTGTGCTGTCAGTCACCCCCCGCCTTCTGCTGTTGTCCTGTTCCCCTCTCAGAGACCTTGCAGTTCCCACAGCATGTAACCTCATCCAGAGCCGTTACTGTACCACTCATCTGACTGAGACCTGCATCCAGCCACCTCGGCGGGGGCCCCCCAAGACCCGTCTGGCCTGTTGGCCTCGAAATCACACCATGACATTACTGCGCTGTGGTTAACGTTACTCTCTGAGGCTTTTTGCGCAGTCATGGTGCTTATCAAATAAACTTGATCCACATTTAGTTTTTCACATAAATTCTCGCCTGCATATCTTTCACAAATGGTATTTTCTAAAACTGCGTTAGCTTTTTTTGTACAAAGAGACACAGGGTGAACCAGTAATATTTTTACCGTGACCTTTACTTTGGATGAATGATGGAGGGTGTCATGGGAGCTTTAGTACAAAACAGTGAGATTTTCTCAGTAACAAATGTGAAGACGGAGATGGTCCATGCATATGTGCAGCTCCCACACGCCTCCTGTGTCTGTGTGTGTGTGTGGTTCTGTGCATATGTGCACACACGTGCATACATATGAACATGCCTGTGCATCCATTAACAAACCTCCATCTGTGCCCCCAACACAGCTGGACTGTGATGGCATGTCCCGGTACAACCCCCATAGCCCGAAGTAGTCCCTCTCTCTCTGTCTCCGTCCCTCTCTCTCCCACATCCACACACATACACATGCATGCTCTCTAAGATAAGCAACCTCTAAATTCTTTTTCCTCTTGCTTTCTTTTACTGCAGTCTCCATCTATATCCTCCCATCACTGACTCCCCCCTCTCTTTCCCAGCTTCCCCTGCCATGTTTCCCCGGTCACACCTTTCAAGCTGAGTTACAGCCTGCAAGGACAAGAAGTGTGGCACTGCTACAATCACCTGAGGAGCTTCTCTCGACCATAGCCTGTCTCTGTCAGGCCGTGCGCTGCAAAAACATGTCTCCCTGTCGCTTTATTTACCGTCCATTCACACACCACCGACACCAACAACAGCCCCAAAAGCTATACAACAGCAATACATGCGTAGATTGGGTAACAGCCTTTTTTTCATCTGTGCCTCTCGACATATGCCATTTGCCACATGTGCTCCGTCACAGGTGTAGGCCGCCAGTGTAAAGAGACTGTTGGTGTTTCTGGGCAACGTGTGCAAAGCAAGCACAGCCTGGGTAGGCGTAAAGGTCAGTGAAGACGATGCTTCTAAGGATGTGTTGTGTCTAGACAAAAATTTGACTTGCACGCTGTGTTATTGAGTTTTTATGATGATCCTGATCGATGATGTTGACATCCCAAGTCCATGTAAAAACAAGCATCAGGTGGAGTTTTCTGACTGTTAAATTAATGCCTTAACTGCCTCTACTAATGTTCTGATCTTGATACTGTACCCACGGTAACATTGCACACATGTTATCACCATAGATCATCGTGTGTTACGTGCAATACAACATCCAGTCGGAATGCAGCACATAAATAATATGTGATAATTTATTTTTCTGCACATTACTTCAGACAGACAATGCAAATACTGCAGCATGAACCTCTAGCATCACATATGTGAACAGCTATTCATTTGGAGCCAGGTTAAAGGAATAATTCACCATTTTTGGAGACAGACTGATACCACACTCATGTCTGTACAGTAAGTTTGTAGCTAGAGCTAGCAGCAGTTTAGCTTAGCCTACCACAAAGACTGGAGACAGGGGAAAACAGATAACCTGATTCTGTCTAGAGGTGACAAAATACACATATCATTCTTTGTTTGTTTAATCTGTACAAAAACCGAAGTGTAAAAACAACAATGCACTGTTGTTCCAACTTGTCACTCTACAGACATGAGAGTAGTATCAATCTTTTCATCCAAGCATGTGCAAGAAAGCAAATAAGTGAAAATGTGACACAATTCCCTTAGCCTCATCTTCCCTCCATTTACAATAAGACATATTGTACCTCACTGTCACTTGGGCTTTCCTCTCTTGCAGCTCTCTTCTTTCTTAGCTTTCTAACAAATACAATCACTTTGACTCTTGTTTTAACCTGCATTCTTTTCCATACTCCTGGAGCAATGGGGTACTGGTTGTCGGGCACACCAGGACAAATCCTGGTTGGCCCGTTGCATTGGTGGGCCAGTGGTATGTCCAAAACAACAACAACAAAAAAAGTCTTTATCAGCCCTGTAAGACTCTACCAGCCCTCTGTGTATGCCTGTCATTCTGGGTGCACATGATAGCATGCTGAGTGCGTCTTCCAGAGCTGGGCTCACTGGCCAACCACAATCAAGTTAGTTAATGTGTGTTAGCATTCTGGGCCCAGAGCAGCCCTGTCTTGGAGCGAGGCAGTTTTGTCTTCAGTTGCTAACAGTGGTGGGAGAAGGTGGCTGGACGGCACAGCCAAAGAAGCATCTGCTACTGCCAGGGTTTAAGGACCTGGAGGATTCAATAAAAGAGGGGGTAGGCACATGTAAAAAGGCTGGCAGAGGGGACACAGACCATTAGCTTAATGACAGAATGAGGAATGGGGAAAAGGGAGATGAGATTCAAAAGCCAAGCATTGCAAAATTTGCCTTTAACAGGAATCAAGGCGAGTAATCTAATAAATAGCGTGGCACGGAAAGATGGAGGGGGGCTTGATGTGTTTTTTTCGCCTCAGGTAAAAGAAGAAGAAGAAGAAGGGTAAACAGGAGAGAAAAGGATGGTGGTGTCATTAAGTTGGCTAGCCGTGACCATCAGGAACATTAATGCTGTCTGCTCTGCTTTCTTCAGACTGGTACCCTTTGCTTTGAACTACTCCTGCCTCCTCTGTGAGCATACCTGACTCCTAGCTTCCACAGCTATTATGGACACTGCACTGGTAATTACACATTTCACAATTTCTGATGTCACTTCAAAGCAACAACAGTCTTGCCACCAAAGCACATACCATGCCTCTGCAGTACAAAGCCAAAGCCTTAAGGATTACTGAAGCCACACATTGTTTTGCTGCCGGTCACTAATTCAATTAATAGCATAAGGCTTTAAACTGACTTGAAAGAAATTGTTCTGACACAAGACTGTGCCTTCATTATACCTAAGGATTTCCATATTTTGTTTCTAAAAAGCAAAATAAACTCCAGCAAGTTTAATTTGACTTACTGTATGCACATCCTCTTGCTCCTCTCCCTCTATTATATTACTTTTAAAGGATGAACAGCAAATGAGGGGGAGTGATCTACATGATGAGTCAGAGTTAAGGGCTTTAGCACTCTCTGTCCCAGAGTAAAGAGAGAATACACAGTGGAGCAAAATAACATCAGCTGCGAGAAAAGAGGAGTCCGAGCAAAACAAAAAGAAAAAAAAAATCTGTCATTTCAACGACTTTGCAAGGCCTAAGGCAGCCAGATCTCATCTTGATCAAAGCAATGAAGCTTGCCTCAAAATAGATTTACTCTCCAAACCCGCATGAATGCCACTTTTGTAAAAAAAAAAAAAATCTTGTCCGATCAGAAAGTAGATGTGTGCTGCTGCTCACAAAGGTCTGAGTCATCCACATGGGGCTATTGATGACAAAGGGAATTTGAATGTCCACTAAACAAATGTGACAGCTTGCAGAACAAACAACCATGCTGACAAATGTAAAACTCAGGAACACAGGAGGTCTTCACTCACTAGAGGCAAAGCCTCAAAGGCCTGGAAGTCAGCAGATAAGTGATATTTAATAACCGTCATCTCTATTTTGTTCACTACATTGGTAGAGACAATCTGAGGTGCTTGTGGACTGTTGTGAGCTCAGCATGAGCTGTCTGCTGTTTGCGAGCTCAACTAGACAAGAGTCTCAGGGTGCTACCTTGAAAAAAAACTCTCAGATCATACATTACACAAATCAGATTCTAAAGAACACTGCTTCTAAAATTGTCTTTGCTCAAAGTTTGTTGATTATCAACTTAATTATTTAACAATTAATTCGAGGACTTTTAGTGCGTTAAGTATAACACTTCTTTCTGTATAATGTAGCAGGCTAAACACTCAGCAGAGTAGAAATTTCAAGCTGAGCAGATTATTAATATGCACCTAAAAGCAAAAGAGACACTCTCAGCAAACATTATAATGACATTTGACAATCACCCTCCTATTTCTGCTCCACTAAACAATACATTTCTTTTGAGCACTGCCGTTAAAAGCTCATCGTTTTCTTGTATCTGAAGTTCAAGTCGGTCCTGAGACAGTGCTCTTGATGGAAATGCTAAGACGTGGCAGCAAAAAGCAGGAAACGGGGCCACGGCTCCCACAGGAACCCCTTCCTCTCACTAAAACTCTGTCTGCCCCTGAATTTAATTAGATTCTGATATCAAGCCTTTTTCTCCCTATGCTTCCCTTCCTCTTCAACATGCGTGAAATTGCACAGCACTATCTATTATTTATTCTCTCTCATTTGCTTATTGTTTCTTATGGATGCCTTCGTTAGGGCACTCGCAGCTCTGCTCCTTGTGATATGACGCTCTGCTTCATCTCCCTCACCGCTCAGACCCACCTCCTCTGCAGGTCTGAGCCCAACTCATTTGCTGGCGTTGGTTGGGGAGCTATGGATTTTTTTTCCCCTTTCACCCAATGACAGCACGGTGAGGTGCTATGAGGGCTGGGTGCTAATGAGCTGACTCTGCAATGCTGGGGGAGATGCTCTGTAACACAGTTGGGGCTGGGGGTGGGGTGGAGGGGAGTCAGAGGACGGAGACGCTCTGGCACATGGAGAGTCAGAGGGGCCATTATGGCTGCACAACGCATGGGTTAGACAGGCTGAACCCCACCAGTCACACAGAGCAGTGTGTCTCCAAAGTCGGCCATTCAGCCAAACTGAACCCATCATTTAAAATGACATCACAGAATGGCATTCTCGACTCTATTTCTTCCCCGTTCGTCCACAGTGTTTCTGCTGAGTTCAAGAAACTGCTGCCAAAGGGGGTGTAGAAAAAAGAAGTTATTTGTTGGATCAGCTACAAATCAAAACGCCTCTGTGCACCAGTTGCACCACGGGATGACCATACCCACATAACAGGACCCATAAAAAAGCATGGAAACAAATCAAGATACTGTATTATATTCATTTGTATCCTTCCTTCTTGAATTGTGAGTCATTTATGTGATAAAATAAAAAGAAATGCTTGCTTTTTATCCATTTTTGTTCCAAACTACAAAATATGGACTCCTCCAGCACTGAGTACTTGACACAGCATTTGAGTAATTGCATTCTCTTTTCAAGGCCAGCATGTATACAGCATGTTGCCAAGGTAACTTATTTTTCAGTGTGGAATCCATGCATTTGTAAAATATCACCTCTGTAAAACTCCTGACAGCAGACAAGCAACAACACTGTACATTAAAAAAAAACAAACAAGAATACTATGTGGGATGAATTGCAGGAGGAACACTGTGTACATTGGAACAATTCTGTGTTTGTAAATGTTCCTGTAATTCCCACTGAGACCTCACGAACTCAAGTGAAGTGAGGTGAACTTGACTGCCTTCCCCTGGATTGAGCTGTAGCCTCTATCAGCTCCATATGAGTTTGACATAAATAATTCTGCTCGTTCTGCGTGGACAGAAAGTGGTGAGGATCTCGGACACAGACTGAAATAGAAGCACACTTACACGCATGGGTGACCGAAAAGCTGTTGGACGACTCGAGGTTGTCGACATTGTAGTTGAGGTGAAAAGGCTTTTCAGTGGTGTTTTGGTTGGTGTTGTAGAGTTGGACAGCGAACCTGAACGCGCTGTGCTCCTGCACCGTGGAACGCATGAACAGTCCCCCTTGGAAGAGATGGGGAGAAAAAAAAAACCCAAGATCAGACAAGGCTTTCACACTCGCATCTGTGCCTATTAGTCTACTGTCAGTTTGGGACTACATTTCATTCAGTGACGGGGAACTCTATACGTCCCACAGTGAAATAAAGCAGAATAATTGTCATGTGAAAGAAGAACTATCATGTATTTTTGACCTGTGCGCCTGTCAGTAACTCTTCACGTCGAGCGGACCGTTTCCACATCTTCCTTCTTATTCACTCCACTTATTTTCAGACAATGATTACAGTGACACCGTCAGCTTTAATCTTGTTTTCAAGAATCAGCGGCTTAAAGCTTGCAGCATATGTAAAATCAAGTTAGTCTCTATCGTTGCGCAGAGCTCTGCGCTCCGTGCACATCTTCCCGGTAAAAAAAAAAAAAAAAAAAAAAAAAATGCAATCTTGCATTTGGATTTCTCCATACAAACAAGAGTCTGCAGTCATTTAACACAGCAAAAACACTTACCGATATTAATCTGATTGGGAAATCCTGCGAATGATCTGTCACAGAGCCACAGTAGAAACAAAACCACGCGTTGTGCCATTTTCTCCGACCTATCTGTTCAACTCCTTAAAAGGGTCTGTCTAAGCAAATTCATATGTTCTGGATGAAAGCCGGGCGCAATGGAAATCCAGTGGATAGATGATGGTCGCTCACAGTGCACCAATTAGGTTCATTGAGGTGCAGCCCAGCTGCAGAGCATTTTTTGCAACTAAGAGAGAGAGAGAGAGAGAGAGAGAGAGAGAGAGAGAGAGAGAGGAGGGGTGGGCTGGTGGGGGGAAGAAGGAGCTGATTTGAACTCCGATTGGACCCGTCGCGGCGCGGGCCAGTGGTGGTCAAACTTGATCTGACGTTAAATGAAAAAAGCCTCAGCCGGCTAGATCACGACAGCTTGGAATAAAGCGCGGCACTTGTCAATATTAGCCCACTGTTGGCCGAATCAATAAAAAACACTGCAGTCTCAGAGGTGGCCAGTGATTCTGAATAGACCGGCCGCTTCCAGCTGCGGCAGCTGCTGCATTTCTCTACGATCAGCGGAGGCGCTGCGTTTGCACCATTTCAGGCGCAACGCGGAGAACTGCGGTTTATCGTTCACAGTGGGAACATGTGTGAAAAGTTTGTGTTTGTGTTGGGTCTTTTTTTCGCTCGTTTTTTTTTTCGATCTTAACACAGTCCACGTTTTAGCTCCAGCGTGGTTGGGAAAACAATGACATTTTCAGGTTGGAACGAGGCACAGCAATAAGTGGTGAAAAGTTGGAAACACATCATGCCCGGATACCCACACCCACACATACACATATTATAGGTCTATGCTGGCAGAGGGAAATAGGGACACAGAGTCAATAGAGCTGTCTATGGTCCTGAAAATGATCATGAAAAGAACTAAACAATGGTGCGCTGTATTTTTTTAATCTACCTCGCAGGAAATTATAAACATATATTAAATAAAACACATTTGTCCTTCCTTGGAGGTTTATTGATAATAAACTGACAGATATATCTCAGTAAAATCTGAATCTCTTTTTTATTTACTTTAAGTTTGACTCTGTCTCCAATGAAACATCTATCATTCCTGTGATTCTGCCTGAGAGAGAACAATTAAGGGATTAGTGGCCCATTTATCACCCTCAGCAAAGCCTTTGAAAATTGGAGTTTTTAATTGCATTGCAAATGGCTGGGGCTTCAGCTATTGATACTGCAATGCACTGAGTTGCCTTTAGACTGTGTGCCCTGTTTTAAACTTTTTAGCATCAGGCATATGCAGTAACACCATGAAGCCTGATGTTAGAGAAATAGGAATGACTTGTTTCTGCTGTAGATTAGCCAGTGGTTAAGGCTCTGCTACTATGATCAAGATTCACTGACAAATAAACAATAGAGTAATATATGAATACAGAGGTGTATGAAAGGTATGCTGTTAATTATTTGTGTCAATCAAGTAATGATGTGGCATGACCTGGTCATCAGAAGGGGAAATTTCCTTTAAAAACAGGGTCAAAGTTGATTTCTGTTCCCACAGCTCTCTGGGCCTCCGGGGATGAATCTGGTATGACATCACATCGATTCTCTGGTCTCTGCAGCCTCTGTGTCAAAGTCGTAGGACGTCAGTTTGCATGACCTTAATGGCTGAAGTCATAATGACCAGTGTCAAACTGCTGACCTGCTGACTTCTCTGGCCCGCCATCACCGCAAACTCACACCTGAATCTCAGAGGTTGATGGTTGTTTTAGTGGAAACAAGAGACCACCGGTGATGTGGGTTTGCTAAAATGTTGTATAAAATCATTAATTGAAAGAATACCAAAGGAGCCTATTTAATTGGTAATTTTCAGTGCACGCTAGTTCACATTGTGAACTGAGCTAATCATGCATCATTTCAAACAATCCCCATAAAGAAAAAAACATTATTCGCTACAAGGGGAGCCCAAACAGTTTAGATAAGGCCTGATATAATTGATATTAAATGCTGGAATAATTGTGCTGCGTTATTTGCAATTAGGACATTTTGGCCATGCTGCGTTATCCTCCAGGCTTAACCTCTGCTGGAATTCAATTTTGTCACGAGTGTAGAAATTCACAGATATGATCTATACGAAAACAAATAATTATATGATATGCCTTTTTGGATTTGAAAACACTCACAGGAGTGTTACTCGCGCAGGCGAAATGAAAAGACTGAAAAACAGATGAAAAGATGCTGCTTTTTATCTCATGATGATGATGATTCACAGGCTATAGCTCAGAGCAGTGCAAGCCTCACCAGCAAGAATTATTCATTTGCTCCCTGCCTTCTCCTTCTAACACAACAGGATGAGATCTTCATCTTTGCCTCTTTGAGGATACATGAGCAAATAAGTCAGAGACTACTGTATGACTTTTATTAAAAAATGACATTGTCGGTCTCTGTGGGAATCTAGGCACCATGGTTGTACTTCTTTTTACATTTGATTGGCTCATGATGACTGGATAATCATTCTGTTATCCTGATATAAAAAAGCATGAGTTCTCATGATATTTCTTTCTTATCTAATAAAACAGAAATGCAGAAATATTCTAGGTATCAACCTGAATATGAAGGTGACCTGATAGCCTAATGGTTACAGCACATAGAACACAGTGTTCATGACTCATATCCTGGGACCTGTGTTGCATGTCACATCCCGCTGTCCATATCTTTCCTGTCTCTCTGTCTCTACACTGTGGTTGTCAAAGACAAACCAAACTGCATAAATAAATGCATAAAAAATAATCATGTATGTATGTATATATGGTGAGCAGCAGGGTGGTGCAGACTTTTCAGGTTTAATTCATCGCTCCAGTATTTCCAGCTCTCTAAAGCCCATTTGGCAGCGTTCCTCGTAGCTGCACTGGTGACTCCTACTAGTTGGTCAGGGCGTCTGTGTGGAGTTGGGTTAGGATCTGCAGGAGATCCTTTGAATCTCTGCGTGCGCTATACCCTGCTAGCAGAGCTCCTCACTGTCAGGTGAATAGAAGCAGCTGGTGACTCCATGTGTGTCGGAGGAAGCACATGGCTGTCTACACCCTCCCCAGGTGAACAGTGGGCATCAGCACGGCAGGTTCTGGGGTACAAGGGAATTTGGCCTTTATGAATGGGAGAAAAAGGGGGAAAATGCCAAAACAAATAAAATATGGAAATAAGAAATGGATGAAAAAAGAAGCAGCAAACGCTTATGGAGCAGACTGCAGCTGCAACTGACCAAGAATTTAAATACGCAGTTTTGGTCATTATGTTGTGAATAAAGTATTTCATCAGTGCAAGAAAACAGTATGTTATGTAGAAATAACAAAAATAATTCTTCTGTCATCAAGAGAAAACAAAACCTGAACTGATTGGTCCGTCCTGCCCTTGTCATGTTGTGACAAGAATAAAACTGGCTTGATATAACTCATCTGCTCAAACTCAGGGGTTTGGCATCCAGTGACGTACAGATTCAGAACCAGGTGTTTGGGTAAATTCTTAAATCTGGTGCAGATTACCTTAGAGCTTTAATCTAATAAATTGCAAAGCAACAAGGCCATATGTTTTAAATCACAGATGATGACTCCAATTTAGCTAGACTCATTCTCGGCAGAGACTTTGTGCCTATCAGAGAAAATTGCTTTTCATGTCAAAGATTTAAACACTTAACAGCTTGAAAATTCAATATTATTCTGACTGGTCACATCATATTTCATTTTCCTTTTGCTCGCATATGACCTGACTCTCCTCTCAATCTCTCTTTTTTCCCCTACCATTTAGTGCACTGCCTCACGTCAATCCTATCCTGCTGAGGAACTAAATTCAGTAATCATAGAAATGGCTTCCTCTGGTGAAAGACACATAATGAGAGGGGGTGAATTAGTATTGTAGGAAGGATGCAGTTAAACAAGCATTATGCAGCTCAAACTCAATGATATTTGGAGAGCTATTCCAAGAGCCCATCAGTCTTGGCCAGATGTTGGAGGCTGATAAGAGACTCTGCTCTCAAGGAGCTCTTCTTTATTCTGTCAGTGCCTCTTCCCATGAAAGAGACTGTGGGAAGGCAATGGCCTAAGGAGATAGAGAAGCACTTGCCATTGTGGTAGAGAGCCACACAGATGTAAAGAAACAACAAATCTAGTTGAATAAAACATTCTGTGCAAACAGAAATCACATTTGGTTAACAAAGTGTAAAAAAAAAAAAAAAAAACCTCCATTGGGATAAAACTCGGCGTATGTCAAGTGGTAGCACATTCTGATGTAAAAGATGTTCCAGAGGAGTCGTTGTGAACTCCCCATGAGGAAAATGAAAACGCATCATGTGGTAAGATAAATGACGTGACACAGTTCAGGGGATGAGGAAAAAGTGCCTACCCCACTTTTACTATTTGAATGTCAGTGCGTGCTGCGTCACAAACCCATCACGCGCTTTGGCTCCCCAGCAAACACTCTTTGGCCTGAGTGTGACAGAGGCGGTGTTATCAGCTGCACAGACTGACACACTTCACCCTCTCGCCTCGGGCTTTGCACAGTCACAATCGTGCGGCCGCAGCAGTCAGCACAGCGTGGCAGGAAGACATCTTCACCACATGAGGTTTGAGCGACATGGAAGAGGCTGTCTGCATGCAGAAGGGTACCACCCTTGTCGACCAACATGTTTGTGCATATATGAATGTGTGCACAATTTAAATCACAGGGCATCACTGGTTAATCATGCTATCTCTGCATACATGTGGGTGGTCAGAGGGTTCAGTGTGGTCTAGTGCTTAAATGATTAGCTGATTAAACAGTTAGTGGGTAAGCAAAGAAAAATAATGGAAACTAATGTGATAATTCATCAACAATGGAGTCTATTAAGGAGCACAAATGTGGAAAAAAGCTAAAAAGGCTCCTTTAATAAAATAGCAAGTTTTAGCTTCTAAAATGCTACTTTTAGCTTCTAAAAATGATACATCTAGGTGCTAAAAATGTCTACTTCTAGCTTCCCATATTTGAGGGCTTGCTGATTTCCTCATCTTCTCATCAGCATAAAGTAAATATTTGACTGGGCATTTTGGAGCATTAACTGATTGATTGATTAATTGAAAATAATTAGTTGATTAAAGAATAACAGGGACTGTTTGAACACGTGATCAGGAAGTAACAGTAATATAAACACCAATCTCAGATCTTGTAACTATCAAAGACTTGTCTGATAATGTCCACAGCCATTTTCCAAACAGAGACAGATACAGATGTCAGATCCCACATGTCCATCATTGGTTAAATTAAAAACTAATGCATTCATCATATCCCAGGCAGTATTTTTACTCCTTTATGTCCTCTGCTCTGCACAGAAGAAAAAGGGGGGAAGAAAAATGAAAAAGAAAAGAAAAAAAAAAACACCAACCGACATGTCATGGCTTTGTGTCAGGTTAGGTTTCAGTGACCCAGTCATTTTAGACTGCCAAAAGGGAGTGACAGAGGTTTAATGGTGGTGGCATGTTATAGTGGAGAGAATAAAGAAATGAAATGCAGCCAAGAAAATGCTCAAAACAATCCCTCAGCAGCAGCAGCAGCAAAGACGGTGGTAACAACAGCAGCAGCCTGTTATTTTCCCTTCCCCCATGGCCTCTGTTGCCATATCCCAGTAACAGGAGATGGGTGTTCCTCACTGCCTGCGTGCCTAATTGAGAGGAAAGCAAACCGGTTGCTACAGATAATGGGAAAGGTGAGGCAAAATACCATTAATAGTCAGTGATCCTTTTAAATAATTACCTGTGTCCACTATGTCATGTTACCAGCACCGTTTCTGTGATTGATGGTCCAACTATTATGGGTGTTAAGACAAACCTGCTAATGTAAAGAGAAATCAATCTTACTTATTATAGTGTATGATAAATATACTCTGAGTAAATACTACAGTTTGAGGTGATTTAACAACACTCTTACATAAGATTTTGTGTAGGCTGAACAGCAAACATGATGAGCAGCACTAAATGTACATGTTCATAAACTGTAGCAAATAATGATAACCCCTAGCATATTAGAAAAGCAAAGGAAAATATTTATTCTTTGCATAACAGATGTACAGGTTTTCAGGCACATTTAGTACCTGACAGTGCTCCCCTGTGCTTTGATTTCCAACACATGAAAGCAAGATTCAAGGTCATATGAAGCATTTCATAGGAAGAGCACACTAAGCTAACAGCACATGATAAATGATAAACATACATGGATAGTCTGGGCCATACTTCTTAATAATGCACTCCCCATCTCTGCAGTTTTAATGAAACATTCAGTAGCTGGAAAGTATGAATATTGCATGTCATTAATGGATCAAAAGAATCAAGAGGTCAGGAGCGGATGTATGCTTTTTATAAGTGCTCATGTATGTCAGTAAGTGTCCATGCTGGTGTATCTGTGTGTCCGCCTGGGGTGTACGTGTGTGTTCCAGCGTTGTTTGTCAGGAGGGAGGCTCCTGCTGTTTGTTTGTCCCTTACAGACTGTAATGCTTCAGTTATCCCATTGTTAGCCGGTTCTACTGTACCTGCAATTAAATTTCCAAAGTCAGAGGAGCTTAACTAATTACTCCCAGCAAATGCCCCCTCTTTCCAATGCAAATAACACCGCAGTATGCTCTAATAGTGCAGGAAGCTATAACATGGGCTTGGTGAATCTTGCGCTGTCAATCAATACGAAATTGGATTTGCAACATAATGTTATGTCAGCTATTTCTGCGCATTCATTTGACAGATAAAACCGTAATCAAGCTAATGCAATGCTCTCAATAGAATAGTTTAGCAGAGCAAGTTGAAATGAAGCTACTTTTTCCTTTTTGCCTGACTGAACAGAACCCAACGAGTCTCAACTGCAACGTTTCTCATGTATGATACTGATGAGTGCTTGACAAGGCCAAGACCGGGCGGCTTGTCTGCACACGAATGAGAATGAAGCATTTTTCAAACACAAATCACCCCTAGAAACATCACCTTGGAATATTAAGTTTAATGTAAATTTTCTCCGTTTTTGATGCATATTTGCATATTCTTATGTAGCGTGCTGTCAGTGGCAGCAGCGGGTGGCTCTGGAGCTCAGAAAGGCTCCTGTGTTTGTTCAGTTTGGCAGACAGCTATTGCTATAATTATATTAGGACATCTGCAAGGCCACTGATGGCCTATAAACAACCACCTGCGGAATACAAGGCCTTCAAAACCATCTCAGCGTGCTTGTGTAACTCTGTAAAAATGCTGAAGAGCGGAGACTAAGCTGGAGCCATCTCAGAAAGGTTTCCATCAGTGGTGACTCATACAAGATTAAATCATTTGAAAGGGAAAAAGAATCTTGACAGCAACAACCAAAACAAATACAGCGAATGCTGGAAATACAGCCTTAAAATGGATAATGCACACTTAAGCAAATACTAGTAATTTATTCTTTGTATTAAGATGTTATGTAAAAATAGATCGGGGTGGGTAAAGGAGGTGAGTGGTGGTATTGGTTTTATTGACAAAACACAACACAAATGTGCCACAAAGCATTTTAAAGAGCAAATAAAGTCAGTATCAACATATTGTGCTAGGTTTATGCAGTGTTCCCTTCTCTGCTGTGAACGGCGCCAGGGCTGCCTCACTGCATACGTTGTGTGAATTATATATTAAGTCGGGCTGCAGATGCACAGGAGTGCATTATTTACTGATGCCAGCAGAGGAAACGCAGATGCTCTACTGTATGTCTAGAACATACAGTACACACCTGACAGCTGGAGGGGTGGTCCTGTAAGCACTTTAGTCGCTTCAAGTGCTCATAAAGATTAAGAACACTGCTTACAGTTTAACTGATATCCACAGAGCGGTAGTGCAGAGTATGAATGCTGTGGTTTGTGGTTTTTTTTTTTTTTTTTTTGGAATAATAATAAAAATAGACCTGATCAAAGTTTTGAGCTACAATATTAACCTGAAATCCACATATGAATACTGACTGTAGTACGGCAAGATTTCTGTTTTATTTTTAACATGATGTGCTTGTGACATTTCTTTGACATGCTGCAGTTTATCACATCTCTCACATCACTTTTCCTGAACACCACATTCCTCTTAGAGTCATTAAAATTTCACATATTTTCTCTTTTTTCTTCTGGAGGTAAAGTGCGTGAGATGTGTCATCCGCATGATCCAGTTCACCCTGACTGAAGCCATGTTTTTCTCTACATGTATATATGTATGTGTGTCCTTGCAAAAATAACCCTTATTCATTTCCATTTATTTTGACCAGTGCTGGAGCCGCGGCAACACTGGCAATAAAACAGGTCATTTATTTGACATGAAAGCTGATGATTACTAAAGACAGCTAGAGTGGTGACAACAAAGAAAGAGGAAATCCAGAGAAGATAGAGTTGGATTGATCTGCCTTAGAATAAACAAATGGCCCTGTCACCAAGGGGAATAGTTATACTTTATCCTCTATTGCCCATCAAGTAAACCCAGACATTTGTTTAATATTATGTAGGAATAAAGCACCCAATTGGCCACAAGCTGAATATGACAAATTGCCAGAGTTCTCAAAAACTATGGACAGGTGGCTGTTCTGCAAGTCTACAGACAGGTCAGTCCAGCTCAGTGGGAGTTCAGCTTTAAAAGGGGTTTCCAGAACATACCTGAACTATAACAAATTGCTCAGAGCTGTAAGCTTCATCACTGTCAGACCTTCTTTTTTGCCACTCTTCTATAGGTCATGATGAGCCCCCTAAAACAGGAATTTTCTGAAAATATGGCACACTTATTTTAAAACCTCCTCACCTGACATTTTAAAAGGTTAAGCTCCCTGGAAAGGGCAAGCTAATTAAATAATTTCTTCTCAAAGAGAAACGATATCAGCTAATCACTGTGGAGAGGAATCTCACAAATATTAGATCACTGCTTAGAAGTATGTTAGAGGAAGCAGCAGCAGCAGCATGTCAGATTGACAAAACAGTACTGTAATATCAGCCTAATGTGTATTTATTTTTACAGTTTAATCATCATTATTGAGATGAAATCCAATTTCCATTCAAGGCTTTGGATTTCTACACATGTTGAAGCAGTGCAGTGGAGCAGTTCGGATATTAGTTTTCTTTTTTTTTTTTTCTTTTTTTTTTTCCAAAACCAAAACTTTTACAGATAAAACTGCTCTTGCATTAGCTGCAAATGAAGGAAAACCAGCATTAGTTCCACAGCCAAGGACACTTCATACTTTATTATGTTGTGGGGTTACTCCAGCAACCCTGACAAAAGCCATTATCCAAGATAGCCAAATGCGCTAAAAGCTTTTTTTTGGTAAGGTTATCATTTGTGGGGTACTGCTTGAAAATATGAACATGAACACACAAATATCAACCCTAACTCTAATCCTATCACCTAGGACTAACTATAGTTCTACACTGCCATACAGTTTCTTGTCTTCTATGTGGATCATCAACTGGTGAAAATGTTACCTTTTTGTCTGACACATTTAGTTTTAGCCTCAATCTTTGAATTATATAACACCCATATGCATATTTAACACCCCGCATAGATTTAGCTTTTAGCTGAAAACATTAAACAGTCAGCCAGAAATGGCATTTTCAGCCAATTCATGAAGTTTAAATAGCTAAGTAGTTAGAGCTGATACAATCTGCTAATGGCAGTTTCATTGCAGCCAACAAAAATCAATGGTCAAGGGCTAGAAATGAGAAACCTGCTTTTATCCACCTCTGACTGAGACCAAGGACTCACAGTGTCAAAAATGAATACACATTTTGGGTTATCATTATAAACTGCATGTGTACTGTGCAATGAAACATCTGACAATAATTTCACCTTGATTTAACCCAGGGTCCTTAGAAACACACCTGTATTAACAGAGAGCTCCTGGCTTCAAGATATACTGTGCATCATCCCTACAGCTCCAGAGGATCTAATTGGAGCGGTAAGATCTTACATAATAATCACATTGCTGATAAAACACCCCCACAATGCAGTGAAGTGACAAGTTCAAGAGGTGTGTTCGGCTGATTGCTTGGATATTAGACATTAGGTCCTGACAGAATGGAAAAACTCATTGCATGTAACAATGTGTCCCTGTGCCCTCTACACAGACACCCAC
Organism: Lates calcarifer; assembly: GCF_001640805.2. NCBI lineage: Eukaryota > Metazoa > Chordata > Actinopteri > Centropomidae > Lates > Lates calcarifer. The sequence continues at coordinate 8,518,397 of NC_066840.1, forward strand.
ACAAACAACCCCCACTACTCATGGCCACAACCCACACTAAAACTTCCCCTCTACCTGTCACACTTTCAGCATTAGTACAGTAAATTGGTATAGTCTTCATGTGGCTTCTCTCTTGGACAGCCAGGAGCTTAATTTAAGATAAATACTGATTTCTAGAACTAGGGTTCATGTTGCTGCTGTCTGGACAAGAAGCAACACTGACCACTGATTTACCAGGATCCTCATGTATCCATCTTTATATTTTCACAGAGATGATGCATGTTAGCCTTTGCATAAAGGAATGCATTAGTGTGATTAGGATCAGAACAGGGGGCGATAATACATGGTGCAGTCTCTGTGATTTCAGATTTGACACAGCAGGTTATGATATAAGACTGTATCCTATCAGACAGGATGGAATGGACGGACGAGGATGGTGGACTAATGCAGACTGACACTCGCTCTCTCTGCGACTCCGCTTAATGGCCCTCAGACAGACATACAAAACTGGTTGGCGTGAAGGGCACTGGGTTACAGGTTTATTCAACCACTTCTCTATCTAGTCAAATGTATTCTGTTATTGTAGTGTTCACACTGCAATAACAAGGACGGGGAAGATCCTGCTATTATTCAAAATAAAACCATTCTTCATGTAGCTAAGGGCAAGCTTTTATTTTTATCTTTCTTTTTTGGTGTGTGAGCATTCTGAGGGTTTTTTTTTTTCTAAAAAAGAAAAATCCCACTGTGTTATTTTGAGCATTCCACACACACACACACACACACACACACACACACACACAAAACCCCCAACAAAACAAAACACTGAACTATAGTACATAACTGTAATAAAAGTGCAGGTAGGTGTTTAGCCAAGTGACAGTATTCATTTGTCACCTCACAGACTGCTGGTGGTTGTCTATTTGGAGCACAGGAGTCGAGAGTATGTATGGTTGTTTGCGTGCGTGTGTGTGCATGTGTGTGTTTCCAGGGAAAATTGCTGGAGGTAGGGATGCTCCTAACATGAACCCTATTCTGCAGGAAGGACTCAGTGATTGGAAATAAAAAATCAGATACTTTTACCCGTGGCCCTGACCTGCCACCATCTTGTAAATACGAGAAAATGCATGTCAGTCTTTCAGATCATTATTCAGTACAATTCTTTAACTTCAAAAGTCACTTCCTGCATGCGCTGCAGGCATCTTGCCTCTTTAGAATTTTTTATTGTCAAGCTTTATTAGTTATCATGCTGTATCTGCGTCAAGAGGTAAACAGACACCATCATCGAGAGACTTCATCTGCCTCGCTGTACAGTATTAAGACGTTATATAATCTGCCCATGCAGTGGCCCTGAGCATAATCGAGGCTGCCGTTGCAACTTCAGAGTGGGCACCTGCCTGCAGAAAATGTCCTGAAATTGAAAGCAGACAGTTTTTGCTCAGCCTAGCCTTCTGATGTCGTCAAGAGACACTGGGAAGGCTGCAGGCTGCTTCAAGCTGTGAGTGAACAGTTGCTGTGCTCAGCTGAAAACATGAATGTTTACACGTCTTAGTAGTAGGTTTCTTTCAAAACGTATACTTTTTCCAATTATTACATCTAATGACAACTTTAGATAAATGTCAATCTGGCTTTCGCTTCATCAGTAGATGGGTTTTCTGTGCATTCCCTCTCTGCACTGAAACACGCCAGCAGATCACTGCTGTAATAAGAAAATAGACTCCACTGAGACAAGGTGATACATCTTTTTCAAAAAGCTCCCTTTCAGACAAAGGTTATGTAAAATGCTATATAATTACATATTTCAGAGTAACTCTACACTTGATCAACACATTTTTCCCCTAGATTTTTTTGTACATGAAGGTTCAAGAAACTTAAAATTGAACACTTTTTTTTTTTACAGGTAAATCCAATACAACACCAATGACAGTCTGTGTACCTGTGATATTAAATATCAAGATAATACAACTTTCAACAGGTTTAGCTGTATAAATTCATGTTGACGGTGCATGTTATTTCTATACCATTTTCTTCCCTATATGGACTCCATAAATCAAGGATCCCTTTAACATGTGATTAGTTCAGCAGGCACAGGTTTCATACAGTCTATAATCAAGCCTTGTATTTCATTCTGGCTTAAATATATGAGGATATTTTCATCTACGCTGTTGCTTTTGAGACCTGACTAAGCTTTTTTTACTCTCTCTCTCTCTCGCTCTTTGCTATAAATACACAGCTTGCCACAGGAAATCTGTCTATCTAGAGAAAATCTCAAACAGTTAAAGCATTTATACTGAACTGGCAATTACCTCTCAGTCACAGGCTTTCTCAGAGATGGACAACAGCATGTGTACAGTATTTACACCATATGAAGGTCCACAATATTGTTAGACTTCTCTCACTTCTATAATCATAATAATAAGTGTCACCGTTTTCCCTTATTTATCTTAGACCAAGACGCACAAATGCTTACACTACAACCTCACTGTCCTGTTATATCCATCAGTGGATACTATACAGTGAACATTGTAAATATGTATTGTGGCATCCAAGTCAAGCAAAGCTCTGCATCACCTTTGAGACAATGTTTATAATCAAAAAGCTTGTTAGTATTTTGCTCTGAAATTGTAAACTGCTATAATAAGATAATGAGAAATAAAGGACAATGGAGTGTGTTTTACACAAAGAGCCACATCAGAGCTGTCAGTGGCTGCATGAAACAATGTGTTTCTGATTCCATCAGTTTTACAGCAGCTACTCCAAATATAGTATCTAACCAACACGTAATCAACAAACATGTTTATGTTTGCTATTCAACTGCTCACTGTCATTTACATGATTCTAGCTTCAACAAAACTAATAAGTAATATAAATTGTATAAATAGTTGGCTGTGCTTCTAGTTCATTCTGTTGCTACATAACGTTTTGTCTCAAAAATGAACCTGCATTATAATAAAGACTTTACTCTCATGAGGTAACTTGTCAGGCTGCTACAGTAATTGGTAATGGGATTTTCACTGAGCTCTGAAGGCAGAGTCAAAACACCAATGTACTATAAAATGATTTATTTCTATACATGGGCCCCAATTGCAACACCTTTGTTATTTCACAGAATTAACTTTGCACCAAACTACATGACACAAATCACCCACAGCTGCACACTGAAATAATTTAATATACATAATGTATTCTAAATGACTGGACTTGAAGCCATTAAATCAGTGAGTGTGAAGTTACTTTTTCTTTTAAAGAGAAGAAAAAAAAACTACTATCTATCTAAATGAACACCTTTGTCATGTTTTAAATACCCACTCACTATGGAGCTTTGTCTTTATTTAAGAAGTGACAAATGTTGTCATCTGAAGTTAAGAAATATAATGTAATCCCATCTAAATGTTGCTGAAAAACACACACTAATACAATACTGAAATAGTGTAACATGAAAGTCATGCCCTCCAGTCCTCCAAAACCTTCTAAACTTTTATGTGACAACACTGTGGTTAAGGTTTGGTTAGATTTAGACACACAAATAAGATTGGTTAGGTTTCAGAAAGGTTTGTGGTTGAGTTTAAATAAGCACAGCAAAAGTAGGGGAGCTTCACTGTAATAGTTGCAATAATAAACATGTGGTTAAGGTTATGGAATGATTTTGCTTTAAAAAAACCAAACAAAAGACCCCAACATTAACTGCCCTGTCATAATTACTACAGCTGCTAGAGGATGCAGACATATGTGGTTTTCATGGGATTTAAAATCTTGTTTTACAGCGGTGACAATTTGCCAAACTTTTTCTCACTTAGTTTCTTTTTCCTATGAGTGATATCCTATCTCTTGTTTAATTATGTAACCTGACCAATGCTGGATTTTTAAGGCTGAACATAAACAGCTCTGGCTCTGTCAAATGTGGCTAAATTTGCCAACCAGCACCTTTAGAGCTCATTAATTAACACTTTATATTTTCTGTTAATTAGAATTATGTAAGAATTTAGCACTGAGCAGGACATTTTACAAAAAAAGATAACCAAAATACAAACTTGTCAGTGTTCTTTGGTTGACAAGCTACTATATATAATAGTGATATTGATGACATATAGAATATACTTTTTTAAAATCTTCAATAAGCCAAGATCTAATGTTTGTTAAAGTGCAGACTATTTTTTTTGGCTATTAAACAAATCTTAATGTAATCTTAATGGTAATCTTTGGTTGTGTAAAGCTAATTATACATTTGGCAAAAGGGTGACAATTTATTGTTTGGTCACATAATCTAATCAGTATAAGACAAGGATGTGGTTCACATAATAAGCAAGGCGAATCTAGGTTTGTGCTCTTTCCATGCACATCTATAATTTTTACATAAACCTCTAAATGGTGATCGGCAGTGTAGCACTATCACCATCAGGCCTGGCTCCCCCCTGAGGTTTCACACAGCTGAAACTGTGTCCAGTGGGACCTCAGTGTCTTTAGGAGATCACAGTTCATTGACATGAGCGTGTCTAAAGTGAACAGCTTTCATTCCCTGGGCACTGATCCCTCTTCCTGCAACACTCCTCAGTGTGTTATGCTCTGTTTGGGTTTGTCACCCAAAGCTGCTGTGAACAAGGTGAATGAGTAAAGACAAGGCAATAACACAGAACCATTGCAGCCTGGAATACAGATTACATTGGGCTTTGAGTCAAGGAAATGTTGAAATCACATTTAAGTTTTTGCAATAAAGAGAGTCTCGTCACTATTCCTACAGCTGTGCATTTAGAATATGCTATGTTACATACACATATTGTAATTTAGTGAGAAAGGGGGACAGTTTATTTAAAGCAGATCTTTTGTTTTTTTTTTTTCAGTGTTCTAAGGACCCAAGGGCAAACTTTTACATTATCATTAGTAGCGAATGTGTGTTCAAATTGTCTTCTCTCTCTGGCAGCTTTTTCCTTCCATGCCTGGATTTTTGCCATTTTGATTTTTCTTTCTATTACTGTTCCTTAAAGCTTCCTTCCTGATTAGGCAGAAGTAGTCATTTGGTATTGTGAGGAAACTGGTGCCTGTTATTGTTGAACTTGATTATTGTGCTTGTTTATCTTGCTGAAACATTTGTTTCTGCAAAGGTTTGTGCAAAGTTTCTGGTCATGTTTTAGAACGCACTAAACTCAGTTGAATCATGGCATTCAACTTGAAATACTGGTGTTCCACTATTCTGCAGAATTAGAGACCTTGCAGATTTCAGCCTGCACAAGGACAGATAACATAAACTATTGAATGATCAGAGTCTCCTCTGTGGTCTATATGAGTGGTCCAAAGTTTGTCAGATGCATTTCTTGTTTGTTGTTGTTGGTATTTTTGTTTGTTTGTTTAGTTTTGTTTGGTTTCTCTTTTTCAAATTTTCCTGTTTGTGCTGCTGTACGTCCAAATAACAAAAGCCTTTCTATATAATCTATTTGTATGCTGCTGGTCTGTGTTAAAATGTCCCCCCAGCATTTATACAAGAAAGTAAAAAGTCCTGGAGTTTATGAAGCTCAGGAGAACTGCAACACTGCTACAGCAGCCTTTATTAACGTAGGAAGAAAATTTGTCTTCCAACAACTCACGCGCTGGTTACAAGTGGACATATGGGAGCTCATAGATGTGTGGTGAATATTGCTTTATATTATATGTATAGTATAATATATAGGATTTAATTAAATTTGTTGTCAAAGTTTAAGAAAAAAAGCTGACAGCTTTACTGTCTCTGCTGTCTACTAAACTATATTGTAGTAGTCCAAAAATTTTCAAACTGATTGCACTTCATGACAAATATATGAATACATAATCTGTGTATGTTAGAAATTTACACCCCAGTTTGCTCAGTGTTCATAATAAATATAACATATACTGTATATAATAACATTTTTAGGTACTTGTACTTTGCTTGAATATTTCTACTTAGTAGTTACTTTGGAGTTTAAGATTTGACATCACAAAATATTGTGATTTGTTGCAGAGGAAAATATAGTATAACAGTATAACAGTAAACAGATACACTGTTCACATGTTAATCCATCAGTAATAACCAATCAACATAATATCTTCATTTATGTTGTGTGAGTGAAACAAAAGCTCTCTTCTGTAAGTTTCTGACAGTTTCTACAGTTCTTTTCTTTTTAATCTGGCAAAATATCAAAGAAAACAGGTTTGTTGCATATTTGACAAAAAAAGCTTGACATTAGCCTTGGATATGCCCTCACAGAGTTAATAACTGTTTAACAGAAAACCGAGCATTGAATTTGCTAAAATATACAAACAACCTCTGCCATTAGCACGACTGCACACTGAGAAAATGCATTTAGGAAAACACCAGACTGCGTTTTGATCAGTTATGGAAGCGGCGGCGTAAAATGATGGTGATTCCTTTGACAGAGCTGTCTTGAACACTTCTGTTTACAACAGGAGCAACAGCAGATTAGGGTGTTTCTATGTCAAAATCCACCCATTAAACAGACAGTCACTTTTTATCCCTGTCCACAGCTTTTAAACCACTTACTGTACTGTAGGAATTTAGACTGCTCTGTTAAAAGGATTCTCTCTCTAATTCCCGTTTGAAATGGAAAATAGCAACTCTATCAACATAGGAACCAAAATGTGTGGAGCAAATTTACATTTCCTGGATGTGAAACATGAAAAAAACCAATCACAGTGCTCAGCAGCACGCTGTATATTCCTGCTGGTTACTGCAAGTGTTTCAGTAAGAACTGTGTGATTTGTTGTGTCTCTCTGTATTGAATATTTTAGGGTTTAAGACTCTGAAAAGTAGAGAACAGATATGTTGAACGGTGATTAAGACAAAGAGAGGCCATTTCTCATTCTGCCTCTCCTTGTTGTAGCACTAGTGTGAGTAACAGCAGGGTTGAATGTCTTTTGTCAGTAAATGAGAGTTTAATATGTTGTACCATGGAGACAGGACGTAGAGTGTGTGGCCCCTGCTGTTTCCTTCATCAATGCCTTGCCTTGTCACAGACAGCACCACATGAACCCACTCTCATCCTCAGCGACAGGAGTCTGAAAGACCACAAACCTGAGACCTCTGTAACGGCTTCCTGAATTGCTTTCTGATGTACATTCATCAATACTGTTAGACTCAAGGTACTGTTACCTAAAGGTACAAATCTCCATTAATATTCTCACAGACGGGAAAGGTCATTTGTCTTTTTTCCATTAAAGGAAACTAACTGTCCTCAAAAAATTAATGACTTACAATTATTTCCAGCTGTTTTGGTGTGATGAAAGCATGGGTGCACGGAGCTGTTTGGGTTTTTAGAAGATCTAGAGACAATGCTGTTTGGTTGTGACTGATTTTAAAGTTGCCCTCAGATTTTAAGGTGTAAGACAGCAGCATTTGTTAGCACATCAGGTATCTTGTGATGCTAAATCATTGAGACTTTAGCCTTTTCAACTCATCATGAATGTAAAATTATAACATTTAATCTGAACTGTAATTCAAGTATGTTTCCCTAAGAAATCAGTCTTGTTTGTTTTGACTTGTTTCCTTGACTGGTCAGAATTATAATTAATGAAATTTGTGTGGAAGCTTGCTAGCCTAGCTCGCTAGTTTTCTCTTTCCAAACTTAACAGCATGACTGGTCCTCCCAAATGTTAAATGTTATAAAGGGAAAGATGTCTTAAATCACTAACAGCACAAAGCCACTGTGGCCTTTATGAAAAAGGAAAAAAAACAAACACATCTTTTATCAACATTCAAGGGCTATGGAGGGCTTTAAAATGCTCCACAGTAGTGCACCACAGCAGTTGACAGCATGTCTTCCAGAAACACCCGCCCTAAAATGTCAGAAAGCTGCTGCCATTGGAGATTCCCACTCAGAGGCCTGAAAAAGTTTTTATCCTCTTTTGAAAAATGGAAAATTGAGCACAATAACTGTAGTATAATTATAGTTTATATTTCCTTAAACAGCAAGTGAGGAGAATTCAAATTTCAGTTAGCCATAACTATTTTGTTTTATGCAACACATACACTTATTCACTGTCTGGTACTGATCACTGACCAATTTAAGCTTTTGTCATCGTATCATAGTTGAGAAATGGCTATGGCCTATCACAGTTTCCACAATGCTTAATACAGAGAAATTTGCTACCTGACCAGAGCCAGACACATCCTGACCCAATGTATCAGATCTGGGGTCGAGTTCAGGTTTGGTTATTTTCAAATTCAGAAATTAGCCTTTCTCAGTCTATTTTTCAGTCTGTGCCATTGGTCTGGAGCAGAGTACATCACGTATTTCAAGTGGTACGTGCAATGCCCAGTGGAAAACAGGAGGAGAGACAGAGTGTAGGCTACACACTGAATAGCCTGGCAGGGTTCATTTTACAGTTTCTCATTAGTGTTAATCAAAACCTAATAATCATAATGATTGAAGATTCATTTAGTCATTCAGTGCTAGTGCACAGTAAAATGTTTACCTGTTTTATGATTACTTCCGTAATTTTTGCCAATTGTTGATATGAATGAGACTGTTCTCTAACTTGCCATGGTAACTATTAACTATCATGGTCACCATCTGATCTTCAGTCACTTCAACCAACAAAATGCTCACTCCTATGTGTGTTCACTTCAACCCTTTTTGTTTCCTCTGGCAGCTTTAAACCTGTATATACTTTGCTGCCTGGTAAAAAGGATTGTTCCAGGGTACAGAGTGTGATAATACAGACTGTATTTGTTTCAAACAGCACAATAGTTTTGACAAGGGACTGAGATGAGAAGAGAACCTTAAGTAAGAGGGAGTGTCATTATCATCCAAGTGAGTTTTAACATAGCTTTAAAGCCGCTTACAAATGGAACCATCTGATAAAGCAGACGACATATCAAATGGGGTTGACGTGGTTTCTTTGAACTTAATAATGAAAAGTCTTAGAAGAGTCACATTTTCTTTGATGGATTATATAATGATAATTATAGATGTCAGAGTCGATCATGAACGTCCGTAATTTCTAATCAGAGCTTTAATACTTTGCGCATTACAAAGTCTGAGGATACCAGGGGGCATATACAGTATTTTTTGTCTTGTGTCAGAAAATGAGTCTTTTATCCTCTGTAAAACCATGCACCATATTGGATATGTGTAAAGAGTAGGAGGAAAAATCAAACAAAGCCCTAGCAAAACATTGCAGGTCAATTACATTAAAAAAAAAAATAAAATAAAATAAAATCTGGTGCCATTGTACATATGCAACTCAGTAATGATGGGTGTTGGGTATGAAATTTGATCTGCAATAACATATGATCAGCCTACATGTGCAACATATGGTGATATACTCTGTGACACTGCCAGGGCTATTTTTAAACTGTGAGTGTTTAGCTTCAAATGTAACAACCCAATTAGGAAGTATACATATGCATTCTCACACTGTGTCCTAATCATAAGAGTCTTCCTTGTTAAATAGAAAGGTCTGTACCAAACTGTCATGTCTTTATATCTTGGTATGTTCCTTGAACATTACCATGTGTTCAATAGGCAAAGCTAAATGCCTTTATATTGGACTCAAATTGCCATGTAAAATCAGTGAAGCAAAACTCACCTAAAATAAGGACATGCTTTACCATGCCCAGAGAGTGACATCATTTTTGAATGTGAACCAAGTTTGAGTTGGTCCAACTTCTGAAATGTATTCTTGCCATTTCCTTAGGGATGTGGAACACAAAAGGCCCCCATGAAGAAAATTAACATTTTTCACAGTTCATTGAGCTCATTTAAATGAATCAAAAGATGCAACTGACTCATTTTCATATAGTATGGCAAAGCTGATGCCGAGCACTGCTCAGCATTAGGCCTAACTGTGTTTACATTGTTATGAAAAATGTGATTTCAGAGGGTTTTTTTTAAACGTGGCAAACATTTGGTTTCAAGTTTAGGTCTGGTCTGCTGACTCTGAACACAGAGGTCTCAAGTTGCTATGATATTATAAATCTTACACTGTGCATGTACTGTATCTTCTCGCTAATGCCTTTCTTCTTCAGTGACTATTATAATACTGTATAATGTAACTTGGATGTAACTGAAGCCAGAAGCCACCATATTTATTCAAGACCTGTATCATTCCTCTAAAAAGAAGTCTGTTTTCAGCTTGCCTGCACTGCAGCAAACAAAAACATCTTTTTTATTCTATCTGCACACATCCCCCTTGAATTATAAATAACCGCACCTAGATTTTGCCAATAAAGCCAAGTGTTGCTAGACCAAAGATATATGTATATATATATATATATATATATATATATATATATATATATATATATATATATACACATATGTCTGTTTATTTTAAAAATTATCTCCAGTAATCTAAAGTTCTTTGAAAGCAGTGGAAAAAGAAGCAGTTTGTTTAATTCTCTTGGAGGTTTATGTCGGTGTCTGATTTACAGCATATTTGGAGTATTTTGCATAGTCTCGGAATAGTGCCACCAAACCAATCCCATGAAAAGTTATTTCCTTCGGAGGACCATTTATTTAGTCAAGGCCGGAGTAGTTTAGCGGGATGGCTTTCATTTCACGGTTCATACTCTCAATGTGATTAATAAGTAAAATGCTGTTGAAGAGAGAGAAAAGCCGTCATTCAATCCTATCTTCCTGGAATGGTAGGAGGACAGAATATCTTAGGGCATTAGGAGCTGTTGTCAATCACTGCGCGGAAAATCAGGCATATTTGGATCTGGTCTGACAAGTCCTCATCTGTTTTGACTAGTTCCACAGCAAGCTGGAATAAGACAGGAAATACATAGGATGGATAGAAGACAGCAGTGTAGCACTGTACACCCGCGATGCAATCAGAGTGACCATACTGGATTATCTGCAAGGATTTTTTTCTTTTATTTCAAATTTGATAATGAATTAATTAGATGTGTGACATTTGTTAATTGATTTTGTAATAAGCCATTGGTTCCTTTGAGAACTCATTTAGCTTGAATATTCTTTCATTTTCTGTTTGACCTTGCAAGCTGTGGGGCTAAGAGGTCCCTGCAAAATGCGGAAAATGATCATAAATTGTGTGGAACTATGACTGAACCATACTGTGAATACTGATGTATTTGTTCAATACTGTTTTGTACATAAGCAAGCAATACATTAATCACTAATCTCACCACTACTGTGAGCAAGATAAAAGTTTATGAGCATCCAGTAACTGTAGCCTCAGTCTCTCCTTATTCTTATAACTGGAAGGCTAAAGCCATCTCAACAGACCATTAGGTGACATCTGGTGACCTGTGTGGAAGCATTTGTTCTCCACTTAGGTTTTTCCTTTACTTTGTCACCCCTCTCTATGACCACTCATTGTGTTTTATACATTATGTCAAATGGTATGTCCTAATATGTGCACACTCATCTTTCACAGGCTGTGCACACACACATAATGTGTGTGTGTGTTAACTATGCACCTAGATGGAAAAACTAGTAGAAAGACTTTCAAAATATAAAAGAGAATATTACCCTCCCTATCACCACACACAGTAAACAAGAATTGTCTACTTACAATGCTATAATAAAAATGAACTTAATTTACAAAATAAAGGCCATAATGTTAGTTTTACAGTTCATAAAAATGTGCTTACTACAAAAGATACAGAGACAATAAGATAATAATAATAATAATAAGAGAAAGTGTGTCAGAAATTGTTGATATATTTCATATTTCATATCATAGTAATTCACTTGGTGGCTGTCTGCTGCTTTGAAGCCAGTCTTTTCTTTATAGCTGCATCCCTCAGCGCTTTCTCAGCCTCTGTCGCCTCTTTAGAGGGCACGTCACTGTAAACAATGTGAAACACTGAATGGGAAGCTTCATTTGTTAAAACTACATGAACCTCAGATAACCACAGTCAACAATGAGCCCAATACAGTGTGAGCGGTTATGAGCTCCGAGATATTGAATGCAACGTGATGAAATCAATTTGCAAAGTATACACAGAACCAAATATTAACACACATTAAGGTTCATGTCAACAGTTAAAACACACTGACCACAGTTTCAAACACAAATACAGTGACAGTATTGTGTGCATCACGCTAATTAACTGATGAATGAAAAGCAGCTCTGAATGCTGCCAATGCTGCAGATGAGGACGTCATTGCTCACTGATTGGGAGCCTGTGTTTATTATAATTAGGATGGATTTGGTCCAAAAAGGCACTTCAACCAAAAACTGTGTAGTTTAAATTCATATACGCATCATTATCACATAATTTATTCATTATTTAAAGCTTTTTTTCTTGCTGAAAAAATAACCAGTTTTAATGATAAAATGTACGTGACTCTGGACAAACATAATGACTCACATTATACACTTACCCATTATGATCTATCTAATGTGTACAGCACATTTGCAAGTATGTGCAAATGCATGCTTGATGCTACTTCAACAGCTGCACAGCTTATATGATTATTCAGAGTTTCCCATATGCCATTGCACCTCTGGCTATGTAAAATGTTTATCATCAGGAAGATACAGAGTTCAGCTGAAAACTCCTCACTCCCTATGGGAATATATGCATGATTAATACCGCCTGTGTGTATACAGTACACTCACCATGTAACCAGCATCTGCCATGACTCATACAGCCCTTGGCAGGTGGGACAATATCCATCTAATTTCTGAGGAGTGTGCCAGTGCCATCCTCTGCTTTGTCGTTTTTAACGGTGTACGATCAGCTGTCATTTTGATTAAGTAAGCTCTTGAATCTTCTCTGGTGTTATTAGCTTCATTTTCCATTTTTTTCCTCCCCATACATACTCAAACACTGTGGCTAGATGGAGAAGGATAAAAATCCTGTGACCTGTTTTGGAGTCTGGTCTCTAATGACTTGTCTCTTTCTGGGTGTTCTGCAATGTTTTAAATATTGCATTAATATCACACACTTTGATGGCTGAATGATGAATGAGTGTCAGTGGGAAATATTTACTGAATATTACCAACAATGGAATATAGTAATATTGGTGGTGCAGTTAAATGTATAGTGTAACTAAACTATAAAATACGATATTTCTGTGTGCATGTGTGACTGCACATGTGTGTGCAACCGAGAGAGCGAGAGAGAGAGAGAGAGAGAGAGAGAGAGAGAGAGAGACTGTAGCCGAACACAAATGTTGGATTCAGGGACTTTGTGCAAATGTCAGCAGGCCTCCCAGCACCTCCCAAGCAGTCTAACTGGAAATGGCACTGAGACACTGCTGACCATATGGCTCTTGTAATTAATCGTGCCGATTAATTTTTGGCTCGCCCTCAATGTCTGCACAGTCACTTATGTAATACCAGAACCCTATGAGCAGGCACTTCCCCTAGCCTTTCATGATGAATATTAGAATATGAATAGAAGGTCATGTGGTGCTAACACCACAGCCGAGAGCTCGATTTCACTCAGAAGAACTTAGAGGTAATTTAGATCAGTCTAATTATTTCATACTTCTTAATTCATAATATCAATAGAATAAAGAACATAGAAACAATGAGGAAGTATGATGTCTTTAGAAATGACTTCTGAATAGAAAGTTTAAAATTTGATTTGTCTTGAAGAGAGAGCTAAAAGTAAAAAAAAAAAAAAAGAAAAAAAAAGAAGCTAAAATTCATCATGTTACATACAGTGATTCTGTAGCATCTTGCTATGGAACACCACCGACTTTACACATCACACACTGGATTGCCTTATGTCCTGTCACGTTCACTGTAAAAGCTTGTCATGAAGAATGCTTAAGGCAGTTTAAAAACACATACGCACTTTTACTTAATTAATATGTAAATTTAGGCAACAAGGCTAAATTTACTCAGATCATCTACTCCATATGGGGTACCTGTCATATAAGTATTAAGTATGAACTTTCTACTACTTATGAATTATCACGTTCACAAGAAAAATCTGTTTCCTCCAAATTAACCCAGTTAGCTCATTAATCATGTGTGTATCTTTGTGTGCTACATATCTGGAATCATTTTGAACTTAAACTGTGATGGTGTTGAAACAATTTCTGGGAAATAAGTGTTCCTACTCCACATGAAGTACCTGGGGTGTTGGTATTAAGTTTCTACTATCTGTTGTTCTTGCGTTATCTGATTCACAAGAATGCGTCCACTTAGTCACGGAGTATCAGGCACCACACCATAATGTACCATGTATCATGGTTTTGGGACATAAATAAATTGTATAAAGAGGGGAAGTTAGAAAGGAGTGAGCTTACCAGACCTCTCGAGCCTGCTCATTAGTCTCCTTGAGGTTTAAGTGACTCAAGGCTACTAGCATAGCACACCTGGATCTCTGATCAAACTGTTGGCATTGTGGGTAAGGTCAGTGCCTGGTTTTGACAAAAAAAAAGAAGAATGTATGGAAAAAAAAAAACAATATCTCTAGTTATGCTACATCAGTTTTGATCTTTTATGTAGGTATATAAGTGCAATGTGCAATTCTAAACAGGTGAAGTACTCTTTTAATCCTGAAGGTGGTCAGTGATCTACTGCCTCCTACAACAAAATGCCCTTACTGAGTCTTCAAAGGACCAATGTTAGGAGGATAATGACTGATGCATGATCAACAAAGGTACTGTTTGGTTTGGGTTGGCTAGCTAATTATTCCTATGGTAAAAAATTGTTGTATGTATTAAGGAAAGTCACCGCTAACTTGGCTACCTACAGTATATAAAATAAAATATAACTCTTGCTTGCACTCTTAAAAGTCTCCCTTTCTATGAGACAGTTTTAAACTCATTGATTTAACAATTAAAACCTCTAAATAAGATAAAAATCAGCTTGCAATTGTACACGACTATTTCACCTGTCATTGATGCAACCCCCTATAATAGCAGATGTCATTTTATGCTACAATATCAATATACATTTTCCCTGGAAAATCAGTTGTGAAACAAACATGATTCAAAAATCATGCCCATAATGGCTTAATTAAAATAGCCCAGATTATAAAGATAGCTATGACAGTACTGTTTAAACTGTATACAAATGTATATAATCTTGGAATATATCATCACACCACTGTCTGAAGGAAGAAAGAGGCACTGCAGCTGAAACTAAATACAGAAATGCTTGCTTGGCCTGGCTCACTGTCACCCCACATAGCTTGTGACATGCAACAATTGCAAGTACACATGGCCTTGATATAGGCCAAAACACTTCAGAGTACAAGAGTTATCTATTATGTATTGTTTACCACTCAGCTGAAGTAATGTATCCACGAGAAAGGTGAAGAATAGCCTGGGGGCATTTACCACATGTTCATTTATAAAACAAAATGTATTCACTTTAAACGCCTCTACTGAATTCAGCACACCTCTACTGAATTTTTTAACAACTTATTGTGACTGTGAACAATATGCAGTGCTGTCTTGTACATTTGGTGTAAGATAACCAAGGTGATGCTATCTTTCAGATAACCTAACAAATTCACATACTGAAGATAATGATGTGTATCTGTGTCAGTCAGTGAATCTCTCTCTCACTGTATCTTTTATAATGCTGGACATGTTTCACTGTTTTTGATTACTTTGTTTTTCAGCCTAGAGATTACCTATAATTGAAGTGTACAGTTTGTCTACCTTGTACAGCAAAAGCCCTGATTTGTATTCACTGAGCCATCAAAGAGTCTGTGTCACCTGCTGTGTCGTAGGGCACCGTACTAATCGTTCTTGGATGACTAAAGAGCTCAGATTATGACACTGTTTTCCCCCCTTTTTTTCTCTCATAGGAATGCAAAGGTTGGCCCTTCAGAATATTAGTCAGACTATCTGCGTGCGGGGAGTCAGAGGGTGTCACTGGGGGGAGCCTGAGGGGCTCATGCTAGTCGGTTTTTCGAGCCTCATCCTTCTGCTGCTCCCTCACCTTAACTCTGGGATTGATAAGACTTCTGCTCTTGCAGCTGTGCTGCTCTGGAGCGTTGCACAGTGATAACAGACCAGCGAGACGTCAAGCTGTTATCTCCTTGATGCTGACATTCACCTCATATACTTGGTAACATGTGCCCAAAAGGTACAGTGCTCTCACTGAGAAAGCTGCAGGGAACCAAGAAGGGAAAACACACAGAGGGAAGACTGCGCCCACTGACAATTGAACACGCAGTCACAAATACAGGAACTATATCCACGTACTGGAGCACAGATTCCTGTTTTTGACTGCGCCATATAATATTAGTAACATTACTTCCATTACTTATTATTGTTGTCTGCTCAGAAAGCAGCCAGTCTAAGAGGAGGATTAGTTAGAGTTATTCTGAGGAGAGGTGGCCTCAGCTCAGGTCCTGCAAATTACTCTTGGTAGTTTCAGGTCATATGAGACTTGGCTTTTAGGATATTTAGACTGAATAAGTGAGGCTTTGTTTTATATTTTACATAAATGCTGATGACTTAAATTAAAGATGCAGTTGGACCTAGCTCTACCAAAACAATTGCAAATAAGCTGCCCATGTCATTTCAAAAAATCTGCAGACAGAAAAAGAAAGGACACAATACATGCTTTGAAGCCATCATTCATTTTTGTTTCAAACATGACACAAGTTGGACAGAACCTGTTGAGAGACAATGTGTTTTGAGACACTTTGTTCTGCAGAAATAAATTAAGTTTTACATCAAAAAGAGGTTTGTACTTCATAAGCGCCGGCAATAAAGGGGAAGGATGTACCTTATCTCTGCCTGTACTCTCGCTTGCTTTTATTACAGAGGTAATTTGCATTTTAATTTGGAGCTTGAACCTGTGCTTAATAGAATTAAACTGAGAGACACATTGACATGGTTTTCTGACCCCTCCAAGGCCTGCAAGTACAGAAGGGGCAGACTCACTCAAGTTGTAGTGAGGCATTGGGTTGACCCCAGCTGAGATAAGCCTTAAAGGTAAACACTGGCTCCTTAAATGCCAATTATTGCCATCATTTTCAACAAACTCCCTGCAGAAGCAGTGCATTAACCTGTAAAACAGTTTGTTATTGAGAAATCACAAATCAGCTAGATATTTTGATGTAGCTCCCCCCATTAAAATATTGCCTCCTTGGTACAGAAGATTAGAAGACCTTGCACAGAGAGCGAAACAGTATTGTCTTTTTTTTTTCTTTAATGCACAGCAAGATTGTGGTTTGTTTTGCCATAATAACTCCCAGCCCTGTATCTGTGAAATTGGAAGTGGGCTTGTCAGACATGTGAATGTTTACAGCAGCTTTGAATTTCCTATTCCAGTCAATATTAGGTTAGGCTATGGGGGAAATAGCTTGAGAGGGGGAAGTGCTATGAAGCATGAACAGCCTAGCTGTCGACCTACGAGAAAGAGAACCAGACAGAATGAAGTTTGGCATTTTATAATTAGAGATGAAGGGCTGGAGCAGCAAACAATGCATTTCAACTGGCACACGTCAATGTCTTATACTGTAAGTACAATAGCAGGAATGAGATGTCTGCCTCTATTAATAACAGCATAACTCTACCAAGTATCACCAAGTAGGTGATTATTCAGTTTATTATACGATCAGTTTCACTGCTTTCGGTACTTCAGACTTGACTAAAAGAGGCTTTAATGCCTGTGATACTGAAGTCTTGTTGGCTCTCTATAGGCTCTACTCCTCCATCTGTATCAGTGTGAGTCATCTAGTCACAGACAGACAAGTATAAACACCACATTCTTCCAATAGTTGTCAGCTTTGACCTTTAAGGTGGTTTTAATAAAGGTATAATTGACACTGAAAAGACTGTTGCCGCAGAAACACAAAAAGGTAGAAAAGGTCTAAATGAAACATAATTTGCCCCAAAGCCAAATTGGTGAGATCTGAATAGATCATAGCCATACTGAGCACAGACAAACTGCTACTCCATGCATTATATACAGCTTTGCACAGCAATGCGAGGATATGGCGATGTCTGCCCACACAAATCAGTCTAGCACACCCTTGAAACATTAATTACTTAAAGTGCTCAACAATATAATAGCAACAAATAGGAATTATTCAATACCGCAGCAGTGTAAAAAACATGACATGCCTTTTTTCACACCCATTAATACAGGATTTAATCAGTTAAATTAACAGCAGGTAAGATGTTTGCTTGCATTTCTCTGTACAGAAGCATCCACCACCATACTGGGCATCATAAAGACTTGGCTGAGTTGGCTCATTTCAGTTAATATATCCCAACTTGGAAAACAAGGCTCACAGGGGTGCAGTAGTTATGTTTGCTGCTTGCACAGGTCAGTTGATTCCTTCATTAGGGCCTGCTGTCAGTAGCAGTGCTAGTTAGCATCAGGATCAGCTGTATGTTTTATTCCAGATCTGTCCTTACTTCAGCATCATTGTTGTAGTTGTCTATTTCTTTATTTGCTTCTTTTTTACAGTTGAAATGTGAATTATATAGCCTGTTTGTACATTCATTTGGTGTGCCCACTATCTGAAACAGTGCTTATTGTCCACGCAACAGAGCCAAGCCCATGGCAGCAACTCTAAAAGAATAGAGCATTTAATGAAAAGAGCTGCTGTATGTCTTTATTAAATTAAAGAGTATTACATTACATTCCATGTGTTTGGTTATCTGGCTTTCAGGGTTTCCAGGGTGGCCTCAGCTATTGCAAACCTCCTCCTGCTGCCTCCTATTTCTACACCATTGATAAATTAAGCAGGGTCAGCCATCTTCCAGGAAACTTTTGTACATCATACTGTATATCATTGCAGTTTAGCAAAATAAGGAAAATATGTTTGTTTCCCTTCGATCTCTGTAGAAGCACTTCAAGGACAACAGTGACTATTATCATGAGAAACTTTATTACATTTATATTGTTTTGTAGAAAGCTTCATTTATTTGCTTTGCCAGATATAGACGTCTTTCCTTCTAGCACTTTATACAGTATGTACTATGTGGTGCTATCTTACCATTTTCCATAGTGTTGCCATGAATTGCCAATGCAGTGCTCGTAGCTGTAAGGCTGTTGCCACAAGAAAAGAATGATTAGTCATAGCAGAGGTGTTGCAGCAGCATCGAGCTGCTGGAGTCACAAGGGAGATCCACTGTGTAATGCCTATTAATTCAGAGAGACAAACTGTGCAGTTCATTTGATCTTCTCTTTAGCCCATGAAATAAAGCGTCGTATTTAGTAATATTGTTTGGGTGACACTTCATCAAACAGTTTGCAGAAAAAAAAACCCTCAAGTCTCAAATTCATGCAGCCTCACTGAGATATCCTTACTGCTTCCTGGCAGGTTTATTAAGATACAGCAAATCATTTATCCTGGACCAATATTCACATTTGGTTTGGTAGTTTCCCCCTATTTTTCAAATGAATTGCTTGAGTTAATATACTGATTTCAATCCAGTGGATTTTTTTTTTTTTTTAAAGGTGGAGGACACCCTGGTGTTCCACTAACTCTCAACATACGTTTAGTGATTGCAGGTGATGTGACAACTTTATCCAAGTAAAAATACTGATGACATGTTAGTAATTAAATCAATTAACATTTCCTGTTATATAGTATGTAGATTAATAAATCTTTAACTGTACTCAGTGTTGCTGATGTTTTACATTCATACATCTTGGGTCATATTTAGCCAGTTTACAGTTTCGATATGTACGGCACAGTCCAGCATTGTCCACCACATTCACTTTACTGACCTGTCATGCTTCAAGGAAACATTGCTATTTTCATATCAGTCTCCTACAAAAGACTACCCCTTAAAGAAACATGATTCCACTGAGGATTGCCACTGAAAAATACAGATTTTTGGTGATGGAGTCACATTTTACACACAAATCATCATCATCCAAAATCACCTCAATTTTATGCCCATCCAAAAGTAATTAGGTTACCAAATAAAGTGAAAATAGGTACTGAGTAGGGATGCACCGATACCGATACAAGTATTGGTTTGAAAAAAAGTGGTATTGTTGCATCCCTAGTACTGAGGCATGTAAATTAATGACTGACCATTTGAAGATGTTGACACTGAATATCAAGGAGTCATTCATTTCAAATGGAAAAGGCCCAGTAAGTTTAGCTGACCTTCCAGAGAAACATTTGCAAGTGGGAGGACAGTTGCCTGAGACGATTCAACGCCGACACACTGTATTCTTAAACTACTGGCAACATATTGTCCTTATGGTGCACTGCAAATCATTTTGTACATCATGCACATTTGCTTCTGTCTGCTTTGTATCACTTGTCAAAGCATTGTCACTGACCATGGTGTTGATGGATGTACTGTAACAAGGCAGTGGTGCAGGCGACATGAATTTCACACACCAACACGTGGCATGTTGGTGCATGATTTCAGATGTGTATTCATAGGTTTGTTGTGATTGGTCTCAATTCCATATGATTTCCAGGTGGTTTACTTGTTGCTCTTAGTTCACAAACCCTAAGCTTATCGGCAAGCTTTGGTGCTGTGCAGTTGTCATATATGAGGAAGGCTCTTCATCATTTGGTGAAGCTGACACTTAACCTGATGCTAATGTGTTAGCATTGTGCAGTGAAGCAAACTGTCATTGACACTTGTGCTGAAACACTTAGTCAATTAATCTATTAGTTGGTTGAGAGACAAGTAAGATGAGTAAGATGATTAAATGTCACCTCAGGCTGTGGGAGTTTGTTCTGCTTATTTCATTTTATAGACATAACAATGAAGTAGTTCATCAAAAAAAAAAAAAAAAAAAAAGATTAATCCATATTAGAAAAAAACATGCATTGCAGCTCTACTTGACACATGCATGAATTTAGAGTCTATGTTCTTGTCTGTTGCGTAAATAGACCCACACTGACAATGATATTTGGTGCCCACCCCTACCAGTGGGAGGTGACACTGATCTGCAGTGTTTACAAACTGATTGTTCAATTAAAAAAGGAGAAGAGAGGGATGTTCCAATAAAGGAAAAAAACAACTCATTCATTGCACCAGAGTGATCTCGACGGTATACACTAAATTTCAAATTAAATAAGCTCCCGCTGCACCAATACAGCACTGCTGTGTAACAAGGAAATGAGCTAAATAACAAGAAAAGAAAGTGTTATTCTGCTCTTTTGCAGACAGACACTGTCCGAGAATAGATCATTCAAGAAAAAGATCTATATTTACTCGTATTTTTAAGGCATTATAAGCATGTTATCGACATCAAAGCCCACAACACCCTGCTCTTAAAATAAGCCTTTTTAAGCACTGAATTCATGTCTTAGCAAACAGATGGTAGTTTCACACAGTTATTCACTTTGAAGCTGCATCTTCACACTGGGCCTCTCCCTCCTATGCCAGGGAGCTGTGGGTAAAACTATCTCCCAACTAGAACATACTGACATGATTTCAAATAGTCCTCCTCTCTTGCTCTGTCTGGCTGCTGCTGTCCTCACCACGAGCAGTTTAGAATGCGAATGTGTTTTTTTTTTTTTGGTTTTTTTTTTTATGTGTGTGTGTTTGTTTTGCTGAGGGAGAAAATGCATGCACTCCAGAGTATGATCTGAAGGAAAGTAGATTGAGACGGGCACAGCCCAGATCTATAATTGGAATCTGTTCTTGGATGTGGAGAGTTTCGAACGCCTATCCTCCAAAAAAAAAAAAAAAAAACCCTTTCTCTTCCTAATGGGAAAGTAGCGCACGGACACATCTTTTTAGATTTCAGCCTCTGTTTGGCACTCTCAATAGAGGACGGTACTGTTGTTCAAAAATATGAATGCCGCATTGCAGATTTGCTCCTAGTTATGCCACAAAAAGCTCTTATTTTTATGGGTGCAGATGTGACTCTTAAATAACATCACACTCATGTGCACTGGTCTGTGTGCTTAAGTGTCTATTACAGATTTACAGTGTGAAAACATACAGCCCTCTTATTGTCCAAGAGCCTTGGATGGACATCATTAATGCTTACAATTCCTTGTTTTTGTGCTCTCGAGTCCTGTGTTCCCATTGATTGGCCCATTATTAGAGACACCAGCATGGAGCAGCCTGTGGTGCTAATGGCATGCTCTCTCATTCATACAGACACTGAGCAATGGTAGACCATTACAACATGCGGCTCCTCAGCATTGCCTGCCACCGTGACCACTGATTCAGCATCCATCCTCACCAGTAGACCTGTAATTGTGGTTGAGAGAAAATGATAGGGCTTGTTAACGTTTTTTTGAAGGAACGCCCCGTGTCAGGTGTAATCCGTTTTGAAACCCAAAAATAGTGGTGCTAAATATCTCAAATATGGTCACAGTGACGAATGAACCTCAGTGGATGAGTGGGTCTGATGGAATGCCCCTCTCTAATGTAAATCATTGTCAAGGCGAAAGCGTCAAGGCTGACATTTATCACCTCAGAGAGAATAAAAAGTTTGGATCTCCGAGGTCCTTCTTACTCTCTAATCTGTTTGGATTTGAAGAAATCCCCGGGCTTTGACTGACTTCACTCAACAAGGCTGCAGGAGTGAGTAGGAAGCAAAAGCAGAGGAGTGGAAGAAGTACAGAGGAAACAAGAGAGGAGGAGACAAATAAATGATATGATGATGGATGATAAGGCCAGATCATTATTAGAGTGAGGCAGAAAGGGTTAGAGGGAGAGAGAAAAGATAAGAAAAGAGAGAACCAGTGGTTTAAATTTCTTTTTTCTTCATTTGGATGTAGCTGAATTTATCAGAATTTCCCCCTCCCTTGCAGGGTATCAAAAGCTATGAGCAAAGTTACATTTCATGGTGCACAGATATGTAGATGTACTTGAAACTTTCAAGTTTTATACCATATTATCACTTTGTCGTTCATTGTTTAAAAGCCACCCTGAACATAAATTTGTGTTTTGCTACTTTACTTAGATCTTTGACCTTCACTGTAAGAATGATATATGTGCAGAGTTTGATTCTTGAGGTTCATTTTAAAAATCATGGGCTGAGGGAGGAAAATCTCTGTGTTCACCTTAAATCTCAGTTTGAGACTTTGTGACATTGCAACCAGTTTTGAAGGAAGAAAGTCTTGATTCAATATTCAACATCTATTCGACATCTTGTTTGCAGCGGTTTTAAAATGAACAATATTTGTATATTTCATATTTACCTCAACATAAAAATTACTGAAGATTACTGATTACTGATGATGACATGTGTACCTTTTCCATCATTTTCAGACAGCATAGTGATATCAGTGGCTGCACTGTATAATAGCAAAAAAGCAAAAAAATTTAACTTTTAACTCAAGCGCATTATTTTTTGCTCAGTGTAGTTTTAACTTATCTTGTGCATACTTTTTTCCCACAAATATAGTGTTTTAGAATGATGTACAAACACGTTTAGGTTTTGTTTGTCCTATCTGTCGCAGGCAGTAATCTGCTAATATCTGTGAGTAACACAGACAAAGCGCAGATCGACCTGCCTCACAGATGAATAGTGAGGGAGAGCCACTTCCTTGTCCATATGCCCATTTACTATTGTGCTCTATAAAGCCAGAGTGGCCAGTGACAGCGATGGAAAGGCTGTCAGAAGGATAAAGGCACAAACCCTCTTCCACAACACTATTTATAGCCGAGTGCGTGCAAATGTCAATAATTTATGCTGACACGTGTAAACACTGCTGTCACATTAATAACTGTGTTGCTAAAATAGTCACGGAAAACGCATACGGGGCGAAATGTGGGCGGCAGTGAACATGGACTGCTTTTCATAAGTGTAAATCATCCAGTGTTATTGTGATCAATGGAAGAATGAGACCCATGAAAAAGCAGAGCCGTGAACTATTTCTGATGAGTGGAAATCAAAGTGGTGACTTTAGTAAAAAAAAATTTAATTGCAATTCATGGATCTAACGAAAACTGACGGGATGCAAGCTGTGCCCCAACGACAAATTCTTATGGAGAAATTTAGATGCCAGAGCAGATACCCAGCCCATCTTCTCTGTATCTGCTCGGTGCTCTACGTGTCCCGTTTTACAATGGGCACATGAAGAAAAGCATAGTAATCAATATTTCCTGCACTAATTGAAGTGCTTTTTATCTTGTTGGACTCACAGTGTTGTGTGTGTGTGTGTGTGTGTGTGTGTGTGTGTGTGTTTGGGTGGGTTGGTAGGTTTGGCTGGTTGTGTGTGTGCGTGTGTATTTGTGGGGCACTTGTATATTCATCCACATAGCTGTCCACTTCTCTTTGTCTGGCCTGTCCTGCCTTTAAACTCTGTCAGCCTGTGGAAGCGCCTGCCTCTTTTATCAATATTTATACCAGACAGAAATTTGGACCCAGGTCACGAGGTTCTGCACTACTTACAGTCAGTGAATGCAACTCATGGTTCACATCACAGATGTACGCCTTTAAGCTTCAGTTAAAGTCCTTTTCTTTGGCTAAAATATTAGTATTGAATAATTTCGACTGATCATTCTTTTCTACTCCTCTTTGATTTCCCCTGAGAGTAATATGCGTACTGTGCAGATATAACCACGTCTGAAACAATCAGAAGTTGGTAAATGTATCCCAGATGACTCAGAGACAGTTTGGTTTTCACAGTCAGAGGCACAATCTGTCGCAGTGTCTCGAAACAAAATTCAAAAATCAATAAAGGGAGACACTGCAAATGGATATAGCTATTTGACAGTCTAATTCCTTTATCACGAAAAAGAACAGTCTTTACAATTAATTTAACGAACAGGGCCCCAAGAACTTTGAAAACTCAAGGGTTTGAATGACTGTCTGTCTGTGAGGACATAAATGGGGACAGTTCTGTTTCATTTTAATGTCATTATCTGCTTGTGTGCTCACTCTTAAATGACAAAACAAGAATGAGCACCAAGATTTAAAAGTTCATCATGCTCTTCTTCCCTTTTCTCCGAGTAAAGCCATATAACACAACTGTGGGTATTCACTATAAATTCAAATAAGCCCACAGTACTGTATGTGAGTGGTGCTTCACACAAACGTCTCTGCAGATGTTCTGTTCAACAATCACAACTTTCTCTGCTAAATCTTCAAGACCTTCAAGGCAATTGCATAGCAAATATCAAGTTTGCCAACCGGGAAATTTCGTCTGAGGCTATGCTTATGTGTGGTAATCTGCCAGACTTTCAAGTGCAATCACTCTCCACTGGAAAGTCCTGCTCTTCATTTGACACGGGGTGTTACACTGGACCAGCGGCTAATTATGTTGGCCCCAATGATTAACATTTGAAGGAAATACTATCTGCTACAGTCAGGGCAATAGTTGCATCACAGCAGAGCATGAGGGGTTGCCAAGATTTTTTTTTTTCTGTTATATGGTTTCTCTGTTGGTGATGTATAACTGTGTGTGTTTGTGTATGTGTGTGTGTGTATCTCTGTTTTGAAACCCACTTACATGCAAGTAATGTTACCTGGAGCAAAGCTAGCCTCTGTTCATCTCCAAGTCCACAACAAGAAATGTATACTCTATCTAAGAACGCCTTATCTTCACAGCCATACCTTTTTTATTTATTACACTAGGTATAACAGAGAAAAATACATAAGTGATGTGTAATTTCTCTCGGAGTAGCCATGTCACTAAGTGCCTCATGAAGAAAGGCTGTTCCTTGTTGCAAAGGTGAAAGGAAGGTTCATTTGTACACATTTACAGCAGCATTGCAATAAACTACAGCAGGTTCTCCCAGTTTGGTAAAACTAGACCACAGTGATGCCCTACTAATAGCAGCACTAGAATGTAAATAGGTTATTCATCAACTGATAATACATTTCATATCATGTGTTAGTGGTGTTAATACTTAAAAACCAAATATTACTTTGTTGTCCTGAATATTATGTATAAAGTAAAAGTGTAGGATCCTGGAACCATTAAACACTTTCTAATTATTTAAACTCATAACATATTCGTCTCTGATCTCATCCCGGGATTTCCAGTTTATTTTTTGCCACCATATTAAAAGGTTGCAGTGACAAGATGCACACAAGCACAACCACACTGAATCTGTCTCTGTGGATCAGGATGGAGCTAATGAGTATTGTCAGGATAAAGAACATCGTGACGATAACATTATGAACACAGGTCACAGAATAAATAACTGCATATCTACAATTTGCAACACTAGTAATTATTCTGTGCAATAAAAATATCCCTGTGTTTTGGCAGAGGAAGAAGATCAGCATCACGTTTTCAGGCAGGCTCTTATAGACTAATCGGGACTGGACAAGACAGCATACAATTACAAGCACAAATTGCAGGTCTCAACATAGTTTTATGTGTAGTTGCTGTGCTGAAGCCATTGTTCCTGGAGGTCCATTGTTTTCCAGAGTTATAATGGCATTCACAGTTTAAAGAAAGGACGTGCAAAATGCTAATTCACAATATCTTTGTTTCCACATTGTGCAGTAAATAGCGACTTCCGTCTCCACTGTAATGCTTTTACTTCATATTCCTTTTTGATATTAAACAAAATAAACAACAAGAGTTACCACGGTAAGTTTGTTAAGTTTGTTTTTTTTTAGTTTGCCAACAGGTTCACACAGGGATAGGGTACATTAGGGTTATATGGATTGGGCAACAAAGTATCCAAATATTCTATAAAAACTCAGCTCTGCAGAGGCCAAAAAATCAAGAAGTGACTGCATTAGTTTCAAGGCAGCTCAGTGATGCATGAAATAATGTCCTGTGGCATGTTGCTAAGACCCATCCCCGATGGGAACAAGCACTGAAATAGCCACCGAGCTCCAGTGTTCAGCCCTCCCATCAGTTCTGAGACTGGGCAAGTCAGTCGCGACTCACATTGCTGTGTTTCATCATACAATGTCTCTTTCATGCAAGGCGTTTTATGTATGTTATGTAATGCATCTGTACAATGCTTTTCACTTTAAAGCATCTTCTTGTATGCTCACTGTTCTTCTGCTCTTCTGAACCCATAGCCTGTCTGTTTTTAATTGCTGATGTTTGAGCAGGTTGGAAGGTTACACTGAGGAATAGATTCTGGTCTATTAAGTAGACCACACTGTCATAGGGGTGACAGGTTTAGTTTGAAGCAGGTAGAGACACAGTATATAAATGCCCACTCTCAATTGTTACATTCTGCCCTTTGATGTACTGCTATTTATATGCTGCTGAAAGTGGTCTGCAGTATAATAAATGCCCTTATTATGAAATCTGTGCCCACCAGTTTCATATCAAACATGACGAAAAGCTCCACTTCTCACTGCACTGCCTGTTTGGTGTGAGACAAAGACTGGCTTATATGTTACTGTGGGAACCTTCAGTGCCTTATTCAGTGGCATATGCTCAGGTTCTTATCATCTTTGAGACAGTTTATGTCACTATAATTGAAAGGAACTTACTCAGCCAGTGACAAGGAAGCCTAACCACACACTAAGCTCACATCTAGCATAGAACTCACAATCATTTATGGCAGTTGTGTATGTCAAATAGACTTAACTGCAAATTAGCATAGTGCCTTTTGGGAAAAACTGTACGGATTGTGGTGTAATTGAATTGTACCCTAACTTCTCACTGCCACATATATTATAACCCTGAAGACAAATCCATAGGAATAATGGATTACTGCTGTCTTTCACATGTGGCACCTAATTTGGATATTTAAGATTACACAGGGGCACATCCTAGCTCATTCTGTTTGCTGAAATTCAATGGTAAAGACTAAGGATGCAATGATTTGACTTTTTCAGGCCTGGCACCGATACTTCAGCTTTGATTATCAGCCAATTCCAAGTACTGATCTGATACCAGTAATTTGCAATGCATCCAACAAAGTTAACCTGCTTCTTTGAATCATCCCTGTTTGTCATGTTGTTTGTTCTTCTGGAGATGCTTGATTAAGTTAGTTAAATATCAATCAGTCGGCATTGTGTTTGTTTCTGTTATATGAGCTGCTGTATTCTTTGATAAAGGTTTGGTGGGTTAGACTATAAATTAGAGTAAAATGTTTGACTTTTCTCTTGGCTCTTAGTTAAGACAGAAATGGGGCACAACAGCACATGTATCTTCTATGGTTTCTATGGAAACTATAATCAGGGAAGAAAAATCAGAGACCTGTCCACTGAGATCCCTTTTGATATCTCTTAGCTGGAGAAGATGAGCCCTAGGCAGTAATTAAACTGTAAACTTAGCTTAGCCTGGGAGGAACAAGGCTGCGTACATGGTTTGAACTCTACACCAACAATTGACATGTGAGAGATGAGTATGTTTAAACAAATTTAAACCCAACTGACAGCGTTTCAAAACACTTCTGTCTGTGCTTTACCTCAGCACCTCAGGCGTGTGCATGCTAGCTGCGGGATGGGGGTCAGTGTTTGAATTCATCTCTTCAAACTAGTGAGATGGTGACGCACACCAATGAGGGGCTCTGTCTGCTAAAAGAGAAAAGGGCTCAAATACATATTAAACACAGCCCTGAAGAACACTGTGTTAATGTCAGGTGTTCCCTACGGTGCAGCAATGTCAGGAGCATCTGGCTCATTTCAGGGAAGAGGGGCAACATTTTTCTTAACATGCAGCCTGGCACAATGGCACAAATTAAGGCCGGAACATCTGCATTTTTACCTCAGGTGTGGGAGGGAGATAGAATTCTTTGGCACAAACATGCAATATGGATCCTGATGATTATCAGAGAGCAGAAATCAAACACACTTTATAAAAAGAGCAGAAACTGTCATAACAATGTTTTTCAGTTTGGGTACTTTCAAATTGTGAGTGTGCTTATTGGGATGGGAACAATCTTTAGGGTGATCAGTGTCTTAGATGGATGCTAGGACTGTAACTAAGGGTTAATTTTCTTTAGGAACTGACTTACTGACTTGACTTGACAATTATTGGTTGACTTGACTAATAGATTACTCATTTTGTTGTTGCCATGTAAAAAGACTGAAGTTAGCCAGTTCAAATTCTTTGCTCTGTGTGATGACCAATCCCGAAAAATATTTGATATATGTATGATAGTTACCATCATACAGCTGGAAGCACAGAATAGTTTGGATTTTTGCTTGAAAAATGACTGGAACAACTGCACTGATTATCAAAATAGTATCTGATAAATTCTCTAAATCGTCTAATCAAGTGATTAACTGCTTGTTCTAGCTCTAATGGACACTGAGTTTATTCTTGCTACAGTAAATGTATTCACATCACATCATTACCACCTATTGTAGATTATAATGAGATATTTTGAAGAGATGTGGAATGGACACAAGACACAGGCATTAAATAATAGAGGTTAAAATAGCTTTGCTAAATCTATGCAAACCAAAATCTTTAGGCCTTTGTCAGCTGTCATAAGTTATCACTGTCAGAAGTTAGTGGATGCTGTAATAAGGACATCCCTGTGAAGAATGAGGACTGCAGTCATCATAAGACAAGACAGAAAACCTCTCTACAAAACCTCAAATGGTTGTCTTCAGCTGATGACTCTCCCTGATTAATCAACTGATAGGGACATGGCAAAATGACAGTGACATGATGAAATTGCTCTCAGGTTTTATCAAAAAGGTTTTTTAAAGAATCTCTTTTTTTTCTTGATTACAGCCACAGTCAGCAATCCCCAGCTTGGAGACAAAACAAAGCGATTCTTAATTTCCAGCAGTTACAAATGCCAGAACCCAAGGCGCATGGAGGAGGCAGATAAAGTTGTTATTGGCAAATGTCCTTGGTGCAAGCAGAGTGAGCGCTCAGTAATCCTACTGTGTTATTAGTCTCCCAGGACCCTGGGACTCTTCGTTACTATCACAGGCTGGTCCCATGTAGATAACACCAGCTCCATTCACCCTCACATCTACTCATAGCTAAATTGACTGCAATTATCAGGACTAGGGAGCTTATTATTGCCCTCTTTTATTTACACACAGACTCCCACACAAGCCCCAAAGTTTTTAATGGTAAGAGATGTTGGACATTGCCTAACATGTCTTAATTCTCCATTAAATCCTCTGGAAGAACAGCATTGATCTCATCTGCTTTCCCCTAAGCCTTAATTGACCATGAAGCAATCAGGTATTGTATAGTTTGCATTTTCAATTCCTTGTTGATCAATCAAGAAAGTTACCCAGATGAACTTAACCCATTCAGAACCAAAGTATGTAGAAACATTTTTAATAGTGGATTTCTATTCTAAATGCATTCATAATTACCATTAGCAATTAAAAAAAAAAAGATTAAAAAACGTATACATAATGTTTGTTTGTCTATGTCAATGGACACAGAATCTGAACGTGAGAAATCGCTTTTTCAACAAAAAAACATGAGATGACTTATTTTACACAAATGGCTAACACTAAATAAAGTCATGCGTTAAAACACACTGCATATATATTTTGTATTATTTTAACAAAAATATGATAGATGAAACACATCTCCAGAAGCAGTATGTTCAAAGACCCCTGAGTTGAATTTTTTTGTGTTCATAATCAGTGCCTCCTCCTTGCCTCATGTTTGCTCATGCTTGCTGAAAAAGGGGCTGTGGCTCTACTGCAGTCCACTTTAGATCATGTGGAACACTGTAATTGACTTATAGACATCCAGTCAAATACATTTGTGCATGTGGGTTGAGTCAGATGATAGTAACATCCTACAAAATTTATGTCCATTGGAATGGTTGGGGGATGTGAATGGGTTAAGGTTAATCCAGATACATCTCAGGGTTAAATGTGTTAATGGTCTATAGTAGATATTGTTTTGTCAAATATATTTCAGTAAGTTTCAGTTTGTAGTAAGACCTTCAGTAAGCTTATACATGATATTTACTTCTAATATTTGTTGATGTTGATATTTGTTTCTCACATTTATTGCATTTGCACCTACTTCTGTGTTTATTCAGTGTTAAGAGTTCACTTAACTCTGGCAACTGCTTTAAAAACAAACAAGTAAGGGCTGGTGGCCTCAGTGTCAGCTGTCATGCGTGCAAGACAGAGTCTAAAAAAACAACAGTCTGCTCCCGAAAAGGCAGGCTGCCAAGTGGCGGGGGGAAACAGGTGAGACCATGACCCTCTCTATCAAAAGGATGTCACCTGTGGTCATCTGCTATAGGTGAGGCCTGCAACCTTGCTCTCACTGAAAATCTGGAAATATGAAGTGGCCTGTCAGTAATCTGAAGTCTAGGGGGGCACCAGGAAACTGGAGGGGGAAAATATTAAAACTTATCATTTCTGACACGGCATGTGTCGAAGCATTTTCAGTCTCATTTGTATTCTGAGTTCCCAGTAGCTTTTCTTTCCATTCATCCAAGCATGGCAGCTGAAAGGCTAAATAAAAATGAAGCTTATCCATATGGGTAAACTGACATACCATTGGACCTAAAGCAAAATACAGTGGAAAATATTTTCTTGGAGAAATGGTAAACATCAGTATGCTCAGGGGCATATCACACATTGCACTGTAAAAAGTAAGTTATATGTTCATAAACACTACTTTAGAACCAAACCTTTTAAAAAATCCATGAATATTATCACTATATAGCTATGCTGACTCAGAGTAACTGTAGTTACACAGTCATCTATTATATCAAAGGAGAACCGACATATATTATTTATGAGCTATATCATGAATTAGTGACTGTTCTAATCTTGCATGTAAGTGCATGACAAAGCACAGTAAAATTATTAGCAATGCTGAAAAAGCTCCAGAGTGCGATCCCATTTTCCTGGGACCAAGCTGACTGTGGGGTGCAATCGGTCTCAAAGCCAACGAGCTAAAAAACGGGAACTGAATCATTTCACTCTGAACTCCGGCCAAAGTACCATCAAAACACTGACATTTTATTTGCATAAAAGGGTTATCTCAATAATGGGATATTCATCAAAGACATCACTGAATTAGGATATATTTTAATGAAACAGCATGCATTCATACATTATTGAACATAGATCCTCCTGAAACGGTGTGCCTCAAGTTTGCCGTGGGCTGTGTTCTTCCAGCTGACCTTTTGAAAATTTAATCTCTGATTACTTTGGATGGAAAAATATTGAAAACGGTGTATAGGTCTAATCTGCTGCCCACATTTCAACTCACATCTTTACATGTGGTCTATGAGAATGTGAAATACTGTTTCTCATTCCCATGTTGTTGTTTGCAAATAATGCAATTTGAAAACAAGTCTAACGGACAGATCTTCTACTGACCTTTGAGACTGAATGCCTGGCCCACTCACTGTAGCATATGCATGAGTGCATGTATTTGTTTGTGTGTGTTCTGTTTCATATTTTACAAAGAGAAATGGAGAAAAGACAACAACTTCATTGATGGAATCTGGACACCATGAGGTATTAATACAGGGAAAAGCCCATTGATCCGTCTTATGGGCTTTCCAATATCTAATTTCTACATAAAACAGAGACAATTGCACAAAAGTGTGTGTTAAAATGAATTATTCAGCTGGGTGTCTGAAAACTTGCGATCTTGCTGATACAACATGTGAAAAGACTTGCAGTAACTGTTGAAATATTCATGCAATTAAACACTACATGCAGAGTGTAGGGTTGAGAGGAGGTTAAGCCTCATATGCATCAGTTGTACTTGTCCGCAGAAACCTTCCTACAGGAAATGTAATTCACCACAGAATACATTTATAAGCATGACATATGTACAGAGGATTGTGTATTTTTAATACAACTAAATGCTCAGTCATTGCCGTGGGCATACATGAGCTGTTAATTGCCCAGTACGAACATAGATTGGTCCATTCAGATATCCAAGAGATTCTCCCCATAGGTGTAATTAGATGTGCAGCTGCCAAAGCATCCCCTATAGAGAACCTGCCATGGGTAACGTTTCCTCCCAGTGGATGCTTGAAGAAAGATAATTGGTCTAATGTTCATGCCCAGTGTTTTGAGCTAATTAAAGCTGGGGGGCATTGGCTATCAGATCTCACAAACTTTATAGCAGATGTCCACTGGTCGACAAAATGTTCCAGTTAGCTTTTTTTCCCCATTTTCATAAAATTCGATTTTACTTTTATTTACAAAGTATGAATCATGCTTGCTGGCTCTCTCTTGGGGGGTAACTTTTGGTCAGGATGATTTGGCAATTACAATAAATATGAAATTAAAACTGTAGTTAAAGTTTAACTTTTTATGGTTGCTTTTAGGTGGAGCTTTGCATTATAAAATCAAAAACTGACATTATTTGGTCATGATTGGGTGTTCTTTGAATGTCACAATTTCATTGTGTGTTTGTTTTTTCAACCTCAAATTTATAATCTAACACCTTACATGTGATGAACTCATGGTCAGTAAACCATTCCACTGGCTGGACCTCAGATACCTCACACAGGGGTGCAGGATTTGATAAATGTTTAAAAGCTTCAGATCAAAATTATAGATATGTAAGTTTACAGACTGAAAGACAAATTTGTAGCTAATGAACTGTCTAAAACCCAACCTCACAATACAGAATGCACAGTCACAACCCATAAAAGAAAGAAATTTAGCAGTGTTGCCAAAACAAATAAATACAGACTGCTGGATGTCTACAACCTGCAGATTAATCTGCAGAAAATGGATCCATTCTGGCCACACAGTTAAAACACGACACTACCACTGGTATTGCCCATTTTTTTTGTTAGCTAGATCAGTACTGCAAGTGATCAGCTTTATGTTGAATCTCAGACACACAAATCGGTTGCTTCTGACATACTATCCAAACCACAAATACACACAAAACATACATCACATCTGTAAACTAAGTAAATGTTTTAAACATACAGTACACATTCTCTACTTAATTTGAAAAAATATTGTTGGAGGTGGTGCAGATTTTCATTTTTTCCGGCTCTCTAATGGCATCCCGCTGTCACACAAACCTTGTTTGGATTTTAGATCACATGAGCATGTTTTTCAGTGGCTGCACTTCAGTCATATTTTTAGGGGAGGATACGGTACATCTCCGGTGCCTCTTCTTTTGAACTGATTTGTGTTGCATAGTGATCTGCATTTCTACATTTCAATTAAAGCCTGCTAATGCTTTAGACCCCCCATTAAAAATTATCCTCGTTCCTCTCACACATAATTGAATGGTTATGACAAATAAAAACAGTAAGAGGGTGAATGTCCAGTTTAACCTCGTTGGTAAATTTAGAAGACCATTCAGGAAAACGAGGTGCTGGGCTGTAATTGTGTGAGAGTGATTATGGCTTTTATTTTGAAGCTTTTCGCAGAGCATGAAAACGAAGCACCATTACGCAGGCCGTGATTGGACTCTTCTTGTCATCAGCGGGATAATTGTCCACGAGTTCATGATCTCTCTACAGTGCTGACTGAATTGATTCTGGAAATAAAAATCGTTGCACCTCCCACATAGCACTGCCCTACTGAACCACCTCAGCATTAACTCTGACTTTGAGCTTTCCCTCCCAGAAAAGACCTTTCCAGTCATATCGGTTCATCACTTTAGATGGAGTTCCTAGCAAATATTTACAGCACTGTGTATCGTGGCATGATTTATACTGATCACACTCATATTTCTCTCGCTACATGAATGCTAAGTCTTATCAGTAGCAGCAGATATAGTAAAGTAAATCACTTTGCAATTTCTTGGCTATAATTGTACATTTTTATCTACACTATTTATACATCTTTCTTTGAGGAAGAAATACAGCATTAGTGCCAAAACCTAAAATGGCTCACATATATGTCTGTTTTTACTTTTAAGGAGAAATAAGCTAATCTCCTCTCCTCTTCTCTCCTCTCCCTCATTATTGGGGTGATGCTTAAGGGTCAGGGGGACAGAGGAATAGGTCTGGGGCTGATATCGCATTTTGGGGGTCAGTTCCAACAGCCTGGCCCGATAGCAGGACTGATGAGGACAGCAGACTGAGTGCTGCAGCAATCTAGCCTCCTCCAGACGGGCTCCATGGACATCAGCAATGAGATCTCCATTACTCTGTTAAACTGTGTCTGAGAACGCAACCTCACTATTATGTCAATGTCAGGGGCTTAATGCTGATTCATACAGCCGCACAAATCCCAGATTAACCTCCAAGCTGGAAGACCTCTTTCAGCAGCAAACTGCATGGGCAACTTTCTGTCTAGAAGGAGAAGCAATATGATTTTGTTTTGATAGCAGAGACAGACAGACATGCGTAAAGATACCTGTATTGACATACACAGATAGACAAGCACACAGACTGGTATAGAATACTGACCATATAGCAGCACTTATCTTTGGGTATATGAGTGATATCACAGTTGGGGGGAACATACTGTACCCAGATGTCTATAATCTAAAATATGCTAAGATATGACCAAGATAACATTTATTGTGTTAATTTAATTTAGCTGTCAAATTCTTATTCAGTATGTTCAGTGCTACAGAGTTTCATGAACTGCCCAATGTCAAAGGAAAAGCCTGAAACAAAATCGTCGTCCTTCCTCAAAGATAATATAGGGAAATCTGAGTCACTATTGTTGAAGTGAGTCTTCTGTGCTGCAGTGCACCCCCACCCTGGCCTCACTGGTTGGGCACTAAGAGCCGCAGTGTTCCTGTAAGAATGAGTATTAAGGCATTGGGGGGGGGGGGGAGGAACGACTGGCAGCGGGGGGGGGGGGGTGGCAGGGGGTGTTCAGCTGCAAAACCCTTGTGTGCCGCCCAGTGGTATCAATCTCCTTTTTACAAAAATAAACCAAGCAAAAGTGGTCAATTATAATTTTAGGAATTAGCAGGCATAAAAGTAAAGCATATTTATCAGCTCCTCTTGCAGGAGCCTTCATGCAATTCAATTTCTTTTTCTTAGTTTAATAACTTCAAACAGAAATTGCTTTACAAATCAGATTAAATCTGAGTTTAAGGCTGCTGTGATGTACATACTGCACATTTTAGGATTATTGATGCCATGGTGTGACTTTTTGGATTACCACGGTTATTTTATGGTGTTATCATCGTGCCTGGGCAGGCACGCACAGAGTGGTGGTGATGGATTTTGTAGCCGTATCTTTGAGACACGTTCGGGCATGGTGCAGGATATTGCATCATATCTTGTGTGAATCAACAGGCTGCAATCTCCCTGAAACAGTGTATGTGTGTGGAAATGGGTAGATGGTGAGAGAAGTGCAAAACAATAATCAAAAGCACAAATGATAGATAAAAGTTTCTTTCTGGTCAATGGCTGGGAGGGTTTATTTGAAGAAATTGCTATTTGGTGAATGAAGGATTCTCCTTGAAAGACTTTGGCTCCTTCTTCACAAGAGCCACTTCCTCAGCATGGGACAATGGGTAAGCATCAAACTCTGCAATGGGATTTAGATGTTTGAAATTTGTTATAAATTTTTGAAAAGGACTCGGGGTAGTGCAGTTGTTGAGCAATTCTTGTATCATCAACTGTGGCCTCTGCTCCTCAGTCACTGCCCCTTTGGTCTGGCCTGCATGGGTTTGTCTCGTTTGATAAAGATCACATCTGTTTTCTTTTGCAACAGCGTCTTCATCTCATTCATGTGTAATTCTAAGAGCCTGAGTTTCAGACATTGATATTTACGTTATCTTTGTGTGGAGAAGATGATGACAATCTCCATAACACAGAATATAAACATGTGAAGCACACATCTGTTCATAGATCTGGCTGTATGTCTTATGTCCAGGAGCGTTGTGCTTGACTGAGCTACTTGTTCTTTTATGCCACATCAGATAGATCAGTTGAACAGGCTTTTCAGTACAGCTCAAGACTCTCTATTCAAGCTTGTTTGGGATAAACTGACCAATCAGTCAAGGTGTTTTAGTCTTCAAATGCCATGTCTGGCCTTAAAGGATAATTCCAGTAATTTTCAAGACCTCATTTTCATGGGTTTTGCCATCACACCAAGTGTGTTCAGAATTGTGTCGAATTTATGTGGCTATGCTTTGCCAGGTGAGCTGCTCTCAGACTCACACTGGTAAAGCCAAGGTAATCTTGAAACACTGACCCATAAAGTAATTAAAGTATGTTCTTTGAACACACTGAAACACTTACTTTGGAGTACTGCATCTTTGAATAGCTGCAGTTGAACTTATATCATGTTTAATTTAGAAGGGTTTTAGTGTTGCACACCCACATCATTGTCTACTCTGACTACATTTTTTGACATGTTCACATCAAAGAAGGAGATTTCAGTGTTTCAACTTGAAAGTATTATTTTATTTGAACACCCACATCTCAAATCCCTGTATGTGCGTTATGTTAGTGTGAATGTAATTGATAACTATTATCTCAAATAACACAAATATGAATTATTGGAGGTGAAAAAGCTGATGTTTAACACGTAGCATTTGGTATGTTAGTGTGGTGAGAGCAATGAGGTGTGAATGGGGTAAAAGACAGACAATTCTACCTGGAGAAATACTGTCTGAAGAACATTGAATATTGTTTTAAAAATTGGTAATAAGGCACGCAGACTTTTTACTGACACAAGGCAGAGAGTGTTTTCACAATAAACTTAAAGTTTTATTGTAATAAGCCAAAATAATCAAGTATGCAGGGCCTGAAGCTGCTGGGGAGGAAGGAATATTAGTATCCAAATGAAAGTTACTGAAACCAATAAGGGGAATAAAAATAGTGCTTTATCACACTTATGGCTAAAAAGGCTGCAACCCAAAATCTTAAACTGTGTGTGAACTCTAAAATATCTAATGTGCAACATAAAGTAAGAGCAACAGGGGAAACTGAGCTGAGGCCACTTGTGGAGAAGCAGATTACACTGAGGAGGGCCCAGGGGTCCTACTGCTTACTCACCTCAGGTGCAACACAACAATCCTCACAGCAAAAGATGGTGCAATCTACATTCATGTCTCCTATGCCTCCCAACAATATGGCACTCAGCCTCACTGAAAGGAAGCCGACAATTACAAAAAGAATCACAAACGAATAGACAACCCAGTTGGTTTGACAGCAGGCAAAAGAATGACAACTTTAACCATAAGGTTAAACAAGACAATAAGGAACAAAACAGCAGCAAGTGAACCTACAAGGGGAGGACAGAAATTAACTGGGCTCACCATGCTGTATATTAAAATGATACAGCTGGATGTTGTGACCCAGTTCACCACTTCTGGTAACACACGGGATTAACCAAAAAGTGGGCAGGACAACAATGGGGTTCCATTGTTACTCAAAGTTAAAACAGAAGGCATTTGCATTAGCATTCCAATGTTAGCATTTTAAAATGTAATTGTTACCACTGGGAGGCTGCATGTGAAGGATTCACCCAGTCAACAGTCCATATTTATGAACACACAGACATGAACACAGCATGCAGAGTATGATTGTCTTCCCAATAAGGAAAATGTGGTGCACGTTTGCATGTTTCAGACAATGGCTAATATGATAAAGGTAGATATCCATTGCAGTCTAAGGAGAAATGTGTGTTAATGGTTTCTTGGGTTCAGCTGTTGGAGATATATTGCTTTGGCCCTTTCAGAGAGCAGCTCTCCAAATGAACCACAGCTATGTTGCCATCTCTACGAATGATGAAGCAACAGAACACCATTCTTCTGGCTGCCCCCTAACTCCTACAGCCCTTCACCTCAACCCTTTACAGTGGCCAAAAATAGCAACTAATAATAATAGCAATAACCTGTCCTAAGCAGAGGGTACTGCCATCACTATTGTTGGCAGGGTTAATAATGTGTCAGTATGCTATTTCTTAACATTAACTGAGTATCCCAGTCCCTTAGAGTTTACCTCATTGATCTCACATCTATCACTGTGTATCTGTCAGCTACTTTACTTCCTCTTACTCTGTGCAACCTCCCCAGTCTCTGGACACAGAAGCCAATCCATACTTAACATTCATCCCTAGAAATGCTGCATAAATTTAAACCAAGGTTGAAGACACTTTGGGAATACCAATCCTCACTCAGCATGACTTAATTTCTTAAAAGGTAACAGTGAAGGATGTAATTTCTTTGAAATGAATTTCAGATTTATTATGACACTCTCTTCCTCTGATAAGAGTTCAAGAACGTGGTGTAAAATTCTTGCCTGTTGGTCTATTACTGATGTCTATCTTCAAAGCTCAGATTGCAGAATCAAAGACAATGAAAGATGGCCTCCCTTGATAGTATGGGACGTGAGTTGAACTAATCTGCTCTGACAAAAAAGATTGTTAATATTTTCTGACATGTATGTTGGCATGCACTTTTTAAGTATTTTGCGGCTCCAAGACAGATTAATGAGAGCTAAGCCATTGTCATTTGATTTACTGGGTTGACTTTGAGTCTCTGCTCGAAGGGACGGCCACGTCCAGATGTGCAGCTGCAGAAAAACATCTCTGTACTGCACACACTGCATAAGGCCACTAAGAGTGGCAGCCAGTCTCTCAACAGAGTGGGAAATGAACCCATAAGAAGCGGCTCAGCAAGCACAATTGGCACTAAGACACGGTGTATTATAGAGCATGTGCTGCAAGGTCATGGAGGTCTTGGTCTTGGCATAAGCAAACCAGAATGAAACAAAGAAACATTCACACATAAAAGGAAATTGGCAGAGATTCCAACACAGTGCAGGAAACAGTAAGATGTGCCAAAACAGCTTCCTGAGCTAAGTGGGGACAACAAAGATGTTTAGTTGAAAATAGATGTGATTTTTGAAGAAAAAATGCAGGATTAAATTCATTTGCATTTCACTTTAAATAAGAACATGCTGAGAAAATCCAAGATGTCCTTCATAGTTTCTCCACCTGCTGTACCAATG
Source organism: Lates calcarifer (assembly GCF_001640805.2). NCBI lineage: Eukaryota > Metazoa > Chordata > Actinopteri > Centropomidae > Lates > Lates calcarifer. The sequence goes on from NC_066840.1 coordinate 8,557,921, forward strand.
CATAATTGAAATACCAAGTTTTTCTCAAAGCCACGTGGTCTATTGAAATACTGTATTGTATTCCCCTCCTGGTGCGACTACTTTTCCACTTTTGTCTGTACTGACTTTCTTTGCTGCTGAACAGGTCACTTCATGCAAAATACTCCCCTAGCCCGAGTTAATTCTGTTTTTGAACTATTGAATGGCTGTTTCATTTCAGAACAGGCCATCTGTTCCATTAATGTGTGATTGGCAGTAAAATGCTGTTTCTGAAGTTCTGAGTTCAAGCCAGGAGGGTCGGTTGACCCATTAAACTATGATTGCTGGTTCACTACAATGCTGTTTCTGAACCGCTGAATGGAAAGTTTAAAAGCAGTAGGATCAGGCTATTTTATTGGCTGTCTGGAGGTGAGGCTGACATTGTGTTTGAAAAGTTGAATCACAATTCTGTGGACTGAGTATAATTCTATCTATAGGTGAAATAAAATGCAGGTATAGAAGCTGTGTGTGTGAGACTTCAGGTGCTTCATGTTGAGCCTCCTGAACACTGCTGTCCTTGCTTCTCTAAGGAGACTCTGTAGGTTTCTTGTGCTTGACTAAAGATACAAGAAATGGCTCCAGCAAATTCTACATAATGGTAAATTTGAAGTGTTTTCTCTTAAGATATTATTCACAGCCATTTAGTGAAATGTTTCCTCTTGTTCATTGTTCTTTAGTGACTCTGTAGCATAGGCAAAGAAACACTGTAATTACTTATTGATACGCCTGCATTTATTTTTACATTGGTCCTTCACCACTAGGGGAGAGAGGACATTGTTAAATGAATTCAGTCTATACATAGAAATTCATGAGATTTCATTTAACCATTTCTGCTTCCTTGACTTTGGAAACCTTGCTGCTATTCATGGTAAAGAGGACTGAACATACAGTACATGCAGAATCCACTGACTACGAGCTTACTGCACCAACATCAGCAGACGATAACAGAAATTCCTTCTGTTAAATGGAATTTCTATTACATATTCTGTTACTGCACCATAACATCTTGCACTATGCTGGAAATTAAATGTTTGATATGTTGAAATACAGTGAGGATTACAATGCTGAGGATTAGGCTTAACCAGCTAAGCTTGCCTAATCACTACATGTTAAACAGGATTGGCGACTGTGCTCAGGTGAGGCTGTTTATTAACATCCATTTCAACCCTAAAAAAGGGAACAGAATCTACAGGACCTCTGGTCTGTACAAGCTTCACCTGATGCTCTGGAGAGATGATAATAATACTATAGGGTCCAGCTACAGTCCAGCCATTTATCACTTGCCACCTTGCTTTTGTGCTGTGTCACCAGCTAGATTGCTGGAAGACTTTGGATGTGCAGAGTTTGGTTGTTAGTTATTAAAAGGCATGGGGCTACAATAAGCACAGAGAAGCCCTCCTTGTTCTCCTGCCACTGTTTGTTTTGTGTGTTTGTTGTGGTGGACAGAATGATAATACAGAGGAATGGCATGTGGGTCCTCTCCAGGCTGTTTGTTGAAGCTTATCAGATGACTTGTGCAGACTGCAAAACCTGGTTTATAGGAACCGTCAAAGTCCCCAGGAACGACAAACTTAGCTGCACTGTTTCACTCAAGATATCTTATATTCTAGGGGGAAAAATTAATATTCTGGTAGAGCTACATAAATGCTAAAATTACCAGTGTTGCATAACACACTGGGTAAAAGGGATAATGGCCGATGTAATTACCTGACGCGTGTTGTCAGGCACCAGATCTGCTCATGACTGCATGGGCTCATGAAATGAACAAGGATACAGAGAAACACTCAGATCATTCAGATTATTATGTAAAATGTAAAGACTAGATCTTGTCATCCTGTTCATTTGATCAGAATTTAAGAAAGCTTGTGATTTTTATGTGAATGGAAATAATCTACATGCTTTTTCTCTTGTTTTAAGTTTTTTCTGAAATGTTTTAATGAATATTCTAATGTATGTGACTATGATCATTATTCAACATAGCACTATAACTAGCACCATGACTACTACTACTTCTTCTAAATATAATAATGATAATAATGATTATACAGTTTCCATCCATGTGGCAAAGTCAGCAAAAATCAGTTATAGAGATGGGAGTTTTGGATGCTGTGGTGCCCCAAATGTTACATAGTGTTGATCCATTAGCTTTAACATATCTGCTTTGGTGATGGAAGGGTGCATAATGCCTTGTGACAGATATGAAATAAAGTAAACCCAACCCTGCTGTGAGCAAGTATTTATCTATAACGCCTTCTATTTTGATGGCACAAACATTCAAAAATGATGACAAGCGCTCTCATTTTTCATCTTGAACAAAATATAATTTCATGCTGGATTAACTACATATTGACCAGAAGTAAGGAAGAATAATCTCTGGGCACAATTGAAGCCCCTGGGCTTGAAGATCTTCATCAATTTACTATGTTTCAACACATTACTGAGAAAAGAAAAGAGAGAGGGGGGTGAAAAGATGGGAGGTAGAGAGAAGGAGCTGAAGGAAAGTGAGTCTGATTTTGACTTGTGACCTGAGGGCTGTCGCATGCTTAATCTAGACACATTACTTCTGACATTGCAGTCTACGTTCACTCACACATCTATGATTAAATTCCTCTATTTTACATTTTAATTGCTTTATTACCATGATAATTCCGAGAGTAGGAAAGACTTATAGGTCTACGATGGTAAGACATCCCTGCATAAGCTCCATTATAAGAGCACAGATAGCTACAACCAGGGCATGAACAGAAACCTGCAATCATTCAGCCAGTCAATCTTTTAGTCAGTTCATCAAATCATCTGATGAAAAACTCATCCTTGGATGTGCACTTGCAACTTGACTTGGAGTCGCTGGCTTATAACTTGAAGCCAAAAAGTTGATCAGTTTGGTTGTCCACAGCCGTAAATATCAAAAAGTGCAGCACATGCAGTTTTGCTGTTATCAACAGTGCATGAAATATTGATATTGTAATGGGGAAGGGCATGCCAATGTTTCTAAAGCCTATAAATAAATGGTCACATGCGCAGCAGCTGGCATCAGCTCTAAATTCAGATTAGAGACATTAGACCATCACTATAAAATTAATTACATAAAATTAGTAGTTTAATAGATTCCTCCCTTTCTGTATATACAGCAGAGGTACAGTATGTTGCTAAATCTGATACACAGATTTTCTTATCTAAGCTGCATCTCTAGGAATTTATAGAGCTCTGTTGTTTCTCTCTAAATTATATTTTTATTAGTATCTTTTCAGAAATTCTGTGGAAATTCATTTGAGAAACCTTTGTTGATGGGAACTTTGTTATATTAACAAGTACTGCCAATTATGCCAAAGCCTAATACGAACAAGGCTTAAGAATATTAAGATATTATTGTTTTTAGTCATGTTGACCAGCTCTACCAGTGTGTTGTACTGGGCTGGAAATGAGCCATACAGTTGATATGCACACATGCGCTGTAGGTCTGGACAGGTTTGGTGCTTGTTTATATGTAAAGGGGTGCAGTTTAGACAAGGCAGGGATGTGTTGGAGTGAAACCCTAGGAGCACTGATGTATATACACTGCTGTATTCCAAACAGTCAGAAACTTGCCAAGGGGGCTTTTTGCACCATTAAACATATTTAAACATTTGCTTTCAGTGTTTGACACATAGAAAAATGAATTCATCCATCACTTGGAACATGATTGTTGATGCACCACTGTTAACTTTTAAGAAAACATACATTTTGTGCACTGTACTAGACAAAACTGGCATCGTCAATATTAATAGACCCATGACACTAAAGCATTTTGACTGACAATGTGATAATAAGGAGGAAATTTAAAGTTGTCTTGCACGACTTACTGGCTTGGCCTTGAACCAAAGGACATAAAAACTGCTCTGATATAGCCCAAACATGTTTTTCTTCAGTGTCATCCTCCAGGTAATAGGAGTGAAATCTAATGGGCTTTGACTTCTCTATACTGGGATTTTGGCAAGTGTATGGCAGCTGCCATGCAGGGTGGCATTGTTTGGCACTTTCTGTCTATGTTGTGTCTAGAGAGATCTGGCTCCCGGCCCAGAGATGCTCAGCACAACCTGAGCAGTGTTGGTTTGGGCTCTGGGGGGGTGACTGATTGAGCACAGATTGTATTTATACTCAACCACAGCATGTACGGGAGCTGATGCTTCAGCAACTTCGGGAAATGGACAAAATTAGATCATTTTTCATTATCGAAGCCAGCAACCAGCACCTTGTTTCCATAACAAGGGATCGATGTTAGTGACTCAGATTTTTTACAACATCAGAAACAGACAGAAACAGTTCTTTGAAATGCAACATCTGTATTGTTACATCTACTTGAGCAGTTTTTAATTATTCATGTTTAAATTTGAGGTCATGCAAGCAGAGAGCACAGTCTGTCTGTTAGCCAACTGCAAAGTGCTGTCTCTCTGTTTTAGTTGTATCTCCCTGTCATTGATTATAAAGAAAAAAAAATCAAATAAGGAAAATCAAATAAATAATTCACCCACTTGATCATTATTAATCAAAGCTGTGTTTGTGTGTGGTTATGGTGAATCATATTACATAAAACAAAACTAAAATTACATACTTTACTCAGAAAACACAGCTTTTTTAACCTCTAGCTCTACCTCTATTTAGGCATGTTTTTTCTTTCTTTCTTCCTTTTTTACAGCTCAGCGAGCCATCTACTGAAGACTTATCTTCAATGCCAAACATTATGTTGCTAAAATATAAACTGGTTCAAACATTACAGCAAACAGCAGATGTCAGCATTTGTCAGAAACTTAAAGGGAACAATTTTATAAAAGCAAAATACACTTTTCATTTTAAGATCCTCAGTAAGTGTAAAAGAAAGCACTGGCCTCTGCTCAGTGACTGAGAGAGCCAATCAGGCTGATTGCAGTGCTACAGTGTATGCTGTGCCGTGATTCATGCAATCCCAAGTTCATAATTGCTTCACTGTGAAATCTGAATTCATCACTTCTTTGTTGACATGCTCTGTTATGCTTCTCTTTATCGCTCTGCATCTGTGTTCACACAAACTCGTGTTGATGGCTCGAAAGCTACAGATATCACGCACAGTAACAGATCATGACTGGTGACGGCACCGCAAGAAAAGGAAGAATATGGGCAATTAGCATACCCCTACTATCGTGGCGAACGTTTTTCCATGATCACCAGCTGCTGCCTGCTAGCATGTACACCTGTCTAGCTAAAAGTCACATGCATGGTGTAAGCCACAGCGGCAGTCCGTGGCTCTGTGCCCTCTGATTGCTCCTAGTTATCCCTGGGTTTCTGCTGAGCTGACAGGCAAGACACACAGGCCAGATGGTCAGGGCCCCGAATCAGGGCTTAGAGTTTACAAGGCCACTTCCAGAGCTACTATACAATGATAATAAAATGGATGATTTATTAGAAGCTGTCTCTGTTGCATCAAATTAATGTCCAATCAGCCCACAACTCTTGAACGACATAACAAAATGTATTCTCCTTAACATCATCAACATTATCTACATCTATATTATCAGTCTTGTAGAACTATAAGGAGTTTTTTATTGATCAGCCCATTGTTACAGGCTCGAGTGCACCGGTATGTTATCCAGATACATTTTTATAGATGATAAGATAAATATAGTTAGCTGTTATTAGTATCAGGCTGAGCTACTACTCTTGTCTCTAGTCTCTCTGCTGTTGTAAACCTCGCTAATGGGTCATAATGGGAAAAGGTGGTTGTCCAATCAAATTTATGATAGTATTATGCGGGGGTCATGACAGAGTTCAAGTTATAACCACATCATTATAGTGCAGTTAAAGGTTGAATCCTCTGTGGACATCACATCACCGCACCCATCTAATACATCTAAAATCCTCTCTCCACAAAAAATTTAATTCAGTTCAACCCGTGTTATATACTGTAGAAATCTGCTCAGTTATAATAATTTCTCTTTAAATATTTTAAATACAGTTAATGCCTCGTATCTTTTATTTTCTTTAATAACTCTTTATTGCGTAAAAAATAAAATAAAGAAAAAGAAAATGGATGGTGCTCAGTAGTGAGGATATTGATGGAGCCATAACTTATTCATTGCATTTCAAGTGGGCATAATTTGGGCAAACTTCACCTCACTATACAAGCTTGAAAACAGAGTTTTCCTCTTAGATGTATTAATAATGGAGGAACCATATACAGCAACTTTCTTCCCTGACTCCAGAGATTTCAGACTGCTTTCCTTGAGAAATGAAGGAAATCATTGGCATCTACCAGCCCCAGGTCAAACTCATCAACACGTCCTACATTGATGAAGAGGGATCTGAATGCTAATGACGGTGTCCTTGACTCGCTCACATCTAGTTAGGTTATCTGTCCTAAGATCATTTAAGAGCAGTTTGACGGCCCACTTGCCAATTCAATGCAGCTTTCTTTGCAAGACATTTTTACTGCTTTGTTTTTTTCCCCTCTTCTCTTTTACCTCTTCTTCTGCACTTGCACCAATTTCCCTATTCATTTTCTGCTGTGTATCTAAGTGGACACAACTAAAACCTCAGATCGTATAGAAGACTGTTCCCTAGTGTTTTAGCCACAAAAATGCAATATGGTGTTCAATTTCATATAAAATGAAACAGCTTCATACAGTATGTGTGTTCAAACTGGATTCCATTTGAGCATACAATATAGTTATTTAGCCACCCTAGTGATGTGGCTATGTCAGTCTGTTGGTTGGTTAGTCAGGCCATCACTCTGATGGAGACTGAAATGTCTTATCAACTACTGGATGAATTGCCCTGAAATTTCATACTGATATTTATGGTCTCCCAAGGATGAATTGTAATGACTTTGGTGATCCCCTGACTTTTTCACCAGTGCCACCACAAGACTGACATTTTTGGTTAGCAGTGAAATACCTCAACAACTACTAGGTGGATTGCCATGACATTTGGTACAGCTGTCCATGATGCTGAGAGAATGAATCCTAAAAACCTTCCCATGACCTTTCCTCAAGTGCCACAAACATAATTTTCAGTTATTCAATTAAATATCTTGACACCCACCACACCACTGACATTTCTGGTTCATGATATATCTATATCTCAAGAACCACTAGATTGATTTCAATGAAATTTGGAACAGACATTCAGGGTCCCCTTGTAAGAACATAATGAGAGTTTTGGTGACACTCCATCACTTATCTTCTTGCACAATCATATGGTCAAAATTCCAACGTGTCCAAAAATTGTTAGCACCGTCGCTCTAAGCATGTTAGCAAGCTAATGTTAACATTCAGCTCAAAGCACTGTTGTACCCCACAAAGCTGCTAGCATGGCTGTAGACTCTTCATCTTATTAGATAACAGTCCTTTCAAAGTCTCTTTCTAAAAATAATTTCAGCTTTTTAGATTAGACATGTACGTGTGTGTGACTGTGCTTACAGTGCATTCCTACAAAGTCGTCTCTTCACACTAGCCATGGACTGCACTCAGGCGCAGTCAACACGCTTCCCTCAAAGACCATATGATGCCCTTCGTCTGGGCTGTGTTTCCTGTGTGTCCGTAAGGAATGCCCTTCTCTGGAGAGCCACTCAGAGGATTCTCTGTGCAGGAGGCCAGCAGAGCGTGTGATACCTCCCTGAGGTGCTTTGTCAGAGAGCTATTAATAGGTTCAAGGGACATCCTCCATCCCCCAACCCCCCGAACACTCCCACCAACCTACGCCCCATTCGCAACCATCCACACATGGGTGCACCTCTCTGTTGGCGTGCCCGGTGAAAAAGGCAATGGGCAGTCAGCCATGATGCTGTGTTTAGACGAGAAAAAGCTCAGCGTTGGTGAGGGACGCCATGCTCATTCCCTACAGGCAACTGGGGCTTTTATTTCCTCTTCAGAATTTCAAGAGGCTGTTCAATATACAATGGAGAGACAATACAGCATAATATATTATAAGAAATATCAGGTCTGCAATTGTAACCATGTCAGTGTAATTTACTGTATTTTTTTTTATTAACAGGACGTTTCCAGCACCTGTCACACATATTATAAAACATTTGTGGATCTAAAGCCATCAGTCAGGCTGATGATACAGTACATATCTATCTCTTGAAATATGGGTGTCTAATAAAACTCCCAATTTGATCACTTGTGTGTCTCACAGCTCACAAATTTGTATGCAGCCCACATCTAAAAAAAAACCTGATGACATATCCCCTTTTCTAGTTTGGCTAGTTCCCCTCAGGTAGGGTAATATAGTGTATCAAAAGCCAATGGGGAAATCAAAGTCTGTGCCCACAATGCAGTGCAGTTTTTGAATTCCCAAAACTTACTACAGTATACTACAATATAGCTGTATATACATCCATCCTGGACATTTTTATTTTTTGCACTTATTTGTGTTTTCTTGTATTGCAGAGTGGAATATCTGATGCCTCTGTGATTTATGGCTGTTGTGTGTTGCACTGTCTATATGTTTAACATCTGTTATGAGGTTTTATATGGCACAAGTAGCCAAAGGCAAAGCTCCACATGTGCAGGTCATAAACTTTTCCAAAGTCTACTGATGCAACCATGTTATTAAGTGAGTAAGTTATTTCCATTCCACCTATTTACCCACAGCGGCAGCTTGACAGAGCTGGGTAAGTCAATGTTTGTCTTCAATTTTCATTATCACTACAGTAATAGGAGATAAGGTAACTGAAATGTCTTTTTAGTAGCATAGAGTCTGATGATTCCGATAGATAAACTAAATTCTCTTGTAGTTAGAAAATTTTAGAGACATGGTCAATTTTTTAAAAACTGACCAAAAGCATCAGAAACCATGAGAAAAAAAAAAGATCCATGAGGGGAATTTACAGCAAACAGAGAGTGGGACAAAGGCAGAAACTAAGAGTGGAGGGAGGATTAATCACCATTGCCCCACAGCCCTCTCTCTGAGCAGCATTTACTCCCCCGCCTCTGTCCTTCTGGACTCAAGCCAAGATTGGAGCGCTCTGTTTGCATTTCACCTACGGGAGCCCACGCAACATCACTAACTTCAGCCTAAAGCACATCAAGGTCAGTCTATGTAAAGGCTTTTAAAATCTCTTCAACGTCTTGCTCATATCTAAAAGTAAAACAAAGCTGACCTTCAGCAGAAACTATATAATGTGTCAGTAAACAGCATGAGCCGTGCCATCATAACTGTCTGAGTTGGATGTTTCTTCAATAACACAACAAATGTCACCCTGTGTCATCTCCTTACAAAGGTAATTTATTGATGGAAACATTTCTGTTCTGTAAATGTCTGTTGTGCTTTGTAAGAAAATTCTTTCATTAAACAAGAATTGATTGGATGTCACCTCCATTATCACCTAGCCTTTTAGTCATCAGTGGACATAAGACTTATAATCTACAAGGTGGTATTTAACTGTCGACTGATTTTCCAGACTCGGCTCAATAGTGTATGTAATTCATTAGAAACTGATTTGTATTGTGAATTGGAATTTTTATCCATTAAATCTGGTGTTTGTGCATTTTCATACAAGTTGCCTTACATAATAGTGTTAACCTGTGTATATCAAATCTGGTATAAAAGTAAACAATAAATCACTTTCCTATCAGACATGGGCAGTATTCCCCAAAGTACAGTAGGTTGAATTTGTCAGGTGGTCCATTAAACTGCAGATGAAGAGGGCCTCTAGGAGCTGAGGGGTTCAGCCATCACTCTTTTTTTCTCTTGCAGTAGTGCTGTATATTACTTTCTTTACTTTGGAAATGCATGAACATATGTTGAGTTACGGTACGATTTTTATCTTGCCTGGAAGGCTCTGGTAAATCTGTGCCAACTCAAGTCCTTGAACTACCTTCGCCCAAATCCAAACTTAATTGAGCAGATTCTGGCTCTGTTTCACGTGAAATCATGTAGTCTCATATGGTACACACTGTTGTTTATGTCAGTGCCAAAAGCAGTTACTGCTGCTTTTTCAAAAGGAGAACTGTTTCTTCATAAGGAAATCATAATCTCAGTTGTGATGCTGAGCCAGGCAAGAAGAGGATATGAGGTTATATTAATATGTCTTCCCATGAACAATCTACATAAGTGGATACTGAATACTAATAATACATTACGGTAAGCTGAGGGAGCACAATGGAAAATGACTGCTTGGCGAGGTCGGTCCACATGATGATGAAAACCAGCGACTCAATAATTAAATATATCATTAACACAATAAATCCAGAAATATAATTAAAATAGTCTATTGGAATGCAACCATCAGTTGATCATTGCATAGGCTAAGGTTAGCCTAATTTGTCGGTGAGAATCTGTCAGTAATGACAATCCTAACCTTGATGTGCTCTTCTTGAAGTTCAATTAAGTCTGTGTGATTGCTCATATTGTTTCTGCATGTAAATCAGTCGGCTCTCTTTCTGCTTCCATTTTTCACACTGCTTTGTGAGAAGAGGACACTGGAATTACAATCATACTGAATTGCATCACACTTGGTTGTTTCGTTACAAAACATAATATTGAATGATTTTTTGTGTATTGTAGACTTTGCCTCAATGTTCGCTCAGATGTTTATGCAGAGCTGTTAAGGTCAAGTGCTCACTAAATTATATCATCACATATATTAAGGGGTGGGACACTCCTTAACCTTGCCATTGTACTCTGTTGTCCCCTGGCTTGTTTTGGTTGGGCTTGACTGCTCTCCTGACTGACACTCTCAACAGCCATGTTGCTGTAATAAGTCACATTCTCCTTGCATATTCCTCCTTAGAGAGAGCTGGTCGCCTGGTACCTGACTGCCCATCAATCTGTGTCCCTGTAGTTATAAATCAATCACGCATCAGCAGAGCACACATATACACACCCAGAGCCTATCTGAGGCAATGCTAAGATTCAAACAAGTTAACCAAGAAGCATGGCCTGAGTTTAATCCATGTCACCATTTTGAAAAATCAATGTCTTCACAGGTTTTGTCACATAAAACAAGCTACTATAAACAACTAATGTCAAAAAATAGAACATCTGATGTGATGATAAGAAGCTCTCACAAAATCACACCATCTCATGTCAAGCAGAGTTAAGCGGGTAGCTCATATTTAGTATTGAACCTCCATAAAGTTGACTTGTAAGAGACAGATTGGAAAAAAAAAAAAACGGTCAAAATTGAAGCAGCAGGAGCTGCAAAGCAGATACACCACACTTCTCATGATGAAGCTTGACAGCATCTTCTCATTCCCTGCCGCACCTCTACCTTTCAGACTCCACACCCCCCAGTTTGAAATGCATCATGTCTGTTATAGTTTGTAGTCTACAAGCCCAAGCTGAGATATTCCTGATGACATCACAGTGACATCATCACATTTAATTTCTCAGACTCCTCCAGAGCTGCAGAGGATGTTATACAACTGTTTTGACAGGTTTGTCTAACACTAACCATGACTGGTAAACTGATCTTTATGTGTAAAATAGGTGGAGTGCTCCTTTAATACACCTGATTTAAGACATTCCATTGTGGTTAATACTTTCAAGTGTAGGTAGCTGTCAGGAAAACAAGTGTAAAAGGACACAGCTTTGCTCTTGATCATGTAGAAGGACAATCTTCTGTTCTCTGCCATTATCACTATTCTCCAGCTCAGTGTAACACAATGGACCTTCAGCGTGTGTGTGTGTGTGTGTGTGTGTGTGTGTGTGTGACCTACAGTGAAGAGTCAGTGCAGCTGAGGAGCATACAGCAGAATGCAGAGCTGTGACAATCTCAATGACTTTTCTTCGTAATCCAATGAAAGGGAGGCACTCCATCAAGGAGAAAATGAAAGACGAATATGGGTCAAAAATGGTAAAATTGTGAAAAGGGTCTCGCGAATGACAGGGTTGACAAAGGGGGCATCCATTTCAGAATGGGCCCTGTTATTTTCATTAATGTCTAAAGAGGACAGATTGGTAGGTGTGGAATGGGGAAGGCATGGGGTGACTTCATGCACGTTCCCCTTCCCATCACTCTGTCATGCTCGTTTCATGGCAGACTGAGGCTCAGATCCATCAGCGCATTATCATTCAAGTATAGCTGCTGTCTGAATCAAGGACATGGGCATTATCATGAGAATGAATTGCCAGCTGACATCAATGAAACAGAGATATCTTCCACCACCAGCGTGAGACCTTTCTCACTTTTCCTTTTAAGAAAGTATGTATTGAGGTTTTGCTTTTTATACTGTTTCAGCAGTGAAAATGGAAATACTTATACCATATGACATGTGCTTAAAAGGGGACACTAAAGTAATCCAATCGCATGTGCAGTAACATAATGCATTCAACATTTAGACTGATGCGGCTGTAGTAATGCTAAACCTATATTCCATCATTTTGCTGAAAAGAGGCTATTTGATGTAACATGTATATTGGGCACACTGGTATTCCAGCTCTGTGGGTGGGAAATGCTCTTCTCTGCTTTCAAGCAGTTTCACTCTGAGAGAAGGCACCCCTGTGCTATTAGACATGTAAATGTAAATTGCAGGTAGGTGGTTATGCTTTCCTGCCTCTCTGGGAGCTGAACATACTCCAGATTAGAAGACCAGTGCCACCTAGTGGTGTGATCTGGAGGAAGTCCAACTTGTGCTTATCAGCATGAGTAGTTCAGTTGATTAAAGCTCCGTTGATACATCATTATCACATTATTAAAGCAGTCTATTTAAAACTTGGCGATGCATTGGTTTAATACAGTATGTTACATCTGCAGTAGAGTATATAATGTACATTATAGTCAACTCTGCTGTATTTTCTTACTGCAGAGTATACAATAAAGATCACTATGCCTCATAGATATAGCAAGCAGTAATGGTCTAATGTAGGCTGATTTCTAGAAACAGCCTTGGTAATACAAGACTGAACTGGTTTTATGACAGGGTATAGTATTATATAAGCAATAATGTTTGGGGTGATGTAGGTGTTTTGTAGGATCCCACACTTTCTGCCTTTATCTCTGCATAGATGTGAAATAAATGGCTTGATGTTAGTTCATGATGCTCCAGATTTGTGAACTCAGGAAACCACTGAGCCATTCAGTGTTCATCAGAGTAATTATGTTTTGTTGTGCCTACAGAAGTGACTCACAAAAGAACAGCTGCATGTGTTGTTGCAAAAGTTCAGGCACACACAAAAAACAGACATGTGCACATCTGTGCTCCATCCAAATTGTATCAGGTCAAACAAGGTGTAAAACCATTAGTGAGCTGAAAGTGCTGATGGAAATTAAAGTTAGGAAGTGTGGAGGAATTTATGCAAAGCTTGAAACAGCTAGATCCTCTGACTTGAAACATGAAGAAGTTTGCAGAAATAAAGTTTTGGTCGGAGGTAAAATGAGAACATAGGTCAGAGCCTTGTAGAAATGAGGAAGGCAGTGCTGGCAGCAGACTCACGAATACAGTACTTACATACTGTAAAAAATTAACACTGAAGTGTCAAAAAAACAACAGACACACACACAAATCTTTTCATACACTGAGGCAGCCGTTCAAAGAAAACGAGAAACAATACAATTTTGCAAAGAGATGACTCATAAATTATACATGACAGGTTATTTCCTTCTATATTTTAACCACTTTGTTGACACTTCACAAGGTACAGTGGCAATGAGTTGGTTCAGTGGCTGGTAACAACCCCCCCCCCCCCTCCCCTTCAGTTCTCAGTGTGTGCAAATGTGTTTGATGATTACATTTTCAACTATTGAACACTGTTCAGTAAAGTGCACAAAAATATTTGTCAGCAAAAGCTTAATAAACAGAGGTGTCGATTTAGAAACTGGTGCATATTTGGATCCATAACTGAGAAATTAAAGGTGCAAATGCATCACTCAGCTGAAGGACTTCTGCTGTGAACAAGGGCAAGGCTTTTGCTTGTTGCTGAAATGAATATTCTAAATGAGGAATTGATTGACCATTATGAGAAACTAGCACTCTTAATTTGCTTGTGGAAATGTGTCAGGAAATAAATTTGCATATATATTACAAAAGCATCAAGATATAAGTAGCTTGGGCAGAATTCAAACCAGTTTAGCTACAAGATTGAATTACACAGTAATTGAATTCATCACTTATTTTTTGAATACATGAAAGATTGAATTGTTTTCCTGAGTGGCCAAAGAGTTTATCAAAAAGCCAATTTTGGACATCTTTTAGAAACAATACAGTTCTCATTATAAGAGATGTTATAGTAATTTGTTTTTTTGTTTTTTTTTATTAAGGAGATTATAGCAGAACCCACGAACATCTGTGATTCTTTAGTTTGAACAGAAACTATCTCTCCCTCTTTCTCTCTAACTCCATCTCTCTCTTTCAATGTCTCTTATCATACTCTGCACGGCACACTGTATTGTTCAGCTGATGATGAATGACCATGGTGCTGGAAGCCAAAATGAGCTCTCGCTGAGACCACACGAATGCCACACTTTCAATACCTCTCCAGAAAGATTCATTACAGTAATTAAAGTTCTGTTTTCTCACGTTCTTCCACAGAAGTCACTCTTCACAATCATTCCAGACTCTCAACAGAAACAAAGCCTGCTGTAGTTCCATTGGCATTAGAAGTGGGTGGCTTGACTGGTTTTCTATTTTTATCGAGGTGGACATCACCAGCTTGGATAATCAACTCCAACAGATTGCGCTCTGAGAAACAAATTGCTTCATTTAAGCATGAAAATGATTGAGCAAAAGGATGACAAACACAGCGGAGTGCATTTATCAAAGCTGTTTACATGAGACACAAATCACGGCTGCTGGATACACTTGAAAAATTGCTTTGTTATAGTTACAATTTATCATTGACATGTTGTATTTACCGAAAAACAAATCTGTCAGATGGTAGTCAAGATAGATTCAATATGTCAATTATTACCACTGAATTGTATTACAGAGAGATCTCATATCTGTGCTGCACAAAGTGAGGTGCTATAGTTAAAGGCACAAGTTCTCCACATAATATCATCTAAAATTTCAGGAACAAACATTTCTTGAGACAGCTGTCTCACACTTGTGCCCTTGTCCAGCTGGATATCTGTTTAATTTGACACGTTCTGTGTTTGCTCAGACATGGGTGACAAATTAAGGAAGAACCGGAATAAATAAGTGGAGAAAGATAAGAAATGTTGCTGCATCCATGCAGGGCATGAGAGGTCAGTGAATGGTTTGAGTTTGAAAAATATGTGAATCATTTGCTATGGTCTTCACAGTCACCAGGTCTTAGCTGAGAACTCATGGAAGATTTTGGAGAGACTTGTTAAACAGCATTCTCCACCTGTGTCATCAAAACACCACATGAGGGAATAACTTTTGTAAGAATGTTGTTCATCCCTCCAGTAGAAGTCTGGACTTGTACAGTCAACAGCAAAGAGAACTGAAAGTATTTTGGAGATCCATTTAGAGACCCTATCTGTACATAGGGTACACAGGATGTTATCACACTATGAATGTGTTAGTAAACTGGGATTTCTGCCTGCAAATTGAGTTCTTTGAGTATTTTACCAAACTACATTTGCTATGAATGTGAAATTTATTTTTAGAAAATGAAAGTGTGGAGAAAAAAAGACAGAGAAAGCCTGTAGCTAAAAAAAAAAAGTAGTTGCAAATCTATTCTGACTATATCTGAGATAAACTGCCCTTCTAAAATCCCCTGATGAAACTGCTTTCTATGAATTGATGTTTAAGCCAGAGCTTGTATAAGAATTATGCTGTTAAGATATGATTTTTTTTTCTTTTTCTTTGGAATTTAGTAATGTTTTTGGAGGGGGTAAGCATACATAAATGAAGTTTTTCATCATTCTTAATTCACAGCATTCAGTTTCACTAGCCTGTTAATCAGAGTGAATTGATGATTCTTTTGGTGTACCCATTCCTCCCGATGTCACTTTCAGTTGACACAGTGGTAGTGGTTGCCGGGAGCAGAAGCATTTTTCACAACGATCGAAGAAATTCTTGAGTTTAAAGGTCAATCCACATATGAAGTGTTTTTTACATCGGTCACTCGGCTGTCTCACGGAACAGGATATCTCTCCATTTTTTCAAACCTGACATCCACGTACAACCTCCCCCCTTTTTTTTCTATGACGCACTTCCTGAATCACAATCTCCATAGCAACGTATTTAAATCACATCATATGTAATGACTGATCAATGTTCCAAGCATCGCTCAAGTATGAGTTTGCCAGTTTCACTGTAGGAAGACCTAAAATCTTCTAGCCAGATCAATATATAAAGATAAAACTGATTTCTTGCTATGGAGCCTACATTACAGGTACCTTTGTTCAGTAAATATCTTCTGTCAGTCAGCCTGGTAAAGACAATGTGGCTGGTCCCTGTTCTCTCAGCTCCTTGGACTACAGTTTCACAACTGCCCATACAAATTTCGAGCGTAATTTATCACCAGACCAATAAGCATTGTTTTACTGCCTTCACCTCTGACCACAACCAACAGTGGGTGTATTTTGGTGTGGTCAGCAGTGGTGTCACAGGTCCTGAAGAACAGCTGCACATCACCATAGCAATCTGAGGAGTTAAACCACTGGAAGTCAGCAAAAACAAGATTTTCAGTGGTTGTTTATATTCTATAAAGAGGCATTGGTCTTTTGTTCAAATGCAGAAAACCACATTTGTTTGCATTTTTTTAGAAAGTGACCCTTTGGTGGTAATGACCATTTTCTCCAGAAAACCAACAACTGTGGATTATTGAGATGTTTACGTTCAGTAACAAAGGCAGAAGTGGAATGACCACAAACCTCTTGGGGGATGAGGTTAGGGTTGATGGTTTTGGTCAACAATGCGTGTGATTATGATTAGACTGTGCTCTCCACGATGGATATTTTTAACCATGAGTACATTTCCCAAACCTTTGCCACAAAGCTTTAGTTTAACCAAAATTTAACCATTGAGTTAAGTCAGTAAACATTCTTTCCAGTGAGCCATTTTCATAAAGGTCTTATACTGTAAGTCATTTTGGGAGACACTGACAATCAATCTGTATATGATACCAGGACTTGTTACATTTGAAACACAAAATTCTAATATCAGAAAATGGTTAAAGCGCAGAACATACAGTGGCACAGCTTTTCAATCATGCAGAACTGCTACTAAGACAAACCCTTGCACACAGAGACAAAGCTGGAAAGATCACTGATCTGTTCCTTTGCTTTGAAAATAGGCGTAACACCACGACAGCCCCAATGTGATCATTCTCCTATTACGGCTGCATTAAGTGCCATTAACCACACAGAATTCTACTCTCACAGCATACAGTAACCATGACAATTGCTGGGGGCCATTTCGAATCAGAGATGATGGTTTAATCAGAGGAGAGTTTAGCCTGCTGCTCCCCGTTTGTCTTCGACCTGATCTTCACGCCACACAAATTCTCCAGCCACACTGGGCACGCTCGAGAGATGATTATTACAATGTGTGAGCGGTCTCTGGTTTCTTCTACCTGGTTTTGTCCTTGAGTTTCCACAGTTTTTTAACACCAGTCCACACAGGCAGGAACCCCAGAGCCTGAATCCATAAGAATTTACATGCCAGACTAGACAGGCGACTATGGAGACACTGACAAAAAGAGACTGAAGGTCAAATGGGAACTGTGCTGCAGTGAATCTGCTTTAAAGGCTGAGTTGCCAGATAGTTCCAAACATTTCAACCAACAGTGAGATCTACAGTTTGCAATGGCTACAATTTGCAGTCAGGCAAGGCTGAAACTTTTGTGTCTGAGAGTTAGTTCATCCATTGGGACATGAGATCCGGTCTGAGGGGAAAGAGTATTTGGCTCCAATTGCTCAAGAAATCCCATTTAGGATCATGACGTATACATTGTACTGCACAATATTGAGCCAAAAATCAGTTTTCTGTATTTCTCAGCAATAAAAATACACATCTTCCCTCTGGCTTCACTAAGAGAATCGTATCACAAGGTCCACTAAAAATCGGCATCAGTTTGATGCAGTTAACTTTCTTGTTTATCAGAGCTTTCTTGAGACTTTACTACCATCCTCTGCTCGAGTGAGATTTCATACAACACTGTCTGTTTTCAAAACAAAAGCTTAGGAAATTGGCAAGGAGATCAAAGAATGAAGTCTGTGATTTGGAGAATGGTGTGTATGCTTGAGAGATTTCCACACAAGTCTCTTCATTTCCCTGGAAGCAACATTAAATCCTATTCAGCCAGGCCAGCCATATTTTTTGGATTTTCATCCAAACAAGAATTTTGGAAGGAGCCCAGTTGTAACCCTCATCAGGATTTATTGGCTCACCACCGCACTGTTTTAAGGTGCAAGTTGATAATCTTCTCATCAAATTTAGATGCATCGTTCCAGCCATCCCAGATGGCACTAAGTGCATACAGTGCTAGTTTCTTACATTAGAAATGTAGTTTTTTCCCCTACAGCCTGTTTTGTCTTTGGGGTGATTTTGGGTAAGGATTAATTCATGCAATATTACGGCACTCTGGCTAAATTAAATTTCCTGTTAAGTTTTTGCAACTACAGAACAGAGTAGTAATACTGTGTGATAGCAGCCACTCTGTGATTAATGAACTTGTGGTATTTAAAATGATGTTCCTGGAAAAGAGTGATTAATAGAGCCTGTGGGGATATTGACTGTTAGAGGAGTGTCTTGGTCTTGAAGCATTTGTTTACTGCTGTTTTCCTGGTTTTAAGCTCCTACCAACCTGAACTTCCTATGCAAGCAACATGTTTTTTGGCAGATAGTGTTATGGGCCTCAGGTAGAAATCTACAGGCCTGACACAGCACAATTTGTTGCAAAAAATATTTGACACGAGGTGAGACTCTGTATCTCTCAGACCTCAGTTGGCTTAGCTATAAATTGCTTTTTGTGAGACAAGACCCAAGCTCCATTACCCTCAGTGGAAAACCATCTCATGGAAGGAGTTGTCACCTTGAGGCCGATCTCTTCTCACGACTGACTGACAGCGCTCCCTCTCTCTGTCTCCCTCCCTCTCTCTGTTTGTCTCTTTTCCTCTATCTCCCCTCTCTATCGCACCAACCCCTTGCTCTGCAGTCTGTTTGGATCAAACTGCTCCTGCAAGCATCTGTGATTTTCAATCAATTTCAGGAACAGCACTTCTCACTGCTGTCTGCCTGTCTGTCAGTCTTCAGAGCACCCACTGCTGGAGGGAAAAGAAGCTAAATCCATCAGGGACACAAACTGATAGCATTCACCATTTACATATAAGTCTGAACAACACTTCAGGACCACTGCCATCCCACCTCCTCCTCAGTACTATTTTAAGTACACTGTATATCCAACTTGGTTATGTGCTTGAAAACCCACTTTAAAAAGCAAAGCAAGTAATATCAGAACATTCATTTTACAAGAGGTATTCATCCTGGTGTGTCTTCAGTACACATGTGATATGAAGTTACAGCAGGGTCCAGTTCTGTCTGCTCAGTGATTAGATGCCATCTGAGCAGCACTGTGGCCCTTGATGCATTAGACAGGCCTGTTCATGCTGACCAATTATACCAGATCTCCTGCTGGAATCACTCAGGCAGCAATGTCAAACAAACAAACAAACCAACCCTGATTAAAGCAAGTGAAAAAAGCAACTTCTATGCTCCCAAGCCCATCCAAAGTGACGTCTTCAAATGTCTTGTTTTGTTCGACTCTGCACTAAAACCTAAAAAGATATTCAGTTTGAAAACCAGAAAACCAGAAAATCCCAACAACTGTGAAGTAAAAAACAAAGAATATTCAGCATTCTTTCCCTATTTTTACCTGAAAAATGATTGAGACAATTGATCACCATCAAAATAATTGCTGATTTTCTGTTAATCATGTCAGCATTTTACTTACAACACTAGTATTACTTAGGATGGAGGAAAACGTTTACCCTTATATATTTTGAGTTTGTATCCACTGACAAAATCCTTTACATTGGGCAGGGTGCTGCTGTGAAATAAATACAAGTGCTAACAATAACAGTGCTAGCATGCCCATGTTTAGCAGGTTTAACTATGTTCATCATCTTAGTTTAGCATGTTAGCACGTTATCATTTGGTAATTAGCATTAAACACAAAATGCAGCTGAGGCTGCTGGGAATGTAATTAGTGTTGCAGGTTTTTCATCATAAGGAGGAAGAGTCAGGAAATCACCAAAGATATTACAATTCACCCTGAGAGAGAGACATGAACGTCCTTTCCAATGTTTGTCAATCCATCTAGCGTTTGTTGAGATATTTCCCTGGATAAGTGGACAGAGAATCATCAAATTCAATACCCCTCATCTTCTGTGGACAATGAATGTCTGTACAAAAGACCATGTTAATCCATCAAATAGTTTTCAAGATATTTTTCTCAAAACCACAAATGTGAACCTCATGGTGGTGTTTAGAGGAAAAGTCAGAGGTTCACCAAAATCAGTAGGATTCATCATCATCTGGTAACCATGAATGTGTGTGCCAAAGACAATCCATCCAGTACAAATATTGGTCCAAAGTGGTCAACCAACATTGCCATCTAGTCTTGCATCACCAAACCAATTTGCATTTGTGGATGGGTCTGGAACCTTTCAGTTCATTTTCAACAGTTGCAAACCAAAATGCCTCTGCACGCAGTAGGATATACCTTCAACAGTTCGCAATAGAGAAATGTGAGGCATAGCCAAGACAGACAGGAAAATGTGAAAAAGAAAATCTGAAAGGACTTTACCAGCAATTTTTTGTTCTTTTAGGGAAAATATATCATTCAGTTCGTTTGTCTGAATAGTGAATTCAACAGATCTTTCCACATCAGTAGCAGCAATCTTGGCTGTTAGCAAAAATACTTCAGCCATCAGTCATCATATCAGACCTGCCCCGTTTTAGATAAATGCTTGTGACTGGCCCAACCTGTCTCAGGATGGATGGAAATCTGTCTGAGCGGGAGGGGGGCCAGACCCATCTGTGAGAGTGAATAAACATGACCTCGCTGATGAGTCTGGTTTCCAAGCTAATTGCCATCCTCACAGAGCCATACCACTAATATGGCTAAAAAGCCCTACTCCAACATTCAGATACTGAATCACAAGTGTTGAAAGACAGATTAAACAAATAAATAGAACTGGATCAAGTTGTTTCAGTTTGTATTATACATTAGCCTCTCCACCTGTGTGTGAGTCTGCAAGAGCATGCAAAGTAATAAGTAAATGTACACCTGCTCACACAAGACATGAACATCATACAAAGTAAATGCATTAAATCCAACACTGAATATCACATTTAAATATCACTGTGCTCATGTAATGGAGGGTATTTATTTTTTATATGTTGCTTTTAGGTAATGTCAGAGTAGTTAGCTATTTAATCAACCAGGGTCTGTGTCACATTAATAAAGCCCCAGAGAAGTAAACAAATACTTTTTCCACTCTCATTAGGGCTGTTTCTGCACTGGTGGAGCGAGAGGAAGCTTCTGGGTAATGATGTGTAGATTACAAGGTAATAAATTTGACACAACCTAGAATTAACAAACCTCGATTTTTCATGAACAGAATGTCATAACTTAAGGGTGAAAGCGTATCCCAGTCTCATCAGGGTACTTGAGCAAAAGCACATTGGATATAACATGGAACGAGCAAGAACAATGGTGTTAAGGGCTGGGGTAACAGATGAGTAAAGACTAGCAGAAACATAAATGGCCTCTGAGGTTGGAGAAGGCAAACTGTAAAATATAGAAGGTGCTTTGTGGATGTTGTTGACGTCTAATAACAGCAAGAGGAAACGCTGTGAAATTACTGAGAAAGACAGAGAGAAATATATGGTTACATCCCATCCATTTGTCAAATTGATGCACAGTTGCTAAAGATTTTCAGTTTTTATTAGAGGCTTATAACTAGAGGAAGGGGATTAGGAACTGAATCCTTTGTAATTAGGTCCACTGGGTGAAAGTCTTAGAAACAATAAACTTCAGAGGAAGCAAAAGTCAAGGTGATTGGATGTTGAGGTAAGGCAGAGGAAGAAAACATGTTTACATGATAGAGAGATGAGTCTGTATTTCACGTGTTGCATCTGTAATGTTGTCTTTGTTATAGTAATGCCCCAGAGTATTGCATGCTTATCTTTATAGTGTCTTGTAATGGAGAGGAAAATCAGTCCTCCTCTCTACCTTTGCAGACACTGTCATCTCTATTACCTGTCTGACATGAATGAGACATCTTCCACCCTGTGCACTGTCTCTGTCTATCTGAACCTGTGCGCCTCCTCCAAAGTCATCCTCCTGGTCCCCAGCTTTGGCTTGAATATCTTCATCCTGGTCTCTATGGTGTCCTGTTTGCTCAGCCGGCAAAGCAAGATAAGGAGCAATGTGGCAATGTTCATCCTCGGGAGCACCAGCTGCAACCTCGTTAACCTGAGCCTGTGGCCCATGACCATTCACTGGAAGCAGCACGGCCACTGGCGGCTGGGCTCTCACTTGTGCGAAGTCATGGTGAGTGCCAAACACATGACAAGCTCTGCATCCTTCCACTACGTCTCCTTCATTACCTTCTCCATCTACCTGACGGTGGTGTGTGGCTGCAGGCACCTGGTGAACAGCAGGCTTTTCCTGGCCCTGCAGCTCCTCTTCCCTTTCCTTCCTGTGGGATTGAAGGATCTGACCCTGTGGCTCTTACACAGCCATGTGGATCACCTGGATTCTGTCAACCTCACTTGCTTCTCCTTCATCAATGATGAAGTCATGAGGGTCCTCCTGCTGGTAAAAACTGTTGTGTTCCTGCCATTAAGCCTGTATTTCTATGCTCACATTCTGCACACCATTGTCCAGAGTGCTAAGGTGATGCACAGGAGCCAGAGAGTCAACGTTCACCTCGCGAAGGTGTTTAGCCTCATATCTCTCATTACCTTTTCAGCACATATACCTGGTAAGTACTTCACTTTACAGGCTTTTAGGGTTGCTTTGACTCACCACTTTGACCTAAAGGGCAGGTCTGTCTTACAGTATCACAATACTCACACATTACATAAGTACATTAAGAGAGTCATTAGTCACTGTATTTGTTCCTACTATGAATGTTGACCATAAAGCAATACCTTTCTAATGCATGTACTGCATACATACAAATGTAGAATTATATATAGTACAGTGCCCATTTTGTAACAACACATTCCACAACTTTTTATTATTTTTTTAAAAATAATTTAGATTATCAAACTAACCAGCATACAAAGTAACTTAACCATTGCTTTGCATGTACAGTGTGGTCTCATTTCAAAAGTATAAAGGCTATGACCTGAGTAACGAGAATGTTATTTATAACTGGGGATGTAATACAGTTAATGTAATTTCTGTTTCTAGAATGCTGTTCTAAGCATTTGAACAGTCAGGATATAATTAATACTGCCATAAGGTCAATTTTACTCTTCATAGAACACTTAATCTGTTTAAGAACATTTGTATTACTTAAGAATGTCTAAAATCATCTCTCATTCAAAACATGAATATTAATTTAGAGTTATTGTTTATGATTTGAAATAGTGACATTTTCTATCACTTTTTGCTGAGTGGATCATACTAAACAGAATGGATTTTCTAGCTAAAACAAATACCCTAACGTTTGTTTTGCTTTTATTTTTTTTTTAATCATAGAGAGTGTTAAATTGTACTCTTTAGGAAATGAGATACAGGCCTTTACAGTGTATTAATATACATTTGAAAATAAAGATGTATTTGTAGTTCATCATTCTATGGCATTACAATATTTACTACCTATTCTTACCAAATATTCTTTATGTACTGTGTAGGCGCTGTATTTGCACTGATGGAGCACCCCTGTCTGTGTCAGGAGATGGTCAGGGATTTTCTGCTGGACCTGCCTGTGCTCTCCAGCCCCATAATCCTGCTCTGTATGAATAAAGAGTTGAGGGACCAGTGTCTGTTACTGCTGCAGCGCAACCCTGCCAACCACAATATGGGAAAAAAATCTATCAGCAAGACAGACGAGCAGCACAACAACCTGACTAGTGGAGAAACAGACACACTTCACCTCTAATTCATAAGTTTCTAAAGTCAAACTTTACATGATGTGCTTACATTGTGTGTTTATAGACTACTGGTCAAATATTTTACAACACGTTAGTTCTTACTGAAATTTAATTTCTTACTGAAAGTGTAATGTCTCAGTGTGCTCTAAAGTTACAGCACAGGACAAATAGATTTTAAAGAATCATGGCATATTAAATCCTAAATTAATCTAAGCTTTTGACTCCTTCGGCAGGCAAACACAATCGTGGCATGTTTTTCTACAACTGAACTGAAACATTGTTTGGAAAGTTCATCCCAACACTATTGCAGTGGTTCCAACAAATGTACTGCACTTGTGGGTTGCTTTGCTTTCGCCTTCTGTCCAGTTCATCCTAAACCAGCTTGATGGGGTTTAAGTCTGGAGACTGTGCTGGTCTTCCATCATTTGAAGCAACTGTCTAGTTCTGTTCTTCTAAAGCTTTGGGTCATTATCTTGCTGTAGGATGAACCGCTGACCGACCAGTCTGTCTTCCTTTGTTCCTTGCCTTTTTCTCACCATTCTGATAGCAGTATACAGTACTACTTCCTGCAGTACAGTATTGCCCTGTATTGTCAAGTTGGGGCACCCATTGGAATTGTTTGCATAAACTCTCAAGGCTTTATTTACTCCCACTGAAACTTTTACCTTGTGCACCACTAACCTTTGTACTATTTTATGTGATTCACTGGACTTAAATTGCTTAAATTTCATTAAAACTAGAACAAATGGGGTTGTCCTAAAACTTTTGACCAGTGTACACGTGAAACCTCAAAGATCTCACACTGCAATATATTTCAGAAAGTGACACAGACATAAACTGGAGCTGATTTAAAAACAAGATTGAGATTTTGTTGACTTTCAGTTTGTCACTGAGGTGTATTAATGTGTTAATAAATATATCAAAGAACAAGTAAACACAAGGTTTGGTTTTTGTGGTGTCATTTTTTTATGCCTGCACATGCATATGTGGGCGTGTTTGCTGGGGGGTGAATGTAGGTCAGACTGTAAATTTATCTCCCTCAAAGTTGCAGTGCGACTGGCATTACTGCCCACGTGTCTGGGATCAATATGTGTGAGTTGCACTGTTTTATATACAGCTTTACAACATTATTACTTATTCATAATTTACATCTACTGGGTTATGCAGCCACACAGCTGAGACTCGGCTCATGCTTGACTAATGGTTATGCAGTGACATCTAGTGGTGAATTACTAAACTGCATTTACTATACTGCAGTACTGTGGTTGTTTGATCATAAATATTAGACTGAATACACAAAACTCACTTCAGTCATTCATCCACTTATTTACTTTTTACATATGTCAATTTAGCATGTATTTATGATATATGTGCTGGTGGCTTTGAGCAATATTAACTATATTACTTTTGAATTATAATAACTATGAAATTACATCTATAACCCCTATTTCAGTGACAGTAAAGTTTGCTTTAAACATTTATTAAAGAACCTATGAGCCTGATAAATGTCACTGAAACAGAATGTGTGGTTCTTTCAATAAGCCACTTCTGCTGCTGAGTCAGTAGATGGTGCTGCCTGCCCACATATGAAACTGCTGCTTACAGTAAATCATGAATGACTGAATAATATTCATTAATCTTCATGATAGATTCAGTGAGAGGGATGCAGCGCTGGATAATGAACATGCATATTTATGAGTTTTTTCACTCATGACTTAGATAATCCACACACATACAAGCTATGTATTTCCCTGCAGCTAGTTTTGCCTTCATTTCCTGGAGGCCTCTCTAGGTCACACACAGCATGGAGCTCCCACCGCTCGACCTTTAACCCCAGTAATTTCCCAGGGGTTTCTGCAGCACGGAGTAGCATATAGAAAATGGTAATTAACTACTGATGTCTCAGACTACCCACATATTATGGTGACTAGATGAACCACAATTAACATATTACTGAAATAGTCTTGTGTTTTGCACAGTGGATCACTGGTGCAGTGCAGCATTGCAGCATTTGTTAACTCAAGCAAACTAACATGACAGGAAGTGACAGCTTGTGCATCAAATAATTTCACATGCATGGAAATGGGAATGTATGGAAGTGTAGCAGATAGTTTAAAAAGTACATTTAAATAAGAACATATAGGTCATGTCCTCACAATGCTTTGATTTTTCTCTGACCTTAAACAATGGCACCATCTACACACATGAGCTAATATGTGTTTTCCTTTGCTTGTATCAACATATCCTTTTCAAGTCATATGTTAATTGTTCCTCTGGTTAGCACAGTATTCAGTAAATCATTATCATGAAGTGCGTATGTGTTTTCCATTCCTAACAGCACAACCACTTTATGTAAAGTAACTTACTTGAAGGGAAACACACTTCAGTTAAGGCTGTTTCATGTGGAGTGAACTCATGCTGCTACTCTGTATGTTGTGCCAGCTGACATAATATTACATTACCTCTAATTACAAAGACAATTTTTATGCAATTATATAAAGATGTATCCCCTGTAAGGCATTATATAAGATCTTTTCTTGAATCAAAGAATCATTTCAGTCTGCAGCAAGTGTCTTCAGTTGCCTAGCAACTCCAGCCCTGGTGCGGACTAATGCTGTCTGGTGTGTGGAGGTAAATCGGGGGGCAATCTGATTTCAAAATAGGTTGCGTGTAGGCGGGGGTCAAACTTTGCTGTTGCTCTAGGACAGTTTTCCCAATCGGTGCTAGATTCTTCATGTGCTGTTCATCTTAAAAAAAATTACAGGAATATAGCTTGCGAGGGGAAGGATACTGCAATTAAAATGAGATTAAGAGACTATAGTCCAAGGACAACAAATCAGATAGTATCTAGTGATGGGAAAGTAACACTTAGCTGCTGACCATGTAGGCTAAAGCTTACAAGTTCTCCCAAATGGTAAAATTAACCATGCCTGCCACCTGAGCTGCCAAGTCCCCGGGCAAGCTGTGGCTCTGTTCAAAGCATGGAAATTTGCTTTGTGGATTGCAGCCATGTCCTTACTCGGTGGTATGTATAATTGCAGTGGTGGCTCTTACATTCACATGTGAAATGCAAATGCCTATAGCAATTGTTCCCCTTCTCCCAGGTTTCCTGCTTCTTGTCCGTTACGCTTCGCTAAAACAATTCCACATTGCCTTCAGCGAATCAGCTTCTCTTTTGCACTGCTCCCTCTATTCCTCTGTTCATTAAAGTTTCATGCCAGATTTTTTACTTTGATAACATATGCATATTGTATGTCATGCTGCTGGATGCAGGTAGCATCACAGGGGCTGAAAAAAAGTGAGAGAAGTCCACATCCCTTATACCAAGGCTTTGTTAACTGTCATATGCTTCTGCTGTTTCGTTCATATCTGTACAAATGTGTCATTGCAAGTTATGAAATACTTTGACAGCGAGAAGAGGCATTTTATTGTGATGTTAAAACTCATCCATCCAAGCGATCACGCCGCCATGAAAGAGTCTGCATGCGTTATCGGTTATTCTGTTTGAATTTCCATAGGTTGTCATGCTTCCTCTCTTATCCAGTGATGACAGGCTGCATTTCTAGAGCACATGCAATCTGTGATATGCCATCTCAGAGTTTTGATGAAGAGAATAGAAGAGAAAAGTATGAGGAATTCTATATGCAGACAGATGGAAAATGCAATTTCCACTCTCGACAACCATATGTTCAGCTTTTTCCATATTGATTTCTGATTACATATTTTAATTGTATTGGTAAAGGCGCATCTTGTGAAACTGGCTGCACTGTCCCAGATCATTTTGAGGATAGCAAAAAATGTTCAGAGTAGTATTTCATTGTACAGTCACCCACCCCAACCCGCCAGCTTCAGCTTTTTGAAAGAAACAGGTGATTTACAATACAAAACAAATCAATACAAAAAATAAAAGCAGAGCAAAAGCTTTAAAATGAGCAGCAAGAGCCATATAAAGGTGTTTGAATGAGTTTCAGTTATGCAGGGCTCTAGACGTCTCATCGTAAGGGAAAAGTGGAGTAGCATAGGAATGATTTATAGCACCTCTAATGTTTAACAATTAGATAAAATACATTGGTGTGTACCGGCATATCTGAGGCGAGGCCTGACAGGTTAAGTCATTTGATGCTGTCGAACTGAATGGGAAAAGCCCAGCCTCTATCCTTCTGTCTCTCTCTCTCCTACCTCAGTCTTACTTTTTTCCCACCCTTCCTGAAGCTTTCTGATGCATTTGCGCTACTCTTTTCTTGCCCCGAAAAATCACTTTGTCACATAGCGACGCATCATTTCACATGCTAAATTTTTAAAAACTGGAACTGGAAATCCTTTCTCAGCATGCAATATCCATTAGGGAGAAAATTATTCATATGATTCCCCTACATTATTTATCGCTTAATGAAGAGAAATATGTGCCCCTCACGCTCTCACCATTGTTACCCGCCAATACTTTACCTCTCAGGATTCCAGGTTCATCTTTACAGGATCCCACTGTGCCTTCTACTAGATAATCTAGAGTGAGAAACGACTTTTGATCACATAGTAATGGGATTTAAAGTGCCCTCATTCCTCCATCACCTTTGGAAGATTCACTTCATGGAGGTCCCATAAATCTCTATGAATCTCTAGAGGTTGCTACTTTTTTTTTTTTTTTTTTTGGCTTTTTTTTAACTACACATTTTCTTTATTGTGGGATTGTGAGGAGGGTTTTTTGGTCTTTAGGGCAGACACACATGAATAACTAATACCATAGCAAAACCCACACTCACCCTTTTTCCTCTCCAGCTCTGTGTGCCTCACCATCTTTCACTGATGCACTGCAGACCACCAGCTTGAAGAGTTGAGATACAATATAAAACACAGGCAGAATGTAATTTGGAAAGACAGGAAAATATCTTAGAGCACCATCGAATGCATTTATTCTGGAGACAATTGTAGCCGCTGAAAATAACTGCAAAGCATCAAGCGGATATGCCTGTGTCAAATACAAACTGTCATAGGATATTACAGTCAAGGTTGGCTTGACTGTGTATTGGGTTATGGAGCTTTTTGTTGTTCTGCTGTGCAGGGGGAGCAGATGGAGACTTTGCAGGTGGGAGAATCAGGCTTCTGTTCTCAGTAGAGGCAGGGAGAGGAGGATGTCTGCTGCTTATATCCCAGTCTCTCTGGGGTTCCTAATATCACAGTATTGAGGGTGATAAATGGACCTGCAAAGGCGACACTAACCAAGTTCATGGTTCAATGATTTGGTCACTTAGTATTTTTTTTTTCTTCTTGTACACATTCAAAGGGAATAGATAATAATTCTCACATGGATCCTTGTCACACTTAAGCTTAAAAATTCCAGTGAATGTGCCTGTGTACAAACACATACCTATGTTAGAATGTGATTCTTGCGTCAATTAGATTTTATGGACGCAAACGCAGGGCTGTATATGTTTGTATAATACGGTGCAGTAAACGCAATCATGTTTGACTACTCGGTGCACGTATGTTTGCAAATTGAAGTAAATACCAGAGACACTGTAAATGTGCAGACGCTGACCTTTTACTACAAATAAACAATGCTACTGATGCTGCTGGCTTTCTACACCCCACAGCTTCTGTGGGTCACAAAGAGCACTTAAACCTGTACACACATGTAGACTCACTAATTCTTTTGGCAGTAATGTGTGGTTAAACAAAAGAAATATGAATAATTGTAACTACAGAATGGCTTGAAGTTTCATTTTCAGTCAGAAAAATGTGAAATATTCTCTGGTGTAATAGCAAGTGCTGGACATTGCCTTTGAGCTGGCCTCTATCCGTCCTGTCCTTTTCTGTTTGCAGCTCCACTCTGTAGACCCTTACCTTTGTTTATGCATCTACCCTTACAGTTTTTTCTCCTCACTTTGATAAATAATTGACATGCTCTTCTCCTTTGATATGTACTTTAATGCTTTTTTCACCAACCTTGTAATAGTCTGCTCTCATAGTGCTCCTTTCCTGCTGAGTTTAGAGTGCACCTCGGCACAGTCACTGATTTCATGGTGACAGTCTCTTTAATTTAATATTCACATATAGTTCAATCCATTTTTCATTTTCAGAAAGGAAAAGATAAACACGAAAACACCAGTTGTGTTCCTGGTGTGACAGGGGTATTGCTAATTTTCAAACCTCCCAAAAAAAAAACAAAAAAACAACAGTGGATAAGTGCCTTTCTCTTAACTTCTTTTTGTACCTGGTACATTGCATTATTGTCAGTATAAAGGCTTTTTATGTGGTGGTTTCGTGGGATGTTGTTAAACTACATACTGCACACATCTACAGCTCATAACATTTAGTGTATTGTTGACAAAAGTTATTGCCTGCTTACCGGAGCCTCATTTATTATATGCTCCAGGCAAGAAACATTTCAAAGTGAGAAATTGTCTTTGAGAAACATTTTTTGTTCTGGCAAGTGCTGTATTTTTTAATAGAATTGCTTGACATACACACTGCATACACTCCAAACAATTTCAAAACAGTTTGAGCACAGCCTTTGAAATGTTTAGATTTTCTCGGATGAGCCCTCTCTATCTATTATTCAATTAATATCTCACTGCAGAATTATTATTCTGTGGGCTTTAGTATATTTGTGTATGTTTATTGTGCTCTTAATTGCATTTAACTGCTCAAAGGATGGTAACACCTTGCCTTTTTTATAGAGCAGACCATTTAAATGAGCAAACGATTGAAATAAACAAAGTAGTCAAGAGAGCAGGAGTGTGTGAGACCAGTAAATGAAATAGTAAGACTCTTTGCTTTCTTAACCACCTGTGAGACCTTGCTTACGCTCATCTGGTGGCAGCACTGACAGCATGAATCCTGCTAATTAGTTACCCCTGTAAAAGGGGGCGGGGCCGCAACAGTCCCCAGCTGTCATTACTACCAATGATAAAGGGGCTAAAGATGGAAGGCCGCACAGGGGATATGATGCTTTAATTTGTCCTTTTATAAGAGGAGAAGTGCAGAATCCATTCTGAAGAGTTTAACTCAAAACAAATGATTGAGCTTTACAGTAATTTCTTGTGCAGCACAATGAAAGCTACATTCAAGTCTGGACAGCAACAAATCTCGCCTATTCATTCTTGTTATCTTGGGTTTAATGAGGAATATAATGCATTTTTTTTAAAAATCACACACACACTCAAGGAAATCCCCACAAGAAACAAGAACACCAACTCTCAGCAAAATTCTAGGAAGTACGATAGAGGAAGAAAAAACTGTTCTCCACCAGCATCTTTTTCTGCTTATTACAACTCAATGAAGACAATTTGACACAAAAGTGATTATGCATCCAGGCTAAGAAATATGAAATAGGAGCACCAACGGGACGCAGATTCATAAACAGGCAGCGAAAAGTGATATTCTGTTGAAATGCAAATTCTTTGAGGGTTTTGTTCCAGAGGCATGCAGGGTGAAATTGGCCTTTAAACACATTGGCATACTAATGTCTTGAGGTGCCTCCACCTTCAGCCCGTTCAGAATAAGCATGGCATTATAATTGACTCGTAGTTCACAATGGCAATGCATACATTTGCATCAGATAGAATTAGACATTTTCTATGCTCTCCTGTGTCTGCAGGTATAGAGACAAAAGAGGGACTCGATGCATCCCTCATGCAGCGTTGAGGGTGGAAATAAGTTCGTTTTGAGGATCTAAGTGTGGTGGTGCTGCTAACCCTGGCAAGGTTCGGCAGGTTAGTTTGCTTTGCCTGCGGCTGTTTGATTTACTACACATGGCATTTTCTCCCCCCTTCTCTTTCTGCTCTTTTCTTTGTTTTTCTTGTGAGACAAAGAGCTATATATATATGTATATGTCTCAAATGAAACTGAACACAGAAAAAGGCAGAAAAAAACACATACATGGTCCATAAACACACAGAAACTGCTATTTCAGTGGTTTCCAACCTGTTTGGCATGTGACCCCATGAAACAAAACAATGTCTACTTGCGCCCCCTCATCATCAGTGGCATACATCTAACAGTTGTAACTAGTTCAACCAAGTATTTCTTTTCTTTTTAGAGTCCAGAAGTGAAATCATTCTGAATTGTACAAGAAATGTGACTAGCTGCATGCTCCAAGAAAGACAAAAAAAACAACAACAATGAGCTTAGCTTTGTTAGCCATGTTTTTTCGCTGCTGGTAATCATCTCTTGGCAACCTCAGGTTCATCTTTTGACACCCTCTGTTTTGAAACCACTGTTCATCGATCTCATATGAACCATCTGAGGAAATAAGGCAGGATAAATCAGTACTAGCTTTTAAATCTCCTATCTCTCAAAACATACTTTTATCTGAGTGTTTATCTGGATTTCATTCAATTTATTTTGTCTTAGATTACTGACATTTGCTTTCTCTTTTGTAATCTAATGATTTTATGATTTGTTGATTTTAACGTGCTGCCTTGTGTAAAGCGCTTTGTAACTTTGCCTCTGAAAAGACCTCTATAAATAGCGGTTATTATTATCATTGTTGTAACACTGAAAGAGCACAGCAGCCACTGTGTTTCAGTGCTGACACCGTGAGTTGCTTGCTGCTTATAACTTTTAGCTTGAAAAGGTGGATTTTAATCAATCAAGCATCATACAGTATGGGGCCTGTGTTGTAGTGAGCAGGCTGCAGATGCATATTTGTCTCAGTGAGTCAGCTCTACGATTGGCATTCAGTTGAACTCCCTGCAGGATCTCAAGCAATAAATATGGAAATCTGAGCATGAGAGCCAAGCTCTTGTCTAGCTGCTTTTTGCCTATTGCACAGTTTAGTCAAGTATCACTTCAGCATAAACAGACTGATAGCAAACAGTAAGATTGGAGCTTTCTCAACTGGCAACTATTTACTCCAACATGATCACTCGGAAAACATTTTACACATAAAAATTAAACGTTTCCAATTTTGCTCCTCCACTACTTTGTTTTTCAGTAATTATATGTAGAAGATATGATAATGTGTACAAGAGACAGTGAAATCAACTGTGCACAATAGATTTTGCATGTTAGATTTAGCCTTTTTAAAGACTTGTATAAGGGAAAGACCAGCCGAGCCCTGGGCGCTTGGCACAAAAATATCCCTAAATCCCCTCTCCCACCCTGGGCAGTGACACATGCTGTGACTAACCCTTTTCCATGATAATGCCGCTAAGATTATTGTACAGAGAAGCGTGTCCTAATAAATACAGTGTGGTAGTAAACATTAAACGAGTGAAAAGTGTGCCTGATGAAAGCATTAGTATTAAGAGCATGCATTAACAGCTTGATTAAAACTCTTTATTTTCTTGACTATTGAGGTCCCAGGGAGATCCCCTGATTTTTCGAGGCTACCTGGGAAAGTGCCTGATGTGGGACGCCGTAATCAGCCTCTGCCTGAGACCCAATCACTGAGAGAGGAGAGTGTCTCAAAATACCATAAATGTGCTCTGAAACCACAAAAAGCAGTTCAACCAAGCTGAAAATGGATGTTTACGAGGAGAAATGATGAAAGGGTATGTACAATTTACAGGGGGATTAATGTGAGTTGACTGTGGACACGAACTGTGAAAGTATAAAACCACGAGAGTATTACAATGCCATCAAGATTCCCTGGAAGTCTGAGGCCTAAAAAGTACAATTTTCTAACTTGCAAAACAAACTTCTTAAGTCAGTTTGGAAGCAGAAAAACAATCACCTCTGCGTCAGATTTTATTCTTTCTAACTTTGCAATATTTAAGCTAATTTTGTCATCTTGTACTCAGCTGCTGCTCCACCATATTTTGAATTATACACTCGTCCTGGTGGATCCTGAACATTTAGAAAAAGTGTGCTTGACTGTGTGTGTACCCTTGGCTGTTTGACATTCATTGAGGCAAGTATACACAAAAACCCCTCATCATTCCATCACATTTTCAGCCCTAAGATGAGAAGATTGTGTGTTAAAGTGGAAATCATGCATTTTAATAGTAGTCTATATATATATACAGCTTGCATAATTTCACAGCAAGATAAGAATAAAATATGGCTTCAGTTCTCTGGGTTCAAATCCATTCCACGGTTACATCTGCCCCCTCTTCACTTTCTATTTTTAATATTCGGGCGGCGAACCAGAGGTTGAAGGGCATGAAAGGTGCTGAGTAAGTTGGTCAAGCTCTGACAGAGATTACTGTGCGGGGCCTCTGGGGTACAGCCACAATAAGAGAAATAAACAGGCTTCAAATGATTCAAAATATGGTAGGAAGTATTTTACAGTGCCCATATGAGAGCTGCGTAATGCTCTGTACTGGACATCTGTTATAGATAGAACTGACAGATACACTCAGTTTATCTGACTGTAAACAACAGAAGAGAGCAGGAGATCCCGATTAATCTGTAACAGGTTCAGCTGAAATACATGATGTCTATTTAAACTGTCAGCAAGGGTCACATTTCTCATGGGACAGATTTTATGTTGTAGTTTTGTGCATTTTTTGATCCACAGTATGTGTGTACAATTGCATTGTATTTTTTTGTATGATCATATTTACAACTGTATTCATGTTTTTAGATGTTATTTTATACAGTCTGGAACTGTGCATCAGACATATTGTTGAGTAATCATTGTTTGTTCTCCTGTAGCAGATATAATTGTAAACCCTGCACTAATGCATGCAGATGCTAATGAGTGAAATCATGCCTACAATGTACAGTATATACAGTGCAGCCATGTAATATCTATGCATGTGTCTGTGAATAGACATCTGGTATATGTGCGTCTTGGCAAACAGCAGAATAAAGAAATCATCCATCCATCCGTTATCTATACTGCTTATCCTTATGGGTCACGGGGTAAAGAAATCATATCATAAATATAAGTAGTTGGTGTCCGACTTGATTTTAATGAGCCCCTTGAATCCATCAAAGATGCTGGAACACCATCTTTAATTAGGTTTCATTTCATTTGTTGATATTGTATAAGATGACAAAAAATCCATATCTCAGGCTACATTATACTCCCCTGCACCTGTGCTTTTTGCCCATGCAGAACTGTTTAAATATTGCTGTATGTTCTGTAAGTACATGAAAATAGGGTCTAGAGTAATTAATGAACAGAAAGCCATGGGCTGAAGATGTCTTTCTTTGTCAATTTGCCCTACAGGCTCTATGTGGTCTGTCTGTACGTGACTTGTCTTGCCTTGTTTTTGCATATTACTGTTATCTGATCATTTTGGCCTCACATCTGTGATCAAAGAAATCACATGTGGTGATAAAACAAGGCAGTGTGACTTTGACTGTACCGTGCTGAGGAAGTTTTAGGCTGGGGGAACCATTTTACTCCTAACCTACAGGCCAAAAGTGACAATTCACCAACACAATATACAGTAAAGAAGTTTTATGACCAGGTTATGATCATATGTTTAGCTTTAAAAGTGTATATAAACTGTCTCCTTGTTGCTTCCATCCATGCACAGAGCCTCTCCTTGGCTTTGAGATTCCAAATATATCACTTTATTTTTGAGAACTCATTTGTCTAAGTCCTTTGAGAGCACCTGACCACACAACAGCAAGAGCCCAGGGCTTTATCTGTGATCACTAGCAAATTGAAGCTGCATTATCCTGCTCATTATGTAGCCACTTATCAAACATATTAATCATTCTGCACAAAATATTGATTTTAATGATTTTTATTACAAGTTGAGGTAAATTACGAGCTTCTGGGGAAAGGGGAGTTTTACAGAATTGAAACCAGAGAACCAGAGGCTACCAATCTTTTTTTTTTTTTTTTTACCATTTCTAATATTATTTTTTAACAGTTACTGTAAAAGCCATTTCTGAATCATCATGCATGAAAATTGATATATTTATTAGTCTCATGAAGGCAAGCATGTCAGTATGAACTTTTCAAATAAATGTCAGGAATGCTGAGCGAAGCGAGGACACGAGCACAGAGAGACTCACGGAGACAAATAGACGTTTAAAAGTAAAAGATTTACTGAAAGCCACAGGCGTCACAAGACCCGGGCACAAGGCTGAGCTTGAAAAAACAAACTCTATTGCTAGATTAGCAGGTTAACTACAGCCAAATAAATACAACAAAATAATACAAATACCCTGATAGTGGTTCTATGACCAAGTGAGGAAATAAACAGAAGGGCTACAATAGTTGGAAAACAACTGAAAAGAATAACTGCTAAGTAGCATAATACAAAGAGGCTGTCTCATGGGATCAAATTAGCTGGTTAACTTTGGGTTAATCTCAGATTTTATTTGGGCGTCACAAAGATGGCTCACATTTAACTTCTGTGGATAACTATGGTAGCCTATGCTGCTTGTTAAATATAGGAAAAAGCCTGCTTTTTCCAGAAAAGCATCACAATTCCCGCAGGAGTCTGATATGGATGAAGGCACTACATTCACATTAAACTGAGAAGAAGCCCAGAGCAGTGGGCATTGTAAAATAAAGCGTTGGAATCACTTTGCTTTCCGTGATAATTCATCAGGGATGTAATAAATGTCAGATGAACAGGCCCACTCTCACTATAAAACACACTTCTAACAAATAGCAGATAGTTGACCACAGCCTGTTAAAACTGTACTTAAGTTTCCTCAGCAGTGATGAGTTCCCTGTAGCTGCTGCCTTCACTGTGCAACATGAGGCGGCTTTTTGAAAAGAAAATCTTTTCCTAGACAACTGATGAATGTGTTATGCTCACTTTCCCTTAATGATAGTCTGTAATAAGGGGTGAAATAATCAGCAGGATACAGTGTTTTCATCAGATGCTTTTTTTTTGGCAGTGATTTATGTTTTTGTTCATTAGGAATGTCACAGTCAGAGAGAGGTTTTTCTGTGATTTTGCCCTACATACCTTTTGTAGTCTTGCTTTTCTCCTGGGACCTAACTTCAACATAAGCTGTTTCTGCATTATCTGGCTTCATTAAGGCCAAAAGTGTGATGCCAACTGTGCCCTACAGCTAGCTATTTTAATACTGAGTTTTCAGTTCAAGAGCACTGTTGAATGAAATACAATTAACTATTGATCTTCTTGATCAAATCATGTTCCAGCAGCTAAATAAATTATATGATATCAACACATTGTAACTGAACTGGTTTCTTCTAATCTGAGTGAGGATGTCTTTGGGGTTCAGACATCGAAAAAAGGGATTTGTTAACTAACTAAAATAAAAGACCACTGGTTGAGAGAAAGTGGTGTACACCAAAAAAATTTATCGTGCACAGTAGTATTACTGGATATCAAGTATTGTTTTTTGGGGGTTTTTTTTGGATGGAAGGGCATGGTCCCCATTAGAAGATAGTACAAATGAAACTGATAGCCTTATTAGTAAATTCTTACTATTATACTATCTTCTTATTTCTTTACAGTGCAGCTTAAATGTTTCTTTATTGATATACAGTTGGGGTTATCAGAATGTCAGCTGTCCTCTTCACTGTGCTGCTGACTCTCTCGTCCTGTCATCCTGTCTTGTTTATTTATGTTTTCCTTCTTGCATCTCCTGCTTGACATTTTTCCTTAATCTTGACTGTTCAGTATTTGACAGATCTAAGCTTTGTTGTTTTCATGTATGGTTTTTCTTGGTGTTCCACTTTTCTGCTCTTCCATGCATCCTGTACTTTGTGTTGCTTTGTACGTTTATGCTTTGTCATAATGTTTAACACGCGTCATTTTAATGTACTTTCTAACATCTGGACAGAGACAACTGAAAAGATGTGTCATTTAAATCTTAGGTAGCTCCAACTCGTTTGCATTTTTATGGTTCATTAATGGTCACTGTCCCCCATAAACGAGCTGAGAAATTGGAATAAATCGTGTTCAAATATGGAATTCTTCTCTAGCAAATAAAATTATTTTCCTGGCAGTCTGTCCTTGTTTCGTATGTTCTTTGTAAATGATAATGGGATAAGAGCACTTTAAAGTAAGAGCAATTTCACCATCAATCAACTAAGAAACAAAACAATCTACAAACGTATTCAGAAAGTCTTTTGCATGTGTAGTCAGTGCCGCCTGTTTTAAATGTTCTACCCTCACGGGTGCTGTCTTGACTGGTCGAACATTAAACAGGCTATTTTTTATGAGTCACATTTTTCTTTTATGATTTGTGGTTATAATTTTTTCTCACATTTTTTGTGCTCATAGATCCCTGCTTTCCCTTCCCCCAGGGCCAAATTAAGTTAGGTTTCAAGTACAGCACACCACTTATAGAAAAACAGAATTTTAGACACCACTCTGTGTTTTAAAACTGGATTCTGAAATACTGGATTTCAGAACTTCGTCAGAGAAAGGCTGCGGTATAGTGAATGGTGAGCTGATGTGCCTGCATTTTGACATTGTGATGCACACGCTGACTCCTAAGGCATAAATATTATTCTCCCGCATGCTTTTGAACTAACCCCTCCAGTCGCCCCGGGCATAGCATTCATCTGTTTGCGACTGAGCTGCCTCTCTCCTTGTGCGAGAAAAATTGTCCTTGTGAGTATGCATGACTCGCCTGTACCCACCTGGAAAACAAAGGACTCGACACACCTGACATGTTGCTTCTCTACCCCTCAACATGAAGTATTAAGGCGTAAGGCCGCTTCTGGATGCCCTGGCACTGTTTTTTTTTGTTTTTTTTTGTTAGTTTGTTTGTGATGTTACAGTCAATAACTACCAAAGAATATGACTGAAGTTTGGTTTTGGTGAGTGTCATGATTCTCAACTGTTGTCCAGTTGCTGCATTGCATTCTGCCTTCTTCGTCATATGTTTTCCACCATACGAGTGTGGATTGTTTGCAAAGCAAATGGAAGCTCTAGCATCAATCCCTGACACTTCAGCTGTGACACCTGTTGAAAACTAGAGACATTTCTTTGTATAAGTAAGTGGTCTCTACACAGAGTGCCATTAACAGTGTTACACTGTACTGTATGTGTGCTGGTTTCTGTTCCAAACACTACATTTGATTTCAGTGACTGGCACCTTTAACTCAAAAAGAGTGGAAGTGGTGGCTGTACCTACAGGACGGCTGGGATTGCTGCATTAAATTGCAAAATTGATTTACATTTACCCGACCCTCTTTTAGACCTGCACTGGTCACTTGTTATTCTCTGTGGTATATTTTTATACAGTTTAATGGTTGAACTTTGTGTTTAAACTTACAGCAGTGCTGTTGTTTGCATTCAAAATGTCCTAGAAATGTATTTAGTATACTTCTATCTAGACCTTGATAAGAAACTCCTTTTAATGCTGCAGGTCATTTAAGAGGCTGCTGTGCAACTTCACAGCAAACGTGATGTCAACTTTATGTACGGAGGACTTAAAACGCATAGAGTGGAACACATTGCCAGACGACTTCAGTAAGCAGATAAAAGTAAACCATAATAAAAATATATACATATATATACCGTATATATAACAGAACAGACACAAGGATGGTAAGGGAACCAAAGGGAAAGACAAAGAACTGATGATACAGTATTGATCTCCGTTGTATTTAAAGGCCAAGGAGAAGAGATGGGTTTTCAGCCAAGATTTAAAAATGTCAATAGAGGCAGCAAATGTATATGGAGGGACAGACCGCTCCATAATATCACACAGGTACTACAGGACTTAAATGACCAATGATATCATAGAAATTGTTACTTTTTGTATTTCCATAATGTAGCACGGTTTTAAGGAGACATATTCACAAATACTTGGGAGCTGTTTGCATGAACATTATAGAAACGTTACTTGATGTTTCTACTACATATCTGGCTCCTCTGGAAGAGGAAACCTTCATTCTCTTCCTTGTGTTTTTTCTGACAAAAGGACTGAGGGCGTCATACTGTACAGACTGTAAAGGTCTCTGAGGCCAAATTGTCATATGTCATTTTGTCACATAGATAAAATTGGCTTGACTTGAAACATTGAGGTGAGGAGGTTTGGCTGACTCTATTGCAAGGCATGATGCTCCTGTTCACACTCTGGTACCGGTGAAAACAAAATGAAGCTGACTATATAATAACATTATATATATTTTATATAAAGTGTAAAAAATCAAATATATGTAATATGATGATTTTTACAGAATGTTTGAAAACCCTAATTATCCCTCAACGGCTGATGTGTAATCCTTTTATCTCACATTCATTTCTTAAATCAATTTGACATTAAAGGGGCATTTCACTAATTTTATGATATGAAGAACAGTTTACTATTCATGACTGCTTACTGTGTGGAAAAAAGGGTATAATGATATCTGTGGCTCTGGGGAAGCTTTGCAAAGTGTGAGAAAATGACTCTGATACTCTGATGTCAATCAGGTTGCATCATGGGAAATGGGATCCAGTGTTTTTGGAGTAGTAGGGACTAAAAACTCAAAGTATTTCGGCTTCTGCTGCTTCAATTTTGACCATTCTTTTCCCAATCTGCCTCTCACATGTCCCCTAACTTTATGGAGGGATGACTGATGACGAAGTTGCTGATGTGACTTTGGACGAAAATGCCTTTGGAATAAAACTAATTTCTCCTTTTCTCACCTGTATTGGTGAGGCTTATGTTGCATTTGAGGAGTTGACTGTTACTGCCATCAGGACAAAAACATTTTATTTCTTTACATTTCTTTACTGGTTCACAAGGTGCTCAGGCAATATAGAAACTACAGGCTGTGGAGGTAGCTTTAATGAACTAGAATTAATTCATTGAGTGAGGAATGCAAGATCAACCTCAAACTCTGTAGCTTATTAAGCTTTTAAATAGCCTATTCAGCACTTAGGGAACTTTGCCACTGCCTCTTTTTCATTCATTAATTTTCTCGAGCCTCATAAAAGTCCTCCTCTCTGCTCTTAACCTTATGTCATCTTTGTAAATAGCTTATCTTTATGAGAATTTACTCATTGATTTTAAAGGAAATTCCGGGAAAATGTAACACCTGATAATTTCAGAATTTCCCCAAAGACCAACTCTTAGCCCCGAGAAGAACGATGCCTCTATTAGAATGATATTGGGGTTTTTTTACGATATAGACACTAAAGTGCGGATCATCAGTGAAATATTACAAAAGCCCATTTTTGATGAGTTGTCAGAGAAGGCAGAGGAGAAGGACAGAGCATAGTCGGAAGACATAAATCCTCCGCTCCTTTTCATGTATGATGCGTGTGCCCTTGGTTACCTAGTAACTCTCTCTTCTCCATCTCCAATCGGCGCTCCCGAACATCCAGCCGTGGTCGCGCCGCACGCTCCCGCGAATCTCGTGTTGAGCCCAAGAGTCAAGGCAAAAGCATCCAGACGCACCAGGACCAGGAGGAGAGCTTCCCGCTGGGGAAAAAAAAAGAAAAGAAAACATAATAACATGGGAGAAATGCAGTGAAATGACAGCGGAGCGAGGATAATGAGAGCCGTTATCGCTTCAAAGGAAGGTCATTCCCGAAAAACATAAGCAGTGCGCAGACTATATACGGATATTTGGAGTACATGCGAGACTGCAAGTGAAGACCCCGAAACAGTGAAACATTGCCCCGGCTTTTTATTTTCAGAAAACAAGGCATGGGGGGAATTACATCTCGACAAGGCAGGTGAGTCATTTCATGATACTTGACGAGCTGCTGGGGGGGAAATCTTAAGGCTGTCTGCGTGGTGAGTGACTTAGGAGGTTGAAGGAGAAATGGGCACATCGGGCTACTTGGATTAAAATTGTAAGACTTCTATTTCTATTTTTTCTTAGTGTTTTTTTTTTCTTCTTTTTTTGTGCTACATCGACGCAGCGCTGTAAACCGGCACCAAGCACGTATACTTCTAAAAACGCATTTAGATTTTGTGACTTGAGCGGACTACCTCGAGTCTTAATAGAGGCAGGGATTTGGATGCTGGATAACTGTGTGTGTGTGTGTGTGTGTGTGTGTGTGTGTTTTGTCCACACTGGCATATGTAACATGTCACAGCACCGCTGCGCTGCAAACGTCAATGCAGACAAATAAAATCCTATGATAATTGTTCAGGGCACTTGTTACTTGGGTATAAAGACGTATTGTGTGCGTGATGGAGCAATGACGCGCAAGCTCTCTCTCTCTCTCCCTCCCTCCCTCCCTCCCTCTCTCTCTCTCTCTCTCTCTCTCTTTGCTCTCCAAATCAAAAATGAAATAGCCCGGTGACTTGCTTGTGGGCAAATGAAATGGCAGGCATTAAAGTTTAACGGGAATTAAAGGACGAATTGTTGAATCAAATCGGCCAGGATGACACCAGATCCTAGATTTTTTTTTTCTAATGAGAGTGGGATCTGCAACCAGTTTGTAGCAATATATACCTCCATCTGTTGTGACGAGGAGCAGCATAACCTGCCACAGACATACGTGGGGATCCCGATTTAACAATTCCCTTTTGAAGTTTTGCTAATTAATAGATTTTTATTCTTTTATTTTTGCTGAAGTTTCTAGATGAAACAATGGCTTGCTCGTAAATGCCTCATTATAATGCATGAGCTTCAATGAGAGTTTGCCTGGTTACTTGCGGATATTGCTTTCTGTCATTTAAAGTGACAAAAAAGAGTGACCTCAAAAGAGTGAATGTTGGTATTATTCCCATGTGAGTCACTGAAATTCTTCCTGATGTAACAGCCTGTCTTTTCATTACATGATGGCGTTGATCTTTCAGACTTATTCCATGACTCTGCTAAAAAAAAAAAATTAGCAGTAAACAGCCTCATTTGTCCATCTTTATAAATCCTGTGAAAGCTGTAGAAACTATATACAGAAGTCTAATTAAATTTAAATCTCAGTGTAATGACCCTGCAGGCCTCTCCTGTCTGCTTCCTCACATTGTGAAACTCCTGGACACATGGCGTAAAGCTTGCAGAGCTAGTCTCATTGTGGTCAATTGTAGGAAGAATAATTAACTGTGAGGGTTGAATTCAAAAAAGGGAAGAGGGAGTGAAAATGTCAAGCAAGAGTTGTCATGGTGATTGGTTGAATAAGCAATGTGTCCCTGAAACCTAAGCATTTAGAAAATGATCCAGCCTTTTATGTGGTATGCATGCCACACTATTGATGAAAGAAGTCCCTTAATGGGACATAATAACACAGACACATAGAATTCCTAGTTTTTGTCGCACCCATTTAAAACCCTATGAAATTTGATTAGGACTCCTTGATTTGATTTGCAGGCAAATTGTGTTCATTTATATTGTATGTGCGTCTTCAATATCATGCGAAGGATTATGCATGCTGCTGCTGCTGTTGCTGCTGCTTGAGAATCCTCTCTCAGGCCCTTCGGTGTTTGTATCCTAGTCCAGCAAAGTGCCATTTTTCAAATTCCCTGCTGTTTTAATATCCATTCTTCACTTTTTTTTTCTTTTTTTTTGTGGGAGGGGGGGTTGAATTTTTCTGGGTTGTGCCTGAGCTGTGGAGCAATCATTGCAATTTACGATTAAAATAAATAAATAAATAAATAAAAAACACTGTTGAAGAATAACCACAGAGAATGCTGCTCCGCCGAATGTCTTCATTTGCAACTACAGATTAGACTGGAAGGGGTTGGGCCATTGAGAAGTGGTCAAGACATGATCGCCGACAGGCACCGCACACTAACACACACTCCTGAACACACACACACACACACATTTGGCAAGTGCGGCATTGAGTCTGTTGTTTACCCTGTGAGTCTCAGGACTGCTCAAGAAAAGCTCCATGAGACTCCCTGTCTGCTGCAAAGGTCAGCAAGGCTTCTTCCTGACCTAACGTGAATACACCTGAGTAAGTCTTGGCCTGACTTAACATGGATGAGCCACTCATTGGTCTCCGGCCCAAGAGGCCTCGTGTTTTTTAGCCTTCGGTTTCTCTTCTCTGCGTGCTCTTGCTCGTTATTGCTCTCACATCCAGACGCATGCATGGGCCGAGAGGTGTGTGTGAGAGCGTGCTTCTCTGTGTATACGCAGAGGTGTGTTGTTGCACATATGAGAAAAGCTTCTGGAAGGTTATTTGTGTTTTCTAATATTCTTCATTGTGTTTGACGTGTTGTCTTGAAGCAGCAGGAGCAGGAGCTGAAT
Source organism: Lates calcarifer (assembly GCF_001640805.2). Lineage (NCBI taxonomy): Eukaryota > Metazoa > Chordata > Actinopteri > Centropomidae > Lates > Lates calcarifer. The sequence continues at coordinate 8,601,895 of NC_066840.1, forward strand.
AATTTCCCAAATGGATACCTCTGACCTTCTGAAAATATGTCCTATCATTGCCTATCCCACAGCCGAGGAAAAGCCTGTCATTGTTCTAGCACTGTTTTCACAACTTTGCAATGTCATACGCACAAAAAGAAAAAGGCAGTTGTGGAGAATTTGGATTTAATGCAGATTAGTTTTCACCACATTACCAAGCAAACAAGATAATTATGCTGGCCTTGACAGCTGACGTTCATATAAAATACACAGTTTAGAAACGTCTTACCAAACAGACATATAGTTCACTTCATTTATGCTATTACTGCCTCTGTTGGTACCAGAGATTCATTTAGGAAGAGAATTCAGTTTTTATGTTATTACCACTTACAATGTAAATGATTTAAAGTCCCTCAGGTTTTCAATTGCCCTACACAATAGCAGCAGTGTAGAGAGCTCTGAAAACTGATGAGGCAACAAACAGCAAAATCTTTTAAACCCAAGTCAAACCGTGCATCATGACGTGTCAACTGAGCCCTTTGATAATCTAGCCTTCCACAGACATAGCTGTACAGTGACTAATGAAGGAGGATAAACTTGTCTCTTAGTATTTGCTCAGGAGGATGCGCTTTCATCATCATTAAATCACACCTTTTGTGACAGAATTGCCAAAAAACACCCTGATTGTGTGCTTTTCTGGATTATAACTCGAGACGAGACGACAACTCACCAGATACACTTGTGTCATATTCGTTTTAATAATGAATAAGACATATTTGTTAAATCTGTGAAAAGATGAAAGTGTCTTTGTTTGACTAACAAAACGGTTTTGGCCTGAGGCACAAAGATACGCCTCAAGTCTAGTGCACATAACATATTTAACAGAGATTTTACATTGTTCATGGCCCAAAAACATCTCCCCTGACTAACAGGTTTCCCTGCCAAAGACCAATGTCTGCTTAGTAAACAAGATTCTTTTGGACATCGCCATTCTAACTACAAAGCAGATGTCACACAGTATGTCTCCACTCACTCTCTGCCAGAAGTTATCTATTTATTATTTATTTATTAATTAGACCATTTACACTCAATAACACACAGGCCGAGGACGAAGCCGACTGAGTTTAAATCAGGGATGTAACCAAATATGCGGCAGCAGTGCTGAGCTATTTTTGATTGTTTTTCCCTTTTTTAAAGGAGACTTTTTAAAAATGCATCACATGGAGAGAAACAGTGAGCGATGGGGGTGGGAGACTGTCATGATCGGAAGAGAGAGCGTCTCTCAGATGTAAAGCTGTACTTTAGACTTACATAAGCTTAGACTGGGATAAAACTAAATGCGTATGTGGGACATGCAAATGACACAAATGACCTTTTTAACTCCGGCATACAAGAATCAATTCACTCAGGCAGCGAATGCAAGCCGTTTTTTTTTTTTTTTTTTTTTTTTTTTTACATTTAATTGATTATACTTTGTGAAACTGTGGCAGATATTTGCAGACGGCGGCTATGATTTGCATACTGTGGTGTTATTTGCTTTCCACTTGCACAAACTAAGTCTCAAATTTATATGTAGATTTCAGTGGATTTGACCGGGTCCTGTACTTTCTGTCCTCTAAAAGTCCACATTTGTAGCTTGCCAGCTCATTTAAATTTTAAAATGTCTGTCAAAAAATATTCAAGGAAAGTCTGAAATGAACAAAGGAACAGTCATTCTGTCTTTACTTTGTGGCTGACAGGGGTGAAACCTTGCCTGTTTGTTTCTGGAAAGTTCACCTTAATCTGTGTGATTCAAATAGCATTTTCTTTCCGCTTAATCCATCCGGAAAACATACAGACAAGTGACAGGGAATCAACACTTTTTTAAATCCACAGGGGATGAACGTTACTGTCCAGGTAAAGTTGATGTGGCAGAGTGTGCCTTTCGCCCGTCAATTCCCTAGCTTCTTATCCAACTAAGCAATCACTAAGCCCCTTTCTCTCCTCATTTTCTTAACATGGAGACAGTATTGTGTGGGTCTGGCAGGACAGAGAAGCGAGGGCCCGTCTAATTCATGGGGTAAATTAGTGGAGATAAGGCCTGAGTCAGTACCTCCAGCCCACCATAGATCCCCTGGGGCAGGCTCTTAAGGAGCTTAGTAAAAGCCTGTCGTATGAAGACATGACATGGAGCTGGCTAAATGGGCTACGTTGGAGTGTCTTCCATCAACCTAATATTCATATATGGGTCACTGTCGTTCAGGTTTTAATCCCATTCAATTTATTCATTCTTGGTTATTAATTCAGAGTTTTAGGAAAATATGGTACCATGTGTAAGAAAAGTGAAAGAGGGTGAATTAGTGCAGCTCTAACGCAGCTGTGCACCAATCTGACACAACACTTAAGTCCCACTCATAAGACCGTGTTGTGTAAGACTATGAGTCCGTGCCACCAAATCAATAATGAATGCTGGTTTATCCATAGTAGAAGAACAAGGAAGAACTCCTCCTCCAGAGTCACTGGGTCACATACACTGGGGAAACAATTAGGAGCTTTCTCGTGCTTCACAGTGCCCACCGCTTTTTTTTTTTCTTTTTTTTTTTCAGCTGCACGCATTTCCCGTAATTTTTCTCCTGGGTCCAAGCAGCATGTCTCTGCCGCTGCTGAGAAATTACAGACACCGGCCCGCAAAGTCTCCTCCAGCCAGAACGACAAAAGGCCATGTCAGGTCCCTGTGATATATGCGGGGGCCATGTGGAAGTGGAAAGCATGGTGAATGATAGTCAGACTAGTTAGACACCAGTCTTGCGGTGTGGGGGGGTGTTAACCTCATAATGCTGACAGATTACAGATTTAAATATTTTAAATCTCACAGAGCACATGCTACTGGTGGTGAAGAGAGTGAAAATGAGTGCAGTAATGCAAGAGATTAGTAGAGATCCTTCCCCTCTCTCTCTCACTCACTCACACACACACACACACAAAAAATAAACCTCGTCACTGCCACCAGTTGGCCACCGTACTTTCATAGACCCCTGTGACACAAGTACACCCTTGTCTTGAACTACAGTTGCTCCCTTTTGCATGGTCCCTTCTTTCCTTTATCTTCTTCTTTTCTCTCTGCCTATGCCTGTGTGTATTTTGGGAAAACACACGCACACAAATCTGCTACCCTGGTAAACAAATATTGAAGTTTTTTTTTTTTTTTTTAAATATTTTGGATTTTGCCAAATCAGTGCTGACATTGAGTCCAGCATCAGTACCATGCTGCTTCTTCTTTCTTTCTATCCCAAGGCAAGTTGTAAATAATGTAGAAGCGTTTATTTATATCCTTTTTGTAAAAATCAGTTTTTAGGTAGGATGGCACCACATTTTTTTTACCTGTATTTGTGAAGAAGTGTAAAAAGATAAGGCATTAGGCACAGATGTGACTTGTTCAAAGCTCTGGATGACCAAGATATTGCCTATCTAGCATTTATTTTTCATTTTACCATTCTGGCTACAGAGGATCCTGGAGACCAAATAAAATATTATGTGTATCATAAATGTAAAGTACAAGAATGTGATGGCTCAGTCATTTTACCTCATAGCAAAAGGGCCTGTGGTTTGTCCCTGTGTGGATTATGTTGTTTCTTACTCTGGGCTGTAGCCAGAAATACTGCAGCCCCACTCCCCTAAGACGTTTTTGACTAGACTCCCAAAAAGTGAATAATGTGGGTTTTATTCCTGCATTCTCTTTATTCATTAAAGTGTTAATAATACAGTACATACATTTTCTGTAAATTAATCTCTTTAAATGTTTGTTTCAGAGCACTCTACCCAGTGCCAGAGATACAGTTCCTGCAGACAAATATTAAATCCTCTCATTTTAGCTTTTATTTTTTGGCCTAAAACAGTGAATTGTTAGAATATCAATTCTAAAAAAAATACTACTCTGTCTTAAAAAACTCAAATGTGTCATTTATGTGTAACTGTAGAGTGTAAACACCTCCTCAGGACATTTAAAAAAGCCCAGATTCCTAAAAACAATAGTGCGGACATGTCCTTGGTGTCTTTAGTGGTAGCTGCTGCGGCTCCGTCTTTACTAGCGCTCGCATTTCCTCCCACATTCCACATACATGCAAATCAGGTTGACTGGAGACTCAGAATTGCCGCTAGGTATGAATGTGAGAGTGAGTGGATGTCTGCATGTTAGCCCTTTGATGGGTGTCCACTGTGTCCTGTTACAGCAGTAGTATCCAATAACCTGAATAGGAATGTGCTACATACATACATTAAACAATATATGGATCACTAAATTCACTAAATAGCAGGCAACCAAATCTAATGAGATTCTCTTAACAGCGCTGCTGTGTTTTACAGTGTGGATGCTTTTTAAATGTGCCTTAATGACATTGTAAACCCTCTGCCATAACAGGATAGTACCTGCTTTGGGATTGGTTTATTTTGGTGCTTACATGTAGACCTGCTCCTGACTGTAATCTATTTATATCTCTTGCCAGCTTGGCAAAGTTTCCCGATAGCCTTTGGGGACAGAGAAATACCTCCATCAAACTTGGGGCCCATCTGTGCCCAGATTCTTCCCAAAAGGAGCCATCCTCCACAATTATAGCTTTCGTCCAATGATACCATCATCATGCCATCACTCTGTGTAAGAACAGGCTCCAGGAAATTGACTTGATATTAATCTGACAAAATTACGAAGAAAGGAAATTAGACTGGGGAATTTTCCCTGGCATTGATTTGGTTTTAAAGGTGGGATGCACACTTACACTCGGCTGTTGGAGCTTAAATAATAGAACATTTCGTTTATTGATTGTTTCAAATATTCTATGACAGAACACATCAAGCTTTAAGACCCATGCAAAATAGTTTATTTGACCCAATATGTTCTCTTGCTGCAGCTCATTACATTGATACAGATCCAGCATCACCTGAAAATCTGGGTCATTACAGAAATAGCCTTGTGGCTTACTCTCCCAAGATGGCAGCTCTGATGAATTGGTGGCTGTGGGTCACTATGACAATGGCTTGAGTAAAAAAGAAAAAATACACAAAAAAAACGTGGGCATGAAGGGAGGAGTGCAGGGTTTTGATGAGTTTCCTTGTTGGTTTGAGGTTTTTAATCTAGAGAAAGTTTTGATGTGGTGATGTGGGTGAATGCATAAGACTAGAGGGATCCTCTGGGCACTTTTCTGATCCTTTAAGTAGTGCAGATTTGAGGGTTTTGCTAAAACTGCCCAAATTACGTGCCCAAAATCCATAATCATATATTATTTGTGGAATGCTGTAACTATGTGGGATGCTATTTGGACCATGATTATTAATATGCTGTATTTTCATGGCCTAAAAGTGACATTTTGAACACAACTTTATTGTGTTTCTTATCCAGTTGAAACTTGGAGTTTTTTGTCTCTCGAGTCTCAACAACAGGAAGGTAGATTTGGGCTGAGAGACTACGGAGTTGTAGTTTCTCTCACAGGTCCTTTTGGCCCGCAACCACTGTGAATTTCAAGCGGATTTTAAGAACAAGTGTTGAATGACATAATAGTAGTGGGCAGTTCAGTCCTGAAGCTGAAGAGTGAAATGATACTGTTAGATAGAAATGGTTCTCTGAGAGTACCAGGAACGGAGAAGGGATCAGAGAGGATAAGAGCAAGGACAGAAGGAAGAGGTGAGATTGAAAAGAAACAAGAGGAAAATGGTTAGGTTGGAGAAAGGTAAGCCTGGATAAGCCTTTTGACAAGTGAGCTCTAGGTTGGAGAGAGCCAGTCAAACAAAAATCTGCCAAGTTTGTTTTATTCATGCTGTGGACAACTACAGCTTTACTATCTATCTTTTTTGTTGTTTTTTTTTTTTTGTTTTTTTTTTTACAGTGATACACAAACAACAAGCAGAATATAAATGCTACTGAATCGTATCCTGGAGTTTTTCCGCGCTCCCTCTTTTATGTGAAGATTTTTGATTGAGGCAGATCTCCCTGCCATGTTGAAAATTACTAAATGATTCAACGTTTTCTGACACCCCAGAATTTACTGGCATTCTCATCTCTTATTCCCTTTAATCACATCCTCTTCCAATCCAAACCTGCTTCACACACATTTCATGCATTTAAAATTCTACAGAAGCCCCCAACTCTGAAGCAAACAGTGACAATAAGCATTTATTGTTGAAGCTTTTTGGTAGCCTGGCACCCTGTAATATGTTAACTAATGGGATGTTGAATGGAGTTATTTGTAATTGCTGCTGAAGAATAACAATTCACCAAACAGGATATTGAATCTACATTCTTGGAGCCTCCTCTTGATTCGTACAACCATGCTATCTCCCAAAGTCTACATCTAAAATAAATTATTGAAAGGAAGAAGTATTGTGTACTTTGCACCCCATAAAGCATCAGAACTGTAAAATACAGTGCATTCAAGCGGTACTGTTAAACTGCTACACTACATGTTATTTGATTGGCTGTTGAAAAAGGAAAGTCATTAGCCAGCCTACACACTCACTTTCGCGCTGCACCCGAAGACTCCTCGGGGTTGATTCTAATGATACCCATGTGACTTATCCAGCAGATCCATGATCAGTGTGTGAAAAAAGGAATCCAGAACTGACCTAATAAGCCATATCTTTGCCTTTGTTTCCAACTGTGCTTTTTGAAAGAAGACGTTAGGAAGCACGAATGAGGAAACCTTATCACAAAAGACGTTGGAAATGTGACATATTTCCTCAGGGATAATTGTGCTTTGTGTCTCGGTGGCCCACTTTTCCTTCATATTGATGCTTTGCTGCACACGAATGACAAACAGCTGCATCACATGTAAAGGTCTTTCTAGTCAAATCCATTAGCAAAGGTCCAGAGCAGAGGACTTGAGAGCAGAGCATTCTCCATTGAGGAAATGTTTACTCTTTGCCTTTAATTGTTGAGTGCAGTGTGAAAGGACTTGTCAAATTGGGTTAAATGAGGATCCTCGTTTTCCCTTTTAATCTGAGACTTGCACCCCATACCCACGCAAAAACAAAACGCAGCTGAAGATAAAAAGCAGCCAAAACAAAACAGTAGAGCTTGGATGTAGTGGTGAATGGCTCATAGAGGATATTTATGTAATCTTGGGGCACCAGGGCTGACTCAAACCCGACTCAGAGCCGCTGTTGCAGAGAGAGGCCCAAGGACAGTAGCAAATTTTCTAAATCCCTGGTAGACACAGAAAGTTAAGACAAGCAGTGTTGCAATAAAACAAAGCCCAACCCATTTATCTGAGCATCCCACACAACCCCTGGCCCAGATTTACAGCCCCGGGCATCGAGAGCTACCAAATCTTCTGGCAGCCACCGCCGCAGATATTGATAGGAAGAGCAAGAATCCCACCAAGGAATTCTGAGCTGGAGGGGCTAACTTCCCAAAACATGAGCTGTCCTTTAATGGCTCAGAATCAACACACCAAAAGAGTATGATATAAAACATTATATCCTATAATCACGTTGTAAATTGGAATAAATTGTTCCTCATTGATTTTTGCTCTTTCTCTGAACTTGTCCAGCAAGTATCACATGCTATGTGGCATTAAGGGTTTATGGATTGTTTGACAAAGCTAGGTCTTTGATGAGCATTTGTACCCTCCGGAGAGAGAACACAGCCGCTATTCCATCAAGAGCAAAATGCCTGTTTGAAAACAAATAAAAAACAGGCCCTCTCTCATCATTAGATCTAAAGCACTTAATCCTGCACAGAAGCGGCTCTCCTCTTCTGCTAAAAACCTTTTCTTTGTATCCATTGCATATGGATTTCCTTGGTGGAGGATGTCTGCATACCAAGTTTGCTGATGCTAACCTCAGGGCAACCCTCGCCATCATGGCCCTCTTTAGGTTGTCCCAAGGGTGCGGCTACAAATACTTTTTAAAATTATTCAGAAGATAAAAAAAAGTGGCTTATGGATTACAGCGGTGAAAAGGAGTCTAGCGCTGAGATAGAAAAAAAGTATTAGTTATTGAAACAAATGCTTTTGTTCCTGAAAACTTAAAGCGCTGCACTTTGGTGCTGTCATATGTAGAATCTTTGAATAAAAGCTGCTGAGTGAAAGTTTTCTCTTGATTTATCGCTCCATTTTTTCTCTGCCAGCTCATAAAACACAGAAAAGGATAATAAAAATCACCTACACACACACAAATACAATCTGAGACACACCTACACAGGCCAGCATTTATGCCAGCTGGTGTTTCTGTTCACCACAGGGGTAAATGTTGGTCATAGGTGACGCACCATGTTGGCTCAGAGGGCTCCGCTTTTAGTGTCTGTGAAAATTGCGGGAAGGCCCTTGTAGTCACATGAAATTTTACAGCAGGCATGGAGGCACTTTCATTGTTGTGTTCGCTCCGCGCAGAAGCTCCAAGGCTCCTCAGCTAGAAAACAACAATGGCCTCGTTGTTCTGTCTCTACATTCATGCCTGGTAAAAGGAACGTAAAACTCTCTCTACCCCCCCACCCACCCCCACCCCTGCGAACCCCTGCTAGTTGCACTCGTATCGGCACAGTTCAGACACAGAGGAATAGTTTTCAAAGTGTCACCGTTTAGGGCATGGTTTGGATGTCAGCAGTTAAATGAATAAATAATGTGCCCTCAAGTTGCATTTGATGTAGCGGGATCTGATCTGATATGACTATTCACTAAAGCTAGCTAACATCCAGATGTTAGAGGAAAACCCTTTTTTTTCCCCCTCAGGTTGTTAATGAAACATGGAACAGGGAGGATGTTTGTAGCAGCTCCACCGACAAAAACATTAAGGACGGGGTTGAAAAAAGGCAGTTGAGAGCGAATTTGATTTGCGAATGTTGCGTCGTGTGCATGTGCAGACGCATGATCACACAGCGGAGTATGAGTGTACATACAGTATCTATCTACAGTATGTGTTGTCATTGCTCTGGGCTTCTTTAGTTCAAAGTAGGCACGGAATAGGAAGACAGATACAGTAGTAGCTCGCTATGCATGTTGTGTGCGGTTTTTGAGGAAGTGCAGACAACCCGAGGCCAAATTTGCCTGCAAGTGTTTGGACATGGCCTACTTTTAAGTGTGCAGTCATTAATGTGGTCTTCTACTCTGTTTTAAAAGCACACAAATGGGATTTTAATTCATACCCAGAGTTCCATACGCAGAGTGTCTGTGCTGGTTCTTTTCATTCCTTTAAATTCAGTGCTGTAGTTCAAGATAGTGTGTATGTATATAATCTGGATAAAAATATTATGGATTTCAGAAACAGTGACATCCTGTATGTGTGGCGCCTCGCTCTATGACCTTGAATACTCAGAGTAAGCTGCAGTGTCTGAGGATGTGCGTGTTTGGAACCGTAGTGGCCTACTCATGTCTCATGGACTTTGTAGTGCCTGTGTTTGAATAATGTCCTGCAGGAGACACTCTAAGTGCAACGTCTAGGACTCAGGCGTCAGCAGTAATATCAGGGCAACCTCTCCTCTCCTCTCCTCTGTGTGCAATGGCATGGGGGATATTACAGCATTAGAACGCATGAATTATAGCCCATATTGTTAGCTCAATGTCAGGGGACATAGACGTGTTTCTGGTACCACCATGGCATCAGTCAAAAGCTAGAATAGGAGAAACGGAGATTATGAAATGTGTTTTAAGTGTATCCCCGTGCACACTGTTTTGGGGCTGTGTTGATAAATTTAAGCCAATTTCACTGAATAATGCTGTATTGAATTAGGATGCCACATTTGTCACAAACTGTTGTGAGCTTAAGGCAGCTCCCCTGTTTGATCTGAAGGCTGCTGTGCTATCATAGAGCCAGGTACGACTGAGCGTTCAGTATCATAGTAAATGGATCTGTGCATTTCCCAAAGACCAGGGTGGTGGGTGGGAGATGGTGGTGGTGGTGGTGGTGGGGGAGAGAGAAAAAAAAACAACCGGTGCAATAACAAAGGATGCATTACCTAATAGATTTGGCAGAAATACAGAGTTCAGGGCGGTCTGATAAAGCTGGGTTACAGTACTTTAATCAATCACTAAGAACACGAGCCAATTTAGGAAGAAGCCTGACATTCAAGATAGGCTTTCAGACAGGATTAGAAATAGTGAATGGAGAGTAGGCATATCTGCCAGGGCGAGCCGAAAGGACTGTTGTCAGGGGACAGTGTTCCCTCCTCCATGTGTGATATTGAGGCATGTCTCTGCCTCACCCACACACCCAACCAATCCCCCATCCTCCCCCGCCCCCTCTTTTATATTTGAAAAGTCACATTCTGTCTTCTCAGCCTTGCCCCTCAGTTACACTTGTTTTTTTCCAGGAATGCAGATGAGTATTAGTAACAAGACAGCGTTGGTCGCCTCTGTTGTTTACTCTCTCCCTTCAAGAAAGGGCACTGTCATTTAAAATGTCCCTCAGAGCTCATCATCAGCTGGATTCTCTGGCCTGACTAATAATATCTGGAATATCAATGTGAACATGCAATGAGTGGAGCAGAGACGACTGCTTTTCTAAACAGACAACTGGGAGAGACACTGGAGGAAAAACAGCTGCTTTCTTTCCCTCCAGGAAATCTTTCTGGTGTCTCTTTTACCTAGTCACACACAATCTAGCTTGTTTATCTAGTCTGTAGCACTTTCAAATAACCGGACAGCAGGATCTCAGTTGAATTTCAGATTAGATGTTTTCAGACTGTGAGGCTAAAGCTGACCCTGTCCTCAAATTTTGAAATAAAATTAGCAATTTTCCAAAGCTTAAGGATCCCCTGAGGGGAAATCCTAGCCTTTAGCTTCAGCCCCAGCCCTATAGCCTGTGCTGGATCAATGGGGGAAAGCCGCCAGGGACTGCGATGGTGCTGGATAAGGGGATGGTTCAGCTGTGGTGATTGATATCACCTCACTAATCCCTCTACATCTCTTCTAAATCCACCTGGCTGTAGCTCTGAATGAGCCTGTAATGCGATGAATTAAGATTTAAATGCTCAAAACCACATTTACATTTCTGTCATATTTTTAAATTTCAACATAATGAATGTACAATGTAATTCAGGAAGGAAGTCTTTTTTTTAATGATATTTTGTAGGTTTTTATTTACATTTATAGATCTGTATTAAAGCTCTCCTGATGCTGAGTGCAATGCATTTTCTTTTCAATATGTGAATGCATTCCCCAGTAAAGCAGGCTTTCTCTGAAATGTCAAAGACCAGTATGTCATATTATTCATCTGAATATGACAGTACTATTAATTTCTTAAACACCTCTTATTAATGGCAGATAGAGGCCATGTGGTGCAGCATGTGTTTATTTGGTCTTTGTTTACTCTGAAGATGAAGGTCACCCCCTCATTAGTGCAGCAGCATCTTTTTTGATGTTGTGATATACATAGTAATCAAGTGTGGCTCACATCGCTGTTTAGTGTTGACCTTTAGTTAAAAGCACATCACTGTTGGGTCGGTTTGAAACTTAATTATGCTCCCATGAAACTCCAGGCACCATGTACAGTGGACAGACCTCATTTATTCTGTTGTTATTAGGCTACAGTAACCCTGTGCTCCCTCTGTAAATAGGGCCCACACCATAATGCTTATGAATCCATTATGTAGTAAATAAAATAGATGCTGCGGGTTTTGCTGTGTCAAGCGCACTTGCGTACATCTCGGGCTTTCAGCTATGTATTCAGAAATCCTGCTTGTCACACAACAATACACTCTGGCACCTCTCACTTCTCCGCAACTACCAGGCATTTGCATGTCAATAGCATCATTCTACCACTGTGCGTTTGGCATTTGTGAATACCCTGCAAGGAAGCCAAGTAGTCAGGGCCTTTGAAAAAGAAACATCAGAACAATGTGCAATGCTGCGTTCATTAACACGTTACTTTCTCAAAATCCATCGCGGCTTAATTGATCATCAATCACAATTAAGGACTCTTAAACGTACATTTCAGGGGCCGTTTTAAAAGTATGTGCAACATTTCAGCGCGTGCCTCAAGGGAAAAGGTGAAGCTAAAAAACTGCTGTATACGACACAATAAAGTTCTTTTAAAGGAAAGACACAGTGTGATACTTTTAGATCAGAACAAATTAATTAATTTGTGTTCTTACATGAAGTCTAGAGTCTAACACCATATTTTACCTGAACGTGGAATATCTCTGTTTGCACATTAGTATAACAGCTAAGGCACCTAATGCATTATTAGCTCATTAATTTTACAGGCAGCATCTGGGTCATGTCTCTGCTTGGTATATGTATGCTTCTGTGGAGCCCTTTCACACCGAATGATAAAGCTGATCTTTCAATTTTCAATGGGAACTGCAGCCTACTTACCTTAAATTAAATATGTTATTTAGCTTATTAGGCCATGGAAAGATTCATTTTCTCAGCATACTTACAGAATGTGTTTTACATGCCCACACATACAGCGCATGCACATGCACAGAGCTATTACATTTCACAGTACAGCCCAAACAGCTTTCATTTTTATTGTAATAAATTAAATTAATTTCACATTCTTCTGGACAAGTTGATCTGAATTTTTAATCTTTGTCTGCAGAAAAATATAATTCCCATTGCAGTGGATGAAAGTGGTGAATTACATGTACTCAGTGCAGGGCTCTGCTGCTTTTTAAAATGATGCATAGCTAAGTGTTGTCCTCAGGATGATCAGCTCTTCAAAGGTCTTGGCTTTGTATGGTTTATGAGGATGCCTGTGTTTGTGTTTTAGTTTCTGTAATAGGGGGTGGTGTGTGGCAAGGACATTACAACTGCAAGAATTAATTTTCTCTGTTCCTCCCAGGAAATGTCCAAGAAATTGTCGACATTACTGCATCGTAAATTACCCACATAATCCCAGTTTTAGATGTATATTATATACTATTCATTGTAAACACAATCTAAATCATGTTATCATGAGAACCATTCTTAAGGCCCAGAGGAGCTGTTTTGTTCATTTTAAATAATTGCTCACCAGTGTGGGTTACTCTTACTTGCATATCTGTGTTTGATGCTGGCTCTGCAAATGCTTATTGAGGCCAAGGACAACTGCATGGTCTCTTTAACCCAGAGTAAAAGTAAAAGAGTCAATACTAGCCATAGGAGCTGATCCATCTAAGATTTTATAATGCAGTGCCAATGAACTTGGAACCCAGAGTGTGAGAGATCAAATCCCCATTGTAATTACTAGCCAGACCTCAATTAACTCACAGCAAACCCTCAGTTCAATTCTATATGTTTGTGAGGTGTTAATGGCTGCTTAAAGAAAAATGTTTCCCCCGCTCCCATCCCTGTCAATTCTTTGGTATTTGTGATCCACTTGGATCAATGTTAAATGCACTGCATATTGTTAGATACATTACTTAAAATGACATACTTTAAGCATTCAATACAGAGCTTAAATTGGAAATAACCCATTTATCCCAAAGATATCCTCATTAATCTCAAACTATAATCGATCGGTGTAAATGTGAGTGAGTCTCTTTTCAGGCAGTAACTCTGATAACTGGCAGGGAACTCCATGACAAGCAGCGTTTAGACCAAAGAGTGGAGCAGGAGTAATACACAGCAGTTCACGTTTGAAGTGATTGTCATAAACTTTGATTTGCTTTATATACGTAGTGCCATGCCAGCGCTGTTCAGGTTCCTTGCACTTGCCTGAATTTTATTAGGGATGCATCCCAGAAGGCAAAAAATCCATCCTCCTATCCACTGTAAGCCAGAAATTGATGTTAGTGCTGCCATGTTATATGTGCTGTCCTCACAGTGGAGGAGATGAGAGGAGCTGCTTGAAATATTTACTGAATTCTCCTTGGTAGGCTCGAGTGTATCCTCTCTGGGAATTCAATCATGTTTCACATGTGCCCACTGAGTCCAATCAAATGTGTTCCCACTTCACAGATGTAGGATGATTTGACCATCAAGTAGGAAACACGGCATTCAGAAAGGTATCAGTATAGTAGTCCATACATTGACGATCTGATTCTGCTGATAATTGACACTTGTGTGATAATACATCTGATGAAAATGCTCTTGTAGTGGATACTTATGCAGTACTGATGCTGATTATGTGAAAGCCTTAGAAATTCTTTTTATTTATCCTCTCCTCAACTTTCTCATGAGCAGTGTTTTGAAGTCTACAGCCATGCTAGTAGCTCTGTGAGGCTATACTTAAGCATGTTGGTGCCTTAAGATAAAAATAAAATCAGAAAGCTAACATGCTAGTGATGACAATGTTACTATGTTGCACCATCTTCTTTAAGTGTTACTATGTGCTTGCTAATTAGCTGGTAGAAAGTCAGAGAGTAGAGAGTCATTGGGATTCATTCATTCATTCACCACTGATGGCTTTACCAAACACAGTCCATACAATAACTGTCTTGACATGAAATCATAAAAAGACAAGAAAGCCAACCTAGTGGTAAAAGTCAAAAATCAATTAATCATCAATGAGTGATGAGTTATAATTATTAGATTCAAAGAATTCAGAATTTATCTACTTCTATTTAAAAATGGATATTCAACCTTTTTAACTATTGATGAAAATGTGTATTCATTTGAGGATGTTGTGAAAGGTGGTCTGCAATGTCATACATTCTGGAAACCGGAAAGACCCTCAGACACTGCTGCAATGGCAACTAGATAGCCAAAAACATTAGGTGAATAAAGCATGGTGTACAGGAGAAGAGACATGCAACGTGTTTTAAAGTCAAGGAAAATTAATGGCTGGACAAAATTTCATGGCAATCCATCCAGTGGTTGTTAAGATATACCAATCCAGACTGACCAACAGGCCAACAGACAGACAGAGAGCGCTATCCTTAGGTTAGCAATTCTCCAAAATTCATAATATATTCATGTATAATGCTACTATATGGTTGAGAACTCCAATAATGTAACATCATAGACATCCAGTAGGAAATATTGTAATGGATAATGTAAAATGTGTAATATAAACAAAATCATCAATTATATCTGGCCTTGTTTTTGGCCAATGATTTGGCCAATTCTGAAGACAGACACCCTCATCATCTTGTTGCTCTTTGGTTAACAGCAGTTTGGAGCTGTGCTGGCAGGGTGATAGAAATTACACACCAAACACTTCGTCAAGAGAACAGATCCCACCCTGCAAACGGCATCTGTGGGAGCTTGGATAATGAGTATGCCATGTGTAAAGCCTTAATGTGTTTACATACAGCTAGATTAGAGACGGACCCAATACTTGCCCCTGCGGTTTCTCAAAGAATCCCTGTGGGCTACTTGAGTGATTAGCTACTTTGAGTTTTTTCAGTAGAAGTGTCTAGTGGGACTCTGCAGTGGATCAATAGGAGTTTGGATGATGAACTGTTGGGGAAATTTCTTTATTTATCATTTTTTAAATGTAAGCTCCTCAGTATTTTTCCATCTAATTGAGTCAGTTAGCTTTGATTAATATCCCTGTGCCCCCACATATTGTTGCACATATCGTATTACTGCCTTAACTGTATCTGACATTCAGAGGCGTGCACACCCAGTCAAGAGAATGAGAGGCAATATAGATGTAGGAACAGGCCCACTGCCTCGACTTTCAGCTTTAGGACTTCTAGATCAAATCTGTCCCTATCATTTTAGTCACGAAGAGCAAACAGTTGTTTCAAGCACCGTCAGCAGTTAGCAGAATGGTCATTATTTATTTGCTGTGCAGACACAGTATCCATCTCAACATGTGCTCACCTGGAATCTGTCTTTATTTGGCCTGCCAAGCTCACCCCTCCATGTTTCCTTGGCCGTTTGGCTGATAATGATACTCATGGCAGCCTTTATCCGGCAGCCAGGAGAAGGGGTGGAGACACAGCTTAGCAGGCAGCCACAGCAGCAGTGCCGTCATTCCTCACCATCTCCCTTTTGCTTCTTTAAAAATATGTCAGCATCACCGTGGTGATTAGCAGTCAGAATGTACTGCGTCTTTGTCCTTGATTTAATGCCAAATCTCCTAAGTAATAATGACTGCACAGGCTCCGACTCTGACGGAAAAGGCAAAGGAATGGAAGAGTGGGCCCTCATCCCTCACTGTTATAGTGGCACTGGTTCCCAGCAGGAGCCTTATGAAGCTGCAGTTTGGTTTTGACATTTTGTGAATGTTGTTTCTGAAACATGCCAATCTCCTTGATTTAATATGGCATGCTGTTGTTCGTCAAGCCCAGGAGCTTATATAAAGAGTGTGCCTGCATGGGGAGACGTGCAGTATGTGTGTGTACATTCATTATTGATTTTGCTGTGTGTTGAAATCCATGTTTGCCAATCAGAAATAAACATGTGTAAACAGACAATTTACACATATATTTTCCACATTATTGACACAAAGGCCAGAGAGCAAGCCTACCATAAGTGTAGCTTGTCTCAAAATGGAGCCTTCACACATGTAGATTGGTGTCTTGCTGGAGCACAAATGGAAGGCGAAGACACTAAATTAACTTCTTGTATTTGCCTCTCACATTTTAATGAGTTCAGCTGAGGTAACCGCCTGAGTACATAGGTTTCTGTCTTCTGGTTCCTGTCTTGTTGCCTGTCTCTTATCATTTCTATAATGGCACGTTCAGCCTTGGTTATAATGTAACAGCACTAGAAGCATTTGTAATCAGTGATTGCACTCTTTCAGGTCAGGATGGCTCACTTCATTTGAAGTTAGATGTTCTAGAGGACTAATGCAGCTTTGTGAATGCCTTTGTTGCAGACTGGCTACTATAATAACAGAGCGGGGACAGTCAGAAGCCCCATCTACTCAGAACTCTTATTGGTTCCTTTTTTATCAGAGTCCATTCAGCGTCTCTCTAAGGGATGTCGGGGCGTAGGAGTACATTTGGCTCTGTGCTCAGACTTTTATTGCGATGCAGAGATCTCTCTGCTGTAGGAGAACAAAGGGTCTTCTACAGTAAGTGTACACGGCTGTGGGCTCGGACCAAAATGAAGAGGAACAAAGTCTGTGTATTTCCTTCTAAATATGGGATTTGTATGGGGGCAACTCACATGTTGTACCATTGGGGGTGCTTTTGAATAATGATGAATAGGGATTGGACATCCGGAATTTAACATGTCCTATTAATCAGGGACCAGAGAATTGGGTAGGAGGGTGTTTAACAGCGTGTACTTGGTGGAGTGCCGTCTTGCATTAAGGGCTAATAACCTCCCTTAGAGTCAGCACAGCACCCATACCACGCTCCCTCCCCCCACCGCCCCCTCCTCCTCCTCCTCTCCTCCCCTCCCTGCCTCCATCGCCCCAGTTGTATTTATTACGGGCTGCAAGGCCACGGTGATGAGACGATCAATATTTCTGGGATGATGAGGGAGAACTCATGCAATCTCTCTCTCTGTTCCTCCCTTGGCAGCGCTTCAGCAGGTAGAGAGATCAAAGCAGAGAGGACCTCTGAGATGGTGTTGGAGGGGAGACTGATGAAGTCCTCTGTGCTGTGTGTCCTCTAAACACACACACTCCATCACACTGTCCTATGTCCTTGCTATGTCCTGATTAAAAAGTTTGACCTGATGTATTTTATCTCGAGTAGAATTAGTGTTTTCACATTTATTCTGCTGCCGTGTGCACAGATCTAAACAGAAATAACTCCAGTTAAAATAGAAATGGAAAATCATGTGTCTGTGCATCAGTGTCTACTGGGAACTGTAAGGTGCCCTTTTGAAAACCTCCTTTCGGACAGACATCTTTCTCTGCTCAGGGGATCAATTTGCAGAACTCTTCACCCACAGAACTCATAATGGATCATAAATGTGGTCAATTTGAATTCAAGTTGTAACTGTTTTTTGTGAAGGATGTGGGCAATCAGGTGCCTTTTTATTAGATTTTAATGGTTCTTTTACAATCACCCAGTTAAAATTAATGCAGTCCAATACCACAGTTTTGCAACATATCCTGCCTTTATCAAGGTTAGGTCAGTTTTTGCTAAATATAATAATAATAATAATGATAATAATAATTGATAACTGATATACAGCATTATAAAGGGGGTGGTATGAATAAGGTGGGGAGTATAACACAATACAGTTCAACAGCATCACAAACCACATTCTCTAAAAAGAGTATAAAGTTGAATCAGTGCCTACCAGTTTCAAGTAAACTGAACATTATAGCCTTCATGATAGTAATATACAGTGCAGGGCTGTAGTATTAAAGTGAGGTAGTTTGTGATGAGTATATTGTATTACTGGTTGTGTTTTGTGTCTGTGGGTGTTTTCTTGTTGAGCTGCATGGATTCTTATAGATTAAGGTCCATATAGATTCAAGTGAGTAACACATTTGTGAGTGCTATGTACTCGTCTTTTATAAAATCAGAAATGAAATGAAATACTATTGTTCGTTATAAGAGTATATGGCAGTAATGTGTGCTAAGTTTCCTGTCTATGCTAAAGGGATCCTGGTGAGCAAGGAAGGGACTTTGTCAGAGTGACTTTTCTAGCATTTTGAAGCCTTTGCCAGCCCTTGGCCCCCAGCAATGCATGCCTTTTAGTCCCCAGATTGGATATGGATGGCTTTTCATGTATTATCACTTAGCAGGTGCTCAGCATGCCAGAGTCCCTGAGCAGAATTGTCCACTGCACATGTTCCCATTTACACATGTATTGGCAAAGGTGGGCTCATATTGCAGTATTTACAAAATGTATGTACGTGTTTTTTTTATATGAAGCGAGGGCTTCCGAGTACATGTCTGGCTTCCATTGGCAGGCTTTCCACTGATCCACCACTGTAGCAGATGGGAATAGCTGCCTAGCGATAACAGCACCTCCAGGAAAATCAGGATTGCTTTCTCTCAGTGGTTAGTGGCCCTCCAATGGCTGCTGATACATTATAAATCATTTACACAGTCATTTTGGATTGCAATATCCTCCTCTAAATGCTGGCTTTTCTTCTCCATTGTTATTAGAACGAACTCTGCAGTAGGCGCACAAGGCTGAGGGGGACCCTAAGCCACAGAAATTGAAAATTGATCAGGCAGTGTGGGAAGGTGTTGTTGCTGGTGCCACTGGCTCACCCTGGGACTGCTGATTAGCATTTGCAGCACTGGCACTGGAGCTGCCTGTAACTACATCATCCTCTGCCCCTTCTTGTGTTCATCCCCCCAAACAAGTGATCTCTTGTAAGCGCAAACAACAGAATTGAAATTTAAATTCTTTGTTCATATCTCTTGCAAAGGAAGATGCTGTATGACATTAAGCAGGACATTAAACTTTTATCATGTTATTATGTTCCTGTGTATGACTCTTGCTGCTGTTTTAGCAAATGCCATTATTAATTTATTTATTAATTTAACGTTGGAGAGTAATTACCCACCTGACAGTTGATGCCTTTCACATTTCAATTGTCCTATTAGCATTATTAGGCACATCTTGACAAGTTGTCCAACAGTTAATTGCAATATCCAAGTCAAAGGCAGGTTCTTGATTATGTGGATTGATGATAGCACTAAGAGCTCTGTCATGTTTATGTGGGCTGCTTTATGTCATGTCAGAAAAGGACTCCACAAGTCAATAAAAATGACGGACTAAAAATGGAAGTAAACTGGTGTGCTGTCAGGGAACTGTCATTAATTTTCCTGTCTTCTTGTGTTGCAGCACGGGCTAGAAGATCTGACGAGCAGAAAGAGGACATTGAATAAGGACCTTGCTGCGGAGAGGAACTGCATAACTGTGACCGTTTCTCCTCGCCTGTAAGCCGGCGGGCTCCAGTATCACAGCTGATGACTGTCCCTCAGGTGGCTGGACTGCAGGGCTGAGCGGGAAGCCTGTGTGTTTCGCTGAGGGGGGGGGGCCGCCCCGGCTTGTATGTTGGTCACTTGCAGTTGCACTCGCTCACAAGGACCATGTGGTTTTCTCCAAGGAGAAGTTGTCTCCCCTCGCAGAACTGGAAAGGTGCCCACAGTTGCACCAATTTCAGGGTGTCCTTGTGGGTATTAAGTTTTTGTTGGTGCTTCGCGGCCGTGAGAGGTCAGAACTACCACCCCACTGTGAACACACAGTATGGGAAACTCCGAGGGGTGAGGGTGCCACTGCCTAGTGAGATTCTGGGGCCGGTGGACCAGTATCTGGGGGTCCCATATGCCGCCTCCCCAGTGGGCGAAAAACGCTTCATGCCCCCCGAGCCTCCTTCTTCCTGGTCAGGGATCAAGAATGCCACCCATTTTGCTCCTGTCTGTCCTCAAAATATTCACAATGCTGTGCCAGAGATCATGATGCCAATATGGTTCACCTTCAACCTGGATATAGTTACCACGTATATACAGGATCAACACGAGGATTGTCTTTATTTAAACATCTATGTTCCAACAGAGGATGGTGAGTGTGTCGAGTATCCAGGACGAACCAAACCTCTCCTCTGTCTCTACCTCCTTCTCTTTCTGTCTCTTCTCTAAAATCTTGTGTCACCTCTGTATTTTGCGCGGAGCATGACCTGTTGTCTGGCGCATGCTGTGTCCGTGTCCATCATCTCAACCTCCCATCTTGACTTGATCTTTCATTTAGTCTTTTCATCAACTCTCCCCTTCCATGCCACTGTTAGAGGTTCCTCTTTTGATGACTAAATGACTTATTGATATGACTGAATAAAAAAAAGAAAGAAAAAGAAATCTAATCATACAAGAAACAGATTGGAAATACTTGGTGCACCTTCCTACCCTCACTGTCTTGACTGTTCTGGGGATTTTTAGCCATTAAGTGATTAGTAGCCTGCCTCATAAGTGAATGATCTACTGTAGGGTTGGTGAAATATTCTATCTGGTACACGAGAGGCCTGTGGCATCAGCCTGACCTATGTAAGACCCTTTACTCTCCTGGCTTCATCCAGTTTGTCCTTGCACAAAGCTGAACGCAAGAGAAGGTTTTGTGCAAAAGGCAAACACAGATTGGGCTCTACCATGACTAAAAGTCCTGAACAAGTTTTAGATTTCTTGATGTTGACTCTCTTAAATGGCCCCCATTATTTCACCACTTGAAGGAGACCCACACAGGAAAATAGGGCTTGAAATGTTAAGTGCTCTGAGAATCAAATGGGCAAAGTCAAATAACACTTCCACTTTACAGATTAGGACATGAACAGCAAAACTTTGGAACTGTAGCCTCTCTGCCTTCTGTGTGGCTGTAATGGGTCTTAAATAGAAGTGCATGTGAATATGGGCTTCCTGTGTCCCAGGATGCAGCAAATTCATTCCACCATTTTGGAATATTTCTGCAGCAACACCCCCAGTTACTTTCTCAACAGGTCCTCTGTTGTTCTTGTTGTTGATGATGACTGGGAGTGGGGTGGGAGGAGGAGGGTGAAGAGGGTGAAGAAGGGAGGGCAGGGGTGGGGGTGGGGTGTGGGGGGGTCTGACTCAGTCTGAGTTGTTGCATGTCACATGCGATCTTTTTCCAGAGCTCTCTGTTATTTTGTAGTTTTTCCATTCATTTTACAGTCAAAAGAATATCCAAGGAATGTGCCAGGAAACCCAACAAGAAAATGTGTAGAAAAGGAGGTATGTAAAAACAAAAAAAAAAAAAAAAAGAAAAGAAAAGAAAAGAAAAAAGCCAACATGGAACGAAAGAGAGGAATTGAAAGAGTGAAAGAGAGAGGAGAGTGATGGGTGCATCCTCCCAAAGCCGCCAATATCACCACCTATCAACTCCCAAATCAAAGTGCTAATTGGGATGAACGTGGGACTTGTGACTCAGATCAACCTTGACATGAGTGTGAGAGATGAGTGAGTGGTTGTGCTGTGTTGCATGTGTGTGTGTGTGTGTGTGTGTGTGTGTGCATGCATGCTATGGTGTGATTTTACTAGGAGAGTGAATGTCGAGTGAAAATGCAGGTCCCTAAATAAATAATGGAGCTTTGTAAAGCAATAGATCATGATGTCTAAGAATAACATGTATTTTTTTATTTTTATTTTCTTGTATGGCTTGTTCATGTTTAAGTATTAAGTTAAGATTTTAAATTTAAATACAACTGTTGATTAAATCAGAGGCATGAGTGCTACTTTGAAATGCTAGAACATAAAATTTGACTTGGTATGCAAAGAACTTTAGTCATGTTTCAGACTGCTCTGACAGCACTTAAGACACCAGCTTATTGGAAGTATTTGTCAAACACGACACCTGGAAGCGCCAGAGCCTTAGCCGTTGATTAAATTTATACTAAAAAGTGGAGGACCACCTTTCTCTTGAATTTATTATTCACAATTGTTCAAATAGGGGGGTTGGAGGGGGTATTTTATTGGCATGACAGCTTTTATCTATCCATGTGGCAAATGTTCAAACACACTGCGATGGAGAAACACAGTCCAATTTCATTAGCAGCAGCTAAAATCTCACTGTTGGTAACAACAGAGCACTAATTTTCTAAGCCTGCCTGAAGGCACTGGAGCACTTTCAGAGTAGCCTTAAGACTGTGATCCTGAGCATATCTCGCTCCGCAGTACAGATTCAGTTTCAGCTGGGAGACCTCTGCTGTTGATTTCCACGGAGGCAGGAGGCAGCTATTGGCCTCACTCTGTGTGCTCGTACATTCTGCTTTGGTAAACCAATTTTGTGAGAGACAGACTGGCCCTCCAGGCACTTCTGCTTCTGAATTAGTCCCAGTTGTGGAATATACACAGAGATATCTCTTTAATATTCCCCTTCCACTTGGAATTTTTCAATTATCTTCCCCATGTTTGGTAATGAGAAAATGGTTTATCATAAGTTTCATATGTTGGTTTTGTGACACATTATTGTGCAGAGAGGTGATTGTTGCATAGCTCCTCTGTTGCTATAAACATGAAGGTTGTAATTTTCAGTCTCATTGGAAACTCTCTTTTTATTTCAATTGCACCTTTTTTAAACTGCTTCTGCTAATCTTGGCTTATGTTGAATTAGCAGTGCAAATGAAGCATAATTTATCCTTCTTAGGCAATGTAGAAAGCAACCTCTGAAGTATGCTTTGGTTTTGGTTAAATGTTTCTAACAAGGAAGTTAAAGTCTTGTTTGACAAATTCAGAGTGAATTGAGAAATAGTTTAGCAGTTCATCAGTTCCCTTATTAAAGATTTTAATTGGTGTCATTTCCACAGTTAGATCTATTTCATAGCATTGTAAATACTAATGGGGTTATATTTTTTATATTTAGAAAAATGCAAAGCTTTAAACAGAGAACTGTATAATGAAACAGAGTCATACACACTGTGCATATTCAGTACTAATAACATACCAATCACCAATTTTATACCAGTTTCTATCACTATGAATGTACTTCCTCTGGAGGAAAGAGTGAGTAATTTAAAAAAAGTACTGTATTTGACTCTTGATGAAATGGTTGTATGATTGTTGCCAAGCAACAGCATGCAGTTGTGACGAAAGCAGAGTAAATGGCCCTCTTACCTAATGTGAAGCACCTTTGTTGCAATGGTGATGCAGATGAAGGAAGAAAACTACATTACTCATGAACCTCTGTAAAATGCATCGCACGTGATCTTTTTAGATTCATTTGTTTTACAGGAAGAGATCAGTATGTAATGCTATGTAAAGTGTAGAGCATGTGTAAATATAGAAGATAATCTTCAAGTTAGGAGTGGTATTTAGAAAATGTTTTTAGAAATGGGTTTTAAAGGATTAATTCTCATCTTACATCTGAGAAAGTCTTTCCTATACATCCTGTGCTGTTAGCATCCTACTGGACATTGTTCAGGGAAACTACTTGATTCAAAGATGTGGTTCATTTTCCTCCGTTAAACATGACGAAAGCCTCACAGACTTTAAACCGCAGAGTAGTACCCTAACAAAAGATCAAAGACATACGCATTCAAAAATGGTTCAAGACAAAGTTGTAGTAGCGGCTCCTTTTTTTCAGTAAGGTTGGTTGTTATTCAGAGCCATAGTTGTTGTGCAGCTAATTCTGGCAGTGCTAACTCAACAGAGCATTGGTCTTTGTTCAGAAACAATTTGATGTTTACACTGTATAAAACATCATTTGGAGAATGGCTGCCCCTTCTTTTGATAGACTGGTGCAGCACCGCATGTCTAAGATGTCTGAGCAGGTAGTGGCCGAGATCACGTGGAGGTGAGCTAATGTGCAAGATCAGCACCAATGCCCACTATTCTCCCTGTCACTCTCTCAGGAGTGGCCTTATAGTGCGCACACACACACACACACACACACATAGCACAGAGCAGTGACAGAGTTAGAGACATTGGAGCCTTGGTTATATCACTCAGTCATTTTCTCTGCTCTGAGTCAGAGTGAATGGAGTGAAGAGAGAGGTAATGATGTGCAGGGACACAGCTAAGCACTGTTCAGCCTCAGAGTGTTAGATTGGCTTGAGTTGGGTCAATTTTGTGAGGACAATCCCTGATGAGGTCAATCTTCATCTTTAAAAGAGGTTTACATTGTTAAATTGATTGACAAACTTTAAAAGAGATCCATAAAATCACATGCTTTTGATGAGATCCTCATTGAAGCAGAGTTCTGGCGATGAAGTGCACTCACTGTGCTGCATGCTGCCTGTTTATATAATATGCACATAATTTTCTACAAGATTTTACAGCATGTCTCTTTCACTGCTTGTAACCAGCTTGTAAAACCTGTCCTCAGAGTCCTTCACACTGGTCTCTCTGAATAACACTGCTTCTGAGAGATGCTCCGAGATCAACCTCCCTGACTCCTAAATTCGTCCCTCATCGTGAGTCTATTTGAGATAAGTGCAGCGAAATCTGTTGTACGTTTTGGCTTGATTTGAACCACTCAACTATCATTCCTATGCAGCCCTCACAGGCAGCAGGCTGCCATGTGTTACGCAGCCTGGTGCCAGTAGTGAACAGCCCAATCAGTTGCCAAACCTGTAGATTAACTACCCCGGCAGAAACACTGGACATTTTTTCCTCTTACCAGATGACCTCCAGATGCTAGAGAGCTGCAAAAACTGCAAAAGAGACTCAATGCTGGTTAGACTGCGTCTGGGCCATCGGCAGACAGTAACACACCATGGTAATCCCGTTGGTTGGCCGACTCAACCCTGCCTCAGGGAAGGAGGGGCTACTCCCTGAGTGCTGCCGAGGAAATCTGTACGCCAAGCAGACACGGCAAAAACTTTCCAAGAAGACAAGAACAAATATTGGCTTGTGCGATTTGAAAACAGAGCAGATGTCTGCCTTTGTTTGATAGAAAATGACTTCTATGATTTTCTGCTATCATATATCTGGGGCAGCTGATGACCCCAGTGAGCAGAGGCTGGGTGACGGGCCCAGTCGCACTGAGTTGAAATGCAAGACGCAACCTAAGCAGGAAGTTTCTATTCAGAGGCCTCCTGCTGCTGTGCTGTCCAGCTTCCACAGTCAATCCAAGGCTCAATATCTCTGTTCTGTGCTTTGTTTATCCCAAACTAAAAAGAAATAGAGGACACAGCCTGTGGAGTCCTAAAGCCCATTTAAAGGGGAAAACACAGTTTGTTGCATCTTGTATCCCTTGTTAGTTTAGGCCTAGCCTCTTGAGCCCCTGAAAATTTGCCTAAAGTGGAGTGAATTATTCACACCCATGTTTTCATGGCTGCACCATTTCATACACATTTTCCTGAAATTCAGCCTGACATGCTTGGTATCTTTATAAAACATTATCATTTTGAATCTGTGGTTTTTAACAGTGCTTTGCAGCACATCATGCATTTGTGATGATACACCTGTCAGTGCATTTGGCAGGGATGAAAAGGTTGAAAGTTGCCCTGTGGAGTTTTCTTGCAAACAAACAAAAATGATATTTATATTAAGTATTTCTCACCAAAGGGCATTGCTTATGTCCTCAAGGTCTAGTGAAGGCGTTGAGCACATTTCCCTCACCATAAAACATCTGCGAAGCTGATTTTTTAAAAACGTGCATTGTTTAAATCAGCGTCTGCTTGCTTGCAGTCTTTATCTTCACTGCCTTTGCTGGAGCTGTGCCACATTTCTGCATGTTTTATTGCCACCAAATGTAGAGTCAGTAGAACGGCGAGATGTGCGTCCTCGTGAACTTGCATGATGCAAAAAAAAAAAAAAAAAAAAAAAAATGGGGACCCGCTCGTAAAAACACAGCTCCATGGCACTACTGTGGCAGGAAACAAATCCGCAGGGGTACCTTTAACCACCTCTGTGTATTGTTGTCAGTTTAAATTTTAAAGCATCTGTGTGTTAAATATTTCAATTCTTGAAATTGTTCTATGAAAGGCTACATACCTGCATTGTTCTGGCTTCCAAAGGCTTTGAATGAGTCTGAAATCAGCAATGATGCATATTCAGGGGTGGTGCCGCTTATTTAAATAACTGTTGTGTCTGACAGATGCTTAAGAAGCTTAAAGCCTGGTGAGTCTTGATTGTTTTTGTAAGATATTTGTGCAGTGTAGGCTTTTTCGCTTAATATAGGGAATAAATGGTTCATTAGGGACCAAGAATAAAGGTAAGAGACCCAAGTGTGAAGCCTGTGGTCTCAGTTAAACATGTCTCTTTCCATTATCAAGGTGCAGACAGTCAGAAAGACAGCTTGGCTGCCTTTTATTTATTTATTTTTATTTATTTATTTTTTTTTTTGGGAACAGCTGAAGCGCAGTGTGAGTTTTGGCTGTCCTTTACTGCAGGATTACAGCCTCCTTAACCTTTTAGCTGCATTCTCCATCATTCTCT
This sequence comes from Lates calcarifer, assembly GCF_001640805.2. NCBI lineage: Eukaryota > Metazoa > Chordata > Actinopteri > Centropomidae > Lates > Lates calcarifer. The sequence goes on from NC_066840.1 coordinate 8,628,449, forward strand.
CTTATGTGTCCCTCCCAAGCTGTTCCTTAACCTCTACACTGGGAGACAGATTGAGAGAGATGGAGATAGACGGAGAGAGAAAGACGCGGAGAGCAGGAAGACGGGAAGAGAGACAGATCTAGGCACTCTGAAAGAGAAAAATGGCCACCTGAGGATTAGAGACTGAATATAACTGCTCTAAATTGTCAAGGCTGCAACATTTCACATTTCACTAAGTCCCTTTCCACATTCTGACCTTTCTGATATTTAACTCCAAGGCCCATCTATTGTCAGCGAACCTTTTTTCCAGCAAAGGAAAGGCAGTTAACATTCAGCCTTTCCACGATGTATTGAGTGAATTGTGGATTCAGTCAAGAAGTCTCTAGAGACTGGGAGCACTCTATATCTGTGTGTGTGTGTGTGAGTGTGTGTGCGGGTGTGTACATATGTGTGCATGTTTGGGTTTATTCATGTAAAACTCCACAGCCAACTACTACACAGCCTTTTGTTTGCAATTTCATCCTGTTGAAATGTAAAAATTTCAATACCCTTTATGTAACAAGTAAGCCCATCAAATGCAGTTTCTTTGAACCTGATTTGATAAATGCGACAGGTCTCTATTTTGCTTGTCAAGGAACATGAATAATAGCTGTTAGTCTAGATGCCGTCTGTTTTGAAGTGATGCAAATATTGACTCCAGGAGGCTGGCTACGCAAAAAGAAACTTGCCAATTTATCTGAGTTTTATTTTAATGTCACACTCTTTGGCTGCGACATCACTTTAAAAGATTCAAGGTCAAATATAGGCTCGCTTCCTGAGTCACTGCAGATGTCACATGTTTGCGCTTCCTATTATAGATCCAACGTTTGACACACACACACACACACACACACACAGGCTCACAGACAACACGATTCAAAGTGACAGAGCTTCCCTGTCGACACCTGCCATCCAATCTATGCCTGTCTGAAGCACTATCACTCAATAACCTCACTGTTTTACCATGTCAACAGCACAGTGAATGCAAGAATAACTGTAATCACTAACAAACCGTAAAGACAGCTGTTGAAGCAGGTAAATCCCTTGTGTTTGTGTGCTGGCAGTTAGTTCTACATGAAAGAGACGTAAAGGAAGATGCTCGCGACTATGCTGCTATGAAATTTGCTCAGCTTCTAAGTGCCAAACCTGCCAAACTCATAAAACAAAGACCATTTTCAGGCTGGTACTAGCACTGCATGAAAAACTGGAGTTCCCCTCATTCACTTCAATGAGATCACTGTGCTGGCATCCTTGCCATGCCAACACAGAAGGCTCCCACCAAAATGATCCTCTGGCCATGTTAACTGTCCAGAACTGTAAAAAGCTTTCCTCAAACTATTATAAACCACAGTGCAGTGTTTTGGCATCTGATAATACAGTCTTTCATCTCTTATTCAAACTGGCCTTGCTGAATAATTTTTCACTGCCTCACTGGTTCCTGAAACAACCAGCCCTCCTTGTGTTGTTTTGATCAGGATTATTTTCAGTTGGAACATCCCACTAATTCAGACTAAACTGACAAGGTACTACAACACTCCTAACGTGACAACACCAGATTACCCACCAATACAAACATGATGGATGAATACATTTTTTGACCAGATTTGGCCAATAGAATGTCGGTAAACAAAACATTTTGTACTGTATGTTGTTAATGGATCAAAAAAAAAACTAGATCTTTATATACATTTTGATTACATTGGCCAATGAAAGCCTATCTGCTTACCCTTTCCAATAGCTAACAAATTGAAGGTCCACCTCCATTTCCACACAACTTTCCACAACAGTTTCCACCACTGTATCAACATCAATCCAATAACCTCTTATCGCCAAACAAAATGATATGAAAGTTATGCATTTAAGCTTGAAGTTGTTATAGTCATATGATTGTGTTTGCATATACACTGCATTATTCACAGACCATAAGACAAATACGATGGACGCACTGAACAAGGTCATTTTACAGTGCAGGCTGGGGAATCAACAGATTCAAATGGCTTCTCCACTTTAGAGCTTGAATGTACTCAGTAAATGTCATGACTCTCCGCCTATTACATTATGCAATACACTGCATCTATCAGTTAACAATGGATGAGGTTTTCAAACACGGTGGCGCATTCATTCAAATAAAAGCTGTTTAGCCGGCGCCTATGCTAAAGAGGTTCATACTGCCTCTGTCTGCTGTGTCCAAACAGTACTACCTAACAGGACTCTTTGTGATCTCAAAGCAAAATTTGGATGTAGAGGCTGACATTCTGATCATTCAAAGAGTCTCTGGATCAAGATATTTGAAGTTTAATGGGACTCAGGCTTTTAGTCATCTTGTCTAAGTCAGTCTAAAGGCAGCAAGTCAACCAGATCCTGATGTATCTTGTCTCATGATCAATTTAGTGAGTAGATAACGAGGTAAACAGATAAAAGATTAATGCTTTACTTCATGAAGAAAAAAACAATAATAATAATAATTTATGATGTTAGCAGAGGTGGTGTTTGTTTCAGGTAAAGGTCAGGCTTCTCTCTGCTATAAAACACTGTGCTAGACATCTCATCTTGAAATCATGGTTCAGTAAATCTCATGACAATCAGCCCGTTAGATCTTGATATTAATTTGTGTTCACACTGGCCTAGTGATTTCGCTAAAGGAAAAGTCCAAGGTCACCAGAGATATTAGGATTTACTATATCAAGCATTGCTCAAGAGGAAAATCTGATCTGACAGTGGTGCTATATGAAAGGTCAAGGTATCACCAAAATTGTGAAATTCTCCAAAAACACCATATATCTGTAAAATCTTGTCAGAGGATGATGGGCTATTGAATGGATGGACTGATGGATAGACCAGCTCACTAACCAGCATTGATGACTTCAGGCTCTGCTGCTACTAGGACAACAAAAAATGATTATACATGGATATTAAACTTTAACCACTTAAGAATATCACGGTGCAAGTGGTAGGTCAAGATAGGGCTTGTACACTATATTTGTACATGGTGTGTAGCTGCCCTAGGGCGCTAGATTCTCATATCAACATGTAGCACAAGGACAGCAGCACATTACCTACTGTTTAGGCCAAAGAGACAAACTAAGGTAACTGCACACATCACTGAGTATACATGATACACGCAATCTTGTGATTTATTCAGATCTCACCCCCTCTGGGGAAGTTGCAATCCTGCATGTGCCTTTGCTTGCAGTTCTTTCAACAATTTTCTGCATCCTGGTTTTTATTTTCTTTAGCTTGGCAGTAACCACATAGTCTGTTAATATCCTTTTATTTGCCTTTTTATGGTGCGTTTAAGTGGATGCCCAAGTTGGAAATTGATGTCAGGTGCATATTCCAGAAAGAACAGAAAGTCACTAAGGTCTTGAGTAAACACTAAAACCTCTCTCCAAAAGTCATTTCCAAAATACAAATAAAAAGAATCCGAATCATACGGTCTACAGTAGCTGTTCTTTTCTGCAGAAATCCTTCAACCTATTGTTAACCAAACATTTAGGCTTGAGTTTTTTTCTGAAAATGCCAGTGGTGTATGACTCTGCTCCAGATATGCTGTGATAACAATTAGGTTTTGTACATTTTTTGTAACTCAGCGTAGTGTTTTTTGTTTTTTTGTACTTTATTTTAAAATTGTTAGTCTTCTATTATTGTATGGCTCTCTGTGTTGATATAGAAATAATGTATTTAAATTAACATTGCTATTATTCACGTGGTCTCAAATACTGCTTTTTATTGAACTGCCTCTTTTCCCATCTCTGTGTTGCCAAACATACTATTTTGAATTTCCCTGTGCCTCTCTATGTCTCTCCCTGCTTCAATAACAGGGGCCCATGCAAAAAAACAGGGCGAGGATTTGTCGGATAACGACGGTGATGAAGATGAAGGTATTTTCCATGGTGAACAAAGATGGTGCATGACTCTTTTTTTTTTCTAAAAATGTCACTGTTCTCTGATCTTTTTGTTTGATTTCGTTTTGTTTTCTAATTGCAAATGCAGTCATCAATTACCCCTGTCATGTTACAATGTGTAGAACAATACTGTGTTTGATCAAACGTTACAGTGTGTATGTGTGAGCGAATGTGAGGTCTGCTGTTCCTAAGCATCAAAATTCAAACGATGAGTAGAGTGTTTGGCTTAGGAGTCAGATGGGATCTAGTAGCTGTCTAGATAACCAAGCCCGGGTTGGGTCATTTTAATATCTCACACAGTGACTGGAGCAACTGTTATTACAAGGGCAGAAGCAGTGGGAGAGCCCCCCTCTTAAGGTGTGGCCACCAGCTGTATTGGTGGTGATAATGGCAGAGGTAAAGTGAAGCAGCAGTGTAATATCAGACTGTTCACCAGGTCTGCCAGCAGATTTAGATGAGGAGCGGCAGTTCAGGAGTGCTGCTGGAGAGGATTAGAGGCGAGAGGTGTAGAAAATGGGAAGTTGCTGCTCAGCAATCGCATTGTTCACTTTCCATATTTATCTTGGGATATTCCTGGCTCAGGGTGGATCTCTGCCGAGATTAGAATGAGAGACGATTCTTGTGCTGCAACAGAAACGGCTTAAGTCTCTGAATCTAAATCAAACCCCTGATATTGCCCCGCCCTTGTCTTCCTTTGCCACTACAGGGCAGGTGATGCAAGCATGATGTTGGGAATCAAGGCAAAGCCCTTGATTTATACTCCAGATGCTAATTATGTGTGCATCTGGTGAATGAGATTGAATTGTATGTCTGTAAAGAAACTGTTTGTGATCTTAGCATGTGTTCAGGGCATATCGATCTTCTATTTGGTGGGAAAACTGAGATGCCTCACTAAATTGCCATATCCTTTCACCTACTTGTCTTGAATGTTGGCAGAATGGACCACAGCTTTGCAGCAGGTCCTGCATTGGGTTCAACCCAGCTGAGGCCGTCTGGCCAGGGTTCTTTCCAGATGTTTAAGGGTTTGTAAGTAAGCTCCTTCCTCTTTGCCAGTGGGCTTGTCTCTCAAAAAGGAGCCTCATGCTGGTCTTGATCACAGAACAGGAAGCGTTGCCATGGCACCACTTTGACACACAGGTGTTTCCTCATTCAAGCCCAGGGCGAGCTGTTACAACTGAAGCCAAATTGCCTTCAGTCTTCGGCTTGACTGCGTGTGTGTGTGCATGTGTGTGTGTGCACGTTGCACATGTGTGTATTCTTCCTTAAAGCAAGCCCACATGTATCAGTGTTGTAGTCCTAAGTCTGCTCAGAATTGCTGACAAGTGCCGATCCCTTTGTCTGGCAAGTCTTTGCATGCGTACACAGTGGCTTGGTCTCCAAGCTGTTGTGCAAGACTAGCCTCACTGAAAATGTGACAAGTCTATTCTTTACTGAGCGCAACTAATGCTATTTACAGAGCATCACCGTGGAAGCACAATACAGTCCCAGCAGAATCTCTGCCACAGCACTGTAACTAATGCATGTGTGACAGGGTTGGCTATCAATCCCTAAGCATGATCCAGAAGATTTTCATTGTTCTGGTGAATGTGTCTGTTTTGAACTTTCATGGCCTGACACAGGAAGCCAATGTTCAGGGACACCCCCTTCTGTTTTTCTGTAATTCCCTCCAAAGGGAACTTCTACTTCTGTGAAAACAAGACTTCTCTCACTGAAAGATGGTGGAGTACACTCCACAAACTACAGCGTCCTTGTACGCTGTCTTACGTACCACTGCTCTCACAAGTGGCTGTACTACTATTGTAGGCAATAGCAATCTTTTTGTCTACAGTAAATGTACTGCATGCACTAACACTGAAAATCAAACATTTGCATTCAAGTTAAAGGGCAAGTAGAATCAGAACACAAGCAGAACTCCCACTCTCGCACTCTTTTAGCTCTTATCCACATATTCTCATTCAGTTCGGAGAGCTGCTGTCTTGTCTGGTTTCTCTGTCTAACCCCCCTCCATCTCTCAGTCTGTTCATCCCAGCATTACCATGCTGTCTCAGTTGGCAGTCTGTCTATCCTGGGCTAATTCCCTCCCTCCCTCCACCATATTTGAGCTGCCCCTCTTCCCTGTTATAACCCTCCAGACACGCTCTTAAATTCTAATTCAAATAAGTTTTATTGGAACAATAAAGGATTTCTCACACTGCCAAAGAAATGTAAGTAACATATGTAATGGAATGGTAATATATAAATTTACAATAAAAAAAAAGGCTGCGGAACAGCCAATAAAAACATTCAGCTGAGACGAGGAGATAAGCAAAATGAAATATGTAACGAGAATATAATGACCTTTCTGCACTGTATATCTCTTTTTGTCCGCTGGCTGCCCCCGAGGCCCTCCCTCTTTGCATTTCTGTCTGTTTGTCTCTTCCGGTGTCTTGCTGTCGTCCCCTTTGTGTGTCCACCTGTCTGTCTGAGCAACAGTCAACCCCCTGGCACCCCCCAAAGTGCATTCAAATTCTACGCGACGCTCCCTCCAGCAACAAGAGCGTGTGGGCCAAGTTGCTGTGATTTACACCAGCCCACAATCAAGACTCAATTTTACAGAGGCTGTTATTGCACTGTAAAAGGGAGCGCAAGCTTTCAATCACCTACCTGCTGTTGTTAGATAAAGGTGGGCATGTAAATAGAGGAAGTGAGGCTGTGTAGGAGCTAAATCTCCCAGGTGGAACATGGCAGTGTTGCTGAGCTACTGTGCCCAGTGTTAGGCAGAGAGAGGCAGCCGTCCCCACTCCACCTCCAGAGCGTCTCGCGCCACTTGCTGCCTCGGCCCTCTCCCACTGATGAAAAATAGATGTGTGTGTGTCTGTCATTTGGCACTTGGAGGCTTTAGCTCTAATCAGGAGGAATGCTTCCACCCAGCGTGAGTGTGCACACACTCAGACATGTACACCCACATCCATAAAATCAGTCGAGCGTGCACGCATGCACACACTTGTACACATAAACAATGCTTGCTTCCAAGCTGTAGAAGTGCGCACTGAAGAACACAACACACACACACACACACACACACTCCCCCACCCCTAGAGAAGCTCTCCAGCGTCGCTGTGCCAGGGAGCAGAGCTGAGCTCCACCTGCCTGGGTATTACCATTAATTCCATTGCAGAGGCCTGACTGGATCCCCATCCAGCAAAACCCTCGGCTCAGCTCAGGCAGCCTGGAGAGTGGTGAATCGACAGTGGGGGCAATTCACACACTATTCTCTCCATTCTGCCACTATCCTATTCTCTCTGATGTGGCAGGGATGAGGAATCATGCCCCTTGAAGCCCATTTATGTAGGGATATTTGGAAAGCAAGCTGCTCAGCTTCTTTCCAAGATAAGCATTGCTGCTAATGGCTGATCTACAAGGGCATCATCATTTGAGCTATTTCACAGGATGGGAGAGCCAGATTGCTCCTGTCATGTGTTTCTTTCCCTTTGTCCTTTACTCTTGAGTGGCACGAAATAATTGGCAAGGCAAAAACATGTAAAAACATGCTGCTTTTGAAAAATATAAAAAAAATGGAACAAGAGTGGAGACTGGCTTTGAATTAGTTCTCTGAGGCACTTTGACCCTATCTTTGTGCAATGCCACAGCACATCTGGGGTTTTTTAAAACTCTGTGCATTGCTTTAATATGTTTATTGATGTGCCGTCTTCAACCCCTCAGTGTGTTTGTACAGTATATTGTCAGCTTTTTGTGACTCACACCAAGGACAGCAGGCTTCCCTGAAAGACTAAAGGGGTGAGTCCTCCACTCTAGAAGTCTTAAGGATGACAGCACCTCTGCAGCTTCCTCCTCTCATCTAGATCAAGGCCAGCTGTGGGGGGCTCTGGGTAATAGCCTTGTAGGCCTCTTACCGTGTCAACCCTTTTATTTTACTCATCTATCCCCATCTCTCTTTTCCCTCTATCCTCTGATATACTGTACACACACCGCGATCCGTCTGCTCCGTTGCCGGCATCACATTTAACAGGCAAACACACCAGCCAGAGAGCAAGAGGCCACCTTCACACAAAGGTCATTCCTCCCATTACATTTACTGTAGCAACGTCAACATTCATAGTAGAGGCATGTGCCTCTTTCCATATACCCAATGCTATGTTCAGATTTTCTTCATTTGCAAAAAGACACATCTCAGTTAGTCTCTTAACTGTCAAGTGCTGTAGTGAACACTGTGCAGTCTGACATAGTTCAACTATAAGGTGCTTTTTCCTGCCCATCCCAACACTCATGATGATGTGCAGGCTCTGAAAGTCCACTGGCTTAAAATAGCAACAGCTATGCAACAACTTTTTTTTTTCCATGGTCCTCCTTCCACTGTCTTCTGTGAGTCCAAAATAGAAAACTTCTTACTATGTTTTCCTTCACTTCAGCCTTTTTCCCTCAAAGGCCTAGTCACAAAGAGCGCTAGTTCATTTGATTCTGTATTAAGGGAATATTAAGCAGACATTCAGAATACTGTCACTGACTTGTACAACGGCAAAGGCTGCTGTATAATTCGGTGTAATTACACTGGCTGTTTTGCAAAGAGCTCCCCAGATAAACTATATGCGGTTCTTAAACATGAACATGGCCAGTAATGGACTTGTCATGAGTGAAGCGTGAAGCTTGGCCCGACAAGAGCACTACAGTAGGGTGCATGTCATGTCCTGCCACATCAGGACATTGTCACCCGTTCCCCCTCCACCTCAGACCTCACTGATAGCCGCTGACAGCCACCATGTTTCACCAAGTGTTGACACAGTGAATGCCACTGACACTTATCTCCACTCGTCCTTTCCCACTCTGGAGTGTAAAGGCCGGTTCTGACTGACTGTTTTCAGCAAACGGAGAGGCAAAGGACAAAAAGGTGGAGGTACAGTGGGGAGAGAGAAAATAAGATAGAGGAGGAAGGAAGGAGTGCTCCTAGCCCTCCTGGTGGGTTTCACTTGCAGCAGCAACACTTTGAGGCTCAGCTCAGGCCTGAGTTATGCCTCCCACTGATACTCCAATCAGTCCAGAGCCGCCACTGTGATGCACCTATGAGAGGTTGTGCTCCTCAGGCCCTGCTAAAATTCATGCCCTGTGATGTATTTGTAGGTGTGACTGTCCCTAGCCCTTCTATTTAGCCGGAGTGAAGTGCAGCGAGCTGAAAACCTTTGATTTATTTATTCATTTATGGGCAATTTTCAACGTATATTCTCTACTGTAATACAATTATTTGCTGTTTGCAGTGTGTGTGCTGAGAGTGTATGGGTGTATGTCACTGTATAGTAGATGCTGCATGTTCTCACTTGTCTGGGTGAGAGAAATATGTGAGAAAATGATGTGCTACTGTGCATAAATTACGTTTCTGTTCAGCTCACTCTTCACTGCACATCAGCCTTCATCTACATTTCTATCATGCACATTCTTTTTTTGTTCATCTCCAAAACATGAGTTTATTTGTCTTTTTTTTCCTTTTTTTCCAGCTCATTGTGCATGGAGTTCTATTGCAAATGTACTTGTATGTGCATTAATAAACATGTCTCTGTTTCTTTTCTAGCACAGAGCTCTGTGCTACATTGTGATGCTATGAACATGTGTGTTGACTGTAACGATATGTTTGCCTCGGAGAAGTAGTGAATCGGGAAAGCAGCTTTTTCGAGGTAGCCACTTAGTCACCTGTTTCACCAGATTAGTCCATCTACAGCGACCGATAAAGCTCAGATCTGATTGGTTGAGAAGGAGCTACTCACTTCATTACCTCCAAGTCATGCTGTGCTGCAGCCCAGATGTGGATGTATCCAGAAAAGGATTATTATTTCTCACAGTAAAGTCCAATTGGGATCTGCTGCATGCATATTTTCCTCTGGCACAAATCAGTGTCAGCGAGAACTGTATATATCACATCTGTGTGACACCTCCCACATCAGATCAAGTCAATAAATAGATTAGAACAAGTGGAGCTTCAATGTCTTGTATCGCTTTCCCAAAGGGATTTAACTGTTGTCATGGAGACACGATGTGAATCAACAAAAGAGGTGACTGATAACATTGACATGACTAATCTCTTTTTCTTATTTCTGCCCCCTGTTCCTTCTTCCTCTCTGCCATTCTCTTTGTATCTGTGGCCCATTTGTTTGAGTAGCTTGTGAAGGATATCGTTTTGCTGTTTTTTCTCCCTTTCCCTCCCCCCTCCCCACCCACCCCCAGCCCTTTCCCCTCTCTGACTGTACCTTTCATGCTTTCTCACCCCATGCATCCCCTCCTCCTGTCTAAGATAAGTGTGTGCATAGAGAAGTGTCAGCTATAAATCACATTTCACTGTGTAGCCTTCTCAGATACCAGCAAGATAAAGAAAGCCATAAATAAGGCCACATCATATACAAGTTATTGCTTTGCTTTTAAACGTAACAGGGCCATGAATAACCAAGGGAATAATGTTAAAAAAAAAAAACAAAACTGTGGATCAAGGCTGAGCTCTGCTATAGGGGTTACAGAAAAACCGTGTCTCTACAAAATGCATTTAAGTAGTTGTCCTCGGTGTTGAGCATGCTAATGCGATGGTGTGCATAACGATGAGCAGTGCCTGCAGATGGATGCAGATTGGGCTGTGCAGGATGTGGTCTGCGATTAGCTGTTCTTGAGGATTTTGAAATTTGGCTCTCAGTCACCATAGCAACGAGAATACAATACCACCCTTTTAAATCTGAGCTCATAGCTTTTCTCTTTTTTTTCCCCTTTCTTTCGTTCTCTCTTTTTGTCTGTATTTCTTTCTTTCCTTTTTTTATTTTTTTTTCCTTTCTTTCTTTCTGTCTTTCTTCCCTCCTTCCCTCCCTCCCTCCTTCCCTCCTTCCTTCCGGTCTGTCTTTGTGTCTCTCTCCCTCTGTCTTCCTCACTCTTTGCCCTCCCACCCCTTCTCTCATTCTCACCATTCTCAGGGCTTAGAGTGAAAAAAAAGAGAGAGAGAGTGAGCGAGAGTGAGGGAGAGAGAGGCAAGGAGTTGGACAGAGATGGAGGAAAGGCGGGAGAGAAACAGGGAGAGACAGGGGAGAGTCTGTGAGTGAAAGCGATACAAAGTGAGGGAGGGGAAGGCGAGAAGCTACACAGAAGGGGGGGGGTGCAGGAGTGAAAATGAGAGAGAGTTTCTTGTCTTGTCTCCCAGCTCTAGCTAGCCAGTCAGTAATTCAGTCTATTCCTCAGACAGAGGCTTTTTTCTTCCCGCTACCTCTGGATGTGCTTTATCTGGCTGGAGTGTCGCTCCAGCTGGGTATCAAGCCCTGGTTCGGGAATAAAATAAACATCATTTTATCAAAATTGAAGCACAAATTTAACTGCCTGCAATGCCAAGCAAGACCATGCAAATAAATTGCTGCACAGAGATAGGCCTGTGTGAAAAGGAGGCGCATGGTAGCATTGTGTAATTAGCCGGTGCGTTTTCCCTATCACTGTCAAGCCAGATTAGCCTTCTCCCTGGTTAGGAGATGTGTCAGAGTACCTCTCTCTTTATTCTCCCTAATGGCTTCCTGCGTGCCTATATTGGGAAGTGGGTCTGCCTCCTGGAAGGCAACAAAAACCAAATACAACCCTAATAGTTTGGTTTATGAGGTAAATGACAAGCAACATTTTCAGCCGAGATGACCAATTACTATAATAGAGTTGAACTCAACATCATGAGTGTACATTAATTTGTTTCTCATAGAGTAGATATGGTAGAATATTGCTTCCATTTCCATTAGTAGGCCAGCAGACTGTATCCTTACAGCTGGTATCTGGGAGGTGACCGTCAGCTTGTCTGTTTGTGGCCACCATGTGCTGTAACTGCTGTATCTGAATCTGAGCTGAACCCTTGAATCGGAGTGGGTGGACGACAATGTGAACGTGTTAATGATGGCCGCTCTTGCAGACATACGAGATACTGGTGCCAAGCCCGTGATGGTCTACATCCACGGAGGATCCTACATGGAGGGGACGGGGAACATGATCGATGGGAGCGTCCTGGCCAGCTACGGAAACGTCATCGTTATCACTCTCAACTACCGCGTCGGAGTTCTCGGTAAGCATCTTTTACTCGCCTTCTTTTTTTTTTTTTCTTTTTGCCTTCACCTCCTTCCTCCTTCAAGGACATTTTTCTGGGGCATCTTTGTAGGGCAGCTAGGTGTAATGAGCAGCACTGCTGATTGCCACATGCACTCCAAATAAGGCAGAAGGAAAAAAAAAAAACACAACACTGTGAATACATGGACTGGTTCCTGTGCCTCTTGTTGATGTGGTGCTCGTGTATCAAAATCACAGTAATTGAGTGTGCTGAATGTGGGTTTGTTGATGTGACTGGGGTTTAGAATAAATTAAGAAATTATTGTAATGAGGTTGAAAAAAAATGATGAGATGGGCGTGATGCTGGAGAGATGGAGGAGAGGAGAAGAGTCTGTTAGAGAGAACGAGGGGTTCTCTCTCAGAGTTGCAGTTGGTTGCAGATTGACTCACACAGCTGAATCCTCTTTCAGACACTTGTGTGTGTGTGTGTGTGTGTGAGAGAGAGAGAGAGAGGGAGAGAGAGAGAGGGAGAGAGAGGTGGTGGTGGTGGTGGGGGGGGGGTTGGAGAGGCAGAGAAAGAGAGAGAGAGCGAAAGAGAGGGAGAGTGAGCTCCATGGAAACAGCTGCAGCAACACAAAATGGAGTTTGTTAGCACACTACCCAAGCTTTGTACCTTTTCCATCCATCTCTCTGACACCGCTGATTTCCCTCCTCACACATTTCTTTACATTTAGAGTGGTTGTGTACCAACTACAAACACTTTGAATATAAAATGAAATTTCCATCTTGTTGTTTGCATTTGTTTTCCTCCAAATTGTTGGCAGCTGTTAACGTACAGGATATTGCATATCTTACTGTCCACAAACCCAAAAGACCAAAACCAACAATTTGTAAGTCTGCTTCTCAATACCTTAAGACTTTCCTACCTTGTCATTGGTTTGATATACTGTTGGGAATGAGTTGGGAATATATAGTTTAATACTTGTCGAATTTCCTAAAACAGCACTGTAGTTTTTAGCAAACATTACTTAAAGCAGGCTAACTATTATATTTGTCCCAGTGTGATTACTGTATGTGAACAAAATTCTTATGTCAAAATGACAAAACTATTAAGTTTTGCAAACATTAGCTAGCATTAGCCTCCATAAGCTAACGATCATACCAGAACAAGTGAGCCTGCAGCTGCAGAAACCGAGTGTATTATCAAACTGGCCTTTTTTTTCCTTTTCTTTTTTTTTTAATGAATCCAAGTTATATTTCTTATTTAAAAACTTACACAGTCTCACTTCAACACACATTTGATGATTAAATGAGTATTTAAAGCAGCAGGATGGTGTATACAGCATAGACTCAAATAAACTACAGTGTCCAAGATAATCATAATGAAGGAACATGTCACCCAGTACGACAATGTGGCTCACTGATGCTGATGTTTTTGTGCACACAGGGTCATGGAGTAATTAACAAGATCAGAAAGATATGTTCTGTTTTTTTCTCAAATTGTTTCTTTCTTTTTGTTATGTCTTGGATACTTTTACTCGTTCAAGCCTTTCAATTTATTTGAATGAAACTGTTTAAGAGGGACGGGAAATTTTCTCTTTGATTCACAGCTCAGTGTCATATACAACTTGTGATGAGTTGTTACAACTAGACATGGATTTGTTTTAAGGAGTCAAAAGTCCATACTTTACTATATCAGGCTTTGCTTGGGCTTTTCATAGTCTCTGTTGACTGTGAGAAAATTATAGAATATCATCAGCCTTATCCTTAAAAGAGCAGGCTGCCTCACCTTGCTGCTCAGAGAGCTCCACATCAAGAGCAGGAGGGTGACAGAGGAGTGCTGCCTCATCCTCCAGGACATTGAGATGACTGGTGTGGTTGAATCACGGAAGCACAACTACATTCATCCTGAGATTCTCTTTTTGATGGAGATGAGAGCGCTACGGCCTATCGATTTTGTCATCAGAATTGCTCGCCTTGAATGCGCTGTGTTTCCCCCTCTGTCATTTCTGTGGAGTATCATTTTGAGTGTTGTAATCAGCCTTCAGGGTGGTGGGGTAGTCGGAGTGCTAGCCAGGCGTGCTGCCTCGTGCTCCTGCTGCTGGTTTGAAGCTGAGCACATAGGGCCTAATACAGATTCATGATCATATTTCTTTCATGGCACTTCAATTATGAGTCAGATGTTTCTTCTCTCACTGCCACATTTCGCTAAATGTCATTCTACATGCATGCACACACACCCTCGAACGTCACATACGAGTGCTGCGAGCATGTGCTAGCTCACGCACATGCTAGTGTTCACACACACACACACAAACGTACTCTGAGGACAGACAGCGAGACACAAGCAAAAACAAACCACACACGGGCAAACACACACACACACTGCGAAAAAGTGCACACACGAACACACAAATACAGTTCACAAAGCAGCTCTCTTGGTGAGCTCCCCAGCAGCCATTCTGAGAAATGAGCATAGAAGAAGTGATGCATGTAGTTGAGCGATAATGTCCATCGCTGTAGCATGGTCTGATAATCTCCCCATGGTGCGGCTTTAAACAGTTATTACAGACACACTCATATAAACCAAATAAAACCAAGGCCAGAGAGAAATCAGACCATGATGGGCCAATTAACACTAAGCTGTCTGAAGATTTTCAGCCATAAAGTGTGAATTGCAGTACTCAGAACATGAATAATTGTAATTACATGTCTTCACTTTATTTTTGTTTGCAGTTTTGTATTTAATATGGGTGTCGCTAACAGTTTCAGTATTAATCTAATCTAAACAGCATTAAGTGGAGTAGATTAACTGTTTGTATTGGACACTGTACATTAGCCGCTGCTCTCACAGTTGAAAGCCACACACTCGCAGTGTAATAGCAGGTCAACTGACAGCAAGATGAGAGAAAATACTCCAGTTTACACTTCTCTTCTTCTGTGGCTTCAACTCAAGTGATGTGCAGTAGGAATTCCTTCATTTAAATAATAATAAAAAAAAATCTTAAATTTAGATTCTACGCAGGGTGAAGCTGTTTCATGTAGAAATGCAGACTAAATAAATAAATAAATAAATATTAATGGAAAAATGAAAGCTCTTTTAATTAGGCTGCTTAAAGGGATGAGGGAATAATGGAGGCAGAGAGAATTAGACAAGATAATGAGTTTAAAGTGAAAGCAGACAAGGCAACTCAAACTACGCTTTCTGACACTAATATAGCTCTCCCACCGTCCCTGGGCAATCTGAATATGGCATTAATAATGCAGTAAACACCTTTGAAATACACACAACAATCTGAATATTTAACTCATTTCACAGAAACAATAAGCCTAAACTATTAGGCAACAACAGCCCTCACTAACAAATCTGTACTGAAAGCATTTTTAATGTGGAGAAAGGAAAACATTTTCACCAGCGAATTTCAACAAATTGGACAGCACCGAACCTCACTAAATGTCAGTGATGAATGTTTTATTTATCTGCTGCATTCATTTCATTTCCGTTACACCACTTTTTAACATCATTTCCATTTACACAGAGCTTTTCAACACTTCACTCAGATGGAGCAAAATTATTGAAAGATGCTCACTGTGTTATGAAATATAGATTTAGCATTTGTTTGGTGATTTCCAAAAGACAGGCCACAGTGGATTTAATCTATATTTCATCGTGATTTTATAATATGTGCGCAGCGGCTGCAGATCCTAAAGTTTGAGATGCACTTGCAGAGAGAGAGAGAGAAAAAAAAAAGAAACAGACTTAAGGACACAAGAGAAATACTGAAAAAAGTAACACGGAGGAGAGTTGTAAAAATTCTATTCGGAGACTCTGATGTGTCGAGTCGCAGCCACCCCTGTTCCAATTAAAGTGGAGTCCACTAAGTTTCTAGTGCCGTTGTATCATCCCCCTGCAGCTCTTAGCCCTACGCGGCTGTAATGGTAATTATTGCTTCAAAGGGTGGACCACAATCCTCCTGAGGCCCCATTTGGAAACTTTCATATCTCAACCTTTCACTATTTAGATGAATGAGAATTCATTTCAGATTTAATCTTTAATTACGTATTGACCCACCGCAGCATGATTATCACCAGATGAGATATGGAGAACAGAGTTTCACACCGACCCAGACAGACTGTCCTGTCAGGACTCGTCGTGCTCCGCTCAGGTCAGGGGCCTGAAGAGCAGAGTGTGTTTACCAAAGAGAAACAGTGTTTGGATTTCTGCTCATTGATCTGTTATGTGTGTGTGTGACCGAGAGAAAGAGACAATGTGTGTTGCGTGTGTTTCAAAGTCTGTGACTTGTCTACCCACATGCATGTGGAGGGGGGGTGTGCGTGTGTGGTCGATGCACGTGGTGCGCATGCATGTGCCTAGTTGCCGCGCCTCTCTAATGATGTGTAATGAGTCCCAGTCAGAGGGGAGTATCTTGTATCACTGCTCTTTACAAATATAATTACTCACTGGCTCTCCAGAGCATGTCAATTTCCCAGTCCATTGGGGGGGGGGACTTAATTACTAGTTTCCAAATGCATTAAAAATTAACAAAGGCTGCTTCTCTTGCCAAAACCCAAGGTGAGACACTTCCTCTCAGCCAACCGCTCTTAAAAAAAAAAAAAAAAAAAAAAGGAGAACGGTCAAGTACAGTCTGTACTTGTGGAGAGTTTTCACCTCTGACAGGGTTTATTTGTGACCTTTGATGCCTATCTCCCATATCTCTCTGATCACAGCCATTTTTATAGTGGCGCCGTCGCCGCTGTGGACTGTCACCTCAGTCTACCCAAGTTATTCAGGCCTTCAAAAGAATAGTTTTAGATCCAATCAAAATAACCTCAACCTACTGTATGAGTGTACGTGAAAGCGGCGCTGAAGCAGCAGCGCGGGTGATTTCGCATTGATTTGTTGAACTGCCAGAGTTATTCTGTGTGCGGTAAGTGAGACTGCCTTTCTCTGTTAAGTCCCTCTCCTAAACTAAAGATGGAGACGGTTGGTAATTCAGCCAGGGATTTGGGGAGTGGAGGACATTTGTGGATATGTGTGAGCAATATTGTAGAGCAAAATATTGTATAGTCTATCACACAAGTTTCTACAGGTGTTTTTCACTACAGAATAACTGCAGAGATCTACTGAGAGCTGAGCAGCACCCAGTGTGCTCATGGCCTCCTGACCCAGTCGCTGTACTCTGCTGGATGTTGGTTAAGTAGTAATACTATAGGCTGTCATCTTGACATATCCCTCTGAGGCCATGTGCTAAAAAAGCATTGGCTCCATTCACACTTGTCATCTTGTATCTGAATAAAATCTAGACTTTTATTTTCACACAGCCATGTACAGTGCTGTGCATTTAAGATGTTCTTTTAGATTCTTCCATCAAACCATACCATCAAGTAGGAGTCTGATCGGTCCCAAATTCATTTTGCAGCATCACAATGATCCCAAACGTACAGCCAGTCATAAAGATCTATCTTTAGAGACAAGAAGAACAATGAGTCCTGCAACAGATGGTCTGGCCCCAACAGAGCCCTGATCTCAACATCATGGAGTCAATCTGGGATTACATGAAGAGATAGAAGACAAAGAGATAGCTTATATCCACAGGAGAGCTGTGGCAAGTTCTCTCAAGATGCTTGCAAAAACCTATCTGCCAAGTACCTTGAAAAACAAGTGTACAAGTATAGCTGGGGGCGGTAGTTCTGTTTAAAGGTAAAGGGTGTTTACACCAGATCTGATTTAGTTTTTTTTTTTTCTGTTTACGTTACTTTGTATGGTGTTAACTGATAAAAACTATTCATAGCATTATTTTTGAAACCATCTGAAAGATGGTGCTCACTGTGTTATGAAATATAGATGTAGTATTTGTTTGGTGATTTCCAAAAGACAGGCCGCAGTGGATTTAATCTATATTTCAGCGTGGTTTTATAATACGTGCACGCCGGCAGCAGATCCGACAGTTTGAGAATACACTCGCAGAAAGAGGAAAAGGAACAGACTAGGAAAAGGGGAGAAATACTGGGGAAAATTCTATTCCGAGACTCTGATGTGTCGAGTCACAGCCAGCCCTGTTCCAATTAAAGTGGAGTCCACCAAGTTTCTAATGGTGGTCTATCATCCCCCTGATAGAATGGCACTAGTTCTGTATGAGTCCCCATTGCTCAAACTGCAAATCTGATTGCAATCCATCTTGGTTTTCCAAGGTTACCTGCAAATTTCAATCGAACCTACTCAGTCCAGAGGGTAGTGATAATGCACCTGAAGCTGTTTGTTAACTGAAAAACAGCAGAGGAAGAATGTCCTCTGCACTGTAGCAACAGTTGGCAGTAACAGCTAGCTACACACACAGATAAATTGCATTTATGGATAACAAGCAAGACAAAAGTTTTATCGCCTTCACAGGTTCTCACTCACGGCACTATAAAATAAAATAAAAGTCTGCGCTCTATAACCCACACAGATCATTCAGTGGTCAAGCTGATCAGGGATCAGATAAATGCTACAACAGCTCAGTGGGCCTTCTGTATGATTGTCAGTGATGGACAAAGTATAAGTTCAGAAACTAATTCCTGAATGCTTCTTAGATTAATTTACACTTAGTGCCCAAGACCCAGGACAGGAGTAAACAGAGTCCACGTTGTTGTTTGTCTTTGATCGCCCATGGTTTTATTATATTCTTGCACTGCTTCTATAAAATGATGGTTATGAAAAGGACATTTTTTTACTACAAGTTTGGGTGCAGGATATAGTCTGACTGGGTGCATATCATTTGTCACGTCGGACGTCTGGGATCACAAAAATCACTCTCATGAGTTACTACGGAATAAAATTCGACGTGACAACCTCCTGTGTGGTGAGGGTGAATCGACTTAAAATAAACCCTTCCTATAAAATGAGCCTCCCTCAGTAAGTGTTCCCAGTCTCAGTCATTTCGGTTATCATCTGATATATGAGCTCGGAGCCGAGCAGAGGAATTCTCAAACAGTAGGTGGAAGAAAAAGCGAAGGCAGAGTGAGTTCTCTTTGTCTTTTATTATCAGGAGGGGGGCTGAGATGGATATTTACTTGTTTTCATTGCCATTTGGATGAATTCATCCAAATTAAGCAGAGAACAAAAACATTTATTCATCCTATTAATGTCAGGGAGTGAGGGATTGAAGTAATGGTTTTCATGCTCCAGTCTGCAGCAGCTTGTTGATGCTGCTCTCCTACAAATCACTGCCAGGAAATTAACTCTTAAGCCGCTCTTGCCAGACACACTGCAACAAACGCCTGGCTCTGCAAGACAGGCTCGAGATGGGGCCTATTGTTTCTCAGTGCTTCACTTTTCACTGTCCCAAGAAGATGTTTCCTCTCTAGCTTAAAACTCTTGAAAAGTATTGATTAAAACTGAAAGGGTATAATGCTGACTAGGACTGAGCTCCAAGAAATAATGGTGTAATTGATGGCAAACAGCACTTGCACAGCAGGACCTAGAATATTTTTCATGTATAATGATTTTTAAATACAGCTCAGCTCAAATATTTAAAGGTTTCATGTTATTAAATTTTCATGATTGTTTTTAATTATGTTGTTTATGGAAAAAGTTTAATGTGCTTTATGATAATTATTCCCGTATTTCTTCATTACATTTGAAAATTAAGGTCTCAGTAGCAGCCTGGCACTGGGTTTTGATTGGCACCACAACAAAATCTCCACCTCATCCAGAGAGTGTGTCATTTCAAATGCTGGAGACTGCCCTGATTGAAAGAATTTAGTCAGTTGTTAAGGGAGGGGAACCAATCAAGACTAATTGTGTTTGACACACACTGACGGGAAAGTCCAAAATCTGGAACCTCCAACTGGGTTGCCTCACAGCATTGCCTTCATGAGGTATTTTGGTGGAAAACCCAGACAGACATGAAACAATACGCATAGACTGACATTTTGAAGCTTAACAGACTAATGTTATTTAAGTGAAATCATACCCTGTATGATTTAGCTTTTCTTCAGCAATAGCCATTTAGTGTATTTATAATCTGTAATTACCTCACGATATAGTCATTTCCATTGTAAGTGGCGGGGTCCGCCATTCAAATTACCTGCCCACATACAAGATTCACAGGAAACATGCATGCATGTAATCCAGCATTACGGTTTTAATTTCATATATATCTGCCTCCCTGTGTACTGTCTAGTCTGCTGCAGTCATATCACAGCAGTGTTGAATTACTGCTTTGCTAATGTAAACCAACGTCTTCTACTGCCACTAGCTCTCATTAAAAGCAACTAACTAAAGACAAGGGTTGGCTTGTATGTGATGCAGTCACAAGAAATGCAGTGTATTCATCAGAGACTGGCGATGACAGCGATCGTTTATCAGAAGTGCACCTACATAACTTTTGATTGGGGAACAGTTTTAGGTAACACAACAATCTGCATATTAGATATTTTAGGTTTATTTTTCCAAAAGCAGTTACCATCTGATCATTTTGAGTTCACAGCTGCAGAGAACAGTTTCTACATTGGAAAATGAAATATGGATTCAGCAAGGCAGCTGGAGCAATCTATTAGGTAATTTATTTTTTTTTCCAACTTTGATCACACAGAATCAAGTATTTGGGCTGATTCAAAATTTGACATGGTCAGCCCAACCCCACTGCTCACAGTTACAATACTAAATTCATTTTTCATTTTCTCTAACTTTCTGATTCTTCTTATGTCAATTTATGTCAGAAATGTATTTTTTTAGACACATCCAGTTGCTATGAATCATAACTAGCTGTGATAATATTGAATGGCTGGTATATGAAATACCTTCAAGATGTTCTGAGGTACTGTTACTTGAAGCCTAACCACCTGCTCAGAATCATAACAGCATTGTAATAAGATGTTCTACACTGAATGAACAAATTTCCCCCTCGCTGTTGTGACTTGAACTCAGATTGCTGATGTATTGTTAATGAGAATTTGTCCTTCTTTTTCATCTTACAGCAAATGGAAACAGGAACAAAGCTCATTATCTTTCATAAGCATGACATTTCAGAAAACTGTGACATTAAGAAATCAATTTCTGCGGTACAGTAGTGCTTTTCACTATGCAAAACAAGCTTTGCTGTAGCACTGCCCTGAGATGAAAACATGTTTAGATGATCGCAGTACTTTCGCCAAAACAGTAAATATGCATTACAAAGACATCAAAGAACTAACTCGACAATTGCTTTCATCTGGTCAAGGGGTCCTTTCTAGCGTCTCATGTAAAAATGGAACACTTCACCCAAAGACGGCAATATGAAGTGCACAGATGGAACGGCGGTTCACTGAAGGAAAATGTCAACCTTGTGTCAGTGTTTGTGGTTGAGATGCTTTATTGCCGGATGTTTGACCTTTACCGTTAGTGATGGAGGATGTGCTTCTTGTGAAGCTTTCATTTGCATCCCCAACATTATTTCTATTCAGTCTAGTGGTACACGAAAAATTAAGAGTTTCGAGGGCAGAGATTTGGGTGGTTCCTCAAAGACAGAAGACTAATATTTATGAAGTGGCTATCTCGTGTGCGCTGACATGGCATGGCACAGGAAAAAGAGATGGCATTTCCAATTCCACCTCAGCACAATCTGACCTAACACTGATTCAGGGCTAAAGCTGCAATTTCCAGGCATGCCACTTGCTGCCAAAACTTTTTTTTTTTTCCTATTTTCAAGTGGCCCTTAAATTGAGTGTATTTGAGTGTGAGACTCAAATAAAGTATCCAGCAGGCAATTCATAATGCAGTGCATGCACAGTGGCAGGTGTTGCCAATGCAGTGATTAAGCTATTCTTTCACCTTTGGTTTTTGTGGCAGGGGCTATTAACTTGCACAAATAGACGTTGCAGAGTTTTGTGTGAATCCCTGGCTGGCCTTCGCCTTTGCTTTCAGAGCCAGATGCCCTTTTAATAGCCACACCAGTAAATCCCAAAATATATTCCCACCAACAGGGGCTTTTGTGTGACCTCCTATACTTAGTGGTGAATGGACTGGTTTATTGCCCAGCAATTGCGAAATGACCTTGGTTTCTCAAGGATATAAATTGAAGGTCCCCTCAACCTTTAATGTGTCATTGCATAACATATAAGCTATATAACATCACCACTGTAGAACATGTAGCTGTTATAACTGATGCGTTCTCATATTCCCTAGGTCACACTAAACTACATAAAAACTGAACTAAGATCTGCTCATGTCTGAAAAGTTCTAGATGCATATAAAAGAGTAAATGGATCAAACCGTAGTGCTGAATAATGCAAAATCATTAGCATTACCAAGCTAAAGTACATCAAGGGGCACAAAGTGCCACAGAAAAAACAATGCAGTCTGGGTAATGGGAACTGCAAATTACTGTTTTGTTTCTCCGCTGAGATATTGACACGGGGACCGAAAATCAATTAAATGAAAACAGTACATATCACTGTATGAAGTCTTTGAACAAATATCACTCTGTCAGAAGATGGCATGGACAAGATATATTGTATACCTGAAGGTGAATATTTGTATTTCTGAGACTTATAACTTCAGTCTATTCCCATCTCGTATTGGGCTTCTTGTTTATGGTGCCTGAAAGATCTATCTGTGGTGATTCATTGCTTGAATGCTTTGTTTTGCTTTATACTCTGCACTAGGAGGGAGTATGGGGCTCCTAATGGCAGCACGGCTTTTTTTCTTAGTGCATTTGTCCTTGAGGGATTTTTAACTTCACAACCAAAAAATACACAGGCGCTTCTTCTTCCTCAGGGTAAAATACATACAGGTAACAGCCTTATCGAACGAAAGCCAGCATGTACACCTTCCAGATGAGCCCAGTGCGGCATGTTTGATCATCCAGAGAAGGAAAAGAAAAGTGTGAAAATCTAAAACTCCCTCCTTTACAGTTTTTTTTTTACTCCTTCAACAGCATTGTGAAGGTTAGGAAGGGGGAGGATTAGAGCACAGGTAAAGGCAAGAGAGGGAGATGGAGGTTAAGATTTGTCCATCATCAGGTGTGTACTGAGACAGGAATGATGTGTGTAAGAAGATATATATTGGCCAGGCAGGTAGAGGTACTTGCTTCTTGTCTTGTAGAGGCATTAATCATAGCAGCGGCCAAGCCTAACCGCCAAGGTCAGCAGTCCTCGCATGTGTGGGAGGCACTCTCCACAGCTGCCACCACAAAGCGCTGCTGCAGAGGGGCTAACAGAGGTGGGAGGCAGGAGTCTGAGGAGGGCGAGGAGCGGGATGTTGAACTGACAAGGTGAAAGTAGGAGGAGAAGAACAGGGAGGAGAATAAGGTTGGATTAGCGACGACCTCGGGGGCGTGGTTGGTAAAGAGTGGCACTTGAGGTGGTAGTGAAGGGGATTGCTAAGCAAAGGTAGGTGGACATTTTGGAATAATAGATTAAAGTGGGCAGCACAGCAGGCGTGGGGTGGGGAGGGGTGGGGGGTAAACAGTGTGTGATGCACTTGTACAGTGGGTGGAACTGCACCAATCAGAGGGAGGAAGGTTGGGAGGGACAAGGTCTGGTCACAGTGCTTTTAATCACACCTCTCGAGTAGGAGTTTGGTATTATTAAAATAGGACAGCAGTGAGAGTTATGCCCGCTCAGGAAGAATCGTGACTGCTCAGAGCTTTGAGAAAGATGCCAGATGATAAAGTTGCTGTTAATTTAGCAGAATACAGAGCCAGATATCCAGTGTAGTGCTAATACTTAAAACAAAGTGCCCACAGAAGGACGATAGTAAGCAAATAGGTGGCAATATATCCATGACAGGTTATATTACACATCGGGCAAGTACCATCTTTCTCCTATGAGAGCTAATTTTATAGGGTCATATGTGGTTTTGAATGTGTCGTAACCTCAAGGAGGTCTATCAAGTGTATGGGAGGGCTTTTCCACTGGAAAATACAATCATTTTCTGCTGTGGTGTGAGACAGAGGTGCAATATATCCTTACATTCTGTATTGAAAGGAGCCGTGGCTGCTGTCCAACTTGGTCCAACTTCATCTCCCTCACTATTTAGGAGCCTTGATTGGTATAAAATTGATCCAAGTGGGATTTTCCACCATCCCCTTTGCCCATCCATTCTTTTCAACCCCATGAAAGAGGAGATAGTCTGGAGGGAAATGCAGAGAATTAGAACACACTGGAGGGGCTTTGTTGTAGTAAGCCAGCGTACAAGGAATTCTGCGGGCGCTACCTTCGCCTGGCTGCCTTCTGCTTATGTAACCTTTGCGGTCATTTCAGGTAAGGGGAGGAGGGATATAGTCTTTAGGCATTACAATATTATGTGCCTGCCTGCCTCAGTTTTCTTTTCAGGAGAAAAAGTTGATAGAAACTCTGTCTGTCAGTGCAGGAATGACCCTTATGAGCATTTTAACTGACCTGGCAACACTATTGGAGAAAGCCACACTAAACTGCCGAGTTAAGGTTAACATGCGGTATGATTCAGGAACTACAACTGGTTGGTTGGGATAGATAAGAGACCAACACTGACTACTGATAAGAGACAGGATGTGAACCGTGGCATCCAGAGTTTAAGTCACATGTTTTGGGGTCTAACCAATCACATTGATCTAAGACTTACTGTTGGAATGTAACATCACAGTATTGTTATTTTTGCTACTGACAGAGGCTATTTGCATGTAAGAAGAGGTCATTTGAATCATTTGACAAATGTACCAGTGTCTTATTTTCTTATAGTTATGACAAGCTCTTTAAGATGTATGCCTATAATCAGTGGGTAACATTATTAGGTTGATGGTGGCTACTGAGGGGGAATTATTATAAAGAAAAAAAAAGACAGACTGTGAATCACAGGAATCCTTCGAGTAGAATTCTAAATTACCATATGAAAAGGAAATTACAATGTGAATGTATCGTTTACCACATTAGTGGTACCACATTAGTAGGCATTTAACAGTCTATTTTTTTTTTTGTACAAGTTAGTTTATATATTTATTACATTTTTCTCTTTGTAAGGTAAACTCAAATCAAGAAAATCTACTGCCAGAATGAGCAGAAAAGTAGTCTAATTGGCAATATATAAAAGGAATAGAACAGACTAAATAACTCTCTTCTATGAGGTAGAAATGACTGGTATAGAGGAAGCTTGGTAGTGTCTCCAAGAATCAACAACCAGAGTCAGAATCAGAAAGAGTAAGGAATACAGAGTGAGCTTGGCAGGTGAGGCAAATGATGAGGTTGATCAGTTAAAGTGAACCATAGGCTGTCAGCCCCCGCCAGAGGGATTCCTGCTCAGCAGCACAAATGTTAGGGAACACCCAGGACAGCACCAGATTCAGCACCATGGACAGCGGTCATGACATTTAGTGGTTAAACTCCACGTTTGCATTCATTCTAATTATAGATATACAGTAGGGAAACTTAGAGACAGAAACATATAAATGTGTAATAATTATGAATAAGAGAAAACAAAAACGTCTTTAATGTCAGACTCTTTTTTTTTTTCCAAAATCTACGTATTTATAAATGTTGATAAATGATCAGAAACACTCCACCAGTATCTATTTTCAGCATTAGCTGAAAATCCTTGACTGTGCATAGCTACACACCTGAATCTCATCATGCCTCATGACCAGAATTCAAAATTTCTCATCAGTGTAGGGCAGAGGATTGATTTGTTTTGATTCTAATGTAAGCAAACAACAACAACAACAGCAACAAAAGAAAGTTGTGTATCAACAGCAGCCTGAAGGGGGGAAATGAAATTACAGCATGACAAAGCAGCTTACAGAGGAAGGGAAGTAGTGCAGATGGTTGATATCTAACAATTCATTTGAAAATTACATATTTACGGAGTAAGTCTGACGTGGTTTGCCTGTAAATAATCTGGGAAAAAATGAAGGGAAACAAATTAAAATGCCATCGTAACATGCAAAGGGAATCAGGTTAAACTAAGGAAGCTTTTTTCATGCAGTTTTTGTGTGTCTGTGTGTGTCAGTATGTAGGGCAAGCCAAGACATACCTTTAATAAAATGGAAGTGAAACGTTGATGCCACGCACAAGCCACACAGTTCTACAATTTTAGCCGTTATCACTTAATTTGATTTGTTATGTTTATCAGAGGATTAAATATGTTTTTCAAGGGTTTGGGTCTCCAGCAAAAGAGCTTTAAGGGTTGTTCAACAGAAATATAACTTGAAGTTTTGTAAATCGGTGTATCGGAATAAAAAAAATGTTTGTTGATGAAATGATATATATTGAACCAGATATTCAATTTCAGATAAAACTAAAATGCACGACACAGTTTAAAATTCTAAGTTACAGAAGTAGAATTCAACTTAATGGAAAAAAGAAAGACAGGAATAAAAAAAAAAAATACTTTCATTCAATCTGCCTCATGCTGTTGAATTTGGCTTTTTCTTTTACAGTGTCCATTCTGTAGTGAAAACTGTGCACAAGGTAATCAACAGCAGGGCTTAATTGAGATTAGTCTGTAGAACAGAAAGAGGCTTTGTTCCTCGCAGGCAAAAGAAGTTCAAGGGACTCTTGTAAATATCATGCGGGACTGATGTGAGCGTCAGGTGCTGCCGAATGCCAGTTTCCTCATGAATAATAGCAGTGAAATGTGTTGATAAATCCTGAATGTCTTGTTGGAGTTGCGTGGCTTCAGGTGTTGGCTGACATTCTCTCTGTGGAGCTGCCTGTCAAACTGAACGCCGGGCCTCTAGAGCGCCGTTCTGTGTCTCTTTAGCTGATATTTTTTCAATAGCACAAGTCGCTGTACTTGAATATCCTGCCTCTCTTCTGCAATGTGAGTGTAATGCTGAAAAACCTCACTCCCTGGCATACTGTACCAAGATTGCTGCTCCCCTCATATTCTGAGTTCTCATCTGTTCCTGTTTTGTTTACACAGATATGAGCCTTGCTGTGTTTTCCCATATCAAACTGTATTAGTTCCTGTCATCGCTAACACGACGTAGCAGGCTAATAAAAGCATCAGTGAAGTGTGCAGCACATGGCAGCCGCTCTGGGAATGGTCGCGGCAGAGTAGCAGCTTGCATCTGGTTTTTAGAGGACTGTGGGTCCTGCTCCCATATATTGGCCAGGAGCCCATGTGAGTTGTGACCCCATGCCACTTGTCCTTTACACTCACTGGCTGCATGCTGGCAAGCTGACCTTTATCATTAACCCTGCTGCGTGCCTGTCATTTGAAGTCTTTATTATTCACGCTTCCCTTTGGGTATATTGTATACCAGGGAGCATGGAGGAGGGATGCAGAGATAGTTAGCACATTTACACTCGGTAATTATAGCACTTAGCTGCTGCTGAGAGAAACCGACACAGAATTTTCCAGAAGAGGATGAAATAGAAAAACAGTGCACTTTTTACCCAGTTACAGCCACCTTTCAAACAAGTAGCAACACACCAGCAGAAAAACATGCTCACTTTACTGCTATTCACACCCACATGCACTTGGCTTGAGCACAAAGTTGTGCTGTGATTTCAAAAGAATACAAAAGTACAAACAGAACCTTCAGCTGCACATTTTTAAAAATACTATCGATTAGTCTAATTTCTTTATAAAGTCACATATATACATTAATACAACAACATTTGTTCCATTGTCTAACTTTGATATGTAGAGCCCAACCAGACGAGAGGCACACGCCAAGACCGAGGCACTGTTGATATTCTTTGGACACTTGTCTTTATCCGCAGGAGCGTTAATTAGCAGCCATTCTAATTAAACTCAGTTTGCACTTGAAATGCTTTAAAACATGTTCAAACACTTCTGAACGGCAACTGTTTGATAGGACACATCGCCGCCTCCGTCCTGTTCGCAGGTGATAAGAGTAACATGTGCAAAGTAGTCGGCAGGGATGTGTTTTTAAAGAGCAGATTGTCTGCGCACAATCGGACCAAGTCAATCCACATCGCACACCTTCCCTGTGATATTATTCATGGATGGTTTTTTTTTTTTTTTTTACCTTGATCCCACATCCATTACATCTTTATCACAACTATTTTCATTATCATCCGGCTCTGCCACTTGCCTTCACTCAGCCCCATTCTGCTGCGTGCTAAGTCAGCAGTCTCCCACAAAAAAGTAATCCACTGCCTTCACTGATGGGCAGTGATACAGCTCTCATCGTTTCAGTGCTGCGGCGGAGGCTGCAGAACGTGGCAAACAGGCAGTTGACACCCCACTTCTGCTCTGTCAACTATTCAATTTGAGCGGAAACACTATCAAAATGGAATCCTATCAAATTACCTGATTACATTATACATCCAATTACAGTGTTTGGGTGCAGCTAGCGCCACGGCATTTCCATTTGTAAGGGAGGTGAAATATCAACTTTGCACTTGGAGCCAAATGATACAGCTTAGTTGTGCATGCTGTTTGCATGTGTACTTGTTTGTAGTCCTGTCAAAGCCCTAACAGTCCTGCGTTACCATATTACATAAAAGTTAGCCAGAGGACAAACTGCAAAATGCTTTCGCCTCACAGAATTTTCCATCATTAAAAACAGAGCGGAGGAATGCTATTCGGATTACAAATGGGAAAATTGCAAATGCATGTTTTTTTCCCCCCTCCTTTACCCTGTCAGAATCAATTGAACAAACCGGCATGATATTTGATGGCCTGTGAGCTCCAATTATTAGAACAATATTATGGCTGGGGTAAGTCAGGGGCACTCCAGTGGAATTCCAATAGTGTTTGGAAGCCATTTGTATTGGTGCTAGTCCTTCAGGGCTGGGAGAAGGGCATACAGCTCAATAACTCAATTCTTAACAATTAGCCCCTGACATGTCCCCCAGAAAACAGATAGAGAGGACTCTAGTGGATAATATTTTCAAAAGTATCGGGATTGTTGTTTCAAAGGCCCAAACAGCATCGCAAAAGAAGTTGCGGCTCTGTTTTCAAATCATACATGCGAGCTGATAGGATCGGAGTAGATAAGTACGCAATTCTTCATCTCTCAACAGTTGAGGTGGCTTTTAATTTGTCAGCATCAGCATGGATCTCAGCACAGGCACCACCCGCCTCTCGCTGTGCTGTGAAAAAAAAGAAGCCTGCCTGTTCTCCTGGGTCACTAATTATCAGCAGCACGCTTGCAACATTTTAAATGGCACAGTCCTTATCACTCTCAATTATAAACGTATTATACTGTAATCGGAGGGGCTAGAGGATCTGAGATCACATCTCATCTAACTGGCCGTGTGCTCGATGCCCCCCTCCCCCCCGTCCCGGCCCCTCCTCTGCTGAGAGCACCTCCTCAGCCGTGGACCCAGCAGAGAGTGACCTTGGACAGGGGCCGACCTTGCTGCATCACCGCAGTCTGATGTTATTAGATTGTCGAGGAAGGAGAAAGGTTGAAAAAGCATACACAGTCCATCTCGCCTTCGTTTTGGTCTTCGGTGCACTTTCAAGGGGATAGAGAGAACAAATAGAGCTGTCTGGGGGTTGTTTGACTTTTTGTGTGTGTTTGTGCGGGTGCAAATGTGTGTTTGTGTGTTTGATTGACACAAGCTGCTTGTGTCTGTGTGCAGCCACATAAAGCATGACTCGCAGACAAACGTGGAGGTGGCATTTGGAGTTGTCTGCTCAGGGGAGCGCTTGCATGCCTGAGGGGGATCATACTCACTTGGGCTCTCCTTTGGGTTCTGATGGACCGTGCACTGTGGTCTGATTGTAAAGAGGTCATAGCTTTGTGAAGAAAGCCCCAGAGGCCAGCTAGAACAATTAGAAATATGTGTTTCTGGGTCACTGGAGCACAGTTACACGTCTGGTAATACTATTCTATTTCCTGACAGTGGAGGCAGAGGAAGTGGCTTTACCCTGGCTTTTGTCTGATTTGTGATGCGATAGCTCCGTGCTGGAAACACCACGCATGCTGCTTTGTTTGAACTGGTTTACACTTGCAACAATGCTGTAGATTTCAGGCTTTTACTTTATACTGTATATTCTAATCTCACTCTCCCAAACCCAGTAGTCCTTAAGTCAACAGCAAGCTGTGCTGCAAACACGGCACTGACAATACCAATGCGTGAGCAGTAACCCAGCTACAAGTGAGCTAGGCCTAATGTAAACATGGCCATCATACCACATATGCACAGTACAGCATGTACCAATGTAAGCAATATATCCATGAAAATAGACCTCAGCATTCCATAAATATTTGATGAAATCAAAAATACAGGGTTTGCAGACTATTACAGAGGAACACGCATGTAATTTAATTCATGTGTCTGTAACATTGCTGTGAGCCTAATGCTTTCATTGGAATTGCCACAGGCAATATACAGTACCTCTATCTGAGACAGCATATCTGGTGCTTAATAAAGCAGTAAACAAGTTAACAATGCTTGACAGGGATTAAAATGGATATGGATTCCTGAGTGGCAGAAACTCAATGACACAGATCATATTAGTTGAACTGTTAAAAGTGTCAGACCATGTAAGTTGAATTCAGATTTTAAGTTGCGTGTCACTGTTGTCCCCTGACTCATACAGGAACCCATGTAATTCTTTGACTTAAAACGTCAAGATCACCACAACTGGATTTACAGGGTTTTTGCCCGACAGCGACAATAGATGGGGAATTTTCACCTTTATATTTCTCTTCATGAAATATGAAAGGCCAATGGCAGAATGAGTCAAGCTGTGCCTGTGATCAGTGCATCCAGCTGTTATGTATGAGTGAAAATATGGAACGATATGAATTATCATAAGTGGTATAAGGGCCGCATCAAAACAGATTATCTCCTGACTCAATAATTTCACCCGGTTGTATCACACCAGTCCAACTTGATCATCGACCCCCATCATTTCAGACATGAATTGTGTATCAATTATCTCCCCAGCTCGAGCAGGCTGGGTTCTGAGAACAGCCCGGTGTGATTTGGTATCCTAGTTCTGGCATCTAGATGCATGTTCCTCCGAAGGAAACATTTTTCATGCAGGATTATAAAATGCTGACTGTATGTTCTTAGATGCTGCATTTGCATTTTAATGTAAACCCCCATTTACATTTACTAACAATACCACCATGGTCAAATCTGTGAATAAAATCATCATTAATGGTAATACCAGCAATTGGGTGAGTAAACAGTTTGGAGGGGGGAAAAAACATAAGCTTTTAAGGACAGGGAAAGTCCCAGCCTTTTTGAGATGGAAAGCTAACACATTTTTCTGTGCAAACAAGTCAGGGTCCAGTGCCATTTGCTGGTGGCACCACTGCTCTAATGCCCATTTCCCCCCATGTTGTAAAAGGCTAAATTAGCCTCCTCTGGAGCCAATTTAGCTGAATTAAGGAGCTTAGAAAGGTCATAGTTACATTTCATTTGAACTTAATAGACATTGCAATAAGAGTGCTTTTCAGTGTTTGCCTACATCACCAGCAGACACTTGCAAATTAGATAGGACCAAATATTCAGTCATTATTCCTGATCCCTCATCATCCAGACGCTTTACAGGTGGCTAGGGTGAAAAACCTCAGGTATCCAATATCTTCATGGCATTTTCCCAAATTAGGCCTCCAATCCACTGTATGTTTGGCCACTGAGCTACCTCGTTAAGTTAAATAATGAATGAATTGCACGGGTAATTATGAAAACTGCTCACAAGCGGGACTAATGCTTTCTGCCGGTTTAATTAGAGCAGGAGCCTGCCACTCAAGGCTGTTCCCCATGCCAATCCAGAGGACAGAATCATGGATTCTCGGGCTGGGGGAGATAAGGCTCAACTCAGGAGCTCAGTATGGCACAAATCTGCCACCGTTGCACAGGCTGCTACAGGTAGCGAGGCTGCAGGATTTGCGGGCCACAGGTAGGGATGTTACAGGCACACAGCCTGGTCCAGTTATTCTGGGCTAGAGACAGGAAGACAGTTAACCACCTGTTTCCCAACGTGGGAGCTATTGCAGTGCAGTTAACCTGTCAAAGACAAGAGGAAAGTATTGTCATCAGCATATGTCTTGATAGCACTACAGAGAGCATTAACAGACATTAGAGAGCATTATCCATAGCACAGCCAGTTAGTGGACAGTCAAGTGAAGGAATAGATGTGGGGTGGAAGGACAAGGGATGATTCGATGAACACAATTGGCTTTATTTCTGCTCTGCACCTGCTAGCTGTTTGCTGCTGATGTTATCATAGAGCCAGAGGGGCCACTGGAGCACTGACTGAAACAAGATGTCCCGCTAATAAGATTCAGAATCCTTCCTTCCATTAGAACGTGTCTGTTTCCCCTCCCATTATTGGCATTGTTGTTGGGTCAGTAATCCACCCTTGTATTACCTCTAGGCAAACCGACTCTGAAGGATACAGAGTTAACAACAAAGTACGTCAGCTAGGCAGTAGCGAGCAGGGTCTGCGAGACAGGAAGAGATGCCCATTCACCGAGGCCAGACTGAGCAGAGGTGACACTGGCCTCGACTGCCCACAACCACCACAAAGCAATCTGTATAATGAGTGGTTTCCACTCTGACTGAGATGACTTGTCATTCCATTCATACGTCGTAGCTCGATACATCCTCCCCAACTCCAGTCAGCCCTCTCAAGCCTGAGGGGAGAGGAGAAGACACTAGGGATGACATAAACACGGGAAGATTTGAAGAGTTCACCAGGGGAAAAGGGAATATATATATCCGCTATGTATTAAATGAAATAAATTATCACATTGATTCAGTTTCTTTGATTGCAATTACAGAGCAACCAAGAGAATTTAGCATTTGAATCCTTGTATGAAGTTTTTTTCTTAAATGCTAATACAATTCCCTTGGCACATTTGGCAGAAATTGGTTACACTCATTTATGTCCTTGGTGTATAACAAATGTCTGAGCTCATGTTGTTGTTTACATTATGTCTGTTTTGAAAAGTATAAGCATGTGCCCCAGATAAGCCTTAGGCTTATGCAGCTGCGGTTCAAACATATGAACTCATAAATGTCTGCTATCAAATACAGCAAAAGAAACTCAATTAAGGGAAGAGATCTGGTGGGGATTGCATCAAATTAGGTGACTGACAAGCCCAGTAATCTGGAGCATATAGCATTTTTCATCTAATAACAGTCAGAGATGTCCTTGGAAAATAGAGTATGTGGTGATGCTCAGCTGACAGAGAGGGAGGATGGCAGAGATGCCGGGGCGGGGGTCATGTTCGAGTACAGTGACAATTTCTCCCGACAACGTCCCGTCATATTTTTGCTTCGTAAGCACACTCTTTAAAGCAGGGATGTCGTATTTAATCAAATTACCTGTGGGAGCTGCTCCTTCTTTTATTAATTTATTGGGGGGTGAGGGGAATCGGGGGGGGGGGGTGGAGGATCACGGATGAGCTCCTTTGGGATGAGTGTGTTTGTGCTTTCTGAAACGTGAACGTGAACCAGATAGGGCTGAGCTAACAGGAGCTGACAGCAGCAACCGCCCTACTGCTCGGCTGTGAGAGGACCAGTCGGCTTTTTCGCTCCAGCCTCGTTAGGGAAACAGTGAGAAGAGTCATCTGAGGCTCGGAGACAGGAGCTCGGGTCTGGTGCTGCTGCCATTCAGAGAAAAATGGATCAGGTTTGACTGTAGATGTCAAGAGTTTGAGGCTCAGAAGCTGTTATGTTAAGTGATGTTGAGGATAGCGGGCTCTTATCCAATCACATCTCCCTGTAATGCAGGAAGATGCCAAATTAGCACTGTTGATGAACCATATATGATTTATTTGTGGTTTAATCTTATAGCTCTAAGGTTAAAGCCTCTAATCTAATTGTCCATCAAGGCTGATTTTGTCAATGAAGATAAAACGCAGCTGGTTAACAAAACGCGGTGATGGCACAGGCAGTAAAATTAACAAGACTGGATGCTTTTCAGTCTCCACACCACCTCTCTCACACCGGTCTCACTCTGTGCTTTGGCCTTCGGGCTCTCAGGTGTACAGTGCGTCTGGCCAGCCTATAGGGCGCGTGGAACAAAGCCATGGTGACATTTTATCTGACGGTAGCTCCTGTGGGGCCTGAGCCATGCTGCCGAACTGTCAGGCAGATTTTAGCGCGATGAGGAGGGGGGAAGAAAGCCAAACAAACAGAGGCCTGGCACAATCTCCCATCGCCAAGTAGTGCAGACGAGCACAGAGAGACGTCCCCGGGGATTGCAGGAGGCCGAGATGAAACAGAAAGCTAGATCTAACCTTTTTGTTGTTGCTGGAACCTAGTTCTTTAGGGCCTGCTAGATTAAAAGGAAGAACGGGCGAAGTGAAATGAAAAAGGAATCACTTCAGCTGTTTGAACGTGAAGACCCTTGCTGGAAACACGAATTCAATATCAATTGAAAGGGAAGAAAATAAAGCAAATATTGTCATCCTTTGTAGGACATTGGGAACAAGTGTCTTTTGTATAGTGCACGCCCTTTGTGTTACATGCAACAATACATGACAGGCACACTCCCTCTATTGTAGAAGTGTTATGGTAATCATACGCACTATTTCAAAAGCTTTTCATCCATTTTTCATTTCCCACTGTTCTCAGGGTGAGAGAACAGGCATGTTTCATCAACAAAGGAATATGTGACACCATGCAAGTCAAGCACCCTCACAAGGTGGAAGGTAATAAATTCTGCATATGCAGAAACATAGTGGTTTCAGTATCTATGAGACAGAAAGGCATCCATCTGCCCAAACTGACATAGTAAATATGTTCAGTGATGGTTAGCAATGTTAACAAACCACATAACCACAGATTCACGTTCCCATATCACCCATCTTGATTGCTTCTCTTAGAGTAGGTGCCTCTCCAGTGATACATCCTCTTTTGATTATGCAATGAAAAAAACAGCCTTGATCGGAGTTCACAGAGGGGTTGCTGCACTGACAAACAACTGTCTCACACAACAAATGCAAATATGGAACTTAGCTCTTGAATGTGCCTGTTGTTCTTCTCCAGTTTCAGACTTTTTGCATTTACTTTTAATGTGCTAAATGCAGGTTTGGAGGGGGCCTAATTAAATATGTGGCAAGATGAAGTTCCTCCCCCCCTCTATCTGCTCTCTATAGGGTTTGGTATTAACCTCCTGATTCTTTCACGGGCAGATGAAGAGATACCCACCACTGATGTTAAGCTGGAACTGGAGCTGGAACCCCAGGAGGCTCTGATCAAATCCCCCAACTTAGCGCTCCGCTGTGCACTGCACAGCCCAGTTCAGCCTCACATGGCCTGGTCTGCCCTAGCTTACACCAAAGTGATCCTTTCGCAACCATCCTCCTGGTGTGAAGGAGAGGAGGATCGCAGCCGGAGAGAGGCAGAGATCAGATGAGAGAAGAAAGAGGGAGGAAGCAGAGAGCGAGAAGGTGCAGAAGGAGCAAGATGGTGACTGAGAGGTACTTTAGCATCAGTGGCCTAGAGGAAAAAGTCCATGGTATAGCGAAGTCCTCCAATGTCAAAGTTCACCCAAGACCGGCAGGAGTCTCAAACGAGGCTTACTGCCTCTGGTTAGCAGCATCAGACCTTTGAAAACAGGGCTTAACACTTCTTGTATAGGTGACAGACAGTTTAAAATCAGCCTTGGCTCCATTAGTTAGTGGTGTCAGGCTCTTAAGAATGAGGCTATAAACAGCTAGGAGGAGGTTAGACCTTTTATATCTGAACTCAGTTTGTCAGAACTGCAGCTCAGTGTGATGGCTGCTACAGATCTTGTACCTTTTTCCACATCAGAGAGTAAATGCACGCTATTACCACTGGCCCAAGCGACTGCTCACATTGCCATCGTTCCGGCACTTCATTAAATTGATATTGTGAGAAAACATGCGGGCAGTGCCCAGTCTTTAGTTCGTAAACACACCCAGACTCTCTGCCAGTTCCCACTGGCTAGTGTGCTGGCCGTAGACCTAGTCAGTGCGCTTGGCTGATAATATGAATGGTAATGAGTGACTGGCTGCTGGGGTCGAAAGCAAAAGTGCTGTCATAATTGAGTTAGATTAATTAAAGGAGCTCTACTGTATTCTTACAGATCAGTGCATCTTGTTAGAGGGCTGTGCTACGGGTTGGGGCACCAGAGGGGGTGTGTTTGTGGCCAAAGTGTATGTGTTTGTGCCTGTGTAACCTGCAGATTGTGGGTTAGGTGGGTTGTTGTGTGAGGAACTAATTGAAATGAGAGGCGATGTGCGAGTCTCAGCCAACATGGCCGGTCCATTTGTCAGGGTGACATCACTGCACTCACACCCCATCCATCTCCGCCCGGCGCCACAGAACCATGCTCCTCCTGGTGATTAATATCCATACCTCCCTCACCGTGCTGCATACACCCCCCTCCCCGCGCTCCCAGAGCACTCGCTGCTCCACATGCGCACACCCGCAAACAAACAAATCCTCGCGCACACACACACTCTGTTGGAAGCCCTCCTCTTCACTTATGCACACAGTGGCTGTGCACTCACCCACACTCAGTGCCATGGCACTCCCATTTACTCTCTCATACACACATGGCCGGAGCTCAGAGCCAAACCAGTTACACACAGTAACTTCCTAATTGTTCCAAACACAAACTGTCCTTGCTCTTTAGTAGGTTTGGGCATTGTATAGATTTTACTGATTCTAATTGGTTCTCGTGGCTCAAATATTTTTTAGGTAAGAAAAAAAATATTCTGAAAACAAAAACATCTATATTTGATTTATTTAGACTTTAGGCTGCTGTCATGTGCAATAACTAATGAGGTATGTAGAGATTATTTTTGGTAAAAAGGCCAATATTAGCAGAATGTTAATATTTCACTAAAGTTGTACCCAGTAGCATTAGCATATTACAACTAAGTTGGGGGCATTAAAAATGCTGCATTCTTATACAATGCTGCAGGGAATACAAGACTAGTTTTCTTAATTAAATATTTTTTGAGCAGTTATTACATTTTGCTGTATCACTGTACTGTCTTTGAGAAGCTTAAAGGATAAGGCTGGTGATGCTCTGTTTTTCTTCAATTGACAACAAATCCTATGAAAAGGCCAAAACCGACAATATGTTAATCTTGCAATACCAGTCTGTCTGTGGCACTCTGCTGCAAGGGCGTTTGTTCCTACTGAAGATGGAAATCTTTAAAAAGAGGTCATTCTTACAGTATCTACTTAAATTTTTTAAAAGGCTTAGTAATTTCCTGAAACAGATGGACACTAGTTTTTAGCAAATGTTGATGAAACAGGAGTATTATATTTGTCGGAGACTGGTGGTGCACTGGCGAGTATTCATAGCAGCAGGATGGTGTATGTATCAAACTCAAAGTCAAAGACAACTTTATTGTCAAGCCTGCTATATGTTCAGGACATATAGAGGATCCAAATACCACTTCTCTCGGACCCCCAGTGTTCAGACATTAATAAGAAAAACCAATAAATAAAAAACCAGAGCGTTAAAAAGGGTAAAACAAGGCACAAAGTACAAAAAGTAAAAAAAAACGTGAGATTGATTCTAAATTAACTACAGTGTCAGTGTTCATTGTAACAAAGGAACATGTCACCTAGTGAGACATTTATGATTTATGAGTTTTTCATAGTTTTTGAACAACAATGGAGGTCAGTGGCACAGAAAAATATGTTATATCGGGCTTTGGCTCCACAGGGAATACATAGGATCGATTTATTGCTGGTTTTGGTCTTTTTGTGGCATTTGTTTACAACAAGAAAAACAGAATCTCCTTTACACTTAAAGTACTTATTATTGTCTGCCATATTGGAAATGCTGGACAGGTACACTAACACATGCATAACAGCGATGTAGACAAAAGAGGAGCAGGTCCAAACTTTCAGTGTGTGATAAGCAGAATCAAAAAGCATGTTTCCCAACAAATCCTCGCTTCTTGTAAATTTGGAGCCAGTTCCAAAGCAGAACACAACCCCACTGGCAGCAGCTCTACTTTTTGTAGCCAAAAATATTATACCCTTCCGAAGACAAATAAAACATCACTCATACAGTACACACCACAGTGCTAAACCTCAGGAAAACAGATGTTCGTTTAAATAGCTGTCGTTGATTTACAACTAAAGTTGGCAGGGATTTACAAATGAACAAATATAAGAAGACAGGATCTGCAGTACGAGGAATAAAAGCTGTAGAATGGGCTGCTTGGGATTATTTTAAAAGTTCTCGTGAGGAATGGTCAACCAAAACTAAGCTCATTATGACCAGCTATCAGAGCTATTCCAACCTGAGGAGAAGAGGAGTCGGGCTTTGAAGATCCTCTAAATGATGACCTTTCTCTCCTACTCTGCTCCACTGATGTGCTTTGATAAGCCGGGCTCTGATCTCCTCCGCGGTATCACGGCACATCACTGCACACTGCCCCATCCTCCTCGTGCTGGGTGGTGCTAAACTTTCTCACCACGCCCTCAAATTACATCACCCAAGCTTGATGTCGTGTTTCACACCGTGCCTTTGAACTTGTGCAGCCACAGGCCAGAGAGTGAGACAGAGCATCCTGCACGCAGTGTTGTTTTGTTTGCACAAAGGATGGTAGATATACTGGTAAGAACAGGTTTTCTAGTAATTGCCAAGACTTAAATGAAGGCAAATTATTGTTCATGAAATTTCTCCCTGCGATGCATGTTTGTCAGAGTGGAACCAAAGTGCTGCTTAACCTCACAGTTGTGACTCTCCAACACCAGTCTCTCCCTCTCCTACTGCAGGAGCACAGAGGCCCGCCTCCGCACCAGCTGTGAGATGCAAAGCTTCCCTTAATGTAAAAGCATTTCGCTGTCTTTGAGATTCCACTGTCTGTGCTACTCGCTGAAAGGAAAGATGTTGAGAGATACGGAGAAGAGAGAAGGTGATAGGTAGTGTGTGTGTGTGTGTGTGTGTGTGTGTGTGTGTGTGTGTGTGTGTGTGTGTTTGAGGGGGAGGGGAGGCATATATGGAGAACAGAGAAAGACGCTGAGAGCACAGGGAGACAGGAAACATGACAGGGAGAACCAGCAAAGGGAGAGACAGCGAAGGGAGGGTGCAGGAGAGAGGGAGAGGCAACAAAGCCGAAAGCCGACGGCCGCTATAGCCCAATGCGTGATTGATTGAGTGGCATTCAGATGCCAGGGGTCATACATATGCAAACTGCTCATTTGTAGTTGCTGCCAGGGCTGCTGTTCACCAGAGCCCTTGAATAGTGTCGCCTGACCACCGGGACACATCACACAATCAGATTAAGCAGCCCCAGAGTCACATGCAGGACGACCAACAGCTGCCACGTGCACCACCAGCCCTGACTTACAGTATCTGTTTTTCATCTCTGTCTGCTATAACAGGCCCTCGTCTGTCTGTAAGAGATCTGGGTTTTAGGGGCTCAGATATGTGTCAGATGAGTTTTGGTGTTTGTGCAGCACAAATTTTCCCTCTTGACATTTTGTTGTTTTTTTTGTTGTTTTTTTTTTTTGGTTGTTGTTTTTCTCTCGCAGTGCTTTGTTGCACACAAACCGCATTTTCCATTTGAGTGGCTCAGTCTGCATAAAGCAGCACAGTATGCATGATGCTCTATCTTCAGCATCATGCACCAGACTATTCATCCACCTTTCAGCGCACAATATAGCAGCCGTGTTGGTTCACGCTGCACGCTCTTCATCTATCTGTGTCAAGACAGATGCGAGAGAGTGTCTGAGACTAATACTTAAGCCAAAGCATATACTGTGGGTTTCTGTTAGTCATCGGTCTGTTCGCATTTTCGGCAAAGACCGGCAGTTTAGCGAGCGCGTACATCATTCAGTTTGAACTCGCCTATCGTCCAGTGGCAGGCCCCCTGAAACGTCAGATGACTTTGTTGCCATTTGAGGCCGTCTGATATTTTCTTCAATTATTGATTGGTAATGAGGCCAGCAGGAATCAGGGGCTCATACATAAATTCCTTTTTACCATCTTCTAGTTTGATTCTGCAATCATGTTATATTCATTCATATGGAACTAATCATTTGTTGGGGTGACAATCAAAAAGTTTTTTTTTTTCCTTCTGCCCCCCCACCACCCCCCCCACCCCAAAGTCTATATTCTTTTCCACCGGAAACAAGGATGTGGTGTTGGGTAAATGGCCTTCAGTGTTCAGGCTGCCATAAAGAGGCTTTCTTGTGCTTGCCTGCACTTCTCTCTTTCTCTGTCACTCTCTCTGTTTCTCTATCTCTCTCTCGCCCTCCTGCTCTCTCAGATCAGACTGCGCTCCAGCCATGCTATTGGGCAGCGAGCTGTAAACAGGAGCTGTACACTGATCCAAGTGGCAATCACCTTCATTCAGGCCCACACCCCCCACCTGCCCCTATTCCTTCATCCAGCTTTTTTTTTTTTTTTTGAGTATTGTCAGTGTGCTGAAATCCTAACCTCCCCACCCACCAAAAAAAAAGAAAAAAAGAAAATGAAAATGAAAAATCTTGTGGGAATGACTCCCTGAGCAGAGGATGGACTGCTGGGTATGTCCCTTGCTCATCGTGAGCCTGATACACAGGCCCTTTATGTGGCTGTGCGGAGGGTGGCCCCCTTTCCTCCTCTGCTTCTCATCCACACCCCAGAGGCTTCCATTCAGCTCGGGCCTGGCTGGGGGGGAAGTTGGAGCTCTTTTGTAGTGGGGAATTCTTAGGGGAGGCTGTCAAGGCTGCGACTGTGTGGGCTTTTATTTCCCCAGAGAAGAGAAGGGGGGGAGAAAAGATAGAGGGAGAGGGCAAGAGGGAGACGCAGGGGGAGGGGGAGAGTACGAAAGGAGAGTTTGGACACAGACGGCCTTGTTAATCGGCAGCCCCTAAGAGGGACGCGATGAGAGAGAGAGCGAGAAAGAGAAAGGAATGAAGTAAAAGCGAGAATGAATCCAACAGAAAACCAAAAAACTTTCCCCTCTGTTACGTCACCGCTGTTATTCCCATCCTCCCTCTCCACCTCCCTATCCGTTCCCTCCATCTGTCCATGTGTAAGCTCACTCTTCAGCTCAATAACAAGCTTTTGCCCTCCCCCTCACCCCTTCCTCGCCCCCTTCTCACTCTCCACCATTACTTTACACACATTCCATTATCTGGGAGACCAGGCTAAGAGAGATGTCTGGGGTCGGAGCGATCATTATCATCGCCTCTTTCCGCTACACTGTGAGTTATAGCCCGCCGTATAGGAAACAGACATTTAAATCATAATCAATAGAGCAATATCAATGCTGAGAGGCATAGGCTAAAGGAAATCACTGCCACGGCTCAGGAGGAAACAGAGACGCGCAGTTTAGACTGAGATAGTGGCGTATGCTTATTGACAGAATATGATCAAGACCACAAAATGCGTTATGTGGCATCACGCTCAGCGCTGGCCTTTTTCGAAAAATAAACTCTCTTTTGCTGATATTCGGGCGATGCAATGATTGTGGCTGGTGTGTGAAAATGTGCGGAAATGGAGAGGTGCTAGATTTGAGTGGTGATCCCCTGCCCTCCAAGAATCAGTGCCTGCTGCTCACGCACCACTCCCAGCACGACAGCCGAAGCTCAAACACTGGGGGGGGGGGGGGGGTGCGCCATCATGCTGTATACATTAACTGACCCTCCAATCACGTTATGGTGACGAGGGCGTCTAAGTTCCTCGCAGGGGGAGCTGTACTGCCGTGCACACAATGTTTCGTCCGGGTGAGGGGCGATGCAAGGTGACAGGTGCGACCTGACCCAGGCCACGACCAGACCACGGTCAGCGCTGCCACTCCGACTGAGATCAGAACTGAATCTCGGACTACGCGCTGCCACAAGGAGGAAAATACCAGTTCCTCAAACGGCAGAAGTGCACCGCATCACTGTCAGGGAAGAACAGCTTTGAGACACGATACAAAAACACATCATGTAATCAGTCAGGACAAATTACAGTTCTAACATGCGGAGAAAGAGCACAAAATCACTGTTATTAACTCATACAGTCTGCTTGCAGCGAATAAGAAATGCTCGTGTAAATCCCACTTCTAATCCAGCCGACGTGTTCAGACAGGTTAGAGTCCATATTTGGAAATCTTTGTTTCAACTGACAATTTTAGATGTTATTTATTGGTATGACCCTTTTCAAGTGATGCTTACATAACCAGTTTTCTAAATACTTCTTATTAAACACATTTTGGCCTTGGTGTACTAGACTTAAGAAGGCTGTCTTAAATAAAGATCAGTTATATGATTCCTTCCCTCCTGTGTAGTTCAACTTGAGGGCATTTTTTCCTTTTCTCAATATTCTATTTCCTTCATCTAAACATTTCCACTGAACTACTTGAGCTTGATATACAAATGTGTCCTGTATTTCAAGAGAAAAAAAAGTTTCTATTCAACCCATAGCCATAAAGCTTGAGTTCAGTTATTGAGAGTGAATTGAAAAATATCCCACATTTAATCTACAGTCTGTTAGAGAACTCACAACAGGCAAGATTAATAAAGTCACTGAGAAAATTAAATTACTTCCAATTAATTTGTATGCACTTTACTTTCAAAGTATCAGATCAACTTGAGCTATTTACTATTTAATGATTACTTTATGTTTGTTGAATTAACTTGACTGGGACACTGTAATTGTGTATACTGTTTGTGCCAAAGTTAATTGGTCAGATCATTTAAAAGTGAATTTGCATATTGATTTGAATTTAGTCAGCTAACAAAGATGGATATTATGTGATTACCGTTTATAATTAAATGCTTATTGTAAAGCGGCACCTAGTGTGTATTAAAAAAAAAAAAAAAAAAAAAAAAACTCCAGCTGAATGTCAGGTTGAGTAGCGCAGTCAAGCACATAACCAGCCTGACCAAGTAGTTGAGAAGCACAGAGCTGCAGCCCAGAATCCCAAGGTCCTGTGTAGGTGTGAGCTGTGAACAGATAGTGCTCTGCACATCACGGTTCATGTACAGCCAAAGCCCACACAGTGCTGATCAGACGGGGATCATCTGCTAGATCTGGAAATCTATCACCCAATCCCTGGTGGGAAAGGAGATATTTAGATAACTCAAACCAGACACAAAGTGCAACTATATGGTGTTTTATGTGTCATTGTTTAAGTAATCAGAGTGTGTCTTAGGTCAATAATATGTATATTTTTCTGTATGCTATTCTAGCAAAGTAAACTGAAAGTCTGTGGGTGATTCATATAGGTGATGGACATTAAGAAATATCCATAAAACAAAAAAAGCCAAACACCTGCAGAGCATACATGCATAAAGACATCGGACCACTATAAATATAAAAATTGAAATAACTACGCATAAAAACAATTATTCTGCTATCATAATTGCTTTCCAAAGAAAATACTTTCTGTCACCTTTCCAATTAAAACATAACCAGCAGCTATATTAGATGTATTTTTAAATGGTGCCCGCAGCGTGTCTTGTCTGAGATATTGGATTCTACGTCTACATTTTAATGACCAGTTTCATTTATAGATGCAGAAGAATCAACACGGCTAAACAAAAAAGTCACAACAGACTAGAGCATTGAGCAGTGTTTTGTTCTGCCAGATGGGGATCCAGCTCTAATGATTTACATTTTGTCATTTAGTAATGCCTCATATTATACTGCCAAATGGATAATGTTTACTATATCTTTTCAATTAGGCTAACAGTTGCACAGAATCCCCTTTACAATGCCAGTCTCCTGACATTTCTTAACCCATCTGACATATACTTGGTGAAGTGTGAACCATTTTGCAAATCACAGTTATTCTGGGAGAGTCACGTATCCTCTCTCCCCACAGCACCCGGGCAAGGGTTGTAAAAGCTGTTGTCCTTTAGTTATGATGGAGTGCGAGGAGAAACCGCCAGAGAGAAAGAAAAGAAAAAGCTCTTCAATTGGAGTCCTGCTTTCTCCTCTCTGTCTGTGTCTGTCTCTGTTCCTTTGCCTGTCTCTTTCACTC
Organism: Lates calcarifer; assembly: GCF_001640805.2. Classification (NCBI taxonomy): domain Eukaryota; kingdom Metazoa; phylum Chordata; class Actinopteri; family Centropomidae; genus Lates; species Lates calcarifer. Next base: position 8,672,190 of record NC_066840.1, read on the forward strand.
TCTCTCTCTCTCTCTCTCTCTCTCTCTCTCTCTCTCTCTCTCTCTGCATGTGCCCTGCTGCTCTGTCATCCTCAGGGATGCGTCTGAAGGAGACCATCTGTTGATCCATTTGTCTCCCGCTTTGCTTCCTGTGCCACCGCCTCTCTCCTATCGATGATCAGGCCTGGCCTTTCCCCTGCCCACCCTCTTTGTTGCTGCCAACAGGCACTCGGTGCGAGGCGGGTGTGCTGCCGGGGGTGGGGCAGGGGTTGTGCCCTCTATAGTCTCTGATTCACACGACAAGGGAAAAAAAAAAAAAAAGCAGAAAGCAGACACTGGCAGACATGAAACCTTTTTGTACATACATACCATAAACAGCTAATGAGCCTGGAGCAGCTGCTTTCTAATCTGTGTTTATCTAAAGTGAGAATCGCCGTACTGACCTGAGTCAAAGAACACAGATTTGATCCTTTCTTTGCATTGCTGATATCAAAACTATTCCTGTCTCCCCCCTTAGGACTTAAACACAGAGAGCTCATCATTATATGGAGGCATAGACCATGGAATAGATGTTAGAAACAATTCTGAGAGACCATCACTGGAGGCTTGAGGAACATTCACCACCAACACATTTATTGCTTGTGAAGTGTTTGGCGCTATTGCCACTAAAGAGAGAGGGGGTCCACGCATGTCTCCTAGCTGTCACCTCTTATGCATGTTCAGGGGTTTGATGGACACTGAGTCCACCTTGGGGACTTCAGGGATTGCTTGCCTTTGATCCTCTCCCGTGACTCTCGATTACCCATCATTCAAGTGGGGCTTTGGCCCTGGAGAGCAGCTGGGAGAAGGCAGTGTGTTAACATGAGCTCTGATGTACCCAGGAGAGGCTCACTGTCCAACTCAGGCATCATATAGCAGATTACACAGACACGGAGGAAAATGTGCCCGGATAGCGCCTGTTGTGAATGTTTAGAGTGAAAGTATGTGGCACTACAGGGTGTGTGTGTGAGGGAGAGAGAGTCCAGACACTCTCAGCGGAAGGTGGTTAACTCAGATAGGAAATAAAATGAGGTCGCAGTCCATATGGAGGAGGGTTGCAGCTTCAGAATGATTGTAAATCTTATTATCACTTATTGTCTTTTTCTGTCTCTGTCGGTGGAGTTTTCATGGATTCGTAAGGTTTTCATCAGGACTGCTCAATATATCTGATGATAGGTGTTCACCCGGGGAGACGTGCCATCGATTTCCCATAAGGTGCAGATGACATGTGGTCGCACGCACTCCTATTTTACCAACAGCCGTGTCATCTAATAAGTCATGATTTCACTGCTGCTGTCACCTAGTATGATAGTTCCTCTGACAAAATCGTGGGGTAGGGTCAGCCATTGCAGATAACCTTTCACGTTGCTGGCACACATGGAAAGTAAGCAGATACTGCATGTGCAAGTTGCAGTCCACCTACTGTACTTGTCCATTTGGGCTCATGTCAGTATGGAAAACAATATTATTTGTTTGATTAGCTCTCTCTGCGTGAGTTTTTAATCTCTTAATCCCTGTATGTATTTGCAGGTTTCCTCAGTACTGGTGACCAGGCTGCTAAAGGGAACTACGGGCTCCTGGACCAGATCCAGGCTTTAAGGTGGATCAGCGAGAACATCGGCTTCTTCGGCGGAGACTCCAACCGCATCACTGTGTTCGGTTCTGGGATCGGAGCCTCCTGCGTCAGCCTGCTCACCCTCTCCCACCACTCTGAAGGTATGGCATAGCAGGGAAAGGGTGGGGGAGGGGGTAATAGATGGTACAGCTGTGGAGCTCATGCCTGCTGGTGTGTAGGCTGCTCAATATTAGAAACTGGCGATGCAGGTCACAAGTTATTGAGTAATGTATTCTACTGTACTGTGCAGCATAGCAAATGTTTTAAGAGGCAGGTGTTTGCATTTAAATTGCTGTGACGTTCATTCCCATTGGGAAATTGAAAGTCCACGGCAGATTTCAAACCCACACGTGGTGCTAGACGTACTCTGCTGGTTTGCTAGTATAATGCATGTCAGAAATAAACATGTAGATATAATGTGTTTTTGTAAGCAAGATTTAAAAAAAAAAAAAAAAAAAAAAAGGACATGGTGTACCAGGGGGAGCTTTTTAGTGACATACACACACACACACACACACACACACACACACTGCTCTCTTTACAAGCAATGCTGTTTATCTGCTAGCTACCTTAATGCTACTTCATGATGATTTACTGCCCATGCCAGCCATGTCTTTAATACTAAATGCAGCATGTGCGCTTAACCTGGACATGCGATAAACATCCCTCATACTCGTGCTCCTCTAATGCACCATTGAATTAAGATGGAGCCCAACTGCTTCAACTGAAGTTCTTGCAGGAAGGGCTTTGGCTCATGCAAATAAACTATTGCTAGGAGTTCCAGCCATGAACGTCAGCCTCCAACTGCACCCTGCAGAGCCAAATGGACACTGCATAATCCTTAACCTGGAATTATTACTGTCATTCACATAATCATCCATCCGTTTAAAAGCTGGCTGTTTTCTTGCATGTAATTGATAGCAGTGTTGTGTACATAACAGGCTATCAGCACACTGAGGTGCTGTTGTGCAACAGTGTTTATGTTTTGCTGCATTGTTTATGTCGCGGTAATATTCCAAATGAGAAATCTTTACATTCGGCCACGCTCACGTAGCCTGGCTTGTGAACATGTTAACAAGCCACAGACATTCTGCTTTAGACACACATGGTTAGAAATGTGGCATGGGGCTTTTACCATACATTACATGGAAATGAACTGCATTAAAGAAATCAGTCTTGCGTTAGAAAGAAGACTGGTCTTAGGCACTGTTGTGGTCAGGGAACTATTAAGTGGCACAGCTGCAAAAACACCAAACACACCAACACACACTAATACAAACACGTGATTCTTCTTCTTGTCACTAGGCAGAGTAAAATCTCTCTTTGTGGATTTTTGATTCGTAGACCGACGTGCATTTGAAAGAGGTCATTTGAGCTGTTCTTCCCTGTGCTCCATTTCAGTGCCAGGGATTTGTGATTTGTTTTGCGTTCTCCAATTTGCATTAAAGTGTTACTAATTGCCTTGATTTCCTCCGATGAATGATGACTGCTTTTCGATTGAATTTTTACCATAAATGCCTTTTTTATTCATACTCCATAATGCTACGCTCCATGTAGCATGTTATTATACTGCCAGTGAAACCATCTCCTCTGCCTCCCAGTAAATTGGATATTACCGGGTCTGTTTTTTCCCCTGAATGGAAATGTATGCCCCACTGATGGGATAAAAAATAAAAAAAAAAAAAGAGCGAGTAAAACTTGAGGGATCCTAGGAAATTGAAACAGGAAGCCTTCTATCACGCCAGGACTCTTGCTGTGAATGTTACCAATGGCAATCAGATTTCACACAGTCTCTCTCGGAGGACAGATTGTTGTAATTATATAAAGTTTAGGACTGGAGTGGGCTGCTGGATGTGACAGGAAATCCAAGTGAAGAAATGTCTTTTTGCACCTGCTTTCACAACCTCCGCTGTACTCTGCCCCTCCTCTCCTATAGTCTTAACTGCTGAAGTGAAAACTGGTAGGATGTTCTTGTTGCCAAGACAACGCAGTAAACAAGAAAGGAATCAAAGCATCTAGATCTGCGTGGCGATGAAAATTGAAGTAAAAATCTATAATCAAATGAATTATACACTGTGGCATGAGCACACCTGGTTTCAGGTGGCCTCTAGTAATGGATTTGTGTAATGATTTCCTATCCATGTTAGCAGACTGTTGCATCTCAGGAAGAGCGCCTTATATTGAGTTTCCTACTTTGCACTCCGGATGGAAATTAAGTCAGGAAACAAGATTGTAAACAATGCGTCATGGCTACTCCCTCGTCTCCTGATTTGACTTTTTATTACGATTTGTTCATGAATGAAAATTCATGCGCTCGTCCTAGAAATAGAGGAAGCGGTGTGGCATTGAATGTCACATATTTGAATTCTGGAGTAGAATAAGGTGGGATATTGTAACATAGGATAGAATTCACATTTCTTTGTGCACACAAATCAACGCTCGCGCTCACACACAGGATTTTCCTTCACCTGCTGCTCAGATGCAGGAGCGTGAGGCCAAGGTAAAAAAGAGAAAGTAAATCAGCGATGACACACTGTTCTGGAGCTCCCTGGTGTGTCGGTGTATTTAATGACAGTATTCCCACTCTTACTGTACACAGTCTGTCATCACTGCCTACAGTGCATAGACTTTCCATCTAACAGAGACTCCTTTTATGCCTACTGGTGGCAGAGTGACAACTTACTTCAGATGCTCCATGCTCCTCCTGAAGCCTATTTAATAAGCTGGATCCTCCTATATCATCCTAGCCCTCCGGCCTCTCTCTTTGATTGCCTGCTCCTCTGGCCTGGCCTTGGTGGCGTCTCCATGTGGGCGTGCCGAGGGCTCCAGTCGCAGGGTACATCCATCAACCGAGCCTCCCCCTTCTGGCCTGCGTGGAGGCTGGTCTGGATGTCCTCTCGTGAGGGCTGGATTTTCTAGACCCCCGGTCCCTGCCCTGCCTCCTCCATCTAATCTCCTCCTCACTGCACCCATCTGTCTCCCTGCCTTCACAGACAGTAAAAGCATGCGAGGGACACACGCTTTCTCTCCATGTGCCAGTGTGTGTGTGTGTGTGTCTCTCTCTCCCTTTCTGCCTCTCTGGGTTTGTGCTCCCTAGTCTGCAGCATGTGTGGTGCATTGCTATTAATAAGATGGCTGCCTTGTCTGCTGTGTGGCAAGCAATCTAGCTGCACATCTGAGACTTTGGAAGCAGAATGGTCATTAAAAGCACAGTCTCTCTCAGCAGGAGAGTGTTTTTGACCAGCTTATTAAATGTAGCTCAACAGTTGTGTTCCCACAGAGGGAAATCTCTGTCCCCATCTTCTTTTTCTCCGGCTTCAAACAGAAAACGGCTGAAGAAGTTCAGAAGCAAGGACATTAGCCAGCCCTATGTATTATCTATCTGGCATCGCACAGACATTAATTGAACATGCAGATTTGGCTTTTTCTCTATCTCCTAATAATCATTATGATATAAAAAGTTAGATGGTTTCTCTGCGCATGAACAGAATATCAAGTAGCCAATGACTAAGACATGTATTTGTAGATCTATCTCCTATATAGCTCTTACTGCATGTGTGAAAGTCGATATGTGTTTCACCCTACACAACCTACAGGAAACATACTGTATATCTACACACATCGTGCACGTGTGCACAGGGGTGTCTATCCTCAAAGCACTCATGAGGGAAGGGCTAGTTGTAGAGGCGCTGAAGGTCATTTGGTTTCTTTTTTTTTCCTCTCTTCCTGTAAGCAATCAGGATAAAAGCTCCGCTTCTAAGGAAGTGCTCCCCTTTTAATGGAACGTCTTGGACATTAAAGACAGCTAGTGTGGAGGATCCTTCATGCCAATGTCAGCTTTCATTTTTATTAAGACTTCTGGGTTATTGAGGACCATAAATGTGCATGTTAAATGCTTGGGTTTTATTACAGCAGTGCAATGTGAACCAAGGCTTTTTAATGCAAGACACCACCAGGCAAACACTGAAACCCCTTTAACCATGAGTATTAAGGGGGCAGTGTGACAGGTACTCAGTTTTCAGGAAAGGGTAACAAGTTTTTGAAACCATTTAGTTTGAAGGATAGCATAGAAGGTGATTAAATGAAGGAAAGCATCGTGGGATGTGTAGAAATAGAGGATCAGAGTGATTGAAAAAATCAAATGGCGTGGCAGGACATTTTTCTCAAATCAAATCTGAAATATTAACTTTATTAATGGCTGCTCTTCATAGTGAACTACTTGCTGTGGAGGAGAGTTTATGATTCATGTAGTCTTGGAAAAGATGTGACTTGGAAGTCATAGGAATTGATGTATCACTGTACAATTTCCTTCAGCTGATTGGATAAGAAACTAGGGCTTCTGTTAGAGTGACTTGAGTGTGATGTGATTATTACACCACTGCCTTGTCCTTTATGATCAAGTTTGGTCAAGTATGTGCAGTCGATGAATCATCTGAAGGCAAAGAAAAACTCTCATAACCTAAACTAAAATGACACACAGCGTTGGTGAATGTGGCAGTATCTTATTACCACAAATTATAGCCCAGAAATTTAGATCTGCACTTATTAGAGGATTAGTAGGTTAAATGGGAAAACGAGTTGATGAAAGTTTAATCCAGTGGAAACATTTGGTCTTACATTTAAACTTGATAAAGACTTAATTTAATAAATTTACAGTGTCTAACTTGATTTGATTAACTTAATCCATCAACATTTAGTCATTTAGTGAACTGGTCAGTGTTACCATCAAAAGCTACACCCAGCAACACTCATCACAGTTTTGTTATTTCTGTTAAAACGCCTTCTTATCCCTACCACCACCCTCCGTGTGGAGGACATGACCCCTTCCTGTGTCACGCAAACGAAAACACCCATTTCATAAAGAAATGACACTATTACACAGAGGCAACAAGTGAGCAGGAGTAGCAATAATAATAATAATAATCATGATAATAATAATAATTTGTAACAAATTAAATCATGGCTTTAGGCTAACAATCTTCTAATATGTACATACACAACTGGACCCCTCTTTTTTTTCATTATATCCTACGAACTGCTTCACTAATCCAGAAATCTGCTTCAGTATCACATTGACTGCAGACAAGCAGTATTCACATACAGCTGAGTCTGATGGAGCTGGTTCAGGGGGGAAAAGTCATGCTTCAAAGAATGATTAATCATCACATTTTTTAAATGATTTTTAATGTTTCACCCCTCATACATTGATAAAGTGTATTTAATTTGGTCATTTTTATTTCTTTTATTCTGTTTTTATCTTTTAATAAGTTATGTCATTTTCCTCATAGTCCCATATCTACTGCACTGTAGAGATACTGGATTCTGTATACTCTGTTTCATACAGTGTTAGTGCATAACTGTGAACTGTACATACAGTGTTTCTAACGTGTATAATGATCACAATATGTGTGTAGAGCTTACATAATAAGCTGTTTAATCAGTTAATCAGTTAGCTACATTCACTGGCAATCATCTGGATAATCAGTGAATCATTTAAGCAATTTTTAAAGCAAAAATGACAAAAAAAAAAAACATCAGTGATTCTAGATCCACAGATGTGAATATTTGCTGGTTTTCTTCTATGATAATATCTTTAGGGTTTGGGGTAGTTTGTCAAAACCAAAACAAGCAATCTGAATGTGCAAACTTTTTTTTTTTTTGGTATTATTATTTAGTATTTTTATATTTATATTTATGTATATTTAACAGTTATTTTGGAAATGCTTAATATTTAGAGGATAAATGACATTCGGAGTGACTCCACCTGCAGCAGGGGAAGGTTAGGGATCAGACCTCCTTGAAAGGTCTTGTCTGGGCCCTCTAGTGATTTGTCTGCACAATCACTGCAAATGACTACTGTGCTGTTTCTGGCATGTATTTAACTCGTGAACCTATAGAGGAAGGAAATAAGACTGACAACAACGTTTATTGGACCACGAATCAATCTGCCTCTGTCAGTCTTGCTGATACAGTGCTCCCGGTGTGGGATTCAAAGCTTGCGTTGCCATGAGCACCTAACCTCTGCTCTGACAATCATTTACCATGTACATGCAGGCTTGTGGTTGTCCTCAGAGGGAACAACACAAACTCTCTTGTAGTGCCGCTGCTGCTGGGAATTGTGAGGATGTGTTGCATTTCAGAACTTGTGCACTCATTTATGGCTGTATCTGGAAATATCGACACTAAATCCAAGGCTAATGCAAATGCTGCTCCAAATTACCCTATCTTACAGCATGGAGAAAGAGGCCAACAGGCCATATAAACCAAGAGTTGTGAGAGTTACATTACATCACTGCTTTAGCTGTAATGTTACATCTGGCTATGACCTTTGAAAATAACACGTGTGGGTTTCCTCTCTGAAATGAGACCCATGGGAGGTTCTCCTTGCGGAATGGCCTAAAGGCCTGCACACCCCCCACTCCATAATGTTCCTGTGCTGAGCCCTCATCGTATCTGGATCGGGAGGTGCGATCCATCCGCACTCAGTGTCAACTTCATTTCTGTGGGCTCAGGCATCCTGTAGCAGCCATCCATCGCCTGTGGAGTTTAAGCATTAAATAAAGGCACCTTGCAAGAGCCAGAATGTGAATTGGAGTCACCGGGAAAGATAGCTGCATAACCACATCCCTGGGATGTTATTCATACACGAAGCAGCTGCCATTGTTGTGCAAATGCCTTGTGCTTGAGAAAAACCAGGGACAATTGTCGAAGTTGAATAGACCCCATTTCTGAGGTGTCAAAGGCATTCAGCAACTCGACACTGTAAAGTTACCTGGGTGTTTGGGGCAACAGAGTGCCTCCATCTCGAGGTTTGATTTGGCTGTTTGCTGAAGGGTGTCTGTGCATCTCAGGGTGTGAAAAAGGCCTATGCGAGATGAGAGAATGGGGACGCGCCTTGTCAGGTGCCGTATTCTTCCACCTCGATTGACAAGAGCGATAATTAAACCAGGGGGATGCCATCTCTGTGGAGCAAGAATGCTTGTATTTATTTACGCTGACTACTCAGCTTTGTTGTCTGCCATATACTGTGGCCGTCATTGTGGGGAAAAAGCAAACTGATTTTAACAAGTGGCCTATGTGGCATTTTTCCGTCACTCTTTGAACGGCAGTGGCTTTGTATAGCAGAAGAAAATTGCTTTATTTTTACAAAACAAAGATAGAGGATTACCCACCAACTAAAAGGTATTACTCTCTTTTGAACTTGAAAGAAATTGGAAATGGCCTAATTCAGGCAGCAAATAGGTTTTCTCTCCACTACTCATCATTGCAAAGAGAAAATGAAGGCAAAGTTGTACTGAGCAGAAGAAAAAAGGGTCCTGCAGAGTAATTTGAGGTGGGAAGGGGTGTTATTAGGGTAAAGATGACTCCAGTGAGGTCACATAGCCAGTTTGAGGTAACACGCTTGAGAATAATATCCAGCTGGGCTGTCCATCAGAGGCAGCCAGCTTTACCCTATCCCTAGCCAGAAGAGAGCAGAGGAATGAAGAATTGACAAATGGCCCGAAAACGGTGAAGGCAGTTCATTCAGGTAGCCCAGCCATCAGTCTGTCTCTGCTTGCAGCAGGTAGTTGAGCCTATAAAGCATGGAGTTATAGGTGTTAAAGAGCCAAGCAGCAGGTCAGAGAAAGAAGCAGGGGATAATTGAGTACTTTGGTAAATCCATGCCTCCATCAGCCAAGGTAATAGCTCAGTGCATTGCATATACCTGTAGCCCCAGATCCACCACTGTACCGACAGGCTTCAGCAGCTTGAGCGACATGTGGCACACATGGGCTGTCTCAGCAATATCCTCCAAGACAATACAATGAGACCCATCTGGTGATGTATCGCTGAGATTACTTTTGGAATCTAATCGTAGCTGATGAACGAGGTGACAACAGAATATGTCATCTGTTGATGACCTGCAATCCCCAGTGAAGACATTGGCAAGTCATTAGTTCAGGTAGATGCCATCTATGAATCATTCTTGATAAATCATTGTCAAAGGTGCATTCATACACCTCCTAATGGACAGTGACAGTCACGGTGGAGGGGGAACGGTGGCTGCAGCTCCTGGACGTGCTCCGCCATCGTTTGATCCTGCTAGGCTTTAGATCAATTAAACCAATAGCTGCATCATACTGCTCCCAGACTGTCTCGTCTGTTTCCTCTCTTGATTGGTATAATGACTTGATGGAAGTTTCTGTCTGTCTGTCTGTCTATCCATTTCCTCGCTACACTCGCTTCGACTCCACCGCCTTAATCTCTGAGGCATTTTCTTCAGCTCCTTTTCCCTGTTCCTCATAGCAGTTTCTTTCTTTCTCCAGAACCCCCCCCCAGTATCTCGCTTTCGTCTTCTTACCATGTCTCCCTCCTTCGGCCTCACTCTTTCTCTCTCTGGCACCAGTGTAAAGCATCCATTATAGAGCGATGCATGGGTGTCTGTGTGAGTGGGAGAGAGGGACTTGGCACTCCTCCTGCCCCACCTGCAGAGGAAGCACTGACAGCTGAGCACTGGGGGCTCATCTCTCCCCCTCCTCCTCCGCCTATCTCCACAAATCTACTGACCTCCCTCCTCCTCTCACACCTTCTCCATCTCTCCCTCTCTCTCTCTCACCCTCCCTTTATTCCCTCTTGTTCCACACATATTGGCCCAATTTCTGCCACCGCTCACTAGTTTCCCTTACGCTATTTTCACATTTCATTATGTCCATCCATCTTTTCTTTTGCACTGTCTGCTCTCTTTTTGTCTTCCTCACTGAACATTTTTATTTGTTTCTTTTTTTTGTTGTTTTTTTACCCATGACTGTATAAGTGTTTATTCATTAGGCATTTCTCACCAGGCAACACAAATGGGTAGATGTTGAACCGTATGTTGTTAAATGGATTGTTGTTTCGGTGTTTGTCTGCCAGATGAACCACTATGGTGTAATTAGCTGAACCTTGCCCTTTAGTGATGACCATGAGCACTCTGTGTTTGCTTGTTGTTGCTGACAGCTCACCTCTGTGGCAAGGCTAGGTCAGTCCTTCAGTGTCCGTACATCTGTTTATCTCTGCTGAGAGAAAAGCGCTTTGTGCCTCTGCACAAATAAGAGACAGATACTCTGGAGTTGCTCCAAAGCCACGCCATGCTTGAGAGCACCGTCGCGTTCCTCATCAATTTTACAGGTTTCCATAACATGTGATTTATATACATCCTCTGTGAGCGGGAAGGGAACATTACCAGGTATTTCAAAATGTTTTCAGGTGATGTTTTTTTTCTTTTAAATTATTTTTGAAATAGGAAATGTATAATTCTGAGCTCACTTAATTCTGGTGTAACCGCTTCATCTGCACAGAGAGGAAAAATGCTTGTTTACTGCGTGATTATAGGCATCCAGGAATGTATCTTTCTGTTTACATAGAGCCTGCTTGCTACACTCTCTGCTTACAGACAGAATGATTTGGAGGGAAAATTGTTTTTTCAATGTGTAATAAGAAGTGTCGCATAGGAAAAACATCAGTCCAATTACTTTGCTTTAGGACTAAGCAGGTGTGAGTTGCTTGGTGAGAGCCTATAAAAATGTGATACAGAGAATGGCATTTATGTATGCCATCTGGATCCTTATCACTAATATAATGTGCTCTAAGTGCACATGGTAACTGTCCACTGTGCGCCTGTGTGTGTGAGTGTGTGTGTGTATGTGAACATGTGCATGTGCAGTCACAAGCCGTAGCCTGCCTACCAAGACGTTCAGTTCTGGGCAGTGCAAATGCATTAGCCTTAGCTGTGAAATTTGCATAGTCTGGGCACAATGAAATCCCCAATGAGAGGAACTTCAGCAAACATGCTGACAAGCAGAAACCTCTACTATAAAGGGCCAACATTGTGCAACCTGACAAAAAAGACTAAATCTTTAGCTCTCAGGCCTGCAAGGCTGTAATAGATTTTTAGCTTAGAGAGGTAACATAAGCTATAGATCCTTCTCAGTGGTAAAAGAGAGTGACTCACCAAATCGAATGCAACTGTTAGAGAACAATACTGCCAATGTGCTATTTCACAACTTGAAGACAATTCCCTTTTCCTGGATAGGAAATTCTATTTCATGTTACAGCGTTCATATTTGGTAAATACCTGGACTGAGAGGCTACTGTTGACAGACAAAAATGCAATCAGACTTGGACTTAAATAGAAAAATTGCATCAGCATGTCACAAATCAAATATTAATCACAGGCACGAGGCATGCTTTTAACAAACTAGCTTGTGCAACATATCATCTGACCACATGTGACAGCAAATCATTCACACCTTTTCTCCAAACTAGCTAAATTGGAGGTGGGGTGAGAAGCTGTCTGACATAGAGAGGTGTTGAATCATAAACAGAAAAAATAATGAACATGTGCAGCTCTGGGGTTGCTGTTGGAGGCGTATGTACTTTTTTTCATAGTGAGATTTTCACTATTATCTGTCTACAAAGAATGATCCAAAAATGGCCAGCTTGCACAGCGTTGACAATATTACAAGATAAGTCCACAGTGGCTGACCTTAGAGATACAATTCAACACTTGGTGCAGCCGCTTAGCAGAAAAAGCCCTCCTGGGGCACCTTAAAGCCCTCATGTGTAGGATTTGAACATTTTTGACAGTAGCAACTGCAGAATCTGAACTGGAGACACCATGGCCGTAGCTACTGAGGACACTCATGTCATGTTCTTGTATTTTGCTTTGGGAATGTTTGGGTTTTCGTGACCTTAAGGGAGTTTAATATATAAATGGTGGCTATTTTATAAGCTTGCTCCACTGAAATAAATAAAATAGAAAGAGTTCAGTGTCCCTTCACCACAATTTATTTCTCGCAGCATGGACAGGGCTTTGACGCCTTTCCTGTTGAGAAATAAAATGGTAACCCTTTCTTCTACAAATCCATAATTTTCCTGGATAGAACAGTGTCTTTTTTTGTCAAAATAATTGCAAAAATAGAGAATGTTTGATATAGCAATCAAGCAACAAGAAAAAGGGTTTTGGCTAGAAAATTGATCATGTCCCCTGAACAGCTGGGACACTTTTATTGTGAAGCAGCTGCAGGAAGTGCTGAGGAAGTGTTTGCTGACAAAGCACAGCAATGAAATGGATCAAAAACCAGTGAGGTGCTCTATCTGTTAGATGAAAAGTAAGAAGGGAAATGTAGGAGTAAAACAAAACTCCCAATGCGACTCCTACCTTATCCTTGAGCTAACAAACGCAGATTAAAGCAAACACTAAAAGGAAAGTTTTTCCTCAAAGCTGTTCGTGAGGAACAGTTTAGTATTCAACACAGTGACAGAAGTAGCTGTGTGAAGAAGGAACAGAACAGAAAATTGCAGAGTGCTCAAAACTCAGCCTATTTTCACACCTTAGCACACCTGGCTAATTGCTGCAAAATATTATAAGTGTAGACACCTCCCACCCGAGCTGTGAGCAGACCCACGTTCAGACCAGACCTTCATTTAAAGCATGGCATGCAGCAGCCTTGACAGCTAAAGTGACTGCTCAACAAAGGAAAAATAGGAATCCAAGGTAAATCTCAGCCCATGTATCATTAGAAGGTGACCCGGGCCTCAGCAGACAATCAAGACTTTGACAGACTCAACATTTAACCAAAACAAATACTGCTTTTTGCTAGCCAAACATAATGCACCATCATGTGTTTAGAGAATGAAAAATAGGCATCACTCCTGAAACATTTCTCCTCGTTTAAGTGAAGGCTGTTTGGAGAGCATGCATCCTCCGCAGTATTTCAGATGTTGACAAACCCATATGGCATGCCACTAATCTTGATCGATGCCCACCACTGTGAACACTACTCACACTGTAGAGGATAATGACATGTAGCGTTGCAGCATTTCACAAAAAATCATCACAGCGATCTGCTTATTATCCATTATGAAAGGCATCATGGCTTCTGCCGTTTTCCAGTCGTAAAAACAATAGCAGAGTGTTTACTTTCCAAACATAGAGCAGCGCAGAGTGTTCATAAAAAATGTCTGCTTTTGCCCAATGTGCTATTCTTAGGGTTCCCCTTAGAGCCACTATCTAATTGGAGCCTTGCTTGTCCTATCGGTGAAGATATCCTCCACACAGACTTTTTTTTTTTTTTTATGAGGCCTGTGAGTGACTGAGATTCCCTGTCTGGGTATCTGTGGCTTTTCTCTGGCATGTCCCGGGACTCCTGCTCATCTGTGAGGGCTTCATTAGTTGGGGATGGGAGGTGGCAGCAGAGAGAGAACAGCTGTTTAGCTAACCACTTGCATTGTTAGCCAGCCTTCTCCGTATGCCTAACTGCCTAAATCCGTCCCCTAGCTGCTAATAGAATGCTCATTAGGAGAGGGGAGGGAGACACGATGGGAAACAGCGCCACTGTGCTACAGCCCTACCAGCTTCTGCTACACTGCCTCTCCCTCTGGTCTCTATTAAAGAGCTATATGGAATAAGCTTTCCCTCTGTGGATCAACTACCTATTCCAGCCCATCTTCACCTCTGACCCTGACCTCCTGGGAGTGTATGGGTACCTGAGTTCTCCTTGGAAACAGGCAACAGCCTCTGTGATACCAAAACATGTTACAAAACAGATACAAGATTACAAAATCCCAAAGGATATACAGATGATCCCCCATGCTTCAAACCCTGAGGAAAGAAAGGGTTAGTTTGGTGTGTTTTTTCATTTCCCCCAAGCAATCCACTGTTAAATTATTCAAACACTGTAGATTGGTGCTGCCATAATTTGCCAGGAACCCAAAAGCACAAGTCTATTTCTCTGTGTCAAAACTGATGAAGCTGGCGAGGAGGATGGAAAGCTGCGACATCAGAGATGGCACTCTGAATATCTGATGGTTTTCATGGGAACAGCCACAGATCAGAGCCAAAAACACTGCACCCCTGGTTGAAAAGCCAAAAACACATCCCTGGCTAAAAAAGGGTAGCCCTTGTTTGATTAAAATTCAAACAGGAAAACATGTCACCATGGAGGTGTTTCATTGGGTTATTACAGGCCAGTTGCAAACGCTCCCCATGCAGAAATGCAGGCAAACAAGGTGCACAGCAACGTGGGGAGAGACTGACAGAAATCAATGTGTGGTAGAACCGATATGCTCCAAGCTATTTACAGTAAATGACAGCAACTGTAGACACTGCTGTCATATAATGAAATGTACTCAGGGACAGTGTACACAGAATATGAAATATTCTCACCTGTGAATACTAATACCATAATGGGCAAATATAAGGCAGCCGAGATAATACAACAGTGTGCAAAACCTGTCTATTGATAAAACATGCTTTTAAAGATAATACACACTCAAGGCCGACACATTTGTAAAGCTTTCATGTTTTAAATTGAGGATGGGGAATATAATGATATACACTGAGAGACAAACTGACAGAAATCCAGTGTTGCAAATCAATAAGCAGGAACGATTTCTGTCAAATTAGAATTTTATTAAATTTTTGCATCTATCTGATGAAGTACCTTGTGATTTGTCAGGTATTTAATTTGCTAGATTACAGATATTTATGTGTGGCTATTTTATTCCTCAACAGTCTGTCAGTTTAGTCTGTCAATGCACTAACTCACTATAAATATCAATAAGACTGTATAAAACTACACGCTGTGATAGTGGATTTTATCCATATGTTCCCCTCCTATTTTTTGCATTCAAATGAAAACAAAATATAGTATATCCATGAAAATTAAAATAAATATTAAAATAGATTGATTACATTTTGAAATCAAGTTATTTAAATCAGTAATTATGAAATACTATAGCATACTGGTTTGACATAATCCCAACTCAAAGTCCACCTACTATCTCTTTTTGAAGTTCAACTATTTTCATCAGTAGTTGTCGATGGAGATGGGTCAGCTTGCATGTTTAGTTCACTAATTGTTAAGAGTTCCAGCATGGCACATTAAGAACTTCTCATCTGTCTGTGAATGAAGACCCTGGAATGAAAGTCCCGCAAAAGGCTGGTAAGTATACCTTGAGTTAGCGAGGGTTGGTCAGATTGCTATTCACAAAGTCAAAAATGAAGTTTGATGATTGATATCCTCATGCCGACTGGCATTGATCAGGATCAAGATATTAATCAATGATCAGTGATCAATGATTGTCATCACACACAGAATAGCTAGCAGTTTATCCAGGAATTTTATCGCCTGACTGCTGCTCTACTTTTCTGTGCCAATGAGGGGGACAGAGGCAGAGACGAAGACAGCACACAGTCTGAGTGACTGACTGAGTTTGAAGGTATGATGATATTTAGGTGTCATCCACAAATTTAACATGACATCTTTTCTGTTAAAAAAAAAATAGTAGTTTTATATTTAGGTATGGTGATAGCATATCAACATTATACCACCCGACAGTACCAAGAAACTTCGCCTTATTCTTATTAAGAGTTTAGCGTTATTATTATTAGTGCTGATGAATAAATTATAACTTTTTTAAAGAGGTATTTCAAAAAAAGGATACTTGTAAGTATATATATTTATATAATATATTTATATATTATAAATATATTTATAGTATATATTTATATAAAGAGCAAGCACTGTGAAATCAAATAGCTCCATAAAACGTTATTAAAACTGAAACACAATGCGCAAACAGCTTGTCTCTAGATCTATAACAAAAAATTCAACACCCTACACCTGGCCTTTTTACAGCAGACATTTTGACTGTGGAAGCAAGAAAAGCTCAGGTGTTATTAAAAACATTAATAATTGCTCTTTTCTATTCAAGTGTCACAGTAAGCCATGATAGTGTGACAGTGAGCCAGCATGCACAATACCAGGACCCTGAAATCTAAGCAGCTAAATGAATTCAGTCATTGTTCATTTTATTATTTACATGTGTTTTTCCTAACATTTCATGTCAAAATGTCTTTTATGACAAAGGTCTGCCTGTTGCAATAAATTGTACATAGCTAATGTCAGTACCCACCTACCCCATATCCCCTATCCTCGTAACAGCAGAAAAGAAGGAACAATATAATAATACTCAGATCATGAAAATTGTCAAGCTATTGTCATATTTCCCTCTAATAATTTCAAATATTAAAAAAACCTAAAAGTAATAGAAGTAAAAGTAAGTTGAGTGAAGAGAGAAAATTTCTAATTTGTGTCCTACAGACCAGACCTGTGTGTCATTTCTTTATACGGTGATGGGAGCTGATAATGACACATTCTATAGTAATGGCAATAGGCTTACCGATGCCACTCTGAATGTGTGCTGGAAAAGAATGTCTGTGGGTGAGATATGTGTCAAGTGTTGTGACGTTAGTTGCTGTTGAATATGTGTTAGCTTGACATTGAGAAAGTGGAGCGTGCCAGCATGCAGCCTAACTGATAGACGAGCACAGTCAAGTCACACACACAGGCCCGTACACACACATCAGTCATCTCCGCAGACTTGCATCGATAACTGCTCAAACACGTACTTATGGGCACAAGTACTGGTATACACATCCTGAACACACATAACACACAAAAACACATGCAGCTCTGGCTATAGCAGGTCCAGACCCTTTGGATCGACTGTCATTAAAGACTGGCCTTCGTAAATACACACAACCCCCCCACTCCACCCATGTTCAGCTACCCTCAGCTCAGCTCCGTGCAAACACACACACACACACACACACACACACACACACACACAGTCCATGTGTACATGTAAGTCCACATACTCTCCCACTCCAGGGGATTTCATGTGGCTACAGCTGTGTGCCTACTGGCACTGGCAGCAAGAGACACAACAGAGAGAAGAGAATATAGGAGAAGATATGAGAACGGACAGATTGCAGTGAAAGGCATGTTACCATGGAAAAGAGGACAAAAACATGAGAAAGGAAACTGTGCACTCTCTCACACTACCGTAATATTATTTTTTCCTTTTTTATATTCTCTCCTGCACTGCCTACAGCTTGGTTTGAATGTAAAAGACTGATAATCTGAAGTGTGACCACTGAGGCAGAAAGGCAACTATTGAATGCCTTTCTTACCGCGGTGAGGCGGTCACACAGCTCCACAAGCAGCACGAAAAGTTCACCAGAATGCAAGCGCGCGTGTACACACAAGGACCTGCACAACATAAGCAAATAGAATGATGATGGCGAGTACGGGCAGTATTCTCTCTCTTTCTCTCTCTCACACACACACACACACACACACACACACACAAATAAATAGTGAATGAGGCTGCCAGGGCGGGGACGCACTGTTCCTCACCATAGCTCAGCTCACAGCTCTCTGCCCTTGTGCCGAGACCTCGGCCTGTCACTCTGCGTTTTACTCCCTGCACCACCACTCCACTGTAAGCAGCCAACACAATTTTGGGTATTGAGGTGGTGAAGAAACTGTCCACCACTACCCATTTGGCCTTTTCAGAGCTTGACAGGAGAGACTGGAGGTAAAAATACACTGTATTCTGTCCTGCCAAAATTGAAAACTGGCTGGAGAGCTGCAGTGGAAGGGGAATGTATATAGTCCTTGTTATTAGACCGACCCAGTCTGAAATGAGGTTGACACGGCGCCAGACATTGAGATGTTTTCTGTCACTCCATTTTTTTTGTTTCATCTGAAATTCAATATGATGCATTAATGTTCCAAATGGAGACTGCGCAATAGATATTAATTACTTGTCCATTACAGTTTGTGACACTATCAATCTGTTATCAGCTGGCTACACCAATGACTGAAATTAACTGTCACTTCTCAATATCAGCCAAGTCATCTCCATGCTTTATTGCCTTCATTACAATATTCAGTTCTTAAATGGTACCCTCATGAGATTGGACGGTAACCAAGGCGTTGGCAATCGCTAATTCAAAAGATGGACGTCTCAACGTGTTTATCAACGCAAAGCGAGTAAATATCAAAGTAAATGTCAGCGTCTGCATCAAACACCTTACAAGGAACGAAAATGTGTTGTGGACTCGAAGAAATAATGGTGACTGCAGCCATATCATGATCTCCTGAGGTTCATGTATATTTGATAGGGCCTGCCAGATGTGGACTTCGATGTGTGGATGTGTATCAGCAAGCAATCTCTCTCACTGTGCTCAAAGAAATTAGATTTCATCTCAGGCCCCCAAATCTAATACACAGGCTTATATTTACTCACAGTTGCAGAGCATCATAAGCCAATATGACCCTATAGAAAGGGTGGCAGAGCTGCGCAAAATACAGTTAAATGAAAATGCTTTGAGCAAACTGTTCCGAAAGCTATCGAAGCTTCTTAGCCGCGGACTAGCTCAGAATGGAGTCGTTTGTCCACCGCATGGGCTTAAATTCACATGAAAATGATTAAACACCTACTAAAAAAATATAATAACACAATTAATGAGACTTTCTTATTGTCTTAAACTTGGTAGATATTCAAATCATTGTTAAATGCATCTGACAAATATACATCAAACAGAAAATAGTTTCCTTCAGCTATAGTGATTAATGTTTTTCTAACCCATATAGAAATATCTTGATGTTTAGAAATGTAATTCAACCAGATCACACTGAAATCATTTCAGAGCCCTTGTATTGAGCTCAAGAACAGGGCACGTCGGAGATGAAATGGTTGCATGAGTCACCCAGTGCATTGAGATGCTTCTGTCTTCCTCACAATGAATGCAAAGTCACAGCTAGCATGCGGAGTGGCATTTTCCTATGCAGAGAGCCTTTGCCTGCCTTGAATACTCTTCAGGGAAAATAGCACCCACAGAGGAATTTTAAGAGTCTTCGCTTTTCTTACCCCTCCTCTCTTATCCTCCAGTGACCTCCCCCTTTTCTTCCCTCCCTCCCCTCTCTGTCTGTGACACAATGAGAATAGATGTCGGCAGCTTAGTTCATCCATATGTCTGTCTGTTTGTCTTGCTAAGATGTATTTTCTAGTTTGTAGTGCAGATAAATGTGTAGTCAGCACGCTTTTGTTCAGTGAAGGCAGAAATGAAGGATCTCAGATTGATGAACCCTTTGGTCACCACATTTTTAATCTCTATTACTAAAGTCAACATCTCAGCAACTCAGTGTATTTCCTAATCAAAATAAAAACATTTGAATGGATTGATTTAGATTAGTTTTGCAGCAGATCGATGCTCAGTGGGCGAATGCTGAGTTCAGACAGGCTGCACAAATAGCTCTTAATTGTTGGGATTTCCAGTTGACTTGATTTGTTCGAGTAGATATTCAGGGAGCCGCTGCTGCCAATGGAACTTGTCCAAGGCTTTTTTTAAAGCAGGACATGTCATAACCCAATTGTCTCAACGTCCACTTACAGTAAGTGGCCGTGGTGGCTAAAGACTCTGCCACAGTAATTGACTCAATGGGAGTTTACAGTATGAAGCATGAGGCAGGGAAGGCAGACATAGTGCTCTCCAGGGATGGGCTGCTGTGACAGTGCTGCTACCTCTCCATTGCATTTCTCTCAGCACACAGCATACAGGCCACTCATGCACACACACACACACATATATATATATAGAAGCACACATGCACACACACCCAGTAAATGCACAAACACAGCAGCCTCAGGTAATTCCATAGTCAGGTGCTGGGATCACGCTCATAGCACCGTCCCATCCCAGACCCGAGTTTCGCTCTCAATCTTTAATGTGTGCCCAAGAATGAGGGCGAGGCAAGGGCAATGCATATCCATCCTATTTTTGTCTGCTGTTTGCATGGTGTGCCGCCTTGAATTAGACCGAGCTTGTGTGGCTTCTGGCTGCAGGGCTACTGGCAAAATGGGCAGAGCAGGGAACAGTGGTGTCAGCCGCTGTGAGAGAGGAACACACAGAGTGACATAGGCACAGCTAGAAGAATATGTTTACACTGTCGGAGCCCGCGCCCAGGCCTGGCACGTTCATGCCTAGTACAATAGTTAATCAGCTCAGACGCTGCTGCTGGTGCGACCACTGACCCTAAAAGGCATCGGTAATAGGGGGAGTATTTCTAATAGGAAGAGCACTATAATTTCAAGTGGGGCACAGGAATTACAGCGCATCAAGGGGAGTATTTTTTTTTCCTAACATCTCCTCTGATTCTGGTTAATTAATGGTGGTTTAGATTAAAAGAGTTGTTGATGTTCTTGGTCAGAGAAAAAAGGTTGCTGCCTACTAGGTGCTCTGTGTGTGGTGCCTAATGAGCTTCCTGAATTATATGAGTGTGTGTATGTGTGTGTGCATGCACGCTGGTAGCATTTATGTAGGTGGGTTGTATAGTATACTGTAGATATATTATTACACGATGCCTGTAGGCATTTTCTGTGTACACGTGTACGCCAGAGTAGGATTGGACATCCCTGGAGAAACAGTTGATATTTAGAGAATGCACATGTGCAGCTAAGCCAACATGTTTATTGCTCTGTGTGTGCTTGAACATCATGCACATTGTTTGCCTTTGTGTGTGAGCTACAATCAGATGTAATCGGGAACTTATCCTTTGCTGAACCAGACTCAAAGGTTCGTAAGCTAGTGATCTGCTATACTGGAGGACTGTGAAAAGGGCTAGGGTAAGCAGTAAGCTTCCACCCACCTCCCGCTTTTAGCCGGGATGCGCGTATCCATCTCAGTTTCACCTCCCATACCCCTACAGCTCACAGCTAATTTGTTTCTGCAAGACTTAGGCACTTAGACTGGGCTCTCTCTCTCTCTCTCTCTCTCTCTTTCCCTCTGTCACTCTTTCTTTTCTTCTTTGCTCTGAATCCCTCCGATTCCCCTCAGGGGGGTGTACACCCCTTGCGATAATTTGTCTGTCACAAATGCAACTGCGCCCTCTCCGTGGCTTTCCTTGGCCCAAAAATGAGTTTCAGCCATCCCATCTGGCTGTCACAGGCAAGATGTCGCCAAGAATAGAAGCTTCCCATCCTTCCACATTTCATGGCTGAATTGTCATATTTGTGTGTGACTTATGTCTTTGACCCTCCCATGCTAGACGTATTTTACATCTGATTTGTACTTATGGAGCTTTGAAGTCAGTGCGCTCTTCGTCTCTGGCTGTCACTGCTGGCTGCATATATAAAAAAGAATCAGGCTTTGGGGCTGCTATACAATGCAGATGGGGTATAAAACATGGTGCATATATTTAGAAACAACAGGAGTCAGATGTTTTTCACTGTTACTACACAGCAGCACAGTTCTCCCATGAAAACCAGTTTCTGTGGGAGCTAAAGGCACTAATCATTTCCTCTCAGCACACTGATCTGAAATCTATTTGTGGACGCAGTAGGAGAAGAGAGAGGAAATCAGAAAACATCTTTAACAACTTGTCTCATCTAATAAGATTAGCAGAGCCGCTTACACAGTCATGACATGGAGATACACACAGATAACCCTGTAATAACTCATTATTCTTCCCATTTCCACATCGACGCCTAGTCAAGGCTCGCTGACAGCGCGTGTTGTTGTTGTGCGTACACAGCTATCAGGCCAATCTAGGCACTGCAGCAGCGTGGGGTGAGCTGGGTGAATTCTGCCTCGAATGCCAGAGCACAAAGAGAGCTAGCAATAGAAGGACATGGAGATAGCATTCTCTGCTTTTCAGAGGCTGTGGCATTAGTGACACATGCATGAGTGCAAATGGAAAAAAATCACCGTGCAGGCTCTCGGTTTCTCTTGGTTTGGCAGAAAGGCTGCGAGGGGAGAGTAGGACACAAATCAATTCAGTGTGTGCGCATGCACAAATGTGTAGTCATAAGACAGACACAGATAATGTCCCAAAAAATACAGGAAACAGCTGAATGAATAGTAAGTGCAGTAAAGGGCACTGAAAATTGTTGCGATTTCTTCCTTCCTTTGTTGAAATTTTCCTATCTTCAATACAAATTTTCCTTGATAACAATGGGCCCAGTTGTACAAACAAATTTGTTCTTACGAGGCATGTGTGAGCATTTTAAGATCATTTGTGGCATTCACCAATTTTCTTTTTAAATTTACGAACGGACAGACCACTCCTCTTCAGAGGGGGAAAGTACATTTATTTAAAAATACAGTGGTTTTATGTGAATTAATCTGGAGTTAAATATGACATTGATTCAATTAAAAATTCTTACAAGAAACTTAAAGGAGGAATTTGTAAGTTTTGCTATTGCTACATAGCCAAGGTTAGCATTAACAGCTGTTTACTTACAAGTCTAGAAGAAATGTAGCAAGTTCAGCATCAAACTTCATTCCTTTACTTGCCAAAAACTCTCTCCAGAGCAACAGCAGTGTTTTGCTTCTTGTTTTATCACTTCTTTTCTTCTACTGAATTTAGCATACTAACCAGTTCACGGTCTGACTGGCCTGTCTCATCACTTTCCGATAACACTTCATCGTACTGTCCAGACTGCCCTGAAGAAGTAGCGCTGTTCAGACGGCGTATTCTAACCTCTTGTATTCTTAACCCAACAATGGCTGAGGCTCTTGGCAAGCAATCATTACCATTATCCACTCCCGGCAAGACACCGCATTCAGCAGCAGAGAAAACGTACAAATTGCCCCTTTAATGCAAAGTTAATATTCTGTTTGCCATATAATAATCATCATCATGGCTTGCCAATTTACATAGATAATTTTTTAGATTTTAATATTTTTACTGGCATATTTTGTCACAGCAGCTTCTACATTTCAGTAGTTTTTTTGAAAATCCACTCACTCCTCTTGCTGCCTTAGGGTCTTTATGCAGATTGCTGTCCAGTATCATCATCTACTGTAGGCTGTAATATTCTTTAGCCTGATATGCCAGTTGTCGCTCCGTTGATGGTCTTGCATATTAGTCATGGACCACTTTGCTTCAGAAAGACATTCTTTAGCATTTTACTTAAAGATACCTAAACAATTCCATCTTTATTTCTGTCACTGTGCTGTGCTGCTCCAATCGTTGACAGGGACACTTTTTTCTAATTGCTTTGTGTCCTCTAATACAACTACTGGCTCTGCTACATTTGATATATAGCAATTTTAGGGGTGTTGATAATGCTAATAATCAAATCTCACGAACGTGCACATCTTCTTAAAAATGTGGGATTTATCAGTCTGAAAGGAGCCATTCACAACAAGTTTGTGCAATTAAGAGTTTGGTGACTTGGAACATTTGTATGAATATATGTCTCTAATTATAGATATTGTATGAATTGTATTTCTTTTGTAGAATTTCAGAACATAAAAGCATGACTTTTTCAGTTGCTAAATGTCAGCTACAGAAATATACTACTTTCACCTTGTGGTTGTTGCATCCATCAAACACTCATCCATACACATTTCTAGCAATGGCAAAGTACTTAAAAGCTGCCCTAGCCTTCACTTAAGTGTCATAAGATGGTTTTTAGTGTGAGTGGGTGCATGCCTATTTATGCTTGTGCTGCTGTCTGTGGGCAACATAACTGGATCACATAGCGTTATCCTGCTAAGAGTGCCAGATCCAATTTGCAGTATTGGACAATACAACACAGAAGCACCAAAAACTTTAGACAATCACAGTGAAGTATTTGAAATTTCAGTTTAATCTGCTTTACTACAAATGACAACTAATCTGAAATGTCCCGATGTAGTAAACCCCACCCACGCCCAAATCCTGGGGCTAAAATAAATTCAGAGATTTTAGTCCACAAATACTGTTTGACTCAGGTGTGGTGTGCATGCCTGTGATTAGCAGCCAGATTGATGACTTCAAGGAGGAGCAGTGGCCCCGTTGTGCTGTGCGTGCAGACAGAGGGAGGCCATCGTGTGCGTGATGATGAGGCCTGGAGTGTGTGGTATTGACCGGAGGATGTCACGTCGTGATTAGTAGGAGATATCACACTTGCCGGGCTCAGATGCACATCGATCCTGGAACCCGGGTACAGCCTGTCAATGGGGTCATTTTTATCCTCCTCTCCTCCTCTGGCTTTCTCCCCTTCTGCCTCCTGCTATTTCCATTTCCTATCCTCTCCTTTACTCATACCTTCATCTTTCCTCAGCCTTCCTCTTGTCTCTCTCCCATCCTTTTTTGTCTTTTTTTTCCCCTTTCTTCTGTGTCTCCACTGTTCTGCTTTCCCATTCCCTCTCTCTTCCCTCCATTCACCCTCATGGATCAAACTCTTTATCTGGCCTAAGCCACAGCCTGCAGGCAAGCAGGCAGTGTCTACAGAGGCTAGAGCAGAAGACCAACAGCTTCAAACAACATTATATAGGGCTGGCATGAAGCATGTCTCACATTGATAGATGAAAACACTGGCCCTTCAGACACTGCCTCTATATGGACACGATGAAACATGAGCAGGGCAGTCCTCCTGTTTTCAAAGCCCACTGCTCTTCACTAAAATATTGCTACAACGCCTCCTGGGATGTAAGACTAAAGTTTTGTAGGAATTAGGACACAGTGCACTTTTGTATTCTGATCCATGCAAAACAAAGCAGTTGGTTTCTGGGAAGAAGATGCATTTTTTTGTTGTTTTTTTTTTTTTTTTTTTTTTTTGGCAGCTATCCTGTTGGATCATCTGTTACAAAATCAGTCCAGAGTAAATCTGGTTTAGAGGAAAAGTGAAGCCAGGTAACAAGAATAGTTGCAGCCATAAAGGAGCAAGAAAACAAATCGAGCATGCAATGAATCATAAGTAGAAAGTCTTATATGGGTTGTTTTATGTCATGTTTCATTTTTAATATTTAAGCAAACAAATACTACTCATAACGCTTTTACTTGGATTAATGCTCACACACACACACGCGCACATTCGCATACTGACTGGATGCTTTTATGCTTTAACTTACAGTATTATCCTGTAGCCTGAGGGAATCCAGGACATGTATTCTGTGACACTACTACTGTCACAGAATCAATGGCTTGCCCTTTTCCTTATTCCATCAGCCGTGATCATTTTGAAGTTGACAAGTTCGATGTTGGACAGATATTTTAATGGAACAGAAAAACAATGTAGGTGTTGTTTCAGGGCCAGACCACTGTGAAATTATCCATGGACTAATGCATGATCAGACCAGAGGCACTTGTGTTTAAGTGGATGCAGCCTGTGGTACTGTAGGCTGTAGCCATGGAGACAGCAGCTTTAACCCTGTGTTATATGACTGCCAAGTGGCCAAGGATGTACAATTAGGCAAATGTTATAAGTATTCGTCCCCCAGCTGGCATTAAATATTCCAGATGGGAACAAACTATGTCATACATCTTTATCATTTAGAAAAACAGTAACACTTTGTGGAAATAGATGAGTGTTAAGAACAAAAGGCAGCACTGAGAGAGGAAGAAAATAAGAGAGCCTGAGTGAAATGCAGCAAGAGAGGCAGCGCAACATTTATTGAGTGTGTCCAACTGAGTGCTAGCCTAGTTTGATTGTAGACTGGAGAGAAATGTTTGCAGCAGAGGGGGCTCTGCATAGTCCACGGGTCTATGGAGATTTGCTTACAGTGAAGAGATGGTGGAGGTAAGATGGCTCAGAGGATTCAGGCTCCGCTGAATGCAGGCTTATGTCTAATAATCAGCAGGGAGGGACTCAGCATGGTCCCTCTGAGAAAGAGAGACAGGGAGAGTGAGAGAAAGAGAGAGAGAGACGGAAAAACAGCAGAGGAAACATTGAAGGCGAGGGAGAAGCAAGTACAAGATCTAGTAGTTGTGGGAGATGAAAAAAGAGAGAAAAAGACATGTCCCTGTGGCCACGTTACTTCTCTCTTATGATGGCTTTTATGCGTATGAGAAGAATTTAGATAAGATTTTGCTGCTTTACATATTTTCACCCCATTACCTCTTAAAGCCATGTGAAATATTGTTAAGAAAATGAATTGCTGACCTATAAAATGAGACTCTGCCAATCCAAACTTTCAAGGTCATCTGATAGATGTCTCATTGATGTCATCTTCATTAAGCTTCCTTTTTTTTTCTTTTTTTTTTTGTTTAATTTGGATGACATTGTTAAGGTTGTAGTGGTTTTGCAGGATACATTTTACAGTCACATATATCTCAGGGCCAGACTGATAAAACTCTCCGCTGATGCTTCAGTGATTTTTGCCAGCTGTTCCAGATTACAAAGTACAGTCATTTATGGCGCTTACTGGCATCATCACCAACACAACATCCTTGTCCATTAACACGGACTGAACACTCACACATGCCCGTATTTGCCACGTAATACATCAGCAGAGATTCAAAGCACAGCCACGTCATGGTACCCTCTCTCTCTCTCTCTCTCTCTCCAGTGAAGCAGCATTGGCACGTTAATATCAGCAGTTCATCCCTATTGCAGTTGTCACAACATGGCCTAAACTTATGTGTGCTTGTTTGAGCCTGTGGGTGAGTGTGTGGCTCTCTAACCTGTGCGGTCGTCATCATACCCTCAAGGTCAAGCTTTTTTCCTTTTTTTTCCTCCCCCCATCAACGGTGAATTATCTCCACAAGCCGCTCCACCAATCCAGGGTCTGAACCGCATGCCCATTTAACAGGTGTCTAGTGAGGGGGCAGCGCGGTCGAGGTCGGCAAACAGCAGCGCAGAGGCGGCTGCAGAGCGACGCGACAGCATTTTAGCAGGGGCCCAATGAGTGATTACCTCGGAGCTCCAGTCATAATTCAGCGTGACCTCAATCTGCCAGCAACGCTATGCTTTGATGGATCTGCTCACAGTTTTGGTGTCGGGTTCTCGCATGTCAAACACAGGCAGATAATGATAGGGCTATCTGTTGCTTTTACAAAGTTAAAACATGCTAGATATGAATGTGACACACATGGTGATAGTGTTGCATCATGCTCTTTCTCTTTAATTCATCTGGATATTGAGTGAGGAACTGTTAACTACGTAGATGTCAGAGTAGGTAGCGAAGACAAAACAATGTCACAAATGGTTAACCCACATCATGACGATGCCTTGTCGTCTGTCGGTCCATTCATCTTTGCCGCAGCTTATCAATCAAAGTCAACACAAATACATGTGCGCTCACAGACGCACACATACACCTCCCAATGTGGATAATTAGTGGATTCCCTCAGTGGGTGATAGAGCCTGTGCTCTTCTCTCCTCTCTCTCTGACCTTCCCCAGTGAGCTTCCTACCACAGTGGGGCTCATCACACACAGCTCTAATACATATTTATCGGTACGATGACAGCTCATGTGAGCTGGATTTATATGTTTCTTGACGAACAATAGTAAAGCCTCAGTCACTCTTCCTCCCTTTCATCAACGAAAACGGGAGATAAATCCAGTAGTGTCAACCTGGCTCTTCTGTGGGAGCGTAGGTACAGACAGACACGGGACCAAGCCTACTTGCATTCAAGCCGCTCTCCTCAATTACGACAAACGGATTTGATATACGTAGGTCTGTCAAATCGCCTCGGCAATCACAGGAAATGCTCTGCTGGCAAACGTTTTCCTACAGCAACTTCTGATCAAAGACGTTCAGAGAGTGGCTGTGGCATGGCTGGCAGCATTGGGATTCAGGAAAGACTCCCTGCACCATGACTGGTTGTGTTTGCACAGCGCAATCTGAGTTGAGATGTGACGAGAGGCAATACCACTAAAGAGTGAGGGGAGGGGAAGGGAGGGGAGAGGAGGAGAAGGAGAGGGGAGGGATGGCAGGATTAAGCACCCCCACCCCCTCCAAACTCTCTGCCTCAGAGCGGCCATCTTTCATCTTGCGGCTGCCCCTCTAATGCTTTCAAGTGGTTGAAACCCTCGACATCTGCTTCCGCTCCCTGGGACACGGCATAGGCCGCCGTCCTGCAGAGATGCACAACCACAGGACAGCTCTGGAGGGCAGTGTCAGGGCAAGGCCGCAGGAAGCATGTAGAGTGAGACACATGATGCAGAAACACAGAAAAACAAACGGGATTTCTCGCACTGAGGCTGAATTTAAACAACTCAGACATGTATTGAAATCTTCACTGTCAACAGCTGCTTTCAGACCCAAAAATAATTGTTCAAACACACAAATTGTGGCTTATACTAGTAAACACACTCACCACAGAAACATTTCACAGTTCACTCACCCAGACACATTAATTCTACTTACTACTTGCGAACAAATAAATGTAAATAGCTCTGTAAATAAACACTTCATCTTCGCCAAGAAGAAATAAGCCCCCCGCCGACTCTGATTAAGACTACCAAAGTGATATATCTGGCACTTAAGTCTGCTGTTTACCTCATAAACACAAAGGCTTCAACACAGCCACCCACACTGACGCTGAAATATCACAAACTGAGACTGCGTGCCTGTGAGTTTTTCTGCTGGTCTTTGTGGCTTCAATGTGCTGTAGAGTCGTCTAATGACTTCTTTTTTTTTTTTTTAATGCGTGCCATTTCGGGAGCAGTTCATCTGCCGTGGTTTCCAATATCACGAGTTCAGTGGAATCCCTTGACTCTGGCAGTGATAGTGCCATGAGCAATAAAACAGCATGGTCAAGTGGTATAAGCTTTGCCTCTGATTTTCTTTGAGATGGGTATAACAGCACTTGTGAATTCAAAAAACCATATCAGGTGGGCAGATGAGTGGTGCTGTCAACACAGAGATGGCCAGGGAGCTCTGCCGAGACAGAGAGGATGTCATGTCACCTTCACTTTTTTTTTCCCCCCCAAAAGGGGGACGCAATTCAATTATTCTTGAGGAAATGATGTTTGTTATTTGGGATCTGTTCCTTGTGGTGAAAAGTCATTTTAGATTTCCTTCATACTGCACTGCAACTGAAATGTAATTTAATTTGTAAGAGCACCCCATGAGACTGTAGATTTGCTCGCCTTGGTTTCTGAACCCCCACCATCACTGCAACCCCTCCTATATGTAGATTCAGATGGTCTCTTGACTTTTAGTGCAACACATTTCTATTTCTGTGTATCACAAGCAGGAGACTATGGTGTTCTGTACGGTTTGGTCTTCTTTCATTGTGTGCCACCATGCTGCATTGTATTGCCGGGTGAATATGTGCAACTCCATTCCTTCTGCAAATGTAGGGAGTAGGAGTCTAGTTTTATTTATAGCAATCCACCCACAGACTCCTGTAGAATTTAGTGATCTTTCAGGTAAAAAAAAAAAAAGAGACTTTTAACTTGCACAAGGCATAACTGATGCAGAGGTACTCTGTGTGTGTACGTAATGACTGCAAAAAGGAGCATCTGTGTCTATAATTGCAGTGTTTGAGGTTCATCCAATTTCAGATACCTTGCAAAGTACATTAACAGGAAGAGGCCATGGGCATGGGGTTCATATATTCAAGAGCACTTAAATTGGACTCACATTTCATGTAAGGAAAGGAAATTCATGTTTGGTATGGCATAGTCTGGTTTGCCTGTTTTGATGCCACACTGGCAGCATCTGCTTTAGACAAACATACAGGGACTATTACAGAGTGAGCGTATAGAGATAGATGGAAGAAGGGTAGATGACAGACAGAGTGCTGATTCCCTCCTCTGTCTGCGAGCTGTCTGTGAGACCAGGCCATCTGCACATTCATTATCACAGCCATGATTCCATTATTGTTCTGTGTGGCAACAAGGACTTGTTCTGTCTGGCCTTTGTTATTCTTATCAACTGAGTAGTTGACAGCCTCCTTTTGATCATGGCAGCAACGAAATTAACAACTATCATGTAGTATTGCACATAACTGAATTATCCTCCGTAATGTACCGACACACTAAACATCATCCCGTCTCTTCTTCCTGTGTCCTTGTGCAGGTCTGTTCCACAGAGCCATCATTCAGAGCGGGTCAGCTCTCTCCAGCTGGGCAGTGAACTACCAGCCGGTCAAGTATACGCGTCTCCTGGCGGAGAAGGTTGGCTGTAATGTCCTGGACACCTTAGACATGGTGGACTGTCTGAGGAAGAAGAGCTCCAGGGAGCTGGTGGAACAGGACATACAACCAGCGAGGTACCATGTGGCCTTTGGACCCGTAATCGACGGTGATGTGATCCCCGATGACCCCGAGATCCTGATGGAGCAGGGCGAGTTCCTCAACTACGACATCATGCTGGGGGTCAACCAGGGCGAAGGGCTGCGGTTTGTGGAGAACGTGGTGGATTCAGAGGACGGCGTGTCTGGGAATGACTTTGATTTCTCTGTCTCAGACTTTGTGGACAGTCTGTACGGGTACCCAGAGGGCAAGGATACCCTGAGGGAGACCATCAAGTTCATGTACACAGACTGGGCAGACAGAGACAATCCAGAGACCAGGCGCAAGACGCTGGTGGCTCTGTTCACCGATCACCAGTGGGTAGAGCCGTCGGTGGTGACAGCTGATCTCCACGCTCGCTATGGCTCGCCCACTTACTTCTACGCCTTCTATCACCACTGCCAGAGCCTGATGAAGCCTGCCTGGTCAGACGCCGCCCACGGGGACGAGGTGCCCTATGTTTTTGGAATTCCTATGATTGGTCCCACTGACCTTTTCCCCTGTAACTTTTCAAAGAACGATGTCATGCTTAGTGCTGTGGTGATGACCTACTGGACCAACTTTGCCAAGACTGGGTGAGTAAAATGACTGTTGACCAATTGAAAATGAGCATCATTAGGATTTTATCAATACCAGTACTGATTGGTATTTTTTTATCAGTACTCCTTTCTTAATTTTGATGAGATTACAAGATTACTGGACAAGTAGCTAGTTGCTTCAAAAACACATATCAAATATAAGGAAGCACTTGAAAATAAATGGCATACAGAGTTGTTTTATTCTGACCACGCTGCAGTTAACATTAAACAGTATTGAAGCTGTTTGTTTAAAGTGTCGGTGCTGTGGGGTTGTTTCGCCTGATATCCAGTGTTACCTTGACATGAGGTCGACCTGTTGAGTTATTCGGGGCAATGGTGCCGCTTGCTTACTCCAGCTGAGGGGGAGGGATGACTGGCCGCAGTGATGGCTGTTACACATAGTTGTTATAGGGTTATTGTGATTTTCCTTTGGTTTGCTACAGTTAGCTCAATCTACAGAGTACTTTAACCTTTCCACTACGTAGATCAGAGCGTAAACTCAACAATGACCATCCCTGATCCCAAGTTAAATCAGACAGTGTTTGTATCAGGGGTCTAATGATAGTGGCAGTACAAGATACTCACACATATCACACAACAACCTTTTAAATGAGTTAAGCAACAGGACTTTCACATTAGTAAAACCAGTGATCACACAATTACAAACTTGTTAAGTTATTATTAGGGAGAAACATAGAGACATCCTATCTCAGCTCTAATAAAAGAACTCCTGTGCCACAGAATAGAAGCTGCAGGAAAAAGGAAGCTCTACAATAGATAGTAAGGGACAGAAAGGACATTTTTTCAGAGGTGTTTTTTGCCTGGACTTCCTGGGTCTCAGTCTGAAAACCTGAGACATATTGAATCTGAGGAAGATTAAATGTTCCTCCAGAATGTGCGTTGTGCTATTTGTGCTTGGCTGACTGTTTGGGTTGAGTATGTGTGCATGGCTCTCTGCCTTTCTGTATACTTCTGTGTGTATGTGTGTATTTGTGTGTGCATGTTAGGCTGGAAATACTATCTATGCTCTATTATACCGAGGCCCAAAAGACACAGAGACTTATCAGGGAGGCATATCAAACTCTTGCCCTCGGCGGTATCGATTCCCTCAGCCTGGACCCAGTCGATCACTCGTGCCCTGGGTGACTCCCACTCCCCACTATGCTCAATTTCACCCCCACCCATCACAAAGCCTGCCCATTTTGTATGACTACTAGTAATCATTTTTAACAACTAAAATTTAATTTGACAATCCCCGTTACCAGAGGTATTGATCCCATCCTGAATGGGATGCAGTCTGAAATCTTGTTCTGTTTTTTATCTGTCTCTATATCATCTGCTGTGCAATCAGGTGGCATTTACATCCAGTTGTCTGGCTGATAGGATGAGCCCCGGGGCCATCGCCTCTGTTAGATCCTTCAACTGCTAATGGCAGACTAGTGCAGATGGACTGATGTCAGCTGTTTTGGCTCCTCAAGGAAAGCAATGAGGTCCATCAGTGATGCTCGGACTAAACAGCTGTCTCCCCTGCCTGGCAGCCATCTTGTGTCAACACATACAAAGCTGAAATTTGTAGATACAGATGGAATTTATTACTTGTCCTTCCAAGAATATTATCTGCTGTTAAGAAGAGAGGATGTGTTTAACTTTAATGAGAAAAGTTTGAGGCCTAAAGGTAACAATGCACAGTGCTTATGTACTGAATCACTCTGAACTTGGATCTTGCCATGTCAGTGAAATTAATTCTGATGGACGATGACAGCCTTCCCATCTTATCTCAGCCACTCAGATTCAACACAGTGCTATGGGCAGTGAGTTTGCTGTGACCCTAACCTGGCCTTCACCCTTGAAAAAGCAGCAGAAGTCGAAACGACAAATTGCACTTTACTGTTGACCCCATGTCAGTTTTGTAGATTTGCACACCACTGATTGATCGAGATTTGAAGCAGAGCAGTGGGAGGGTAAACTGGTTCTATATCTGTGTTGGCCATGTTACGGGTGGTATCCACCCTATAGTGTGTCACCTTGGCTTAACTCCAGACAAGGGATTACAGGCAGACCACAATTAGGCACTCAGATGGTAAAGAGCCTGGGATTAGATCCCTGGATAATAGAAAACTCAGTGTGCTGATCCAAAGGGCAATTTTACTCCAACCCAAGTAAAGGAATCTACCACAAACTCTTTTCAGGGGGGGATGAGGATGTGAGCTATTTCCCATAGATTCTGAAGTTCAGCCTCCTCATTCATACCACACTAGGGGATATAGATCTCTCCTCTAACACCACCCAACCCTGTCTGGCTCTAGAGGACATCCTTTTAATTAAGACCCAGTTGAATTCCCTTTGCCTTCGTGGCCTGTCCAACAGCCATCTTCCCTATATTTGTAAAGCAGCTCTCGCTCCCCCTCCAGATGTTCGTAACGAACTGACCCAGATTGCACTTCCTGCCCCCGTCTCTTAATCGGTTGTAGAAACATGTGTGACATGATGTTGAAACACTTGGGCTGCATGTCAACAGTGTGTATCATAGCAGCATCCCCCCCAAAAGCTCTTTCTGTCCCTGGCTCTCATGTGTCATCTTTACAGGGCAAATCCCTGCCCATGCGCCTTTTTTTTTTTCTCCATCAGTGTCAGTGAAGCATAAAAGCATACAGAGAGTGCACGCTGTCAAATCTTCTTACTGCGTGTGTGCGCATGTGTGTGTGAGTGCGATTGTGAGAGTGTGTGTTTACACTATGAGGCTGTTCTTTCCTGAGAGTTAGGGATGTTTCAGAAGCCGGGGATTTACTCAGCTCAGAGTTATTTTTCTGGCTGCAACATTTGTTTTACTATTGACAGGCAAAAATTGGCCCGCGCTTTATTGCCACAACAACTTCTTCTGCACAGTTTCTTCAAAACTTTTACTGCAAGTCCACATATCATGACTTCCACACCTTCAAAAAAAAAAAAAAAAAAAAAAAAAAACAGGCATGTAGGCACAGCAACACGACTATACACAAAAACACTGGCAGAGCACTTCAGAGAAAGCCCAGATCAATCAAGACCTAGATCAATCATTATATATCATTAGTGCTATAAATATGTTGGTCCATCTCCTCGCTTCTTGTTTTTTTTCCCTGCTGGCTGGTGCTCATTTCCCCTGTTCTGTGTGTGAGCCATGCTGAGCCACATGCTGTGCAGGGCCTTGCTTGGTAGTTAAAGAGCAGAGCGCTGTCATGTGCTGAATTTTCTTCCTCATTCTCCTCCACTGCTCTTCCATCCTCCTCTCTCTCTCTCTCATTATTCTACACAAAAAAAGAAAGTCGACTCATGTATTACATTCACAACATGAGCTAAAATATGCAGTATTGATTGCTTTGTCTTTAGTGACAACGGCTGTCAACCAAACAAATGTAGATAGAAGTTAACTACAATGAGTCTATAGTGAAGTTTAACAGCCAACGCTTTGATTTACAACCCTGCTGGTTGATTTTTTTTTGTGTGTTTTCCTACCGCTTGTCAATCGAACAACCCTCCTCTGTGGAGTTAACGACAAGTATACATCAACCGTCTCTCCCATCTGACCTCATTCACGCACTGCTTCAGGGATTTTTTTTTTTTTTTTTTACCCCAGCTGTCTAGAGGTTACATCACTCATCCCTGATCCCCCTTCCTTGTCCTCTCACTGGATTATCCCCCATTCCCTTTAGCTTCCTTCGTTAGGGCCAACTCAACCTGTACCAGGAGCCTGTGAATGCTTGTGGAACAGCACAGCCCCAAACAGCCACCTACCTACTCCATTAAATAGGCACTCACTTGATAGGAGATTTGTAGCCAATATCCTGATTTGCATTAGAGAAGGTAAGGAAGTGGTGTGGCTTGTTAAGGGGCCTGGATGCCATTGATCGGTGTCCATGCTGTGTGCTGAATGTAATGAGGAGGACAGCGGGGGAGAAGGTGGAGAAGAAGTAGATCTGCATGTGTGCATCCATAAGTAAGTGGTTGTCTGATTAAAACTGGGATAAATACCAGTAATATTAACATTGAGTGATCAAAAATTGCAATTTAGAAGGGATAGAAAGCTGTTGTTAGTTGAAAGAGAGGGAAAGGGAATGTAGGGAATGTGTCAGAAGAGGGGGGAGGTGTTTGGTTTGCTGCCACTCATCTAATCAAACAAATCAATAGTGTCCATAATAAGGAGTGGTCTGAGAGCTGTGTCCTCCAACACTTCTGCACGCCCCAAAGTCACAGCGCCTCGCCCTGCATCATTTAGCCTGCTGAACCGAAGGCTGCCATTAAATATGAACCACGCATCACTCAGCCCTCTGCCCCAGCATGCAACCACATGAAGGGTAAAAGAGCACAGCCTGATAATTTGCCCACTCAGTGCTGAAGTTGCCCCCCTACACTGTGCCAAGACAAAGTCTACAAACAGAATTAGATTGAGTGTATTTATTAAAAATTTACACAGAACGCACGGAAAAGGGCGCTGGGAACCTTCTGTTGGAGTGAAAATTACAATTAACTGCTTACTTTGTGTTACCTGCAATGTAGATAAACAACTCCAGGGGATGAATTTGTTACACAACAGTGACAATAACTTAAAATAAAAAAAAAAACGACTTTCCATATTTTGGCAGCTTAGCAAAATGAGCATTGGTGTCACTGAATTAGTACGTGTTCCTTGTTTTATATTGAGAAACTATACTCAGCTGAGAATTCAGAGACCTTGAGTGTAGTGAAAATAGATTCTTGTCATCTGCCTTAGGGCACCGAAACGTGTCTTTTCAGATTTGGTGATGGCTAGGTCTATGATCATTCAAGCGCTTCAAATTACATCAGGATGAAAAGGGGAAGGAGGTACATGGGAAATGAAAAAAAGAAAGAAATGATATTCATTCTTCCCCCTTATCTACCTTTTACATCAGTGCTCGCAGATAGGCTTGGAATAGCTAATGAGCTAAGTCCCTGTTCCGCCACATGCATAAGTAGAGCTGAGAGTCGTGTCTGTTAAGAGACAGGGTGTCTTATAGTAGAGCTGTTTAACACAGAAGCCGCTTTTTTTCATGGCGGCATGTCCGGCTTTGTGAAATGTGACATGTCTTATGTTCAAGTGCTGCACTTGCGTGGCCCCAGAGGTCATTACACCATGATGCCTCACATACACAAACACACATACACACACAAACTCCCAGTCAATCACAGATACAAACACTTGGGAGCACTTAAACACGCATGGCAGACCAAGGTTAGCGTGGGTCAGCGGGTCATCATGAGGGGAGGGGGGTGGTCAGGGGAGCTGACTGAGGAGGAGATGAAGGCGATGGTTTATAGTACCACAGCCATATGAACACATCAGAGGAAATCTGAAAGGCCATTAAAACGCCTGCTTTTATGGGTGTAATAATCCCTCTCCTCTGCCTGGGAGTCCAGCCACAGCTCCAATGACCATCCGGATTAAGAGGGAGGCCTGACAGGAGGCAGGCTATCAGCTAATGCAGGGGAGCTCTGAGAGCCCAACAGGACCACAAACATCACATTATATGCCAGAGCCGTTTATACAAGTCACGACGAGGCGTTTTCTATAGAGCTGAACATATACAGCGTGCTCGGGCAAGTGTTTGGACAACGTGGTACTGTTCAATACATTTTATCACCAGACTGTTATAATATTTGAATGTGAAATGATAGGATGAGCATGAGGTTCGAGCACAGAGTGTCAGCTTTAATATACGGCTATTCAGGCACATCAAATGATCGGGCAAAACAGTGCAGACTTTTTTTGTTGTTGTTGTTCTCATTCCCACCCCCCTCATTTCAGCTTCCCAGAAGTTTTCTGACAGGTCAAGATAATGTAATGTTCAGTAAGCGTTCTCTTTTTTTTTTTTTTTTACATTTTTTTATCTCTAATGAAAATTCTTTACTTTGCAGCAACTTCTAATGGTATTTGGTCCATCAAGATCAGCAGACTGTTATATATCTTATCGTCAAGTTTCTCTTCCTGCCTATTTAATTCTATTTTCTTTGTCTGTATCTTTGAGTATTCGACTGGGACTAGTCTCAGCTGACTTTATAGTCATTAAATTGTTTCACACACAAACTAATAAGAGCACAGAGGCAAAACAAAATATCTCTGTTCACACACTCATGGAGCTCACCATACAGATTAAGACATTGTGGATGGTAAAGGTAGAACAGCTTGAAAGTTTACTTATTTATTTATTGCCTACAAAGGGTGAACACAGTATTATTTTGGGAAGCTTATAATTTTTTGTGTGTAAGGCTGAGACTGAGCTCTAAATCCATGCTACATACTAATTCTATACAGTACATAATGAATACTAATCATTGTAATATACTGCTTCAGCAACTAATATACAAAAACATCAGTATACTAATACATTTTACAGCAGCCATGATATTGTTGTCAATCACTTTGCAACTTTGCAATGTCACTGCCACTCAAACTTCACAAAGAGACATCAAAATGTTCCCACTGCCCATTTAATACTTTTTTTTGTTTGTTTGTTTTCCAGTATCTTTCTGGAGCTGTCTAATCACCATCCATCCATAGTGTACATCAATAGCTCAGAAATCGGTCGTTATCGTTTTGTCATTTTTCTAATGTGAACACACTGTATATTAAAAAGCAGCTTAAAGTCCTATGCAGTATGGATATGGGGCAATGGATTGACTGTGACTGCAAAGATAGACTGCATACTTTGCTATAGTTTTCTTCCGATTTCGGTTTCCATTTTATTTTGTTGTCATATTCAGTCTCATAAACATGCATATCATCAGCTTCGCTCTGGCAGCATTCATTACAGGACTGTTGTATTTGATTATGTTGTACAGGTGTTCTACAGTGAACCACCTGTGATTTCCACGCAGAACTGAGATAGATTGCCACCTGCAGAAATTTTGGCAAAAAAAAAAAAAAAGCACTATTTTACAGTGTAGAAAAAACACAGCAGCACTGCTCTCAGGAAATATTATAAAGTAGATGTGACTACATTGCATCACACAGTATCCAGGAAGCCTCAGTACAAATAGAGCAGGGTAACCTAGTAGCCCTCACCACAATGAGAGGCAGGAACCGAGCTCAGATCACTCCCTCTGACTCTACTGCTCTGACTCACAGCTCAGGGCAGGACTTCAAAGCCAGCAAGCAGCCCAAAGTTGAGCAGCAGTGGTAGAAATTGTTCAAAGGAATGTAGCCTGTTTACTATTGACTTTGCAACAATTACCCAAGCATATGTGTGTGTAATTAGATAAGGCAGCCAGTTGTTCTCTAATGCGGCAAATCAAATTAACTAAAGATGCCACATTGATTTCTTTGTGTTCCCTAAATTATTCATCTTCACTTGCACTGAACCAGCCAGCCAGCCACCAAAGAGCTTTTCTAACTCCTCTGCACCATCGCTCCCTAGCTCCCCTGCATATACTGATTGTTTTGTAAGATCTATCCAAGTACCTTTTCAATGTTTTCACCATCACAATTCAGCAAACTGACCTTCCTGAAC
Organism: Lates calcarifer; assembly: GCF_001640805.2. Classification (NCBI taxonomy): domain Eukaryota; kingdom Metazoa; phylum Chordata; class Actinopteri; family Centropomidae; genus Lates; species Lates calcarifer. The sequence continues at coordinate 8,710,731 of NC_066840.1, forward strand.
AGAGAGCATTTCCAGTGGAAATGCCCGGTATTCCCATCAACAGAGATGGCTCTACCTCCATCATCACATCATGTGCGTGTATGTACAGTATACTGAATATGTGTGTGAGAGAGGGGGGAGAAAATTTGCTTGCACGTGTGTGTGACGGCACGCACAGGAGTGCTGTGAGAATTCATGAAGCACGGAGACTGCAGACAACCACGTCTCAGGCTGCTTCATTGACGTCCTGTTCTCTGGCATGTTGCACACAGGGAGATCAATATGACCTTACCTCCACCACCCGCTCCTTTGAAACTTAATTACTGATATTCAGCTACAAAGTCATCATAGTCTGGCTGTCAATATTCATTGGGGATCATTACGGGCCTAATAAAAGAGGTTATTTACGGGCTGCTCTGCTGACACCGGCCCAGGTCCAGGGATTCAGCTCCAGCCATCTCAATTTGCTTTACCGCTCTCTTGCTCGCTCTCTCTCTTTCTCTCTCTCTCTCTCTCTCTCTCCCTCTCCCTCTCTCACCTCTCCCAGAAGCACTGACCTGAAAAAGAAAAATTGACAGCAGAGAAACGAACAGGAGAGAGGATGGAGGGTGAATTCTTCTGGCATGGCTTTTAATTCTCTTGGCCATGTTTGGGGGTTTTTCAGCACGCGCCAAAAAAACACTGGAGCCGCCATATCCCTAAATCCCTGACTAAATTTGAACTTTGCTTCCCACTGACATTGCAATCAGACCCGCGAAGGGATATTTCATGACATTTAGAGAAATGTCGCGCAGATCCTTGCCTCCTTGCAACAACACAGTGTTAACTTCTCTTCTCCCAACATCAGTTATTGTGTTTTCAAGGCTGCAGCACTATTCTTCAGGTTCTTCCACTGAAAGTCCTTTCATCAGTACCAAAAGCAATACCAAGGGACGCACAACTCCCACTCCTGGAATTGTACAGTAACATGGCTACAAGGACTTGTGTGATTGCGGGAAATTGCTATATGTTAATTCATTCAATAAATCAATAGCTTCACTGTAATTGAAATGGTTGGCCATCCAGTGCTGAAGCAAAGTGTCGAAAGCTGAAAAGTGGAACAGTGAACTCTGTAGGCCAAAAGAGGTACTGCATCCAGAAAAATCTCTCTCTCTCCCTCTTTCTCTCTCTCTCTCCCCCTCCCATCTCTCTCACACTCTTACTCAGTCTCACACACTCTCACACATCCCCTTTGTCTCTCACTTTCAGTCTCATACACACAAACATCCTTATATCCAAATACACACACATAAGCACGCAGCTCTGCAGTTCCCTTTTAGTGTCTTGATTAATATGGTCCACTTTACATCAGTACACTGGATGCCAATGCACACTGTGCTGCCTTCCCTGAGCAATTAGCAGAGGGGCTCCACCAGTGCTGGATTATCAACAACAAGATGCCTCCTGACGCGAGCCCTAAAGCCTGCTGACTTATTCATATGTGTTTACTTTAAAAGCCTCTGCCCTGGTTTTTGTGGGTGGGCTGAAATAAGAACAACATCTGGGTAGAGAGGAGAAAGAGAGTGTGTGTGTGGAGGTGTTTGTGTGTGTGTGTGTGGGGGGGGGGGGGGGGGCACATTAGCCAGGCACATTATGCCCACAGAGAGGTGGCTGAGAAGGGCAAGGGACTGGTTCCTGCCACACTGGGCTCTTGTGGTTGAGATAAAAATAAGTATGAATGGTATTAGGAAAATGATTAAATAGGAGAAATCAGTGCCAGTTGATGCGGTTACACAAAGTGTGATACATACCGCACTTGAATCAATTTTTAACTGCAGTCTGTTGCTGTTTTGAGTTTCACCAAATAAGATCAATAAATTCTCTACTAGTGGCAGAACGCCTTTGACGCCAAAATATAATCTGTGACTGATACAGTTATGTTTTCTTTTTTAGTGTTTTTATGTGCTTCCTATTCCCGTGTGAATATCAGAGCATGAATAATTAAATGTAGTCTCAAAATCTAATTTAACACTATCGTGTCTGGATCTTCTCTGTCCACAGGGATCCAAACAAGCCGGTACCCCAAGACACCAAGTTCATCCACACCAAGGCCAACCGCTTTGAAGAGGTGGCCTGGTCCAAGTACAACCCCCAGGACCAGTTGTACCTGCATATTGGCCTGAAGCCACGTGTGCGCGACCATTACCGTGCCACCAAAGTGGCCTTCTGGAAACACCTAGTGCCCCACCTGTACAACCTCCACGACATGTTCCACTACACCTCCACCACCACCAAAGTGCCCCCGCCAGAGACCACGCAGAACACCCTGTCCACCAAGAGGCCCAACGGGAAGACCTCCTGGCCGTTCAACACCAAGCGGCCTCCCATGTCGCCGGCCTACAACAGCGAGGACAAAGACTGGAGTGACGACGAGGAGACGGGGCCGCTGGTGGTGGAGAATCCGCGGGATTATTCCACAGAGCTCAGCGTTACCATCGCTGTCGGAGCTTCGCTGCTCTTTCTCAATGTGCTGGCTTTCGCAGCCCTCTACTACCGCAAGGACAAGCGGCGGCAGGACTCCGGCCATGGGCAGCCCAGCCCGCAGCGCCAGACCACCTCCAACGACATTGGCCACCACGCGCCCGAGGAGGAGATCATGTCGCTGCAGATGAACCAGACGCACCATGAGTGCGAGGCGGGGAACAGCAACGAGGGGGCACTCCGCTTGGCCTCCCTGCCCGACTACACGCTTACTCTCCGGCGCTCTCCGGACGACATCCCCCTCATGACCCCCAACACCATCACCATGATCCCCAATTCCCTGGTGGGCATGCCCAACCTGCACCCTTACAATACCTTCACAACAGGTTTCAACTCCACCGGTCTGCCACACTCTCACTCAACCACCCGCGTATAGCTTTAAGGAGGCCAGGGGCAGCCGGCGCAGGCGGGAGGGGTGGTGGAGGAGGAGGAGGACGAGCAGGAGGATGAACGAACGGAGGAGAGGATTGTGTTTTATAAATATCACAGGGAGAGGGAGGGCTGCGAGGGGGAGGGGAGGGGAAGGGCAGGAGTCGGATTAAAACGTGAAGAGATTTAACAAGACTTTTACTACGAGGAGAGTTGCTGAGAGCTCTCTATGGATGTCAAGTTGTGCAGAGCTGCCAAAATCAAACTGCTTCCCTTCTCCTGATCAGGGGAGTGGGTCTTTCTGCAGTGTTCTTTTCTAAAATAATCATTTTAAAAGCCTTTTTAAGCAGACTGAGGAGATATCAACACTTTTTTTCTTGAATTCATAACAAAAACAAAGAAAAGTGCTTTTTATTTCCCATCCCTTCCTCCTGCAGGAGACACATCTAGAACAATGGCCTCTACGTCAATATTCGCAAAATGTTTTTAATTGCTTCTTTGTTTTGTTTTACGTTTCAATGCCTTACAAAGCTTGTTCTTTTTTGTCATTATTTCTATTCCCTGAGACTATTCCAAGAGGAGTGTGTTACAAGCAGATGAGACTCAAAGATGAGAGACTGAATCCAGGATGGGAACCTAGAGGATATGCAGATGTAGAGATTTTAAACCCATTTTGGGCAACTCATTTTTTTTTTCCCCTTCTGTTGCGTACCAACACAACAACAGCCACACACACTTTTGTTTTCTTTTTTTTCCGTATAGAAATGATTTGTCTGGGACAGCTCTTGCCAGGAGATGAGAAGGCAGAGATAAATACTATGTTACTGTGATTGTTTTGTTAAGAAAAAAAGTGCATCTTTTACAGCCAATTTATCTGTTAAGCTATCTGATATTATCTCCACAAAGTGTGCACGTACACATGCTGCTTAGAGCACCTGTGTGTTTGTGTGCATGTGAAAATGATTTTTCATTCCTTGCGTGCAAGTGCGGTTAAGAGGCTGAGATAAAGGAAGAGACACATTGTCGGAACTTGCAAATGCGAGAGTAGTGAGCGAGCGAGCGAGCGAGCGTGTATGTGTGTGAGAAAGCGTGTGAATATGGGGGGGAGAGAGAGAGAGAGAGAGAGAGTGTGTGTGTGTCCGTGCACCTGTTTTTTTTGTTTGTAGGTTGTATAATGTGGTTTTGGGGGGGTGGGGGGTGGTGGGGGTGGGGTCGTGGGGGCTGAGTATTTTCTCATGTTGTTGATTTTGGTTCACCACCAGTAGTGTTTCTGCTGCGTCTCTGGGTGTCTGTCTTTGCGAAATAGCACTTTTGTTATTTTCAAAGTTATATATGTCTAATTTTGCTTAAAGATTACAGAATAAATCTATTATTTTACGTGTAAGAGAAAAAAAATAGCTAAAGATTCAACCGAACTAACTGACATGATTCCATTGACTTTGTAAGAGTTCCTCTTCGAGAGCAGACAGTGGCCTGTTTGCACTGAATAAACCTACATCAGTGCACACTTGTATTTCTTTGAATATATATATAAATATGGGCATACATACATATATGTATAGGGCTTCTATGGAGATATCACTCCCACTTACAAAACATTTAAAACACTGTTCAGACTGAAAAGCACCAACACAAATAATTTCTATGTATTGTTGTTGTCATTTGAAACATCCCAAGCCAAGACAGCTCTAGGTGTCTTTGTAAGAGCTCTATATGTATATTTATGTATAAAATATTTAATATTTATTTATGTATACCAGATGCATACATGCTGATTGTGCCATGTGCCAAATTAAAACTGTAAAAAAATGAAGAATATAAAGTTTCACTAAACTTTTTTTTCCCCTCTCTCGATCAAAGTTCTTTTTCTCCCTTTTATGACTTTTCATTATTTCCATTTTGAATGAGTTAAAAAAGAAATTTTCTTGCAGCAAGTGCAAGTCTCCCCCCAGGACTTCCTCTTTACCTCCTATCTCCTCCTCCTCCTCCCTCTCTCCTTTTCTCTCACTGAAACCTTTGAGAAAAACAGGCTAACAGCTTGGGGCCTATCGTGCATAACTCCAGATTTTACTGTAATTCATGCAAAGTAGTGCTGCAGCAATGGGAGATTGTGAAAAGATTGCCTTGATGTACTCACATTGCATCCTATTATATGTTATTCTCGGGGAGAAACTGGAGTTATTGATTCTGCCAGTAAAACTGACAATTTTCATTAAGAATCTCGGCGTAGCACAGATTGTCTCCTGCGTTAGGGCGAAGTGCAGTAATACGACCTGACCAGTGATCCTAGATCAGTGTTGCAATTCTTAAGACACTTCATGCACATAGACATCAACATTTTTATGAAGTATCCCATTACAACTTCCCCTGGTATTTAATGATTGGAGACGCAGCAGAGCGAGAAGCACAGTCTGGTCAGCTCATCACCGATCCTGCCAGTGGCAGAAAGAGAGAGGGGGTTATTTGAGTGAAATTGCTTGGAGACTGATCTATACGAGTCATCTTGGTTTTGCTCATCCTGCCTTATATGGGGCTCACCTCCTAATCAGCCACTGTCTTCAAATGAGCCGCAGCCACTAAAGAAACAAGCAGTTCGCTTCCACCTGGAGCCATCTCATACATACAGAAACATTTAATAATGTCTCTGTGGTTGTGTTTATGTAAGGAGTAGACTATGCAAATAGTCAAACTTGTTTCAGTAGCAATAATATCAGCAGAACCTTGTTTTCTGGCAGAAAATGATCAAACATCAGAGCATCAATGACATTTTGATGAGCAAAGATATTAGTTTAAATACTCCTGACCACAAAACGGATGTCAGCTTTTCTTATTGGAATATGTCCTTAAAGGGTTGATTGATCCATATTACTTAAGAAAATATTTTCTAACATACCTGTTATCAACATACATTCTATTTTCTGACATACCTACTATCTAGCCATGCACAAATGTTTTGGTTTTGAGAAACTGAGATTTCTGCTACCATTCCCATACAATAAAAGTGAACAGAATTTAATTTGTGGCGCTCCAAGCATTGAAATGTGGCATTTTAAAAAATGCTAATAAAAAAATGTGACATCTATTTCCAGGTAAAAGAATGCCCTTGTTACTCTTATTTAGACTATTTCTTCAGTAGAAAGTAGTTCCATTAAAAACTGCTTACAGTGAGGACTGTGAATTAGTCAGAATAACTGCAGAAAAGCAAGTCGCTGCTGAAGCTTAAGTTGCAATTATCAGTGTTTTTATATGAACAATGGGTCAAATGGCTACTTGTACATGAAAAAGGGTCACTCAAAGGACAAACCCACAGATAATTATCGCCCGTTGCTGCAGTCCACCTGAGCTCTCAGAATCTTTTTTGCAATAAGTGCACCTTATGCATCTTGAAGATTTCTAGTCAAATGACCCTTTAAGCCAGAAATTGAAAGAATTGAAGTCAACCGTCCCCTCGTCTAATCCGCCTGCGGTGGTGGGAGGTCAGTTTCCGTTGGCTCCAACACACACACACATACACACACAGTGGCACAGGGCTAAAAATTGAGTGGTCGAGTTGAGAGTGAACTATCAAAGGGAAGAAATGTCATGGGAGGGCAACTTGTTTTTTGCCATGTAATTTTCCCATATGCCGTTAAAGCAGAGCAGATGTCACTGAGTATTGGCAGGGGTAGACCTGGTGGCCTCAGGGACCTGGTTTGGGATACATGGCCCTGTGAAGATCCACATAATTAAGTGCCAGACCAAAGGGAAAGACCATGGAAACCGCAGTGGTGCGGTGCGGTGAGAGAAAACAGGGTCAAACTCCTTCTGCAATCAGACACCTGAAGGCTCAACGAAATTAGCCCCTAACTTCAGTAGGAAAGAATCACCACCAGTAGAAAAATGGGACAGTTATGAGCGAGACACTTTTGCACAGTCGAGATTTGTTTGCAGTTCACTGAGTGTGTTTTGAGAGTGACATCATTCAAGGATTGGCTGGAATACCCCGATGGGGTTTGTGACTGCCTCGACAGCACTGAAGACAAACTCATCCTAGGAAATGGATGTGCCAAATTACACAGTGCCACCCGCTGGGAGAGAGCTGCAGGTGTGTGTTTGTGTGTGTGTGTGTGTACGTGTGCTTGTGCCCAGTATGTGTGTGCAGATATTGAGAATTTTATTTCTACTGCAGTGAGCGTGTTGTTACCTATATTTCCTCTCACCCTCCTCTTCACCCTCATCTTTCTCTTCCTGTGTCTCATTCATCTTTGCTCCCTTCGTCTTCTTTTTTTTTTATCCTCCCTCACACAAAATGCAATCTGAGCAGCTCTACCTCTGTCTCACACAGACATGACTCGCCCATTTTCTCTCTCTACTACTTTAAAGTGCCATAATCTCAACAACTTGCTCATTTCCAATCATTTAAGGTCTAATTTTCTTCAATTGCTGAGTTTCTCTGCTGACTAAGGAGCTAATGAACATTACTTATTGGGAAGCAAAGTGGAACCAGTCACTGAACCAAAACTCTTGTACTTTAAATTCAAATAGCCTGTTTTTCTCCAAAGGGAAATCATACTGAATTTGTCAAAACATCAATAATCTATTATTTCCATGTGAAAAAAGCACCCCTGACAATTTTCTTTTGCACCCACAGAGCATTAGACAAATCACTGGCATATTTTTCAGGTTCTCCTAAGAAGGAGCATCACGCAGTGGAGCTTTTTTTGGTGCCGTCAAACCCAGATACTGTAACACATTTTTCACTAGAAGCTAGAACGGAAATCAACAAAACCAATGGTGTTTGAGCCCAAATACATCATGATAAATCTCTGTTATCTCAGTGTCATTGTACAGATTACTAAAGATGCCCTGTTACTTCTATGTTTATGTCCATAGAATGTATTTATAATCTCGCAAACTGGAGTAATCAAAATAAAAATATCTATTCTTTCTGTATCTTATTGTGGTTCTCATGAATATAGAACATGACATCCATTTTCAGTGGGCGTGAGACCAAGAAGTTTGGTGCTGATAATAGTGTTTTGTGTATTTTTCATCCTACAAAAATGATTATACAGAGAGCATTGCAATCCAAGAGAACATCTCTGTAAGTGCTATGTTTGAGTGCTCTGTTCCTCCAAAAATCACACAGCTTTTGCATTAAAGGATAAGGCTGGCATATTTAATCTTTTTTATTATTATCAACAAATCCCACAAACAGACCAAAACCAAACAATGAATTTATCCTCCTAACAAGTGCTGTCTGTGGAGCCACAGCCAGATGTAACATATGCCTCTGTGCTGCTGAACTCATTGTCGTCCAGAAACTATTAAAAACACAGAGAAAGAGAGCCAAATAAGAGCCTGACTGCTGCACTGGGTGACATATTCTTTAATTACAATGAACACAGACAGTGTAGCTCTTTCCTCGTAGCTCTTCAAACTAAACAAGGAGCTAAGCAAGGAGCGGCACCCCCCCCAGCGCGCCCAGTGACGTCTGCCCGACATGGAGCTGCCGTCCGGAGAAAATGCTGCTGGAAAGTTGTGTCAGAATAAAGTAGAATATCACCCAATGGTATAGCTGTTTTATGTGTTTTTAATGATTGTTGGATGACAATGGAGTTCTGTGGCACAGAGGCATAAGCTCCAAGCTGTGGCTACACAGACACACTTGTTAGTAGGATAAATTCAAGGCTGTTTTTTGAGTCTTTTAATGGGCTTTGTTGGTAAAAATAAAAAAGATGAAATAAAACCAGCATGATCCTTGAAATGCAGCTTTGAGTGCAACAGACTGTGGCAAGCATTCCAAGAATAGAACAAGCTCAGGTGTAATGTACTATTCAACAGTAAAAGGGGCTGGTGTGGTTTTTATGGAGGTCCAGTAAAGAACAGTAGCAGCCTATGGTTCATCTAGTACAAGCAGTCCCACCTGCCCCCGGCCTAAAGCTGCCTGTCGACTACATAATGATCTGCCCTCTGTAAGATGGATGGCCTGGAGATACCACTGAGGCTGCTGGGACTAAAGCCTGTACAGTCCCTGTGTGTGTGAGGGAAGTAACAACAGCAGGCAACAAGCACATTTTAAGCCCCTACAGAGTATCTATCCTGTTTCCTGCCCAGAAAACCCTGTTACCATGAGACGCTACTTGATGGCTAATTTTTCCTACTACTAGTTGGTCCAGCTCTGATGGGAGGGATGGGAGAAGTTTCATGGCAAGATTCACACAACTTCCAGGAGGTTTCATTTCTGCTGTAACTGCTCTCATCATTCACAGCATTATATCTTGCACATTCAGAGCTATTTTGCAAAATCGTTCCTCGCCAGCTGAGGCCAGGCCCGGCGCTATCTCACAGTTGCATCAGCTGGAGTTCACCATCAGATGGCAGTCCACTAATGCCTTTCTCAGATGTGGGTTACTGGTGGCAGGGGAAGGTTGCGTCAGTGAACCTTTGGTGTCTGAGCTTGCCGGCCTGTGCCGCACTGGTACAGACTACAGAAGACTCCCAGAGGACTTCCCGAAAGTATCTTATCGCTTAGATCACATTAAAATGACTTTCAGCGGCACCAATTTGATCTTTGGTGCTAATCCAGACTACCAGGCTTTTACAGATCTTTCAGATCAAATACACAGTGAGTTTGACTTCAATATCTGAGCTTACTAAAAAAAAAAAACTGCACCATTTTTTTCTGTGAAATACTGGAAACACCCTTTGAAGTTAAGCCTATTTTAGCCCCAAGAGGCAGACACATTCATTTGTCAGTGATGCCTAAATGTTAGTCCTGTGCAGTGAATTCTCCTTTTTCTAACAAACTGAATAGATGTTTGAATGGTATTTTTTTACCCATACAGACCCAGATATATGTTAATACTTTACCATAAACATCTGACCTCATGAAACTTTAACAAAATTAATTTTAAAGTTGCAGTAGTTTTGCTTATGGAAATTAATGTGAATTATAACATATCTCAAGATGTGGGCCTATAATCACTTAGCAAGATGTATCATCACAGCCACAAAAAGTGTTTCATACCACTAAAATATATAGAAAACTCTTCTGCAAAGCATTCTAGATACCACAGGCAACTCTAAAGCCTACTCTTGGATCTTAAAAATTGTCCACATTTGTTTCTATCCGATCTACTGAGGCTACTAACGCACTGGAAACGTTTTCATGGCAGTAAAGATGCACTGAGACTCCTTGTGTGACTGACAGCTTACTAGCTCGCTACATTACATTAAGGAACAGTTTTTCCTGCCCACTAGGTAGCCCATGGCATTTGCTAAGACTATGTTCACTGTCACTTCCATTCATGCATCCACATCTTCTCACAGTTTGTTTTTTTTCCCCCTTTTCTGACTAGTGTTCAATTTATAACTGGCAGTTAAATTCAAAGTTATTGAAAATAGAGAGGCTCTCCATAATCCAAGAACAGAGTGACATTTTTTTCAGCCCTTTGATGCATTTTGTGTTGTTTGCTTGAGATTCAGCACTGAATTCAAGTAAATGGCCTGTCTGAGCTGAAAGAGGAAGGGTGAAGTGGCGTCAAGAAATCCCCAGTCAGCAGTGATGTAATGGCTCATTTGAAGTCCAGGGAAGACTGGATGAGTCACATTCTTTAGGAATGAAATCCTCTGAAAGGAATTACACTGGTTTCCGGCCCCTGTACAATGTCTGGGGGAGTCGGAGATCAAAACAGGAAATGACCATTGCGATAGGTGGAGGCTTGAATTTACGTGACAGTAACCACAAAAATCCAGATAAGCCATTAAACTGTTTCCAATGAAATAATCAGTTCAAAATGGGGAAGTAGTGATTTTTTTTTTCTTTTGAATGAGTTGAGTATTGCATTATGGATCCACTTCACTTCTGAAACCCAAGCAGCACTTTAAGTTATTATTGTTTTCTGATAGTATTAAAGTTTTGTTTATGTCAGTACTTACAGTAAACACGGCAAAAAAGCAGGCCAACAACATTCTCAGTTATGATAATTTGAAAAAAAAAATGCAGATTTTGCATCATTACGATAAACTTAATTTACAAATGTAGCCCACCCACTCAGTTTGATACAGGCTTGTTATGGTACTAACCTTTTGATTACTCTTTTGCATGGGAGGTGAACTGGTGAGAGCAACTAAAATATAAAATAACTGACTGCGGGGCACAGAGGACACGTTAGCTTTCTGGATGGCTATACTGTTATCGTGAGTTTTAACTGCAATGCATCACACTTAACCTAACTACAGCTCTTTTTTAAAACCATGAATCACAATACCATCACAAGAATTACACAACTGTTGTCGAGGTCAAAAAATAAAAATTCATTGCAATAACAGAAAAGTATTTACCAACCCAAACAATATAAATGACAATAATAATACCCGCGGTTTTGTTACTTTGTATTTGATACCATACACCGTAGCGTGCTGTTGTAGCTCATTTGAAATCCACAAGATAAATATTATGTGTACTCACTGTTCCTTGGAGACTGCAGAAGCTGTTAGTAACAATCAATGGAAACCCTCGGCTGATGAGGAAGACCCGTCCTGAGGCTTGGTGCAGGTGCAGGTGCAGGTGCATAATAAAGCAGGTTTCTCTGGCGGCGCTAAGTCCTGAGCACCTTTATTGCAGCAACTATAAATAAAATTCACAAACTATAATAAACTTCCTGTCTGCTAACCTTAAATTTCCGTATTATTACAGTTTTCCATACTCACTCGGCTTGATGAAAAGCTCTCTGTCTGCTCTCCTCTGGTCGAGCTACGTTAACAGGTGGTTGGCTAAAACAGTCCACGCGCAGCTATGGTTTTTGTGCTAATTTAGCAACATTACTTAATTAAAACCGCCCCAAACACACTTCATTCTCTCGTTTTAGCTGGGTACACACCCTTATAAAACACTGGCTCTTCACTTGGAACAAAAACAATAACTTTAACTTTAACAGCGGTCATTGAACTTACAAACAGCGGATGGCATAGCACCGACTGTCCTCTACTCTAAGTTTGGTCTCACCTATTTAAAAACTCAGTAGGGCCCTAACTTGGCACTGATTGGCTGATAGTGACTAATTGACACCTGGCTACCCAATACACAAACGGACATGAGAAGTTCAAAGTCGACTCAAAAAAGAAGAAATTTGATCACCAAACAAAAACGTTTCTTCGTACTAATGCCAAAATTACTTCACACTTCATCTTAAAATATAAAGCATAAGGACTGAACTGAAATTTATATCAAAAGAAGACAATATTTAAATAAAATTAGTAGGGTACTACACAAATGTCACTAAAATTTTGCAAGGGCAAAAGAAAACTGGACTAAGTAGACTGAGAGTCTACAGGAGCTCTGTAAGGTTGTGTTTAGGTACAGTGGCACTTTGACCTAAAGTTGAGAAAGTAAAGAAAAATTGAGGGATCACCAAAGACATTAGAAAGTATAATTTGAGCACCATGAATCTCTGTCCCAAATTTCAAGCCAGTTGATGCAATAGTTATTGAGATATCTCAGTCTGAATGAGAGTAATGGACAGACCAACCCTTAGACAATATAGCTATTCCTAGAACCATACTGCCATTGTAGTTGAAAAAACTGCTGTTGTCAGCCATTAATTCTGCGACAGATCACATCAATGTTTATTGTCCTCGTGGTTATTGAAATGGTTTTACAATATTTACAGCCTGCATGAATATCTCACGACTCTGAGGAGATGTCACAATGAGAGATATTATTTCACAGCACACCACCAAGTCCTTTTATGGTTCAAGCACCTTGCTCTGCCTTGTGTGAGTTCTGCAAGAATAACAAAGCAGTGATCTGAGTCCTTGATCCAGGCTCAGGCATTGACCTCAGTTATATAAGGCCCAGGCAGAACCTGGCATTCAGCGTGTATGTGTTGGGTTGGTGGGTTGGTCGGGCATGTTCATGTGTGCATGTGTGTGTGTGTGTGTGTGTGTTTTGGGTGGTTGAGCCAGCTAATTCCTTGGGAGAGCATTGTTAGCCTGGACCATTTGGGGAGCTCTCAGGGGAGAGGCGTTGCTCCGGTCTCTCATCAGGCAGATGACAGAAGACTGCGTGCTCTGCATGCTGCACTCATCTCGGCCATGATAGCCTCACTGCACAGGCCATATCTCTGCTTCATTTACTCATTGTCTGATAATAACAAGTGTCTCCTTTCTACTATACTCAATTACATCTTCATTAGCTCACTAACTACCTTAAAACAAACCAGCATTGTGTGCAGAGATTTTAAGTCTATGTGACATTTATTACCAAGATTCCTGAGTCTATATGATGGCTGTGAGGGGCACAACATGATCTTTATTATGTCTTCATCTCTCAAGACCATTCACTGTCTCATCATAACATCAATTCATTTTAATTTATCAGCTAATGAACTCAGTTCATTCATAATTTACTCTGTCTGTTATCTAAACAAGGCAACTGGCTGACATATTGGCCTCTTACTTTGGTCTGCTGCCAATCAAATATCAGCCTCATAGTAATTAGCGGCTAAACAATGGGGAGGTGTTCCCATAAGACACACTGATATATTACATCAGATCCCATTGAAAAGCAATCTAATAAAAATCATACAGCATAATTAGCTGTCGGTGACTTTTTGTGTACAACAAAATGACAGCGTGGATTACAGCAGGTAGGTGTGGCAGCAATGTCAAGTACCAAACCAGCTACAGAGCTACAGATCTGAGACATCCTGTTGCAAAACTGCAAAGTGGGAATTCTAATCAGATGCCTTTCAGTTTCATCTGTACCACACTGTCACGTTTCCTGCATTGTTGCAGTTCCTCACCTCCAGTCTCTAAAAACAGGATGCGCTCTTCATTTGGGGGAATTTCCGTCATGCTGAAGCAAACTTTGTTTGTTACTATCCTGCAACAGCTGTGGCCTCAATCAGTCATCCTCGCCTTTCTTGGAGTGGAACAGACAACACAGGAGGAGCAGGTTACTCTATACCACCGCAGTGTATTTCTCTATTGTTTGAACACAGTCATTTTCCCTTTTGGTCTTTCTGTGCTCCCATTATTCCTCTTTGCTTTACAGCAATGTCACATTTTGAGCTCATTTGCTCTCACTACTATACCCTTTCTCTCCCTGTCTCCCCAGACCAGCGCCAGCTCTCGTCCCGGTCAGCAGGGTTAAATAGTTGGCCAGAGTTCAGAGCAGAGCTGAACTTTCTGAGCAAAGTGTCATTTAATGAGACATAAACAGACAAGGAGCAGTATCTTAAATGTACAGTCTTCCTTCCTTTGGCCATCGCCACTGACATGGTGTCAAAAAGCATGCCCACCCAAGCAGTCTATCTATAATATATCACCAGGGCCAGTGGTATGGATGGCAGGGTGTATCAACCAGCTGTCTGGGGATTTTTAAGGGGAAAACAATAACAATTCAATAAACTGCTGGTCCCTGACTTTTCTGTTTCCCACAAGGCAAAACTTTCTTCATGACCTTAACCACCCTGAAACCAGAATCACATGTGTGATTGCTAAATATTACACAAATTGTTGACTGTAGTTATTCATTCTTCAGCAGTGTAAAAATAATTCAGCATACTTCAGCTGGATTATACTGCTGATGTCAGTCACGAGTCAAATCACAAGTCATGAGTGAAAAATCACACCTTACAACCACAACATTCACCTCACTCCTTGTCTGCTTCTCTAAGCCGTGTTGCTTTGACAACAGGGAGGAGACGCTTAAATGGATGACACATGGTAGACCTATACTAGAGCGAAACGACAGCAGATGGAAAAGTCACAGTGAGGTAACTGCTAAGATGTTCTTCTGCAGGCAACACAAACAAAGCAAAACCATTTCCTTCCCCCCAGTTCAAAGCTTGGATTTGTGGTAATAAGTTACAGTGGAGTCAGAGCCCCCGCATAGGAATTACAACACAAAGTCTAAATGAGCATTGTTTCTCGCAACACAACTGACGCATTTCCTTTTTAAGCCGTATTCACATGGTGTCTAAATTTGCGTTTCCTGATTTTAGTGGCAGAAGTGAAACTCAAAGCATAACCAGAGCAGACATACAGGAAGCACAGGAACAAACAAAGAAGAATGGGTGATGGGCTCCTGATACATGTGGTATGACACTAGCAACAGTCAGTTTAGGGGATATTGAAGGTGCAGGCACACTGAGTATAATTTGTTGTCAGTAGTGTCAGGAGTGTTTTGGTTTTTTTTTTTTCTTAGTAAAGTGTAAAGCTTTCAGCTGTGTGTTTGTGTATACGGATGCGGCCAGCAAGGCCAGCAGTGTCTCTGAATCTGAAATTACACTGAATTTAGCTCTGTAAGTCAACAAAAAATGAAATACAACACAAAGTAAAATCAAAATTTACCTTTATTTATATGTGCATTAATCTGTACAACAATTTATATTTAAATGAATATTCACAAGAACTGTACACTGGAATCGTCAGCATAAAATGACATTTGATGTTACACAGCAGATCTAAACCCATTGGACATGAAATTAGTTTAAAATTAAAGTGCCATCTGTAATTTTGAACTAGATAAAGATCAGCATCCTTTAAAAAAACAAAAAAGTAGCACTAAGGATTTAGGGCCCTTTACTGGCACAGTACTCATGGGATTTTCAAATATGGCACGAGCATGATTTCTATACTCTAGACAGCGTTTTCTCATATGCCCGGACAGATGGAAGCTTTGTCTAGTTTTGAGAATATGTCGCACATCCTGGATCTGATGCTGCAGGGACATCGTCTGGACGCAGCGTTGCCAGGGGTCTGAGGGTGTTCTTGCATTTTGGAATGGAGTGCCCTTTTAATTTCTGATGTTAACCTTTTCCCCTGGAGCAGCCAGGGGAGCGTTTGCTCCCTCAGATCTGCTCTGGTGTAGATCTGCCTTGTCTGCTCGGCAATAGCCAGCCATGTCGCCCCTGGCCTGTTTTACCACCACCCACCCCCTCCCTCTACATGGCTTGCTTTCTCTCCATCTTCACATCTCTGTAAAATAGTGAGAGAGAAAACCACAAACGCTCAGAAGCCAGAATGAGAGAAAAAGCACACAGGCATACGTGTAACACTCAAGCAAACAAGCACAGACTAATAAGTGAGCCTTGTGAAGATACAGGAGGAGCTCCGATTCATTTGTAACATTAATTCTCTCTGTGTCGAGACCACTGATAGCAGAGAATGTATGTTTTGTTCTTGTAGTTTATGTGTGTGCGTAGGGACACATGTGTTCACAGGCCTCTGAAACACTACTGCTTTAGAGCTGATAGCAGGATCACAATGCTTATGTAGTCAAGTATGCTATTATCAGTAAAGGCCATGTAGATAGTCCACCTGAGTCCCCAGACATGGCATTTACACATAAGAGGTGCTCAGAGATAAACAGGAGTTGGTTGTAATACAGGTTAGAAACAAGGTGGCTACTACTACACACACTGCTTTTCAATGTAACAAAACATGGACTCTGTCAGCTTCTCTGCCACCATTACACACTGCAACCTCCTGGCTTGTCAGTTTAAGTGCAAAAGGAATAAAGAAAAGATTGAGTGATAGGGGGTGTAATTCTCTTAAATACACACCAGCAAGTTCTCGGTCCAACATGTCGATAAAACTTTCAAGTTCCCTTGTGTCTCCCAGTTTGGCTGCAGAAAGAGGACAGAAAGAAACAGAATTTGAGAAACTATAGGGGAAAAAAACAGCAATGGAACATTTTTGTGGAGAAATGCAGCTCAGTTCAGTGGTATTTCCTTTGGACCAAAAAGCTGAAAACTAATCTAAGTCCCAGAATTACATATGAACCAAACTGCTTTTTGGACTGGCAAAAACATTTTCAGCTTCTTTTCTACAAACTGAGATAAAGCCAATCTTAAGCGCTATAAAACCCAGATAGCTCGATGAATCCCATCAGGATCTCTGGTGTAAATATGTGAGTAAGGTATTCTGTATAAACACAGACAGAGCGAATGACACCTTTTGGTCACCGTCTTGTTTTCATCCATTGAGGTTTAAGGGCATTTGCATGCAATAAAACGCTCCATTGATTTATATACATACATGCACACACAAACACACCTGAGCCACTCTCACCACTACATAACAGCACAAATAAGCCCTGAAGGAGACTTTTGGAAAAGGTGGGGGGGGGGGGGGCTGAGACACGTCACAGTCACAGCGGCAGGGGCTTTGTTGTGTAAAAACAAAAGAGCTCCCAGTCGAATGTAGAGAGTTTTTGTGTGGCTGCGTGATAGTGATCAGAGCAAAAAGCGATAGTGATCACTGTAAGAACGAAGGCTATCTGGATGTAGATAGGCCAATGGAAGCCTCTAGTACCTTTCGGTGCCAGCGTTATGCCTGCTGTGTGAAGCTCCTCCTCGCTGGTGTTCAAACTGTTCCCCAAAGAAGCTTCACTGCCTGAGGGGGGGGGGGACAAGGAGAGAGTGAGCAGAGATGATAAAAAGAAGACAAGCGACCACAGGCCAGCTCATGCAAATGATCAACAACAACAACGACAGTAATTTTAACACAATGCAGGAGTTGCACATAATGATCATAACATGCAGTAAAAGTGAAGGTAAACGCCTGTTCACTGTTCACAACTCCCATGTGTCAGCTTTTGAAAGCTGCTTGCCTTGTTGAAACATTAGGGGGCCAAAATACTTTCAATAATGACAACACATGGGAGCAGAAAAAAAACACACTTTCTTCTTTTATCTTGTAACCGTCTACAAACGCACAATGGCTGCAAAAAAAAAAAAAAAAAAAAAAGCCCAGACAATTACAAAAGATGGGTTATCCATAATTTGCGGTTAATTCCAGTTCACAGCTATTGTCATGAGCAAAACAGCCACTTTAAAAGAAGTGTACAGGGATGTGTCCTCTTGTACCACTAATTTCATGCAAATTAAAAGTGCCAAGCTGCAGTTGTTTGGGCTGATAAAGGGGCTCAACCGGCACCCATGGGGCCTTCACACAACTTCCCTCGCCAACAAATGATGCAGTAAATAATGTCTTTCCTTCCTTCTGCTTTGCACATTAAGCAAACATCGTCTTAATCACATACTGTACATACTGTAATCAGAGTCCTCGACTCCACTGTCGTCCCCCTGCCCCGTGCGACTTTTGGCCTCTTGCAGGACACGTTGGTAAGCGTGTGGTTTGCTCTGCGAGGGGGCCTTCAGCTCCTCCACCACATCCTGGAACTCCTGAAGCAGCTCGCCCAGTTCTAGCTCCAAGTCTGTGGAAAATGTGACAACAGTTGGAAAGAAATCCCATTACTTCACTGAGAGAAAATGTTACGATCATCTGAGGTTGTTTCAGAAAGCACAGCTGAGCACTGACAGGCAGTAGATTACTCTGTGATATAAGTGGAAATATATACATACGTATATATCAAGGACAAATCATGTTTAAAAGCCCTGGTTAAGTTCAGGAGATAAAACAATCTCATTTCACAGTGATGTAGGACATTTGTATGAGAATTAACTTGCTTATTACAAATATCTTGTGGGTGAGAATGATGTTAAATAAAAGCTAAATGCAAAAGCCTGTGGTTGAAGTTTATGTCAGTGGGCTGTGTCAGGTAACTTGATGTGTGAAAATAAACCCAATGGCCTATAGGGCATATAAAACACCAAACAGCCAGACACCTGGTCTGCAAACTGTGATACAAAAATATTACATTTTAAATCTAGATTCTGTGCTCTGGGCTGCAAACAGTTTTGGCCATTTCTTGTATAGGTGCACAGTCATAAAATAACAGATGCAGCGCAGGATCAACACAGTCATTTCATTAGGCTGACATGAATGTGACAAAGCTTTAACGGTCACCTATGAGAAATAGGGGGTTTTAGCAAGTACAGCAAGATTATGTTCATACAATGAAAAAGTCCAGTGAATGCATCTTTAAAGAGCAGAAAGTAAAAAAAGGGAGAGATGTGAAAATATGAAGACAGATACAGATACATGCCTTATAGTCTGCACCAACAAATAGGAGAACATAGGTAGAAAACGTGTAAAATGAAAAGCAGAGCAGGCTACATCTACAAGACTGCTCACTGACTCAGTGTAGCTTTAATTGGCAACAACTTGATGTGATACATAAAAAAGAACTGAGCAAGAGTGGAATTTTAAAAGAGTAAAATATATGTAACAGCCTCTCTGAAAGCATTATACTGGTGGTAGCTAGTCTCTTACAGGCCTATAATCACCATCACTATCATCATTTAAAACTAATGGCTCAAGTAGCCGCTGGACTCACCTGTGTTAATGTCTGATGACATGCTGGAACAGAGAAATAAAAAGCCGCCAAGCTGCTGTGTGTCTTGGGTTCAGATCGGTTTTTTAAAAGCTGACAAGCAGCGACTGTAGTTTTATTATAAAGAACCTCCACACCCGCTCAACTAGCGGATCGCAGCAGCCAATCACCTCGCAGAGAAACCTCAGAGAGGCTCCACTGTAAGTGGAAAAAAGTGGGCGGAAAGTTAAAAGGAAAACCATTCGCAAATGAGACAGACAGAAATAAGCCGTTATGCAACTCCGTCTGAGGCTTACCGTTCTTTCCACGCTTTCAAATGAAATAATGAAACTTTGTGCAGACTTTTAAAAGTTGATTTCTCCCGTTTAGTATTCATAAGACATTTATCATGTTTTTGGCAGGCAAATTTTTTTTTTTTTTTTTTTTTTTTTTTTTACAGAGGACCTTAAAGAGTTTGAGTACGCTTTATTGAAGAATAAAAACTGTGACGATTAATCCACGTACACATTTTGTAGGGGCCCTGTCACTCTGGTCATATCGTTTTAAAATGAATAGCCTTTCGTTATATTTTTTATTTAGCCACACAATTTTGATCTACCCTGAGGTTCCTGGAAGGAAGTAAAAGTGCTAACTAATTAAAAAAAGATCTCTTTCCCCATATGTCAAAATTCAACTTTTAAATATTAGAATGCTGCTGTAAGTGGTGCAGTACTCTGCTCTGTCGATAGAGGCCCTTCAAGTGTAAATTCTACTCTCTAAAGAACAGCTGTGCAAGCCTAAGGTCCATATTATGTAATTGTGAGTGAGATATACTTGCATGTCTACTAATGGAAGAAGTACTAGAGTAAAAGTTTAAAATACTCTAGTACAAGTGACAGTCCATCCTCACCTCAAACTTTTATTGAAATGCAGAAGCATAGATAAGCAAAAGACACAAATACAGAAAAGTTCTTTAAAAAGTACAGTATTTCCCTCTGAAATGTACTGACCTCTTGAGTTAAAGAGACTTCTGGAAATGTGGGCAGAACAGCACCAGAGAACAAATCTGAAAGAAAAAAAAAGTTGTTATAAGAGAAAACCTTATGAAAAAGCAGGTGGCAGGTGTGCCAATAGAAATAGGTGTGTAAGCACTGGTATTTGATACAGAAACATTAAACCTGCCCTGTATAGTTTAGAGGCAAGATATTAGCCTCGCGCTGCTCATTGTTTTACTCTTGAGCAACACATGAGTTGTTAACAAAAACAATGTATTCAATTCATGCAGGTAAACCTGTTGTTCCTCTGACTTCTCCTGTGTCAGGTCTGACACGCAAGGTAAGTGTTGTAGGAGGGGCATGTAATGAACTACGCCTTCAGCTGGTTTAAGTTGCTGCCTCTGTATCCAGTGTTCAGTTGCTGCCGGGGGAACTTGGGTAACATGCGAGAGGGCGATGGGCCATGGGACTCCTGATAATATGAACTGGGGTGGACTACTGCAGGTCAGTGAGTCAAAAGCAGCAGTTGTCTGTTCTGGTGGTATCTGATTACCGTCTCTCTGTTTCAGATTTTGTGAAAGCTGACTTGGAGTGTTAGTAAATGTACTGAATGTGTGTTGGAGCACCTGGAGGACCAGTGTCGGGTTGAGTTGTATGAAAAATGTAACTTCTTAAAGATTAAAAGAAGCATGTATAATCCTCAAATGTACAAAATACTGAAATGTTTTTAAACTGCAGATATCTGTTATAACACCAAATACATGCTTCGCTATTTGCTTTTTGTTTTTTTGAGCGTGTTATTTGTATGTGAGTGTAATTGGTTGGAGATAAGTGAGTGGCATCACATTACCTTCATTGTACAGTTGCCTGCTTTTAAAGGGCTCACTGAGGCATGAAGTTTAAACCTTATCACTACCTGAAAAATGTCTGTCAGACTGAAGGGCAACGCCAGGGCTGTCAAATAATAACTGCAAATTAAAAAAAAAATGCTGTTGCCTTTTTTTGAAGACAAGAAAAAAAAAAAGACTGCTCACACTTTGTTTCTTTCTCCGTCAGAGTCTGCTGCTTTTGGTCCATCTCAGGCAGATCATATGTGGTTCTGTCTGGTTTTCTGTCCCAGAGGAACAGGAGCCTGGTACTCTGGCCGGGTCACTTAGTAAACACTTTCCACCTCCGTACCAGCTCTTGACCCAGGAGTACCTGTGGATGGACAAAAACACGGGGAATTTCTACACCACTGAGCGAAAGATGGATCGTGAGGCCCTCTGCCCCGAGGAGACAAAGGCTGAGGAATGCATTATTCTGCACAATGCTATTGTGAGGCCCTCGGGAGACCTTATACAGTTTCCTGTGATCATACAGGACATCAATGACAATGCACCTCATTTTGAAAACAGTGAAATACACCTGAGGGTGTCTGAGGACGTGACTGTAGGGACCAGTTTCTTATTGGATGACCAGGCTCAGGACAGGGATGCCGGCCTTAACGGAGAGCTGAAGTATCACCTGGAGGATACTGATGGGTTTTTCAGTTTAAAAATTGACAAAGACAATTTCATCATGCTGGTTGTGCAAACAGCCCTAGATAGAGAGATTCAGGACCACTATCAGATGACGCTGGTGGCCACCGACTGCGGCGCAGACCCTTTAAGTGCTACAGCGACTTTAATAGTCACAGTGACAGATGTTAATGACAACTGTCCAAGCTTTAGCTCTGACAGCCCACGCAGTGTCACCATCCCCGGAGACTCCCCAAAGAACATGCTGGTTTCTCAGGTCAGAGCCGAAGACCCAGATACAGGCCCAAACGCTGCCATCGTTTATTCCCTCAGTCCCAAAGTCTCTGAGCGAGCCAAGAAGCTCTTTAGCCTCGACAGCCTCACTGGGCACATCAGACTAACACAGGACCTCCAGAGTGACAACTCCGAGGAGCTGGTGTTGAAAGTGTTAGCCAGTGGCCATCACTGCCCCCCAGCCGACACTCAGGTAACCGTATCCGTGCTCCCCAAGGCGAATCAAGAGCTGACGATCAAGATCGGGTTCATAGCGGAGCATCAAAACCAGACGATGGTGTTACCAGAGAACCAGCCCCCCACCGTCTTAGCTGTTTTAGAGCTTGAGGGTGACAGCAGCTTTAAAGGCTCATCTCTTGCCATTGAGGGCGAAGTGCCTTTCACTTTGAGCCCACAGAATGGCAAATATCTGCTTTCCACATCAAAGCCCCTAGACTATGAGATGAAAAGGGAACATCATATTTCTGTGGTGGTGCACGGGAGGCCAGGTGAAGCATTTGTGATCATTCCTTCTAGGCATGTGATCAGGGTGTTGGTGGCAGATGTCAATGATAATGCTCCACAGTTCCTCCAGTCTCACTATCAGCTGGAGGTGGGGGAAAACAACCAGCCAGGAATTCCACTGCTGCAGGTCTCAGCTTCAGACGCAGACAGTGGACACAACGGCAGGGTGACCTACAGCCTGGACAAACACACGTCGACCATCTTTAACATTGACTCTGTGACTGGTCAACTGTCCGTGTCAGCCTCTCTGGACAGGGAACAGCAGGGCATATACAATCTCACTGTGTTTGCACAAGATAGCGGCTCTCCTCCCTTGGAGTCCGTGACCACAGTGTCCATTCGAGTTCTGGACCAGAATGACAATGCACCTGTTTTTCTAACCCCTCACTTCATCTTTTTCATCCCTGAGAATGTACCACCGTTCGCCCAGGTGGGGAGGGTAGGGGTGACAGACCCAGATGAAGGGGAGAATGGGAACACAGAGTTGCATGTTGTAAACAGCAGCGGACCATTTGTTGTGGATAACACCCAAGGGACACTTCGCACCACCACCGACTTGGACCGCGAGACAGAGGACCGCTACGAACTCTACCTGCTGGCCAGCGATCATGGCCACCCAGTCGCTTTGACATCCACTGCCAGGGTAACTATCTTTGTAGAGGACATCAATGACAACCAGCCAAAAGTGATCCTTCCCAGCAGCAACTCCTCATGCCTGACTGTTTCTCCTTCTGCTATAGCAGGCACAATGGTAACAAAGATCTATGCCATTGACGAGGACTCGGGAATGAATTCAGAGATCACGTACACTGCTGTGGCACCAGAGCTGGTGCAAAACAGCAGCCCCTTCCAGGTGGATTCAAGGTCAGGGAACATCACTTTAGCTCAGCAACTTGTACAAAAGGACCTGGGAATGCATCACTTATTCATTGTGGTCAGAGATGGGGGAAAACCAGCTCCACTTTATAGCACTGTCTGGGTTAATCTGCTGGTCAGTGACAGTGGGGAGCCATGCCACTTGGACAGGGCACCCACCTGGACAGGGACACCTGACTTGGTTCAAAGCCCCTCAAGGGCCTCCATTTGTGAGCTTGAGACTCCTAGATCTGCTCAACTGACATTGTTAGCAGGCCTGGGTTTGATGCTGACATCCACGTGTTTGCTTGCAGCAACAGTTGTTTTATACCTGAAACAGAGGAGAAGTCGTCTACAGCAGAAAAACAGAGGGCACATTGACGAGAATAGAATTCCATTCAGGCTCAAAGACAAATATCACTCTGATGACTAACAGAATAAAGCAAGCAATGTGCATAATCCTCACTCACACAGTGTCAAGGATGAATTCAGCCTGTGAAATAAACATATTCTGAATATTTGTCAAAGGCTTCCTGCATTTTAATGATCAAATTTGTTGAATTATTCTGATACACAGTGTATTCAAACATTTGTCAACAGCAAAACTGCAAAATTCTGTGGAAGTAAAGTTGATCCATTTTCTGATAAGGATCCCTGTAAGCTACCATAAAAGGAAAATAAAAGGAGATCTGATAAATGAAGAATTTGAAGTTTCCAGAAGATACTTGTTCCCCATGCTTTCTATAGAAAAATGTTGAACACCATAATATGACACCGGTGATGCATACAGTATTACCCACCATGAGATATAGCAGATCACAGCAAGCCATTGCTAAAACACAAGTATTAGTCATTATCTTTAGGGATTATGGCCGCTGAAGCCAGAAGAAGACTGAAGTAATGGTCTGCTAAGTTGATTGGGCCTTTCTCAGATTTCTAATGCTGAGTGATGGGGAGTCTAAAGTATTTAGACACACAAAAGGGTTTAATGTTCCTCCGGTGGGGAGGTGATGAAAGTCTCTCAAGAAGACGCTCACCTCGGAGACAACCACAGGAGGGAGGAGAGAGCGGTGGCGGACAGGTGAGAGGCAGCAGAGGGAAGGCACACCGCCATCTCAAGTCACCCACCTCACACCTGTTACACGATAGCGCTTGCTTCTCACCCACAGCGCTGGATCGCACCCAAAAGGCAGAAAACCAACTGTATTGCACCCAGTAACCCAACAGGCTTGTTGTTTTGATGACAGATGTTTGGAGTGTAGTCATACCGCGTTCAAAAGAATTCTTTACAAAAGGTAGTTGCTCTCATGTGTTACTGATACATTTGTATGCTGGGGAACAATTGAGATATCAAACCAGGTTAAGTGATGCATTAAGTATGAATGAGTATGGGTAAAACGTGTTCACAAATCTGTGAACACACAATTACACAAAGAGGACAGGGTAATTGTTTTAGCTTTTACAAAAGAAAACATTTATCATCTTTACGCCATCATAAGCGATCCTTTGAAGACGCACCTGTGTTAGAGGACAGGAGGAGGAAAGCCAGGAGTCAGAGCCTGTAAAACACAGTGTACAACAACCCAGTTAGTGGGGAACAGGGCTTGTATAACATGAGTGCTGTCTCTCTGAGGATTTGTGAGCTAGTAGCTCAAAAATAAATAATCTAATAGGGTTGTACTTTGAGCCTAACTACATTAACTGAGAGGAAATAAAGAGCCCCATAACAAAATTACAAATTACAGTAGCATCTTTGCATAAAGAATTACAGATTCCATTAGATTACAACATGTACAAATTAATATTAAAGATTAGGCATTTTCAAAAGAGACATTTTGACCTGGTTGACAAAAAGTGTAACAATTTGACAAAGAGGTTTTTACAGCATCATGTTTAGAGATGTTTAAAGCTGATTTTTCTAAAAGAAAAAAAATAAATTAATAGCATTATGGGATAAAACTGTTCATGTGTCTGCTGCCATGGCAGGAGAAAGCCTGCCATCTACTGGGCGTAGACGAAGCCAAATCTGGCTCTTTATTTCTGGTATTTGGCCAGAGGGTGGAGATGAATCAGAGGACAGTCTCTCACTCCGCCACAGTCAGGTCGCCCGAGATCAGTGATGTTTCCCTGCTGCATGCTGCTCTGCTCCACTCGCAGCACATTTCATTTTAATCAAATTCGTGTTTTTTTCAAGCTCAACATTTGATTGTGGGTTACGAGGTTGCATGAGCTGACACGGACAAAGAAACCAGCTGGCACATACCCAAAACACCCAGTGGATTATTTCTGATACACATCAGGGATTTTATGATCACAGATGACATAACAATCCAGTCTAATTAAAATACCAGTGATTTTTTTCCTCTTATCAAATAAGCTTGCCCCTCAACTATACAGCTCAAGAGGCACTATCTGACTTTATCAAAAGTTGAACTATCCACATATTCATTGTCTGTGAATGCCATTTGAAGTCTGCTTTTAAAGGAACATTCTGGGACTAAATAGACCCATTTAAGAGATAAATGATAAAGCCCATATCAGTTTTGCCAGCTGGGATATGTCAGATCTTTCCTGTGCTGTGCCATATCTCAAAGACCTGCAGTCAAACAGATAATATCTGACAATTTCCTAAGTCTGGAGAGCGTCACCTGGCAGTCCACAGGCTCATATTGATGGTGTTTTAATCTCACCTTTACTGTTGATAGACATACAGCATCTCATCAGTACCATTCTGCATGATTCATGATCTGTTTCTCATTTGGTTTTATTTAATCAGCCTGAAAAAAAATAAATAAAATAAAGGCCTTGGCGAACAAGGGGTTGAAAGCCCTATAGAGTTGGGATGGCCAACTCACAAAAGAAAAGAAGATAGTTTCTCCATGGGAGAAAAAAAAATATTTCCCACTCCTGTATTTGCATAAGAAGTTGCAAGTTGGTCACTCTATGCAAATACGCATCAACAATGAACTTAGTAAATTTCTACAAGCGTAAGAACCTTGAACTCCTCATTATTCTCCGCCTTGAAGTTCATTGAAAAGCGACATTGTTTCTTTAAGATTTCACTCGCAGTCATCAGCGGGTCTGTCCATTGTTGGGGGAACAGAAAGCGAGTTTAGATTGATATACGGGGGCCGAAGACAAGTTGCGCATATCATCAGCGGACCAGCTGCAGTGTAGGCAGCAGTAGCCAAACGAACCAAAGTCCTGAACGCATCCTTCCAGACATGGGTAAGAAACTCCTGCCACTAAAATCTAACTTTAGTAGCTTTTAGCAGATAGAATACTTCTTATTATCAAATCTGCATTTTATTTTTATATGATTGCACGCTGATACGAATGGGACTGTAAGAGGGCATCTCAAGTTATTAAGGTTTTTTTTGTGTGTCTTTTTCTTCTTTTTGTCAGTTTAGAGGTCGGCTACTCACCGGCTGATGCTCCACTGATATTATGAGATTTATTTCATGCTTGAGATGGCAGGGCTACTTTCAGAGGAGCCTTGTCGCATTTGCTTTCGGTCGCAATCTTTCTCAATTTTTAAAGAGGCGAACTTGGCCTCGGCTCTGCATTTTCTACCAGAACTAGGCCTGTATTTTTCATTTGAGTCACAGTCCTCAGACTGCGGGGCTGCCTCGGTTCAGAGCGCGTCAGCTGTTTGCTCAGGCTGGTGATGTCATTAATTAGTTAATTGGAACAAGGTGTATCTGAAGGCACGTGGGGCTGATGTTGGTTCTACACTGTATGATGTGTAAAGCTCTGGATCATGTGCAAGCTGTTATTTGTCTGCTTGCACTTGTGGTGATCACAATTCCTTGTGTGCATAGGAGAGTGTGTAATTGCCCTACTTTAATTAACTTCCTTTCTAATTTAACAACACTGAAATTAACTGTGTGTTATTTGCTAAACTCCCTCCTTCATACTGAATGACAGTGATCACAGTTCGCCTCTCTCTCCCTGTCACACAGACAGCCAACACAGCCATGTAGATGCGTTCAATTAAAGAGCTGTCTATTTGCCCCTCCTGCCATCTGTGTTTACTGTAATGGTACCAACCACAGTCAGTCTGCTTCCATTGTGCGTGTCTGTGTGGATGCACGCATGCAAGCGTGTAATGGCACACATGCACACAGTTGCATTGTTTGTTTAAAGATTTGCTTTTTCCCCGACGTCCTCATCCAGCACAGACAGCTCCTCACTATAACTTTCTTGTTCCTGTGTCTCCCCAGAAGGAAGTCCAGGAGTGTGTGTGTGTGTGTATATGTGTGTGTGTAGTGTGTGTGTGTCAGGCATGGAGGTGCCTCTGGCCTTTGTTTGCTTGACATTGGTGGCCCTTGTACCCCCATGATGCTGTGGGACAAAGACTGTTGTCTCTGCAGTCACAAAAGCAGCCTCTCTCTCTCTTTCACTTTGTCTCTCCTCGCCATCCTCCCCCTTTTTCTCACACCCTCCATGCTGGGTGGTGAATGGAGTCAGGGTGTGAGCCGGGGTCAGAGCAGACACATCCCCATGCCCTTGGCCCTTGGCATCCATTCAAACAGCACATGACTATTGGGCAGAATGCACAGCTTTACCAAGTGAACCGAAGTGTTTACAGCTGCAGCTTGATGCATACTGATGAAGCAACAAAGGAACAAATATTCTTTAAATGGCTGGTTCAGATTTAGAAATAACCATTTTCTTGTCCCTGTATTATCTAGGTATGCAGATTTCTGCTGTTCACACCATTTTAAAAAATTGCGTTCCTGTGGTGGATAATACACCAGTCTCAATGTATACCTTTGTTCATGGGAAGCACTTAATGCCTCAATGAAAGCTGTTGACAGTGTGTTCTGCGAATTATTCAGCATAACAGGAAAATTGCTCGCTATTATGCTGGTTAGATAATGAAACACTTAATCAGTAAATTTTTTTGTGGATCCACTGAAAATTAATGTCTGACAGTTTCGATAATCAATACACAGTCGATTTGTCGATTATTAAGCAAAAACTATTTCCAGGTTCCAGCTTGACCAGTGTGAGGATGTGTTGCTTCTCTCTGGGCTTTTGGTGGGATACAACAAGACTTCTAAAGATGTCAACTTTTGTGGACATTTTACAGTAAAAAATAAAATATTAATCAAGGAAGAAAAATATTCTTTACTAGCAGCACAAACAAAATTCAGTTCACCTCCATTGTGTTGGAATGAGAGCAAATACAGCCAGAGTTATCTGCATGGCTGCCACTAGAGTTAATCAGAAAGATGTTTTTTTATTTTTTTATTTTATTTATTTTTTTACAAGTTTATTACATGTCTAAGTGGAAAGAGTAGAAAAAGAAATACCTTTCTTGTTATATTCTACTGTGCATAATTAATACATTAGAACAGACTACTTCCCCCTGTGTTGTCTGTCATATAGCATCTGTTAATAATGTGCCCTCACTTTCATGGTGCTGCGTCTCAACTAACAGGTTGCTATGACTGCTGTATGCGCTGTTTGGGTGGGGTGCCGTACTGCTCCCTGGTCGCCACACTGCTGTGTTTCTCTGGCATTGCCCTCTTCTGCGGTTGTGGGCACCAGGCGCTCACGGAGACAGAGAGACTAATCGAGACCTACTTTGCCCGCAACCTTCAGGACTACATCACCCTTGCCTACATGTAAGTGGCAGAATTGAGCTTTTCCATAGAGTGACATCTTTTTAACCTTCCCCATGTGATTTCTCAGGCTGTAGTCGCTATTTTGAAGGTTTGGGTTCTCTGTAACCCTGAATTTTGATTGTTTTCTTTTCCCTTTCCCTCTCCTTCTCAGCATTCAATATTTCCAGTATGTCATCTACGGTTTGGCCTCCTTTTTCTTCCTCTACTGCATTGTGCTGTTGGCTGAGGGCTTCTACACCACCAGCGTTGCCAAGCAAACCTTCGGAGAGTTCAGGAGCACCATGTGCGGCCGCTGCCTCAGCTCCTCGGTGAGAGGGCCCAGAGTGGGACAAGTAAAGGGGATTGGAGAGATTGGATGGGATTAATACACATATCACTCCCTGGTGGGTGCTGAGCCGAAAATCTTAAGGCTGCTAAAAACCTTTGGGGACATGCAAAGATAAGCATACAGTGTGTGTTTGAGCGGTTGGGAGGGGAAGTGGGACTGAGTGGTTCGAAGAGGAGGAGAACACAGAGTGAGATAATAAGTAAGGCTAATCAGAAGAAAGTAAATGTGGTCACTGAGTGAGTCACTGCTCATAAAAACACTCTCTTAAATTACTTATGTGCATCAGTTTGTTATGGTGACGCACCCTAATGTTTGCTCTGCTTTCCTCTCGTACAGTTTATAGTGATGACATATGTCCTAGCTGTGCTGTGGCTGTTGGTGTTTGCCTTCTCCGCCCTGCCGGTCTACTTCTTCTACAACATGGATGCCACCTGCCACACCATTGACGTGCTGACTGAGACACCAGCGAGTATCAACCAGCTCTGTGTTGACGCAAGGCAATATGGTAATAAAACCTGTGTCACTAATTCACACTAATTCAATTATATATTCTTCTTATTGTTAACAAGTCTCATGAAAAGACAGAAAACAACAATGAACTGATCATCTACCAAGTATTGTCTGTGTTGCCAAAGCCTGATATAGCTTCTTCCTCAGAGCCATGTACCTCCATTGTTGTCCAATAACTATTTAAAACACATGAATGAGCCACACTGGGTAACATGTTTTGTTCATTAACATGAACATGGGAATTGCAGTTTTTAGATCAATCCCACATAAACCCTCTTGCTGCTATAAATACTCCATTAGCTCATCAAATGTGTATTAATCCACAGCTGAAAGTAGTCCCCAATATGTGCTATTTAGTTATGTTTTGGTAGCGTTTGTTAAAGATTACAGTGCCCTGCTGTTTTATTACGTTTTCTTTTCTTTTCTTTTTTTTCTTTCTTTCTTTTTATAAGAAAGTATGTATTATAAAGATTTATATCTTCAATGGGAACCAATGAGCTTTGGGCTGAGAGCCACAGACAAGGTAGTCCAGTATGACATTGTATCATTGGTTTTGGTCTGCTCATGGGATTTGTGGACAGTAATGAAAGATAAAGTATAAATTAACACCAGCTTTACCCTTTAATTGTCTCTGTAATAAGTAGAATTGATGAGATCGTCTTAATTTTAACAGGGCTCCTGCCATGGAATGCAGTGCCAGGGAAAGCCTGTGGTATGACTCTGTCCAATGTTTGCAAGACCAGAGAGGTAAGGACCAGGGAATAATTCAAGCTCTGCAGTCCTGTTCTACAACTGGCCTGACATGAAATAAAGCAGGCATGTTATCACCACTAATGCAAATCCCATCCTTTCAGTACCGAATGACCTATGACCTCTACATTGCCGCCTTCGCCGGAGCGGGCATCACTCTCCTGGCTCTGGTGAGTGATTATGCTTCAGCTGGAGCCAATTTGGCTGCGCTTCCACAGCGGGGCATACAACAATAGTGTTATGGCTCATGTGACTTAGTGACGCTCAAAGTGTAGGCGGTGAGGCATCTCAGGCCTCCATGACTGATGACTTTTGTACTATCGCTCTCTGTTCCTCTTTCTCAGCTGACACAAACATCATAATAATGCTGTAATGTCTGGTGGTTTTCCAGCCAGGGAAATGGTGCACCCATTACACTTGCATGCTCCATTACAGAAGCTGTTATACGGATGGTATCTGCTATCAAATTAATGCCATTAGCACTTAATCATATTTTCTTTTCTTGTTTGTAGAGATTCTGGATGTCTCCTTGTCTTTACTTCTGCTCTGACACTTCCTGTCTCTGCTTCTCCTTTCATAGCTGACCTATACTGTGTCAACCACCTATAACTTTGCGGTTCTGCGGTATCTGGGGAGAAAGGGGATAGGTGCACGGTGTTAGGCTCACCAGCTTCCGGTCCACTCTGTCACTTCCTCACCACCAACACGGGGATCTAAAGGGACAACAACAATTCTCTCCTGTCCACATCATCTGCACAGGACCACCTGTGGTTATGGACTTTTAAAAAAATCTTGCCTTTATATTTTTACTTTCCTTGTTGTAAGGATGTTATCATTTTGTATTTCCTTTTCTTTATGTTGTTTTTTTATGTGTGTGAGGTTTTTCTGCTGTGTTATTCCATTATTTCCAGTGCCACATCACCAACATATTTGTAAATTATTTCTCCTGTTGCTTGCTGAGGTTAGTGTCTAAAAACTCATCCCTGCTTCCCATCACAACGAATGACACTCCACTAACAAATTAACATATGCAAGAAATATCCACCAATTGGTAACACATGCGCAGCCAGAATGCAGCTGTTGCAGAGAATAGGGGATTATGGGTTACCATGGCTACCATCCCTCACATCTGGTTGCCATGGTGGCAGACAAGCGCGCATTTGCAGTCTCACGCTGACCTCAGGACTTTTCTCACGGGCTGGGAGAAAAGCCTCAACAATGGAGTCATGCCCCAACGTTAAAAGCCGGCCAATAAGGATCCGGTTCTGGGGGCCACCTGCGCTACGAGCTTCTGCCAGAGGGTCAAATTACATGTCAAGGGAGAGGGTCCTCTGGACAAAGAGAGGGTTAGACCTCTCTAAAGCCACAATGCAGCTCTTCTGGGACCACAAACAAAACGCATCCACATGCTGCTGCATCTACTACCCCCCATCCCACCCCCACCCCCTGAATAATGGAAATGATGGCTTCAGAGTGAGGGGACTGAAGGAATTTTAGATTCTCTTGGATAGTTTCTTTCTGACAAAGGGACATACTTGTGTAGTTCTGATCTAGAAAGGTCTGAAATTATTTCTCATAATTTTGAGATGGCAAAAGCACTAGGTGCTAACTTATTGAGTAACCTCTTATTATTAGACACAGAAACACATTGTTGAGGTGTGACTCCCCCCCACCTGCTGTTAATGCATGACTGAGGTACTTTTATAGAGATAGGGCAGCTTTGTTTTGTCTCTAATCCTTTAGGAATTTTGTTGTAGTTATTGTATAACAATTCTTTTTACTTACTGTAGCTGAATTTACTTCTACTTTTACACTTTGGGTATTACTAACAAAAACCTTTTGCAACATAATGAGTAGATTATTCTATTTGGTGGAAGCTTTACCCAGCTGTGTGTGGTGGATTTGTCAAGTGGCAGCTGGCTATTTGATGATTATTTTTTTTTTGTGTTGGTAATATTTGATAATAAAAAAAAGAATATTCTTTGAAGTATTTGTGCCGAGTGCCTCTGAAAACATTTGTTTGAAGTGTGTGAAAGTGCAGAGTCTGGAGCAGCGTCACAGTGTTTAACCGGTGCTCCATCCTTGGCTCCCTGCCACATCTAGGGGCCAAGGTGTTTTGTAAGGTGTTTTGTATTCTCTCCTCTCGCGTCCACAGGTGCACTGTTCTCTGCACTTGGCTGTGAACCAGGCGTACCTGAGGAAGCTGAGGCACAGGGCGAAAGAGGAGAGGAGAGGCTACGACCTGTATGGGAGGCTGCAGAGGGACAGGGGAGGCACGCTGTGCTCTCCATACCCCGCAAGCACGTCCGACATCTCCTGACAGCGCCTCCAGTTTTGCTGCGGGAGATTTCCATGACAACCATCACAAATGAGCTTCTCATCAAAATGATATTGTTTTGTAAAGTATTTTTTGTTACAACTTGGTAGTGATTGTTAAATTGATTCCCTTCATTATTTTGATGTTTTCATTAAAGTACAAGCTATTGCGTGCTGCATCTTAAGTTGTAAAAATGGTACAAACGCAGTTAGGAAGTTTTGTTTTTTTTCTGTTTGTTGTTTTGTTCACTGAGTCACGATGCTCAATATTTTGTGCTTATTTCCTATAATGTTCTGCATTTGACCAATATCTGAGATTTAAAAATATGTACTTTGAAAGGCAGACAAAATGGAAATTATGGCTAGGTCACATTTCACAGTATGCAGTGCATGCTTGATATCCTTTTTAATGAAGGGGAAATAAAAATGCCAGTGCATGCTCAATATTCTTCTTTAATGAAGAGGAAATAAACACTCTTCACCGTCTCCTGGGTCACACACATACTTGGTTCAGTGACATTCAAGGTCTTGTGTCATGAAATTCAAACTAGGTGTGTTTTGGGGTAAAAGTACAAGACTTGTGTTTTACTCATGATCTTACTGCGAAATTGAGAAATGCTTATTTTAAAAAATGCTGGTTGTTATTGCGAATATTTCTTATTCTCCTGATGGTGAAGTGACTGGAGAAAGGTACAGAAGTTAAGTTAGTAATAAATTTGAGTGACCTATTTTAGTTTTAAAAATAGCTTAAAGGAGCTTTTGTTTCCAAACTTTAAAGTCATTTTTAAAGCTATGTACTTTCATGGACTTTCAAGGCATCAGTACAAATAACAACACACAAGATAGCATCTCCATTTGGTATGTCGCATGTTTTATTTGTAGCCAAGCACTGGAGAGAATTCATCGCTTTGCCAGCAGGTTGGCACAACCAGTCTTATCCTCCGTAGTGCAAAAAGAGGAGTAAGGGAAGTTGTCCATTAGATCAACACATAATTAAGATGAACAGTCTAACTTTCACACAGCTTAAATCGCACTCGTGGGATGAGCACTGAGAGTGAAACAGACGTTCACTGTCATTTTGTACATTATTATAAAATGAATGCCCTTTGCAATTTACATAAGCCATTAATATGGACAGCCCCAAGAAATTACTTTTTACATTCATAAATATTACAGCAACATTAAAAAAATACTGACATTAGGCTGGGTTGCAGTGAGAAAGGACAGCAACAAGAGCAACATACTGTGGGGTTATGCTACCAGCTTATAAATTCCCACTCACCCTCAGGTATGGTAGACTTCAGGTAAACACTGTGGTAGGCTACATTATCTGAACAGGAAAAAAAACTGAAACGGTGCAGTAAGAAAACAAGGTATTCTGTTAAATCCAGAAAAGATTAACACTGCGAAATGATACATTTTCAGCCCTCATTTTTGCTTTGAATTGATGTAGGCTAACAGCTCCATTTTGTTAAAATGCCCAACTCAGTTCACAATTAATAACCTTTCTCTCGCACGCTGTAACACTATTCAGAAAACAATAATCACATAAATAAGCTATTCATTATAAGCCTACATTAAAACAAAGAACCATGTAATAAAGAAAATATGACAGTACCTGATTGGGTTGGATTCACTTTCACAGTGAAGCTCTTGTAATGTTTTCCATTAGTCTCCATGCAGACTGCAATATGGTGCAATTCTTGACTTGAAAGGAAAATAATGTGATCTCAGGCTGAGACATTACACAGGACCATCAACACAACCAAAAAATGTATGAGAATACAGGGCCATAATGAGAACTATGCTGACTTTGTGCATTCAGGAGATGAAAACATTTGATCTTATTTATCCAACAGGTTTGGTTGTTTGAGTGGATACAATATAAAATACTGTTCAAGCAGCGACTGAAATACTGCTAAGAATGAATTTAAACCATGTTAAACTCAGTTAGTTTGAAGCACTGAATGAATATCAGGCATATTATTTTCTAAAACCACACAGGCAAACAACACTGCCCTCTGGCCAACAGCAGTAAAAACCAAGGGGATGAAGTCAAATGCACCTGTGGCAAGTAAACCGTTTTTTAAAAACACTGACGTAAAAGTAAAGTACCATTTAGATGAACACAAGTGAACCTCATTAAGTTTTCAGAATACTCAGCTGTAAGTTTCACTAAATACTGTATGTAAGGACAGGAGAGGTGATGCACACATTAGTGGTAATGGGAATATCCTTGTGCTCATGCTATTTCACATTCAGCTGAGACATAGAGAGTGACCGGACTGACAGCACGAGGCATATGTAATGTATCAGTAAAGCACAGGGGACCTGCAGAATAGCTAAAAGACTGGAATGTTAAGGCCTGCCACGCAATCAAGAAGGCAGACGCAAAATTACAAACATGCCATGATTAGAAAATTAATGTTAATTCTAATAATTACAACCCCATCTTCACATCAGGAACACAAACTTTAATCAGCCTCTGATCAAACACAGAGGCCTGATGTAAATATCAGACAATAATGTCTGTTAAAAAAAAAAAAAAAACAAAGGATGGAAATGTGTTTCTCAGAAAAATAAACAGCAGTTCATCAACAACAGCAGTATTATTTCTGAACTTTGGGAAACACTGAACTTTACATAGTAAACAGGGCCATATACATAAATCAGGGGAAATAAATATCTGATAATGCCTGGCTCGAACACCTGATACCTCCGGCTACACAGTAGTGCAGTGGTAATTTATCTAATAATCAAATGAATAAGAGCACCGCAATAGCACGTACCCAATGCTTACAGTCAGAGCTGCAAAATTAAAGCTTGCAATTCCCTTCCAACTGAACAAAAAAACAAGGTCATCTTCCTTTTTGAGAGCAGCAATCGTTTAACTTCCTCGTACCTCAAATCATACTGGTCATCATACTGATGTCGGGAGTTCTCAATTGCAATATCTGCATGGATTTCAAACGTGGTCACCGACGGGCACAGAAAATACATTAGCTCTCCAGCAGCTGCTGACCTATCTGATAAAAAGAGAAGGCAATGTTGTATTCAGTCCTTCTAAAACCCTGGAAAATCAGCTCATGGACAGAGAGTTGAGCCGTTACATGAACAACTGTGCTGCTGTGCCAAAGGTAGTGTGCTCTTCAATAGAGGACTGGTATGTTCTCTCTTCCACTGTATTAATTAAAACTTTAATTAATTTGATTAAAATAAATGCTCTGAAAGCACTGTTTGATAAAACTCCTGCATAGGCAGACAAAGCTGAAGCTGGGTAAAAATGTTTTTGTGCAACACTACTGAAAGCAGACAGAGTACAAAGGATGAGTGTGCCTGTTACAGTGTGCCTGTACCTTGGTTAGAGCAATAATTCAACAATCTAGACACCAGCTGAATCCTTGACACCGCTCTCCTCAGAGCAGCTGTATCTTATCCATATTATCTTTAGGGGATATACTGTACTCAGTACCTTGTACCTACAGTATGTGTACCATAAATAATATCTGACTGGCTCTCAAACCTGCCTCAGGCAAGTTTCAGCCACAGAGATTAAGACAAGGTGGATTCCACACCTGACCAATCAGCAGCAAGACGTGCGAGAGGTTTTGCGGTTGCCATGGAGATCGATAGTACTACTCAGTAGTGCGTGGTCAATCTGGTCCTCAGCAGCCAGAACCTCTCTGACAGCTGCCTCGAAAGCAGCTGTGACATTAGTGTCATCCTTAGCACTGGTCTCAAAGTAAGGACAGCAGCCGTTCTCTTCACACCACGCCCGCGCCTCCTCCTCCCCCACCTCCCTCTGTTCCATGTCTACCTTATTGCCAAGCACCACAAAGGGGAACCGCTCAGGGTCTTTAACGTCTGAGTAGTACATGAACTCCTTCTTCCAGCAGCCGAGGTTCTGGAAGCTCTGCAGGTCGTTCACAGCGAAAGTGAGCAGGCAGCAGTCGGCGCCTCGGTAGAAGGGCGTGCGTAGCGACTTGAAGCGCTCCTGACCAGCTGTGTCCCAGATCTGAAGAGTGACCAGGCGCCCGTCCACCTCCAGGTCCCGGTTGAGGAACTCCACGCCGATGGTGTGAAAGGACTGGGAGTCGAAGCGGTCTGTGACATAGCGGTTCATCAAGGAGGACTTGCCCACTCCACCGTCCCCCAGCAGGATCACCTTCAACAGCAGGCTCTTCCCGCTCATCATGTTCCCTCCCACCCAGAAAGGCCTCCTCACTGGGTTACAGCCCCCCACACCAGGTGGCAGACCAGGGTCAATTTAACCTAGAAAGGCAAAATCAGATATTTACTATGAAAAGAGAAATGCAAATCACTGTTGAGCAATAGGAAATGAAAGAATCTGACTTCTCAGAAAAAAATGCAACATGCATCCACCCAGAGTTTGACTGATGATTCAGAGCAGATTACTATAGGAAAAGACTGGTGTTCTAGCAACATTTATATTCAACCTCAAATGAACCTCTCTGGCAGCATATGAAAGCCATATGAGAGATGTGTAATGGTTGACTAGTTTCAGGAACACAATGACAGGGGTGAATGACCAAGATGTCTGCCAAAGGTCTCTGGCTGAAGAAAAGATAGCTCTGGGCTGGACCACTACAGCCTCGTTGTTTACTCCATGACACAGTAACTCGGACTCATGGCTGTCTACACATATAACAGCTGGCTAAACTGAAATAAACAGATGCCAGTCATAGTGTGGGGCATAAACATTGCCATTACATTTTTTTTTAAAGCATTTGTTTGTGACATATGTCACAGGTGACGAGATGAGTCCTACGCCACAACAAGAAGGGCGAGTCAGGATCAAACGCCGACTCTGGAAACGGCCACTGCACCTGCGCAGACCACCAACATGTCACAGCTTGTTGTCAATTGTGGCTGCCGGATAAAATTGTCCTTTAACTACCTCGTCGGTGGTCTACGTGTGTGAAACTGTCCAGAGAGTGCTACAGAACAGAAGTTAAACGGGAACCGAAACAGGTAACAGACTTCTAAATATAAACCCTCATGCAAAAGACCTGAAACTGTTGATGCTGTGTAGCGGCTTAGCAGAGCCTCGCAGCCAACTAGCAAGCTAGCCGGCTAGTCTGACGGCTTGTTGACATTCCAGTCCAGCCAGGCTAACCGTTAGCCTCAGTGCATATGCGACTCAAAACAATTTTTAAAAAGCACGGTGAGCAACAAAAGAACAAATGTTTCAGTGAGGTGTTTAATCTATAAATGAATGCAACTAACAGAAACAGAACAAACATGTGTTTTCACTCACCCTGTTCCTAATATTTGTTGTTGCGTGGTCTGCCCTGCTCCCCTGCATCTGACTGAGATTGAGTGTCGTGACGTGCGCGCGACCATCGAGGAGCCGCACGTGCACACCGCCCAGGCAAAGCGGGGTCCTAAAGTCCGACAATCTAACAACTCTCCATAGATGATGACAACAAAGTGAATGTTGGTGAATGCAATGAGTAGTGTTCTTAAGTTCACTTTATACTTCTTTACTCTGCCTTGTTGATTAATCTATAAATTGAATGAATCTTTTGTCAACAATTTAAGTCATTTTTCATGTAAAAATAAAATATATTTCGATGGTCACAGCTTTTCAAATGGGAACATTTGCTTATTCTCCTTTTAATTATCTCAATAACTTTGAGGTTTGTTGACTTTTGACTGACAGGGACTCGCTAAGTAAGATTTCCATCAGTGTTAAAAGCAGATGGCGATACCTGTGAACTTTGCCCTTTAGAGAGAGATATATTAATAAAGATACACACTACAGCTGCACTGATATACAACTAAAACTGTCCAGAGTGAAAAACACAGTAAAGCTGAATGTAAATTTACATCAGGAAACACCTGTTTTTAGTCCTTTTAATCTTTAATTTAAAAACAACAACAATTATCTTTTTTATGACTATTTTACATAACCTATTAAAACAGCTACCATTCATCTTAAATAGAATATCATTTACATTATCTAGTTAAAACTAGGAAAAGCAAATTAAATAAATTACATGGAAACGTTTTATTATATTAATATCTCATCTACAGAAGTAAATGCAGGGTTAGTTTGTATTTGTATTGGAGACGATATTTCAAAGCTGTTTTGACATCATATTAGTTTTTTGCATTCAGTAGTTGTTTTAACCTTAGTACTTTAAGATGACTGTTGTCATATTTTGTGATAAAATGAATGCATCTTTGTCCAAACTGAACACTGAGCAAACTTGTGCTGCAGTGTTCACTGATATTTAGTAAAACCTCAACTGTAGAGGGCGCTGTGATTTGACGTTAGTTTTCGACCTAAAGAAGAAGGAGGGTAGGGGGGAAAAAAAGCAGAAGCGTAGAAGAAGAGACCAGCTGTGTTTATTCCCTCTGTACTGTTGGCTGTTATCGGTCAGCATCCCGTCGTCACCGCTCCTCAAAGCCAACTTTTACAGAAAACAGACACACAGCTTTTTGAAGAATAAAGAGAAACGTACCTTCATGCGTTTGCTGCAGTGACAATGGTAGGAAACAATCAATGTTGTGATGCTGATGCATGCTCTGATAACACTGACACGTATGACTGAAACGTTAGCGAGGCTGTTTGTTAAACGAAGTTGGTTGCAAGCAGAGATAACTTTAAGTTACGGCCACTAACGCCGACTAATTTCGGTCAGACATATAATTTCTGTTCTTTCCTACCGGGCAGATGGCAGGAAGGGGCAGGCTGGTGCCCTGTGTGTGTCTGGGGCTGTTTGGCGTCCTGTGCTGGGTATGGGTCTCCTTTGCCTCCTTTCCGGACGATCAACTTCCCCTGGAGGCTTTAGACGCAGTGGACCGTGGAGCCTTTCATCCCCAGAGTGCTCTATCAGAGATGGAGTTTGCCTCCATCAGCTCATACAGAGGACCTGGCAACAGTGACCGCCGCAGAAACAAGGAGCTGCCCATCATCCTCTGGTGGAGCGGGGGGCTGTTCCCACACTTTCCTGGTGACACTGAACGCATTGACTGTGCCACGTCCTCCTGCCTGGTCACGAGCAACCGCAAGGTACCAGATTTCTTCAACCTCCCAGGGCTCTAGATAGATAGAAGATGCATGCACACATTAGTAATAATTATCAGGCCAAGTTGTTCTGCCAGTAATTTTCAGTTTGATCTTGGAAGGTCCAGCTGTACAAGCGGACATCCTCCATCATCTTTTATGGGACAGACTTCAGAGCATATGAGGCACCGCTCCCTCGTCTCCGCCACCAGACCTGGGCGCTGTTCCACGAGGAGTCACCCATGAATAACTACGTCCTTTCTCACGCGCCGGGAATCAGGCTCTTCAACTACACCGCCACCTTTCGCAGGGAGTCTGACTACCCTCTGACCCTGCAGTGGCTGCCCTCGCTGGACTACCTGCTGCAGCCCGTGGCCGTGCCCCTGCAGGAGAAGAACCGCCTGAGGAGGGAGGGCCTGGCCCCCGTGCTTTATATGCAGTCTCACTGCGATGTACCATCAGACAGAGACAGATACGTCAAGGAGCTCATGAAGTACATCAAGGTGCGGTTCACTAAGATGCCTGCCAAGAAGGGGTGTAGCTGTTTCCAGGTGGTGCCTTATTTATCTAGATTACCACTGGTGATTTGTAAGTTCAGGGAGGATTCAATTTTTCAATTATAGTAACAAGGTGCAGTCCAGTCCAGTCATAGTTTTACAGTGCTGCAGTTGCTGTCAAAGCAGTAAAAGGTTCCAGTCAGAGAGCAGACTGTGACATTGCCAAGAAAGCTTAGAGTGTCTGTTGAGATGTAGGTCATGGTCAATAACAGTAACACCACTGTAAACACTTTGTAACTAATTGCTCTCAGAGAATTAAATGTTAGAGGTCAATTAGAAATGTCTAATCGGGCTTTTGTGAAAAATGTAGACCATTAAATGTGTGTCATTGTCTCATTAATAATCTCTTACCAACTGCCCCCTCACATCTTTTCCCTCCTTTCTCACACATTATTTCTGTCTCTGTAGGTGGACTCTTACGGGAAATGCTTGAACAACAGACCCCTACCCGAACATCTAGAGGACACGTCCACCGCTACCGGCGAGGAAGCAGGATTCATGAATTTCGTCGCACGCTACAAGTTCCACCTGGCGCTGGAGAACGGCCTGTGTCCGGACTACATGACAGAGAAGCTGTGGCGGCCCCTCCATCAGGGCTGTGTGCCTGTCTATCGAGGCTCCGCTGCAGTGGCGGACTGGATGCCCAACGACCACTCTGCAGTCATCATAGATAACTTCCCCTCGCCAAAAGCTCTCGCTGACTTCCTCAAGCGTCTGGACGAGAATGATGACGAATATGCAAAGTATTTAGAGTTCAAGAACCCCAGCCGAATTACCAACACTCGCTTGCTGGAGGCTTTAGAGACTCGCGAGTGGGGGGTTAATGACATGACTAAACCTAACTACCTGAATGGATTTGAATGTTACGTGTGTGACCAGGAGAATGCAAGACTGGCAGCAGAACGAGCATATAAGAAAGCGCCTAAGAAGAACCAACCTCCTCAGCCTAAAATGGCCGATAACTCTCACATGGGATGCCCTCTGCCCAGCCCCGGGTACGGAGACGTCCAAGACTTATCTGCAGATGACGGGTGAGTTAGTCTGTCTTAAATTAGTCACTGTGCCAAGCTGTGAAATCCCTTCACTTTCTGTTCTTTAATGTGAATAACAACGTCACGAGGGCAGAGAAATCAACCTTTTTTAATTGTCTAATTAAAATATCCTCTGTGATGAGCCTAATCTGTTTGTATATCTGTCTGCAGATGGCTACAAATATGGCCTCAGGATTACTGGCAGAGTCTGGACCAAGCAGAGGGGCTGGAGTCTCTGATAAGACATAACGAGTCAGACCCTTCACTGCTGTGGAAGCACATCCAAAACATAGCTGTGAGCAGAGCCAGAGGAAAACACTGACACAGGCCTCGAAACAAGCAGGAGGATGGAGCACATCCAGGCGTACAGGGGTGTCCCATATTATGCATCCCCTCTGTTCAAACGAGGGAAGGAAGCAGAAATGACTCATATTTTTGCACCTGAGCCAAAACTCCCTTTATTCTCATGAGCAGTGTAGTTATACTGTAACAGATTTGGATATTGCATTCAGCTGACATGATACTTTTGTCCTTCATTCCAAGTTCAGTAATGGGAAAATAACACTATATGCTAATATTTTCAAGTTGGTTTATCACTATAACCGAGGTGCCATCGTTGCCCTCACTCAGCCTTGCATTGTTAACATTAACTGCATACAGTGCAGTTATTCCAGAGATGCACATTCTCGTGGGAGGCACACTTTGATCGGATTGGGGCAGAGCCAAAGACTTGTCCTCTGCACCAGGGGAGCTCTGCCTAACTGTGTGTGAAGACCATCAAGAGAGTAGCCAATGAACTGCATTAGCTTCTTTACAGTTACTCAGCAGGTAGCTGATGGTTATTAGCTGAAGTCATATTTATGTGTGCAGCTATTTTAAGCAACTATGCAAGGAAAACATTATTTCACCAAGGAATGGAGAAAGGCAGAGCACAGCTCCCAGTGGGAAAGCACTACTACATTTGTAAAGTACTCAGGAGCAGCTCATCTGATGAATTTCTGTGATAGATACTTTACACTTTAACTGTATTCTGTTACATGATGCAGAGATTATCATTAAGTGCAATCATTTTGTAACAATGCTTTTCCAAAACATGTAACTGCTCGACTAATGCTGCTCCACAGCAGTCTTGTGTGTCTTGTAGCACACTACCTGTGTATCACGTATTTCTACCAGGATCATATAAATCATTTTATTTTGTTAACAAAGCATCATACATTGTGAACACACTATTTTGTATCAAGAACAAAGGAAGTAAACATTTTGTAACAAAGTAATTTTCTTGCATAACTATTGTTGCTAAATTATAACATTGTATCCCACTTGCCAGTTTTAGTCTGTTCACAGTTACATGTAGCGCATCATGTTGTACAGACATATCCTTCATAGTCTACTGAGGCAGATACAGCTTTCACCACCAGGAAAAAACAACAACAACAACAACAACACAAGCTTGTTAAACATGTTTGAGAAATTAGAAACGTGACCTAATGTAAGAATCAACATTAAGCAATGGTATTGTTCACTATAGCAGTCTCTTTGAGCACCCAAAACCACAGCAAAGTTCAGACTGAACACAGTCCGAACTTTGCAAAAGACCAGTTTCTCACTTTATATGCAAATGAACATGGAGGGAAGGGGACGAGGATAAGAGGCTGCTGAAGAGCTTTGATAATCAGTCCAAAGCTTTGGAGTAGCAGCTCTCGCAGTGGACTTTTCCACCATGGAGGAACATACTGTAGAGAAGGTCTCCCATAGGCCTACTACACACAGCACACTGAAAAAATAGTGAGAATGTCATTAGAAAATGTAATTTAAAGAAAATACAGCTTAGAGCAGTGTTTTTATCCTTGAAATTCAGTAATACATTTTTTTTGCTCCATAATACACAGTATAGAAAACTGTTTTTAGTAACTGGCTACATTAACTGGCAATATACCATGTATATATATATACAGCTAGTCTGGGTGTTCTGTCTAAAGATAACAAAAGGTAATAGTACTTCCAAAGTTCCCCAGTTAACATGTTATTTGTTTATCAGTGCAACAAACAAGTTGTGCTTTTACAGGTGATTATGCGCCAGTCTTGTCATGAGGTTTCTAGGCAACCACTGGAGACACGAGAAAGTCGGTGCTCCTGGTTAAGACATAGTCCAGCGCAAACCAGATATAATGTGTAAGTTTTTATTAAACTTAAGAACTGCTGGTAGAACGAACCTTAGAACTATGTACAGTTTCCCACTGTTCCCCCAGTCTTTATGGAAATCTAACATGAGAGTGATATCAATCTGCTCATCCAGCTCTTGGTTTAAAAAGTGACTAAACACATGTTTCATTACTCTTTTGACCAAAAGCTCATTTTCTCCGGGGACTATATCCAACATTTTAGAGCACCAATAAATACCACTTTGTATCTCCAACAGAACTGTATCTGAGCAGACAGTTGAATTACCTTGAAGCAGGCAGGGTGACAGTTGATATTGAGGTGCTCAATGGTGATCTTGGCGTCATTGCCCACCTGCTCTCCGCAGTATGTACAGGTGGATGTCCGCGAGCCACTGGGGAAGACAAAGTGATTGAGATAAGTCAGTTTGCTGATACAGAAACGGCTCTTGTGCAACCACAGCTCTGTCTGGTTAAATAACCTGTGACCTTTTCTGTCCTGTGTGAGGGAATTTAAGAAGTGTAAATAATCCTTTCATGTCCCTGCTTAGCCTCCTAATGAGCAGGCTTGGTGGAATTTCTGTCCTACTGCTTATATGTATCTAGTTTCGTCAGAACTGGAAATAATAAGGCAGTGGGAGAAAGGGCTTAGGCTTAAAGCTGGTTTAAAACAGGTTTAGGGAATTGTGCTGTTGCCAGAGCGGGAGCTGTAAGAGTAATTGACAGAGCTTGATATCAAATAATCTGACCCACTACGGAAATGAGAGCAACTACAGAAAGCAAAATTCTCTGAATAAAGTGTACTTTCACTCGCTGAAGAAAATCTGCAGGTGAAACGTTTGAAATACAAAGAAGCTGAAGGTAAAGGTGAAGTGAAACTTGCGATACCAACACTGAAAGTAGCTTAAGTGTCAGTTAAAACAGAAGTGACGAAAAGAGGTTCAATTTTCAGTGGAAGTGTGATTGCTGAATTAAGTTTAAGGAACCTGATTTAGCAAATTGAAGTGTGAGTCCTCAGTTTTTAAGTTGAAGTGAAAAGTTAAAGTTGAAATGTTATCCAAAGTGTAAGTGATGAAC
Organism: Lates calcarifer; assembly: GCF_001640805.2. Taxonomy (NCBI): domain Eukaryota; kingdom Metazoa; phylum Chordata; class Actinopteri; family Centropomidae; genus Lates; species Lates calcarifer. The sequence goes on from NC_066840.1 coordinate 8,755,350, forward strand.
TGAACTGGAAGTGTTAGTTAATGTGGAGATCCTGAGAGTGTAGTAATAGTGCATAAAACGAAGTAAGATATCAGCTGAGGTGTCAGCTAAAGCGTTAGCACTGAAAGCAATTAAAGTGACTTGTGTATGAACAGTTAAGTTGTGAGAAGTTTTATTTGTTGGTCAGAGGCCTCAGATCTGAAAGGATCTGAAGTGTCAGTCAAAGAATAAGTGGTGAAAGGAGTTGAAATGTCAGCTGAAGAGAAGAATGCAGTCAAGAAGTAACATGTAACTGGTGAAAGCAGTTGAATTGTCATTTAAGGAACAAGAGATGAAAGCAGTTCAAGTGTTAAAAAGGGCTCAGGCTTATAGCTGGTTTAATACAGGTTTAGGGAGCTCTGTTATTACCTGGAGTAAGTAGAGGGGCTGCTGTATGAGTAACTGGTAGAACTTGATGTCAAATAATCTGACCCACTGTGGAAACAACAGCATTACATAAATCATCATTAGAGCAGTGTTTATTTAGTTTTTCTAAATCAATACTGTTATTTTTTGGTGGAAATAATGTAAGCGTCCTACCGATCAGTCGAGTCCGTGGCGTTATACAAGGACAGCTCTGTTGCATTGACATACTCCTTCACATATACAAACCCCCTGGAACAGAAACAGGCGAAGGAAAGAGTGAGTTTAGTTAAGATAGATATTAGTTGTCACTTTTATTTAAAAGTCTAATGTGCAAAATCCCTCACTTTTTGGTCTCAGGTTCTGGTGTTTGGACACGGCCGGTCCTCTTCTATCACAGTGCTGGAATAGGTTTCATGACTGGAGACAGAGTGCAAGCAGCGTTACTCTCATCTTTCACTCACTGACGACAGCAGTGTGATGGGTTATACAGAGGGGCTCTACATCTGTCAAATGTAACTCAGGAGATAATCATTTTCTGCCATCGCTTGTTAATGGCATGCTGTTTAACGGGCTGTGATTTGACAAAAGGACATCTCTAATACACGTCATTAATCTGACATCTGGAGACTCATAATTAGAAGGAAGGAAATGAGGGCAAATTGAAAGACAATGGAAGAGCAGATCCTGTCATTTAACTTCAGTAACAGAGTTGAAGACAGGAGACTGTGTCACCAGGCGCCGTACAGGAGTTGCAGGTAACTTTATTTCCTAGAGTTTAGTGTTAAGCGGATACAGCTGCATTCCCAAAGGGTTTGGCCTAAATCTCTCATCCCCCCAGTCTAAGACGGCTGTGTTACAAAAACAGAGACAAAGGCTAGATATGGTAGGTGAAAGTGTAAAACAAGCCCAGATGACCTAAATATTGGATATTGGTGTTTGATATCAAATACAATTCATTAAATGAAACATTTAGACCACTCAGAGAATAACAGGAAAATGTAATTTCCTTGCAGTAGCCAATCCTTGTTTGAAATTTCTGCAGTCATAAAACATAAAGAGCTCTGGTAAAAGTGTCTTTACAAAAAGGGAGAAAATCAACAGACCAAATAGTAGAAAATAACACTCAGGAGAAAGTGTTCTTGCATTATTCTGTGTGTGACGCTAACAAGATCATAAACTTACCGATCCATAGCAGGCTCGGGCTCGCTGTGTATCTCTCTGGAAAGTAAAGAAAGCTATATTAGACTTTTACTGTAGGCTGTAGCAGTCAATAAGCTGGACACCAGCCAGTGAACAGGAATTCTGTGGGTTTTTATAAGTGTGTAAAGCTGATCTTTCTAGCTCACAGCTCCAGAGGGGTCGGAGGTTTATTGACCAGGTGCGGTCTGTTTTCTTTTTGTGCTGCAGCATTGTCTCATCCTGAGCCCTCCTCCCTCCTCCTTCCATGCATTGTAATGGTAAACATCACCTATATGCCTCTCACGCTCTCCAGTTCCTTCTAATCTCCGAGGTTTTTTTGATCATAAGATGGGAGTTTTTAAGAATTTCAAAAAGTTTTTTTTCCCAACCTGATAGTGGTGATGGTTGTGACTGTCTGCGACTGTGTATTCCTCAGGGCTACAAAACAGAGGACATTCCTGCATTACAATAAGTCTGGCAGCACAGATGAAAAACAGTGACAGTATTAAAGTGAAAAATAACACATTGAGAGGAAGTTGATTATTCTCTGAGTGAGCCGTGAGGAACTTGTATTTAGCTCGCTTTCAATTAAATAGTTGACAGCCGCTGCATTTTAAGGAGCTATAATCACATCCTGCTAAAATGGTAGAAAAAAATAAAAGTGCTTTAATATGCATTTAATGAGCTCATCCACGGCAGCAATACCTTTCCTCCTCCTCCTCCTCTTCTTCTTCTCCCTCTTCCTCTCCTGTAGTGGATTTGATAGTATATACAGTGGGCGATGTCCACCTGTCCCATGGGGAGTCATTTTCAGTGGACCTTGAGCACAAACAAAGACAGGGCATATAGCATAAGAGAAGGATGACTTCACGCTGCATATATTAAAAAAAAAAAAAAGAAAAAGGCTGGAAGGGGATCTGTTTACCGCAGTTGTGAGGGGGAAGTTGTAACCAATATATATCTGACCTATTTTCATCAGCATCAGTGCACAATGTCTTCTGGCTCAACGAGTAGATTCCGCAAAAGCCTAGTTACTTCACTGTAGTGAAAGGGAAGGAGGTTACCGGAATAAAAGGAGCAGATATGCACCCGGGGCTTTTAATAAAAAAGATGACTTACTTCCTCTCAAACATGATCAGCGTCTCTTGACCTTCAGTTTGGCCTTCTGGTTCAGGCTCTTGGCTGGGGATGGGACATACATTGAAAGGCTTTTAGCAAGTAATGGACAAGGGATGGGCTGCATGTAGATGAGTGAAACATAGTAGTCGCGCGCATTGTGCAGACGCTTAAGAGTAAATCGAAGTGTGTCATCACCTCTCCTCTGTGTTAGCCTGCTGAGGTGTGCCGGTGTCCCATGAGCGTGCCCATGACCGGTGAGTGCTGAAACTGAGGAGCCAAAGTGGAGAGAGAGGGGAGACGGTGCAGACGTTGTGACAGATGAAGCATATCAGACACGGGTTATGTGCACTGTTTGAGAAATTGATTTCTGTAGGTCCTCTCACACACACTCTCACACATTCATAACACAATTATGCACTTGGTTTAATACCTTGTGGTGTCGGTGTTGATGGGGATGACGTCATCTGCGAGGGATTTCAACGCACTGCCACTCATACTGTCAAACACACACAGTCACATTGTACATAAATAAATCTTACTTTTAGTGCTGAAATGGCTCATCAATAATCAATTAGTTGAAAATCAATTAAGTAATTTAAAGCAAAAGAGACAAACATTTTCTAGTTTCAGCTTCCCAAATTCTATATTTTTATCATTTGAATATCTTTTGCACTGTTGGTCATTTAAAACAATTAAACACATCTGATGTCTCTGGGAAATTGCAACAGGCGTTCATCACAATTTTCTGGTATTCTATAGAAAAAATGATGTATTTACTGCTGGGGTGCAGATTATTTTCTCCATTAATTATTTGTTTTATCGATCAAATGTCAGAAAATAGTGAAAAATGACTATCATAGTTTATCAAGATCTAAAGTGATGATCCAAAAAGCCAAAGATATCCAATATACTGCACAATGATTTAAGACAAAGAAAAGCAGCAAATCATTGTTGTCTTTCTAACTTATAAATTTTCTAATCATTTCAGCTCTAATCTACTGATAGAAAATAATTAACAAATTAATTAATACTGAAAACAGTTGTTAGTTGTAGCCTTATTTTACTTCATTTTTTTAGACTTAAAGAGTGCAACTAACTTACTTTGTGTCTGGACTTGGATCTTTGGTCTCCATGAATGTGGTTGATGCACTGAAGACATATGAAAATAAATAATAAATCAACAAAAGCATATCAATGAGAGAGCTGCTGATAATCATATCTTCTGATTATGAATAATAATTGCTGCAATAACGTATAAAGTGAAGCAGCTGTAGTTACATGTTACCAACAGAGGTTACAATATAGACAAAGAGGAATTTGCATTATCGTTCCCTGTACCTGTTGATGGAAATATCTGTGAGGGGTTGGAGCAGGTCAGAGGAGCTGCAATAGAGAAAAGTGGCTCAGAATCAGAAACTGCTGCATTATGCATGCTGAGATGCTATCGGGCTGGCTGGAAAACAGTCACAGCTCCAAACCAATATGATTACCTGTTAGGGGATGTGGTCCCTATCGGATATGGATCAAACGGATCAGCCGAGCTGAAAAACAATTTCACACTGATTTCACTCTCAATTGTCAGCATGGCCCATCTTGTGTCGGAGGAATTCTGATCACATTGACTCATAATGGAAAGATTTAATGCAGTTTGAATGGTAAACAGAAACACAGAGGAACCAGGGGCCAGACTCAATCAAAATCAGAATCTGAATGTCTTTGACAAATGGAGAGAGCTATTCTGCTACTGAATGGCTAAATCAGTGTATCTCAGGTTTCCTTCACCTAAAGTGAACCCTGTTTACACTTGATATCAATTACACCAAACAAACCATTAACATTATCAAGTCTGTTTTCAGATCTCTGGCCAACAAGTACATTTTTCCTACAGACAATCATTTTTTTATTACCCACATTAAACTTGACTTACCTGTTTAACAGGGATGAAAATGTATCTTACAACTGAAATGAGTTTTTTTTCACTCAGTGTCAGTGGAGGTAAACCAGTTTTTAAACACATTTACATACATATTACATACACTATGACGGCAACATCTTAAAGCCCCGGTTCATAATATATAACAGGGTAGTAAATAAACTACCTTGATTCAGTGACTGTAGTTGTCACATGTGAGCTCCAGGGATCTGCACTGTCCTCTTCACTGCGCCGAGGCAAGATAGAAAAGTAAGGAGGAGTGGTGCGGATGAATGGCATGATGGGAAGAAAAGAGAAAAGAGGGCAAGTAAAGGTTAGTGTGGTTCTTCTCATACACTATTTATGACGTCAGTCCATTAGAAAAGCTTGAAATCCACTGAACAATTTAACGAGCATGAAAACCATCTGAATATAGTACAGGATAGACTTCCTCTGTGTGTGTGTGTGTATGTATGTGTGTGTGTGTGTGTGTGTGTGTGTGTGTGTTCTCGTACCTTTTGTCAGTAATGATCACAGTTTTGGTGGTTATAGTGACTGTCTCTGTGGGGCTGGCGGGCAGAGAGACACAGTACAGTTGCAGGCAGAGTTAGTATAAATCATTACACGGCAAATCTGAATAGGATGCATTTCTTAGCAGGAGCAGCTCTGCATAGATAGATAATTGTTTAAGAGCAGCCTGTCATCTCCCTCTACCTTTGTGTTTCTTTGGCTGTCTCATCTGTCTGCTTCTCCTCCTCTCGCTGCGTGCTGAGGCTGGCGGAGACAAAACAAAGCCGCAATACTAATCAGTACAGAACATTCTCTTCTATTTCCAGTTGCGCGGCAGATAAGACGTGGCTTTTCTGTTTCAAAGTATTACTCAGTCGCTTCAGGAATCTGCGACTTTGTTTTCCATCTAACGTAGAGCAGGGGGTTAAAATAGAATGCTGGAAGTGGAGGAGGCCCTGATTTATGGATCAAACTTGAGGCGGATGGAGTTTATTAAGAATCTGAGATGGGGGCTGAGATTCTTTGCCCACCCCTTCCCTTTCTCCATCTGTGGTGATAAGAATTAGTGGTACAAGAGGGAGGGAGGGACGGGGGTGGGGTGGGGTGGGGGTGGGGAGAGGCCTTCACATGTTTGTCTCTTTCTCACCTGCGTGCCTCTGTGTTGATTAAAATGACATCATTAGCCAGGAGATCCAGGGCGCCGCCGGTCTTGGCTGGCTCTGTCTCGCTAAAGAAATCAAACACAAAAGCAGAGCAGAGTTTGCACACCGGCTCCCTTGAAACTTGATATCCAACTCTGGCAAAGGTAAGTCAAGGTAATGCTTCAGCTTGCTACTGACAAGGGAGCTATTGATTTTCCACTGATGAAAGGATAACTCTTTGCATAACTTGGTGTTAGGGGCTTGGGCAGGAAAGCGCCTTCTTCCTATACCTGTCTAGTCCGCCGAGCAGATCCTGACTCCAGCGTCCTGGGCTGGGGGGAACGGGCGCCGCCTCTGTTGCCGACTCCTCTGGACTGCGGAGGCGGAAAGACGAGAGAGGAGAGAGAGGAAGCAGAGAAGATGATGAACAAAAGAGGGTGGCGGTGGGGGTGGATTTAGGATTCAGGGGAAATTTCAGAGCAAGAGCAGGGCCAGTTGAGGCAGAGGAGAGGGGGGGGGGATCATTAGAAGTCCAACAGTGCCACCTTGTGGGTAACATGCAGAGGATTTACTTAAGTGAGAGGATCAGTAAGAACATATTTCTAACATACCCATCATTGAGAGACAGGAGATCGTCTGTTAGCGGTTCATTGTTGCTGAGTGCTGGAGCTGGCTCCTGTTCAACACTGCTGACAGTGAGAAAAAAAAATCAGTGCATCTGCATTGGCACACTCACACACTCACACACATACACTCTCAATATTACATTTTTAAGTGCCCCATGTAATGAAGACTAATTCGGGACTCCTTCTTGTGTAAGGTAGTTTAAGGGACCTGAAACTGAGATGTGGGATATTTTGTGATTACTTTGAAGTGAACACAGTGGTAGTTTGTTGCTATCTGTTTTCTTGCCAGCCCTGCAATGACAGGAATGAGGAAGTTGTCGGTTTCATACCCGTTCTCTGCGGCGCGGCTGTCCGCTGAGCCTCCTTCTTCCTTTGCCAGCTCTGGCTCATCATCCTTGACGCTGGAGAGGAAACAAACTCTGATTATCAGATGGCATGCTGTTAAGGCTGGCGGCACTAACACATTAGCTGTGCCATGGTAATCTTTTTTCTTTTCTTTTTTTCTTCTTCTTTTTCTCTATTTCTTTGTCCAGTACCTGGTTGAACTCGTGTCGAAAGGGATGAGATTTTCGTACATGGCGGCGAGTGTTTCAACTCTGGAGCTGTGAAAATAAATGGAGAACAAACACGAGGCATTCCAGGGCTGCTTTCAATCACACATGTGAAAAGAATGAGAGCAAACATACCAGAGACCTAAACAAAGAAAACCATCTGAAAGCACATTTACAGCTTTGCTTAAGAATTATTAGCTATTTAACTATTATTAAAACAACATTTGCAAATGTTGAAGTTTGAGGCTCATTATCGCAGTGCTGGATATAAATATGTGTCATGCTGTTGCAGTGGTAGAAGTATAAAGATCCTTTACTTATGTGAAAATGGCAGCACCTAAATATAACAATACTCCTTCACAAGTAAAAGCTTAAGAAAAGAAGTAAAAGTGCAAAATGTACTTAAAGTGACAAACGTAGCAGAAAAAAGGTTCCTGTGAGTGTTATATTATCATATATTCAATTACTGGACTCACTGATGCATTCATGTGTAAGCAGCATTTTACTGTTTATACTGTTGTTTTAGTTGATATTAGGTTGATGTTTGTATGTAAAATCTTAATATACAAGTGGTTTAGGTAGAGAACTTGAGTTGCTTTCCACCACTGATGCTAAGCTATTGTATGTGGCAGCACTGATTTTGATATCTGAGAATCTGACCTTGGCTTTGGAGACAGTTCAGATTCTGGTTCTGGCTCTGCCACTGGTTCCAGCTCTGCCACTGGTTCTGGCTCTGGCTCTGGCTCTGGTTCTGGCTCTGGTTCTGGCTCTGGCTCTGGTTCCAGCTCTGCCACTGGTTCTGGCTCTGGCTCTGGTTCCACAGCTGCAACTGGTTCTGGCTCTGGTTCTGGCTCAGGTTCTGGCTCTGGTTCTGGCTCTGGCTCTGGTGCTGATTTAGGTTCTTCTTCAGGTTCAGGTTCTGTTCTCACTGCGATCGCTGTCGCAACAGTCACTGGGACAGGTGAAAGTGGGACAGTGGACACTGGAGGAGGTGATTCTGGGACAGGTGGATCTGGGGCAGGGGACACTGTAGCAGGTGATTCTGGGGCAGCCGGAGCCAGGAGCAGCAGGCGCTGGAGTGTCTGACGCCGGGGTTGAAAACGCTGGGATGAGTTTAACCAGAGGGGTGGCAGCTTGCCCAGAAACATCTGAATCCTCAGGTTCCAGCTCCTGTGCAGACTGCTTCAACACACACGGGGACGAAGTTCAGGGAGCGGTGTGGCCACCTTAGTGCACCCTGGTTTCATGCCCTCAAACGGGTCTTTTTCTGTAACAGACACTGGGGCTGGGTCCTCTTTCACGGGCTCCGGCGTGGTCTCTTCCACCTTTGGAGCCACTGGCTCATCAACAGCCACGTCAGCAGCTGTTTTCACGCTGCTGTCAGCTCTGTAAACAACACGGGCAATGAACGAAATCAAAGGAACAGAAATCACTTGTTGCGCTGGAAACCAGAAACACAGCACAGGACTTACATCTTCCTTGGTTTGGGCTTAGGCGCCGAGGCAACAGCTGTGACGGGGGCGACGGGGGAGGGGGATGGAGAGCTGGCAGGTGCTGGAGTCGTAGCACTCTCATCATCATCAATAATCTCCACCCTGCACATTTGCAGCCAAGCATACGTGCACGCACACGCACACACACACACACACACACACACACATGAACACATGCATGGATTTGATTGTGCACACATTAAAAAAACTGACAAACATTTGAGCACAGCTGTTTTTTTGGCTGTTCAATTTTTTATTTTTTTTTTGTCTTCAGTGTCAGATTTATCAGAGGGAGCACTTACCTTTTAGCCACGAAGGATACACTGCTGTTGACCAATGAGGTGTCAGGTGCTTTTTCTTTAGACCTGCAGTTTTTCAACATAAAACACTGCCATAAATTCTCACCATTTATAATCACATGTGAGTGAAAAGTACAATTTCTCAATGCGTCTCTCACTTCTTTTATGATTTAAGGATTCCAGAAACAGGTTGAGTGTTAAGATTAGCATAAGGAGACATAAGACATACGTACTCATATTTCTTAGCAGCGGAAAGCACATAAGACCGTTGCTTGACTGCAGATTTCTTCAGAACACTGCTGGCTGCCTCCGTCCTGCGAAAATGAATCATTATGATGTTAATGTAATCTCTTTTCCTGGGCGTGTGACTTCAAATTGGATGGTGTTCTTTGTGTGTTTCGGGGGAGAGAGTCTTACCGTTTCTCTTGCTCCTCGTGGCTAAGCTGGCCCTCCTGGTTCTCTGAAGCGGGCCTCACAGTGTGGGGGGCTCTAAGAAAACAGAAGCACAAACACACACACACACAGTCATGAAAATACACTCTCAATCTGCTGCCAGCAGCTCACTGGGAATCTGACTGGTTTGCGTGCATGCTTACATTCTCTTGTAGCTCTCTGAGGGTTTTTTGTTCAATTGTGTTGTTCCGCTGCAAAAAGAAAAACAAATAAATAAATGAATGTGGGAATCAGAGAGGTCAATCAAAGTGCAAAACTTGACACACTAACTCTGCTTGTTCCAGCAAGAGACCTACTTACCTAAAGCCGTTAGATGTTGAAGATGATGCAGGATTGTTTTCTAGTTTAGTGAAAACGCCTCTGAAGGAAAAATGTGTGTCAGTATACATACTGTACGATTCAATAGCAGAATGTAACATGCAGTGCTGTTTTCAGTGCTCAGATATTCCTATGTCTGCTTTTAATTCAGTTTCAAAGAGAAAGACTAAATGTTTGAGCCATGAAGTGACTCTCAGTTACTCTCAGCTATCCAAATGTTTACTCCTGTAATTGTAAAAGTTCTGCTTACTCTTGTACTGTCAGAAACCAAATGGCACCAGACTAAGGTGTTCATAATTTCACAAGTCAAGTCTTACCTGATCAGGTATCCTGACGTTGGTGGCCTAAGTTCAGAATGAAGACTCATTATCAGCACAATCATGTCTTGCAGGAGGTTTCAAAGTGCTCTGTAGATAACCGAGTAACATTAGAAACCGTTGTTTACCTTTCAGTGTCAGGTTTGGGGGCCAGAGTGGGTTTTGTTGGTGAAGACACTGGGCTGGTCTCCTCAACAGGGGCTCCGTTCAGGCGGCCTGCTCTGACTTCTGCTAACCTGCATGGGTGCACAGCTGCTTGGTTTTTGTGTTTTCAGGTACTAATGGGTAACATGGGACAGAATCTGATTTAAACACGTGGTTTACCAGGGTTTCACCTCCTCGGTTTCAGCCTGAGGTTCACTGCGGGGCTGCAGCCAGCTGCCGTCTCCTTTCAGCTTGGTCCGCACTTTGGTGGTACGGAACACAGTCGCTCTGTCTCCCTCTGAGACACAAACGCATGCATGTCACATACACCATCTGAGACATCCTACACACTGTAGGGCCGCATCATAATGACATCTTACATCACCATCTGCTCTGTGGCACGTGAGATTTTCAGTCGCTTTTTGGCCTGACACACACACACACACACACACACACACCAGCCACTTTGTAGTTTGCATTAAATCTGGGTAATGACAGAATTTACAGAGTCAACAGCCTGGCACAGAGACACACCCTCTGATGCCCTCTGCTTTTACTGCACAAACACGTCATCTCACATTCAGATCAGGTCAGTCAGCCTGCTCACCGTTTGACATGCTTGTTCTAGAGGTTTCTCTTTCTCTTCTTTCTTCAGTTTTCTTCACAGGCCACCCTAAAAAGCATACAGGTAACACTTTGAGATAAAAGTGACAGATATCACGTTAAACAAAAGTGTACCATTTTTAACAGCAAACTGCAATTTATTGGCACCAAGTCAGTTTCATAATGGTCCTTCCCACGCCATGTTCCCTCCCATTCAGGAACATGTGCTGTGTAAAGCATTCCTCAGTCTCATCCTTTAGACATGTAGATCATCCTGTCCTACCACTTTAAAAAAAAAATACTGTTCCCTAAATATGAATGGGCACACACACATACACACATATGACCCTTTGTTTTTGGATAGGAAATATGCTCACACAGAATGATTTATGTGATTTGGAACTTATTGCTTCTTCTCACACTAAATTAGTCAATTGCTCAGTTATTTCTGGTCAAAAATGAACTGCTCAAAGGCAAACATGCTTTCCTGAGGAACTTAAAGGGGGAAGAAAGGAAAATAGTAATGAAACACTGACGAGTGTTCCCTTATCTGAAAGTAGACGCAGGCTACAGCTTATGCAAAACTGTGGAGTACTGCCAAATTCAGAATGCAAATATAACTTGTAAAACTCCTGGGGCTGTGAATTCACTCCTTCTAAAGTACATTGTCACCATATATCTTTTACAGATATTGTACTGAATATTTGTGACAGAACAAATACACAGAGGGCTCAGAAAGCATATTTGTCCTGGGTTTAACACATCAGTCCACACAAGATAAATGATTAATGAAGAGCAATGGCATCGAAGGCGAGTGAGGAGCAGGACTGGCCACTCTGCTGGCGAGCAATCAAAGCAGGGAAACACCCAGAGAAATGAGGATAAACACTGACAATCAGCGGTTGACACTTTCAACAAAACAGTTAATATTGCATGATTGAACACTTTTACACTCTGAAGGTTTAGATACAAAAAGAGGCCAGATAATTTGCTGGATCGTGTTGGGAATAACACAAACATCTGGCAGTCAGAGTACATACCTGCTATCACTTTATGTCCAGCAAAGTCCAAGTAGTTCAGCAGAGAATCTGTAACAGTGTGTCCCTCTGAGTGTGGCTGGTGTGAGTGGAGGGAAAGTCTTTCTCTGTGTGTCTGACAGGTGTCCCAACCCCTGAGCTAGTGAACAGGTACGGGCGTAATCACTAACAAGCCCAGCCAGTCAAGGAAGGAAGGGATCTGGGGTGGAGCAGTGTGTGTTTGTCTATCCTTCTCTCTCTCTCTCTCTCTCTCTCTGTGTGTGTGTGTGTGTGGTGCGTGCGTGTGCACGTACATGTACGTAATACAGGTTGCTAAGAACTCATTTTTGTTTACTACATCTGCGCTTTGTTCATGGGAGTAAGCAAGCACGTACCTGTCGCCCAGGTGGCTGACAATCAACTCCGGGAGCGAACGAGGCAAAGGTGAGAGAGAGAGAGGCGACAATTGTGCGCAGCATGGCACATGCAAACGCAGCAACTTATAGTAACTCACAGAAACATCTCCTGCGGGAGCTGTCTGCTCTCACGCTCAGTGGGTAGGAAAACCCAGGAAGCACAGTCATCATTACAATGAGATCAGGAGCAGCACACACAAATGAACTGAGATAAAAGACTGAAACAATGGTCCAAACAAATAAAAATAGTATACAAATCAATTTTTAAAAAAGGAAATTATTTTAGATTTGAAATAAAACTTCTGAATACTTTTGTGTGTACAAATGGAAACATAAATATGTGTGTTGTCTTCAGGGATTGGTTTTCTTACATAATCAGTTTGATACAGGTCATTTATGACTTATTTTAACTTCTTGTTCTATATAATGCAAGTACAAAATAAAATATATGGCTAAGATCAACAAAATATTTGCTCAGTCTAAGTGACTGACTAACAATTTCTTCAACAAATGGCAAGAAAGGAGCAATTTCTGAGTGACTGGACACACTCTTTGAAAACACAACATGGAGATCAACCTACCACTGTTTGTGACCAAAAACAATCTCACTGAGGCTGAGCATACATTTACAAAGCCTTTTCAAATCAGAAAAAGGGTGTGAATAGATTTCGCAACATGTCACAGAGAGTAGGTAGAAGAGGAAATTAGCAAGTCTGAGAGCCAAAGTTTCACTCTGGTGAGCATTCTGGCAAGTGTAAACTCTCAGGTCTATTATCTACATGGATCCCTCTCCCTCTTTCCCCCGAACAAGAAACCAGTCCGACGGCCTTGCCCGGTGGCTCTGACTCTCGCAGTGAATCATTAGGGTGCTGCTGCTGCAGTATCTGACCTAACTGACACCACACCAAGACACGGAATGACAAAAATGTTTCACCTGGAAAAGGCAAATCTTCATAGCAGCTGATTAACACATTTAACGTGAATACAGTGAAAATGAGGCACTTGAATGTTGACAAGTTCAGAGGATTTTATAACTTATCAAAATGAAGAGTGAATGACAGTTGGAATGAGGATTTGAAGGACTGTAACTTATGATATATTTTCATTGCCCATCCCATTATTGTATTCAATGACAGTCCTTGAATAGTTTTCCTACCTCATAGAAACACATGCCATACTGATGATATATCGTATCGAATACCAGAGAGGCAGAGTTACTGCAATACTACAGCAGAGACAGAAACTGTGTTTGGAACATGAGAAAAATGTGTGTGAATCATGTATCTAAGAAAATACTATGGCCAAACATATGTGGACATCAGCTATGAGTTTGCTGATTGCCCATATGTATTGTAATCATTCCTCCTGCCCATAGCAGAGAAGAGAACCTTTCCAAATGCAATTTCAGTGTAAGGGATGCCCATATTAGCTTTTTCACTCAAATTTCAGATTGTATTTTCACACAGAATGAGGACTGTCTCCTAATCACACTAAGGGATTCCCTTTTTATATCCAATATGGACAACTACAGAAATCAGAGTACAAATGGGTATGGGATTTTGTTTTAGGACAGACTTGAAAATTTGTGAACTTCTGATTTAAAATATAAGCAGTAAAATGCTGCTCTATATAACAGCCTTCTCTCTTTGAGGGAGGCTTTCCACAAGATTTTGGAACCTGGCTGCAGGGATTTGTCCCAGTTTAGCCACTGATTCAAAGCGATAAGGCCTGGCTCACAGTCTCTGTTCTTATTCATCTTAAAGAATGGGATGTGGATGAGGTCAGGGCTTTGTGAGAGGCCAAGTCAAGTCAAGCCATTTTGAAGCATTGTGCACTGGGGGAAACAAGAAGAGACCTATACCAAACTTTTGCCACGAAGTTGGAAGCATACTAATGTCTGAAGAATCACTGTATGCTGTAGCATAATACAAGCTAAGGCACTTATTTACTTATTAACAAAACAGCCCAAAACCAACAATACACACTCCTGTCCACATACTTTTGGCCATATAGAGTGAAGCTAATCATTGTGGACAATGCTTTTCATGCAAGTTGTATTAGGAGAACCATCATTTAGTGGAATGTGTTAAGGCATTTTGGCTTTTCAGCAGCATCTCACTGTGCATATAGCACACAGGTTAAACATGAAAACAGAACAAGAACATTAGTAATTCTTTGCAGTTTCACAGTGTAAGATCTCTATATCTAAGCTGACACAAACTGTTTACTAAGTGCTTTAAAAGTTTTGTAATGTCAGACTGTAATTTGTTAACCAAACCAGGACCTTCTGCTGCCATCTGCTGACGAAAAATGTACATAAACACTGAAAAGAAAAAAAAATACTACACACTGTGACGTTTGAGTCAAGACCAACTGTCCCTCGCCTCATTCTGGTTTGTCCATTCGGTGTGAGCTGACCACCTCATTCTCACACAGCTGTACTAACATCCACGGGATTACATGTCCCATTAGCCTTCATCTCTATTCTCCCATCAAGCCCCTTGTTTGAGATGAGGGTAGCTCTGCACCGTGCGGGCGATCCCCTCCTTCAGGCTGACGACCGGTTTGTAGCCCATGTCCTGCTTGGCACGTTCGCAGCTGTAGTAGTGGTGGGTTCCGGCCAGAGCCACTCTCATCGGAGTGAAAGTGGGTTTGAAGGACACTAGAGGACGCAGGATCAGGGCCAGCAGCCAGAGGAGCAAGGCCAACCCGTACACAAGGGCATAGGGGAGGTGGTAGCGTGGAGCAGCGTACCCCAGCCCCACCAACACCTCAGACATGAAGTCCCAGAATCTAACCGGCTCGTCGTTGGTGATGTGGTATGGCTGGAAGTGAAGCAGAGAGGATACAAGATCAAATCAAGTCTGATCCTGAAGAGGGATGTATGTAACTAGCGGCTGGATTTCACGGACAGAATCCTTTAAACCAGCTGCACCATGAGGTTGGCTCAGGGTTCAGATTTTATTTTCACTCACTTTTCCACATATAGGGGAATCGGGCCTCAGGCGTTCAGCAGCCAGGATGTGTCCATGAACTACATTCTCTACAAAGGTGAAATCCACCAGGTTGGTTCCATCACTGCAGCAAAGGAGATAAAGAGAAATACCACTGAGTACAAAGGAGCTAAAAAAAAAGAAGAAACAGCTGTCCCTCAACACACTGGCATAACAATCTATAGGCTGAATAACTCCCTCACTTTCACCTCCAGCTTTTCAAATGGCAGGGGAGAAGTGGGTGAGAGTGTGGCTGGAGAGGGAGAGGAGTGGACAAGTGGGTTTAGAAGTAGGTGTTAGCGATAATAAAATGTCATTGTTTTCACCCTCCGTGAAATGGTATAAACACATGCAGATAAAATCTAAAACAAACAGCACATGTCACGAAGGTTTCAGATGCCATCTGGTAAAACCAGTTAGCAATAATTCTGCCAAAAACTGGGTGACAGATCAGTAGTGTGCAGCACTTCACATGAGTGTTTATTAAGTTTACACACTGCACAGATTTTTATCGAGCTCTGGAAGCCGAGACGCAACCTGACAGGTTCAGATTCATGTGAGCATGAAAATCTCAAGCCACACATTTTCACTTAAGTTACTATTGTGGAAGCAACACCATTTAATATACATATATATATGTATATATATATCCATGAATTAAAAAGCTGCTGAATTGGCATTAATGCAATGAATTGATAATTCCTCTCCTGTGACTTACCCAATGATGAATTTCATCTTGCCCCTGCGAGCTGTATCCACCAGGATAGGAACCAGCTGTGGGTCCCGAGGGCCGAAGATGCCATGAGGCCGGATGGCAACCGTGAGGAAACCCTTCTCCTTGTCACAGGCCTCAAGGACCAACTAAAACAAAGACGGAATGTCATACTCAACTCTCATCAGGGGTGCTCTGATAATCTGCTCGCTTCTCTCTCAAAGGTATGACTGGTTGTGAAGGGCATGGGGCAGAAGATATTATATTCATCTCAAGAGGAGGGGGAAAAATTTTAAGAATGACTCAGTAACTTAAATTATAATCACAAATTTCCTTCCAAATCATGAGCTGGAACCTGCACTAGCATCTGCTGGGTTCAGTACCTTCTCCTGTTCAATCTTGGTCTGTGTGTAGTAGTCAATGGGCTTTTTAGCATACGGCAGGTCCTCTCTCCCATTCTTAATGTCCGTCCCTTCAAACACCACGCTGGCGCTGCTGGTCAGGACCAGTTTCTGGCAAATACAAACAGTTCAAACACTTTAATGGTGCCTCGCATCCTTAAAACAGTCATTTTTACTTTGCCTCTCCAGCTGCCTCACCTGTACTCCAGCCTCGATGCAGGCCTGAATAACGATGCGTGTGCCCTGAATGTTGACGCTCTCAAACAATGCACGGTTATCACTGCCAGGGGCCGGGGAGGCACAGTGAAAGACCAGGGACACATCCTTCAGAGCTGGCAGCAGAGCCTGCAGCAGAAAAAAAAAACATAGAAACCTCACAGCTATTGACAATTGCACCTAAGGGAGTCGCTAGTTCTGGCCTAAGATATTTCCTGGAGTCTTTTGAGTCTTGTGTGTTCACTTACAAATTGCAAGTTAGCTGCATGTGTCTGAGCCATAAAATGACACTGTATTTGAACGTTTCAAAGCTGAGTTAATGGTGTTTTTGATCCAACATCAAGTCCTTTTAATGTGTAGGCCTGATAATTAAATATCCAAGGTGTTTGGCCATACAATACTGTCATATGTACTTTATATTGTTCCAAACTCTTTGATGGAGAGTCAAGCCTCGCAACAGTCTACAGCACTCCAGATTTAAGAGGACAGCCCTCACCTGTTTGTCGCAGAGATCTCCCTGGTGAAAAGTGACACCAGGTAACTCGTAGCTCTGACGGATGTCAAACACAGACACAGAGTAGCCTCGGTCCAACAGCTTCTCCACCAGGTGTCTGCCCAGGAAACCAGACCCTCCGATGACTGCACACCGTTTATTGCTCTGTGCGACAAGCAGAGGGCGGTTATCAAAATATTCTGTGTAAACCAACAACACTACAGCGTCTTGTAGGGTTAAAACAGAGTTTCACAGCTAGCAAAGTTCACCGTGTAACTCACCGGTCGAACACGTGTGGCCATGATGAATGAAAAGTGACCAACAGGTGAGCGAAATATCAACACTTGGCAGACACCGGGGTGAAAGTATTTTCCTCACAAGTAGAACAATCAATAGTGAAAAGTGTTTCTAAATATTCAATGCGCAGAGCACGAATGTGTCGACTTTAAACCGAAGAAGCGCGTCTGCTGTACAATTATTTGTACTATTTACCTGCAGTGTGCGCGTGCAGCTGTAACGCGTACCAACCACGAACCGTTTGTATCAGCTGAGTGGGACCAGCTCTGTGATTGGTGGAGCTAACGCTCAGCACAAAGGTGACGTTTGCGAACAGCCAATGGTGTTCAGAATACGTCAAAGAACGCCACACTTCAGACCAACCGGAGATCACGACCTGGTTCTATATCCGCCTCCTGGCTCAAAGACCACGCCCCCTCAACTGATGTGGGGAAACTTGTGAAATTATTTATCACCTTCAGTATTAATACTTTTTTCAAGAATAATTTTCTCTTCCCGTGTTGTTTTTTCTCATGTTCTGGTGTTATAACATGACAAGATGGACCAGTGTCTCTTTGGGTTTCGGACTAATTTAATATTTTAAATGGGACCACTGCTTTATAGTAAGAAAAGGGTAACAGCAAAGTAAAAGACACAGCTATAGACAAAAACATATACAAGTACAGTAAGATGATAATTCTGTCTTATGTTTATTATTGAGATTGTAGTGGGTGATGGTGTCACACTTACTTGCATTTGTACATATGGATAAGTAGTGTAAAGTGGAATGATCACCTTTTTGATCATGTCAGAAAAAAGTGGAAACATACAAACCGTGAAAAGTAGAATAATAATGTGCTTTCCTCGGAGGTGGTATTGGCCTTCTTGGCAACAGAGGCAATATCTGAAATATCTGATTCATATAAGAAGTATAATGTATAATTATTATCATACAATTTTTCAAACCTCATAATTATCATCATCATATTCTATGCTATTCATTTTTATCTTATTATCCCCTACACTATTATTATCATCTTCTATTCTATTAGAATAAGCTCCATTCATGTATCTCTGATCTGAGGACTGCTGCCACTAGAGGGTGTATTGAGGCAAGGAGCACGAGCATCTGCTGCATTTATATTATACTGTTTATAACATGATATATTTTGTATAGGAATATGACACTCCAGTCTATAATAGTAGCATTTTAAATTTCTATGGAAAATCCAAGGAGGTTTAACCTCGCTCTCTACAGCTCTGAATTTTATGATCGTGTCTTGCGCCCCGTGATTTTGAGGAACCAATCATTTCTTTGCCCGACTGGTGCGTTTCATTTTTACTCCGACTTGTGCCTGGTCCGTACGCTTCAATTTCCACAAAAAGCGACGGGCTCGTCCGCTGGCACAAAGGGTAAACAAATCAAACACCTACCTGGACTCCATCGGGCAGCTGAAGCAGTACATGCTGTTAGCTCGAGACGTTCATTTTTCTCCACATTTTGGCCGCTGCTCTTGCGAAATAAACAGCAGGTGTTGATGAATAAAAGACCGTCTTTCACTCTGTGTGGTGAAACGGTTAATGGGAGCGACTGATGTAAAGTAGAAACCGTCTTATGATCTCCTCCTCCTTCCTAAATGATAGGGAGGCTTCACAGCCCAAAGGAAAACATTGATTACTTAATAGATCTGCATTTCCTTTTTGTCAGTCAAATATACAGCAACAGATGGTGAGTAAGAATGTCTCACACTCTAATAATAGCCTGAATCTATGTCAGTGTGTTGTCACAGGATATGCATATGAATATTTACATTTTTCCTTATGGTTTATAGCTCTGGGAAAATGCCAGTTTTCACCCAGAAACCTCTGTGATTCTGACGTTACTACAGATGTCGTGGCTTTTGCCAATGTTACCACTGAGATATATTTTTCCTCTGTCCTCCAATCAGGCGACCAGTGCCAAGAGACCATCCCTGCAGGGTCCTGTGCCCCCTCCTCGCAAGAAGACAACCCCCAAACCTGAGCTGACAGAGGAGCAGAAGCAGGAGATCAGGGAGGCCTTTGAGCTGTTTGACACAGATGGTTCTGGATACATCGACGTCAAAGAGCTCAAGGTAAAAAAGGAGGGCTCGAACACTGATTACACTCAGCAGAAATGAAATGGTTTCTCTCTGTGTGTGTGTGTGTGTGTGTGTGTGTCTGTTTGATTTTCTTCTGTCCACTCTGCACCCAGGTTGCGATGAGAGCTCTGGGGTTTGAACCAAAGAAAGAGGAGATCAAGAAGATGATTGGTGAGGTGGATAAGGACGGCACGGGGAAGATCTCCTTCGCTGACTTTCTCACTGTCATGACACAGAAAATGGTAGATATCTATGTCGGCAGCTGTACTTATTGTGCATTTCCACTGCTTGCAACTCCAACAGTGTTGAATTTCTTTAAACCAGTTCATTTATTAGAGCCAGCAACCTTAACTCCACCTTGTCAGCCCCATTGGCACAGACAGACTCTGGCCACATTTCTTTGAGTTTAGGATCTGGTTATTTTATTGTCTGCAGGATGGTTTAGTTTGTGGTAAACCCCCTCTCCATCCTCTGTTCAATATAGGCCGAGAAAGACTCCAAAGAGGAGATCCTGAAAGCTTTCCGCCTGTTTGACGATGATGAAACAGGCAAGATCTCCTTCAAGAATCTGAAGAGGGTGGCCAAAGAGCTCGGAGAGAACCTGACAGATGAAGAGCTGCAGGTAAAGCACATAATTATGTAATAAAGCAATATTCACATATATGAACACTCGGGATAACTCCTGCCTAATAAAAGCAGCCTACTGCATCTTATAAGCTGACTGTGTTTACAAAGCCAAGGGTCAATTTTGCAATTTTGAATAATGTCAACACAACATTTGCTCGTGAATGCCAGTCAGACCAGCTCGATTTGCCTTCTCCATCCCTCCGTTCTTCTTTTCATTTCCTCTCGCATTGTGCCTTTTGTTTGTGTAGGAAATGATAGATGAGGCAGACAGGGACGGGGACGGAGAAGTCAACCAGCAGGAGTTCCTGCGCATTATGAAGAAAACCTGCCTGTACTGAAGGAAGCGGGCGACGTCAGGGTCGACGGTACAGCGTCGAGAGAGGACCAGTGGTGGTTTTAACATGTAATGCTGCTCGTGTATCTGGTTCTAATCAGAAAATTTCCCTTTCATTGTTATTATGTCGCGCCATACGCTTTCACTTACAAAGGTTTAACCGCCACTTACGCCAATGAACGACTTGAACCACTGATCCATCTTCCGTTGACTTACATCATAATCTATATTACATTTGCCAAATGCTGCATACTTTTATGAAAAATACATTAATAATATTTATGATAATATGTAGGTTATTTGTTGTCAAGAAATTCTCAGTGCCTGCCTCAACACAGTACATTCCAATGCTTTGACTGATAGCACAGCGTGTGCATTAGGTTTCATCCATCTGTAGGATGCTTGATTTCGACTGCAGATTCCCGTGTTTCATCTTTTGGGCTCTTGTGTACTGGTTTTCCATGAAGGTTCGTAATGTGAGCAGCTGGTTAACTGCTGATGATTTTGGGAGTGCTGTCTCACCTCAGTACTACCTGTGGTTTTGTGCCTGTGCCTCTTTAAAAAAAAGGAAAAAAAAAAAGGGGGGGGGGGGTTGATCATCACAATCAGGGAAGCTGCCTGACCTCTCCGACCTGCACACCTTCCCCATGAGTCTCATCATCTTTAAAAATATGATTGATTGTTGATGTATTTTTCTTGTAGCATTGAGTATTTATCCTTCTGTCGTGTATATTTACTCTTCTGTATTCATGAACGTTTTGTATGACATATAGTGAATTAATTGTAGATATACAGTATATTAGTGTTGAAGATACAAATTAAATATCCTGAAGCAGTTTGTCCTGTCTTTTATTTTTATTTATTATAAGCATCCCCTATCTATATTACAGTTAAAAAACCAAACTTGCATCATAAAAGCTTGAATTTATTCTACTGCAGCTTGTAAAACACACATTGTTTGCCTTTGAAATGCAAATGAATAGCAGGAATATGCTGCTACGTTACCACAGAATATTGACTCAGCTGTCCAACCTTACTTTTTTAAACAATCGAGTAAATTCAAAGCACGGTGCAATACATATGGAAATGTTACCTGTGCTGAACAGGCAGATACTGCTCTTCTCATTCAGCCACTACAGGTAGAAACTGTTCCTCAAATGAATTCTCATCAGACTTTATGACTGACTTTGGCTGATGACTTTGTTCCTGTGTGCAGCCTGTCGTATCCTTTGCTGCAGCTCTCGCGAGCGGTATCCATAGACTAAAGGGATGAGTGACACCGCCAGGTTGTAGGTGATGGTTGCCGCTATATCAAGAGCATCACTGTGCAGGTATCCGGGGATCAAGTAGCTATCCATGACCACGGGAACTGAAAAGAGAAGGGTCTGAGCACCCTGGAGGGTCAGGGTCACACAAGCTCTCTTGGTGCAGAGCAGCCCTGCATGCATGTCCCAGCAGAGCAGGCAGAAGCACCCCAGGATGGTCAGAGAGCAGAGAGGCACGACCACTGCGGTTCCTACTGTGCAGTAAAGTAGCACGGCCGACGTCCCAGATAGGCAGGGCGTGAGGATGAGAGGTCGGCAGCGGGGAAGGGAGAAATTCACCTGGACGGTGTTGAGGCAAATGCATAAAGCACCACCGTTGAGCACAACCGATAAGGTCCATATGGCTGCAACAGTTGCTCGCCTCCTTTGAGGACACATCAGGAATTCATAGCGCAGGGGCCACTTGACAGCTACAAATCGGTCTACGGCCAGGGCAGTGCTCAGTAAGAGGTCCACCTGTACAAAAAGTGAAGAAATCAAAGTAAGATGTAGCCCTCCGTTTTGGTTGTCAGAGCAGGGAGGCTGCCTGCAGAGAGCAGAGCATGAAGTACACTTATAAACTACAGAGTGGGCAAACAGTGGAGATTTTCTCCAAAAATAAGTTGTTAAAACAGTTTAAAAATGTCAAATCCCTGCTGTAATTTTCTGAGCTGTCCTTATTAACCGATTTATCATTTAATTAATCATTTAAAACACAAAATGTCAGAAAAAAGTGACAAATGACCATCACAATTTCACTGACATCATCAAATGGCTTATTTTGTCTAACTAACCCAACTAGCCCAAAATGACCAAAAATGTATTTACAGTAATATAAAATAAAGAGAAGCCTTTACAAAATGACTTGACCTGAAAGTCAATTAATTTATGTTTACATCGGATATTTAATTATGTCAGTGATTATTTCAGGACAGCAGTGTAGACCTGTGTATGAAACACACTGTGGCTCAGTGTGGCTAAAGAAAAATGGATAATCAACACAGTACAAACCAATGAGCAGGCCTGGATAGCAGCACAGAAGATCAGACACTGGGTCACAGGTATACCTTCACTGGATTTTAATAGAACTGCTTTGATTGTCCAGAGGAGCTGCTGAAATGGCAAAGACAGTCATTTAACTCAAAGGGCCTTCTGTCATCTCAGCATCAACAGAAGCTACATGGACATGCTTTCATTAAAAGTTTAAAGCGTAGACCTACTTGGAGGTTGTCACACAAGAGGAGATGAGTGAGGAGCAGGAAGCGGGTGTGCCTGAGGAGGGATGGGGGGCGCGTGATGACCAAGAGTAAAGGAAGACTGAGCACGGTGTTCAAGCTGCAGCTCACACACATGCTGACCATCTTAACCAGGTGGTAGATGGTGGAGTTAATCTGCTCCTGGCTCTCTAGCATTGTCACATTGCAGGGGATACCCATGACCTAAAGCTCCCTCTGACCTGCAGCACTGACAGTCTTGTTTCCTAATAAAAAAAAAATGTCATTAGTTAAAAAAAACAACTAAGATCACTTTTGCATTAAGTCAAATGAAAAAATAAAAAGGACTCACCTCACACCTGTTTTAAAGTTGCCCTTCTCTCCTAAGCATTTCCAACATAACGTGGTACAGCAGCCACATGATCAGACCGGTTTCATTCTGGTTCATTCAGGTTCATTCAGTGCATCTTCCCGGTATGTGCCAACAATACAGGTTGTCCATTTACCCAGCTTCACCACGTCAACGTGTCGAGACATCAAGCCTAAAACCTCATCTCCGCAGACAGCGGTGTGTCAACAGCTAGTGTTTGTTATCAAGATTTCATTTGCTTATTTACACAAAAGTCAGGGACAATATTAATACACCGCCACAGATCTGCATTTTACCTGTCAATATTTGCCTGATAGCAGAGGCGCAGTCACGGAAAACATAACGCAATCCTCTTTCATCCACACACATTACCGTATTTATGCAAAACATTTAAAAGGACATGCCATACATAGTCAAAAACTGTATTTAAAAGTATTTAAAATTTTATTTTGTAACCCAAACATTCTTTGTGTGATTTAAGGTGCATACGAGTATGAACCCTGTGAACCCAGGAGACTGACACTGCATTAACATATCTAAAATTATGTAATTTAATGTTCAAACTAACTGACAAAAACTCAAATGTTTTCTTTGCCAATCATAAATAAACCACCACTACAAATTTAATGTAATAAATAAAAGGCCAAATTATCCTGGTATTATTTTCTTGTCACCCAACTTTTAACTGTTCATATATAGATATCAGAACATAAAGATGTTGAAGGTCCATTTAATGTACAGTCACGCTTTAAACTTTATTTGAAGAATTTATAATGGGAAAGTCAAATCAGTCAGATATTTTGTAAAAAAATGGACCAAATCGTACTGATCCCCAGAACGCATTAGATACCCGGGATAACAGGTGGTATGAACTGCATTGTTTGGCACCACATCATCTACACACACATGCACATGCACACAGACACTCATGAACATCCTGTTTAGGCTCAGTTTTTCCAGTCACAGTAGGTCCAGTCTATAACCACATACTGACAAACACAGATATAACACGGAGAACATAATAGATTCAATATTAATAATCACAGCTGCTCACTGATGTAAGACTAGTTAACTGAGGTATTTAAGACTCCCTTCTCCCTGTGGTTCCCTGTGCAGCTCAGTTCTCAGCTTTTTAGTGCAGTTACAGACAGGATCTCAGCTTTGACTGAGTTTAGTCTTAGAGGCAAAGTCTGCACTAAGCTTCCGCATCACTTCCGCGTGGCTTTGTCCCGCCAGCTCCTGTCGTACAGTCCCGTAATTCTCTTTGACAAAGTTGGCAAAAGGTGTGGGGGCGCGCGACTTGGACGATGTCAGTAAGACGAGCTGACCTGTGCAGAGGGCGCACACGAACTTCTGCGTGTCCAGCGACTTGGAATGACGCCCGATACTGTGAAGAATCATAGTAAAAATCAAGTGTTAGGAATAGCATTCAAAGCTGTAAAAAGCAAGATGAAAGAACGATAAAGAATGATACGAGCTTGATAGTTGAATATAGTCAGACGTACGTATTCTGGCAGCGAGTGCACTGGTACTGGAATTTGTATTTGATGTCGTAACTGTGGCAGCGAGTGACCATGGGCAGCTCAGGATGCACCACCGTGGCCTTGCGAGCGTAAAGCTTCCAGAAGTTTCCGTGCCCGTCCCTTACACCATTTATCAGCCACGTTGCAGCGTGACACATCTCATGAATCAATGTGTCCCTGAGTCGATCTAAGAGGGAAGGACAATAAAATAAGCCTGGCCGTGTGATGCAGAGATTCATCACACATAAGCCAACAAATTTTACAATGCATGACGGATGACATGTTTACATTCAGGGACAATCAAGCAGACGCTATTTAATACTATAGTCTATCTGGCTCTCTGAAGTTTTACCTGCAGAATCGCAGACTTTCTCTGACAGTTCAATGCGGGCGTAGCGGTTCCCTCCGCCTCGTTCCTGCCCTGTGATACAGTAACCGGCTGTTTTCCGCATCTTCTTATTCCAGGTCACCGACATATTGACAGGGAGCTAGAAAAACCATGTCAGACAAAGATAAAGAAAACATATGTTAACAAAGTACTTAAACAACCGGGTGATAGTCCTAAAAATGTTTTAAATGAAACAAGGGAGACTGATTGATTGATTGTCACCTTATTGTCAAATACGCTGGTATTGTACAGTCGGTAGAGTTTACTGGTGAGGTCTTCCTTGTTCTGCTTGAAACTGCGGGTATAGCTGGAGCCAGGGTTTGAAAGTGACTCCAAGAAGCACCCTGGGGTCTTACACAACACCAGCCTAGAGGTGAAAGAGCAGAGTAAAAGCAGTCAGACTGACTGAGCGTTGCTCAAGGCACATAATACAAAAAAAATTATATTGCGATTGTTGAAGTATTTGTCCAACATTCAAGGCTGTGAATAATAACTGGTCAGTAGACATACCTGCTGGTGGGACCGTGTCTGGGCTCCGTCTGACTGACTGTGGGCTTCAAGATGGTGGATTTCCCTGGTGTTTTCACATGCTTAGGTGTTTCCCCTAATGATTTAGAGGCTGGTGTTGTGAGTCCCTTTACAGGAGGAATGAACACAGGAGGCTCCTTACTGCACTCTAGATTTAAAAACAAAACGGAACAGCCTCACAACTAGAAAGAAAAGAAAATCAAGAGACTGGTGGAAACGATAAAAATGAAACAGCTACCTTTGGTGTTCTTAGGTGAGAATGAAGTGCTTGTGAATTTATTTTTCTTTTTTAGTCTCTCCAACAGGGATGTGAACTCCTCCTCAGAACTGGTTGATTCATCCAGCTTAGAGGGTGCTGAAAAAGTCCGCTTGGGAGAGGCCAGTGATGTTAGAGTTTTGTGGGGAGGAAGAGAAAAAGGAGATGGGACGGGAGGCAAAGGCAGCGATGGTGAACTGTCGTCGTTGTCAGACAGCAGAGTGTTATTCTTGTTGGCTTTTGGGGGGGGTTTAGGTTTTGAGTGACGAGTTCTCCATGTACTCTTGACCACAATATTATCATCATCATCACTGTCACTAACAAAGACTGGGGAGTCCCACTGAGACAGCGGTCTCCTCGGTGGAGGCTTGGCTGCTGGAGTATTGCTCTTCTTAGGCACTAGGGAAAGAAAACATCACAATTATACACATCTAGTTCTAAGTTGAGTTTCTTTGAGATATAACATCAGTACTAATAATCATTCAAAAGGTCATACCTTTAAAAGATAATTTTGTCTCAATAAAGTCATCATCTGATAAGTGGTCATCCACTATGAAGTTTTTGAGGCTTTGAAGATAAACACAGGTAAAACAGATATTTATTAAAAACAACTTATCCAGACAGTTACAACGCATGTAAAGGAATAATACAACACAAACACACCTGTCTTCACTCCCACTCTCTGAGATTTTCTTAGGCTTGGTGTTGGGGGTTTTCACTCGTTGCAGAACTTAACAATGCAAAAGGATTAACTGAGTGAAATATAGTCCACAATATAAAACATTTCCTCATCATGTTACTGTTACTAGAATTTAACTCTTTTGTTGTCAGTTATTACAGATACTGATAAATGTACCCAACAGAAAAAGGCGACTTACATGTCTCAAAACTGCTGTCATCGTCTGAACTCACCACAAGTTGAACTTTTGAACTAAAAAGGACAGCAATGATTTATAAGGTAAACTGCCATGCCCCAAATGAGACAAATTAAAAGGTAAAAGTGAGGCCAGAAACAAGACAAAGATTTTGCTCGGTGAATTTCATTTTCATACTTGTCCCTCTTTGCAGTGCTACATGTCGTCTGTGTGGCAGGTTTAACTCTGGGTGTAGCCCTTCCCACAAGAACTAAGGAACAAAAAGGTCAAATGAAAAAAATGAGTATGTGCAAACCGAGTCACACAGTTTAACAATATTTAGACAATTTAACTCACTCACACTGGTCAAAGTCGTCGTCACTGGACTCAATCAAAGACTTGTTTCTATAACCATTGCTCTTGGAGTACTGGTTCTCCTTGTCATCATCTTCACTCTCAGAGAGGCCAAGCTGGATCGGCGAAACTGATCGATCCACAGGTTGATGACCACTTGTGGCAGCATGACGAGTCTTACCAATTGAGCTTATCAGCTAGAAACAACAAAGAGAGACAGATATTATAGCTTACATAAACATAAAGTGTTTAAATATTGCTGCAACAATTACTTTCATTATTGATCAATTTGCTGATTATTTCCTTGATTAATAATTTTGTCTATGAAATGTCAGAAAGTAGTGAAACTTTCCTGTTATGAGCTCAGTGCGATGTGTTCAAATCACTGGTCTTATTCGACTAAGTGTAAAAAAAACAAATATATTCAGTCTACTGTGATATATGACAGAAGAGAAACAAAAACGCTCATACTTTCTTCATAATTTTTAGCAAGCTTACTTGAAAAAAGAATAAACGGTAAATTAATTATCTTTCAATTGACTTCATGAGTAATCAACTAATCGCGGCAGCTAACATTTAGTTTTTTTAATATATGATTGTGAATTGTTCTTTCTCTCAGTTACCCTAGAGATAAACTATTTATTGTTATTGTTAAAACGGGGTAACATGTCCATAGGTTAATGAAGATTGCAACAAACCTTCTTTTCTGCTGTATCCAGTCCTCCATTTTCTGTCCACCCCATCTTTTTAGCAACTCTTTCAAACAATTTGCAGGTATCATCATTCATAGCTTCCTCTACTCTGTGAAAACAGAACCAACATGGGAGTCATTTAACATTTAAAGTCCAGCGCTAACGTATCAAACATATGACATATAATCCACAACGTTAGGCTAGCTAATGGTTAAAATGTTTGCATTTCGTTTAACAGGTCCATTTTATCATTAAAACAAATCTATAAACAAAGCCACACGACCGACATAACTAACTGCAGCTGTTAGGAGCGTTACCGTTAGCAACTTGCAAGCTAACATTATTTTTGGACTTAGGCGGACTTTTTGAAAGTAGTTGAGTGTTTTCTGTTAGAATCCACTGCATTTACAATTATTTCGCTTAAAATATATATTTCACTAGAGACGTGATTACCAAGGCGCTCCTGTTGTTGAAATCAAAGTGACACGGGTGGCAGACGGGACGAAGCAAAGAAAAATTCAAATCTTGTGTTCCATTGTACCGGATGTCGTAATGAAGACATTCGACCAATCGGAGCGGGCTTCAAATGACACACTTCCGTTCAGTTCTGAGGTACTTCGAGGCGTCCATGACTTAACCTGAGTATTCCCATTTAATGCCACGCTATTCTTGTACTGTTATATAAAAAGCATATCATCAATTTGAATATGTTATTTATTGTTGACGGTGGTCTAAACTGGGTGAACACAATGACATTAGTGCTGCAACATGTCAATGCACAATCCAATAATACATAATGTGGGGGGCTTTTCCAATGAGCAGGTGACTTCTATGCTAATGTATAATTTTGAATGCAGCCATTTGCTTATTATTTTGGCAATGGGAATGTAGATCTATTATGATTATAAGGCACTACATTTCCGTAAATAAAACATATACATACATATCCCTTCAGTTGTTTCCGACGAACATGCTTAAAAAAAAAAAAAAAAGAACAAACTGATACAAATTATTATGAGAAAATCCAAAATTTTTAGGTTAATCATAGATTGTCACCAGATTTGAACAGTTATCCCAAACCAGCTTTCAAATTGTTTCCACCAACAACCAAGTCAGTGGGAGTAAAACACAGTGGAGAGTTTTGCCATCTCTTTATTTTCTTTTATTATATTTAGAGCCTTACGGCGCCATTGACAGCATACAGTTAACGGACAATACAAAAACAAAAACTGCTTAGAAAATACTTACCTAGGCCGTTCCTTGTGTGATTTAAAAAAAAAACAAGATCAATTTGTGAACAGCTCTGACATCTAAACTCAAATTTAGGCCCGTTCCGATGACTGTGAGACTCTTTTTTCCAGCTTTGTCCAATCATTTTTACAAGCAGAGTGTGACATCAAACAGGACAACAGCTACTGAACATATTCCTTGATTGACAAAATTAATAAAAGTTGGCATTAGGTATGGGGAAGAAGTCTTAATTTAGACCATATTCCTCAAAACTTGCACATCTACTCATTGCAGTCATTTAATAACAGCATAAGACAAACTAAAGAGCAGTTGCAATCTATGTTTTACAATTGCATGTTAAAGCTGATGAAACTTAAGTCAGTTACAATTTTCATGGTGCAACATTGTCCTTTTAAAACACACAACACTCTTTATCCATTTATAAATAGATCAACAAGTAATGACAGCTGGGCATTCTCTCCACAAGCTGCAATTAGTCCTGTATGCACACTGACAGGAGAAACAAAATCCACTGATCCAAGTACTGAAAGGGGTAGCAGAGCATTCACAATCCTCTCATGCTCACCAAATATACTGTTTTAGGACAAGAGTCTCAGACAAGGTGCCTGTAGGTCTCAGGCTCTATCTGGCTCAGGAAATGCAGATGTGTGACGAATGTGATGGGGAACAAGTTTGTACATCTGTAGGCTCCTTCACAAATAAGAGTCCCATTAATGGTAAATGAGAGATAGAGACAATCATTCAGGGTGAGCGGACTGGAGTGGAAACTGACCATTCAAGCTAGGGTGCTGAAAAAAAAAAAAAACATTAAAAAAAGATGGTGGGGAGAGGCTGGACATGGCTGGGAAACGATATAAGCGTGCTTCCAGTTCAGGCATTCTCACTGGTCTCGACTGTTTGGAATTTGACCAGGTGTTCTGGCTTGTTGCCATTGCTATGGTGCTCCCACATCTGCAGGTAGAGCCTCTCCAGGTCCATTGTGTACTGCTTGGTGTTGAACAGAGGGCTGCAGATTCGCTGCTTCCACACACGTGCTCTGACCATCTTCAGGCTGAACGAGAGAGAGAAAATGTCAGACCTCACGGTTTAGCAAACAGAAAAGAATGTTTTTCAAATTAAGTGAGATCAAAGTCTACTTACTACTCCATGTCAGAGCCCAGTTTGACTGCTATGTCCTCATAGTCCTGACGACTCTGGGCTATTAGCTCAGGGCAGCCGAGACAGTTGAGTTGTGAGGCAGCCACACGGGAGGCAAGGGTCTCACCTTTATAAGAAGAATTTACAATTAAAAAACAGCCTTCGTATGAAATATGTTCCACAGGTAACAGATACACCATCATATTTTCTGCATATTATAGCTAGAATGAATAAAACATAATTATAATGAAACATTATAATGCAAGTTGTAAGCCAGGTTTAAAGTCAGTACCTAAAAGCCTAGTGTGCTCACCTGGCATGGTTACCATAGGTGTTCCAGCCCAGAGAACATCCATGCCTGTGGTGTGACCATTGCACAGAGGAGTGTCTAAGCACACATCAGCCAGCTGGCCCCTTCTCACATGCTCCTCCTTGGGCGCCACGGGAGAGAAGATGATGCGAGAACCAGGCAGACCCATGTTCTGAGCGTACTGCTGGATGTTGGGCTCACCCACAGCGGGGAAGCGAAGAAGCCACAGCACACTGTTGGGCACACGCTTCAGGATCTGCAGCAAGAGAGGAGATTTAAGCATGATTTACAATGCAAACTGTAAAGAAAAAAAGAAATACTTTACTCCTCAAGTGCAGAGTTGAAGGAACACTCAAAGCATTCGTTATAACCATGTCTGTCTAACTTACGTTGGCCCACATTTGAAGAGTGGGAGGATCGATCTTGTAGAGCTGGTTGAAGTTGCAGTAGACGATAGAGTCCTCTGGAAGACCATACTGGGAGCGAGTTGTCACGACGATTGTGCGTGGCACCTCTTCCCCAGTTGCAGCTTTGTTATTAATCTAAAAGGTGGGACAAATCTGTGTTTTTAAAGATGAAGCTGCCTCAGTGTTTTTGTATGACCGGTGACTGTGTGAACTTGTTGATATATATTGCCAAACCAAGGCAGTAGAGCTAATTTTAAACCCAATCCATAGTGCCACCATTTCCCATTATCAGCAATTGAGTGCTACCACCTTAACCCACCCATGAACACATCATACCTGTAAGGACACAGTCTGAGGGATAACCTCATCTGCTGAAAAGATCTGAAAAAGCAGCAAGCTAAATTAAATTGCTGCTCTTGCCTTTGTTTCAGCATTTGTGGACACTTTGTGTCCCATGTTTTACTTCTCATTATTTGCATTTATATTGCTGAGCATGTTCAGGTCAGACGTACCTGTGTGGTGGCCAGGCCATTGCTAACAGTGAAGCCGTTGATTGTGACCTGGATTTGGCCTTGATTGATCATGTTGATGATTGCTTCAGCTGCTGTGTTCATGGGAATCACAGGCATGGACAGAGCTCCGTTTGTGTCCCCAGCAGCTTCCTGGTTGTTGTCACACTTCATCTGGACACAGAAAACGGTTTCAAGTGAACTGCTTCAACTGTATAGTTTGTTTTAGCACATTTAATGATTCTACCAATGAAAATCTGCATCAGCAGATACTGGCCAAGATTTTCTCATTAACATAAACCAAGGGCAGGAAACTGACAAGTTACTGTTTCATTCTGCTTTGTCATTGTGACTGAAAATTAATATCACAACATGAACAAGTAGTCAAACAATGCCATCTAGAGGTCCAAAACTTGTAGTGCCCAACTCACACTAAACTTACTGGTTTGTCAATGCTACGTCAATATACATAAAACATCGACTTGGTTCTCCTAACTCACCTTTATCACTTTGACATCTGGCAGACTGTCCAAGAAGGCCTTTAGATCAATACCATTAAGAACAATGCGGTTGTCAAAGATGTGTCCATTGGACTTGAAGTCAATCACTGCCTTTTTCTGTCAATCAGAGAAGGAAACAAATGTTACAAACACCGTGATTACACTGAAACTCAGATTACTTATTATTAGACATGTGAGGATGGACAAACCTTGAGGTGAGGGAACATATTAGCGTGGTCTCCAATGAAGAAAGTGTTGGGCATGTAGGCGAGTTTCTCAGAATACTGCTCAGCTACCTCCATAGGTGACGTCTCCTTGTCAGTGATGATGTAGTCCATGAAGGGAGCGCCACTGGTTCCTGGGTAACCCAGCCACATAGCCTGTTGAATGAAAAAAGAAAAACAATTATTTGTGCAGTCTTTGATCAGTCTGAACAAACTGAATGTGAGTAAAGATGCAATTATCTTATTGCGCAGGTCTCATCAGGGTACATCTTGGTGTTGATTGATCCTATGTAGAGCTTACCTGAATTGGGGCAGGGCGGAGGGCAAACAGTTCATTTCGGGCTCCTTTGGTGTATCCGTTCATGTTGACCAGAATGTGGATTCCATCCTGGTGAATGCGATCAGCTGCTTTGCCATTGCAAGGGATCTGGAGGAGCAGGGTACCAGTTTCAGTAAAAAGGGTTTTTGTTTTTGACATTACTTAGTCACTTTTGTCTAAATGAAAATCAATGTAGTTAGATGCATATGGTAAAGAGAAATGAAGTAAATGTACAAATACTGTTAACTTTTACCTGTGACAGGTCTGTGAAGTGATGAGCCTCGGCTACTACTTTCACACGGAAGTTGGTACTATCATCAGGGCTGAGTGCGTAGCAGAACACCTTAGGGGAAAAAAAAAATCATAGTTTTAAGTTAAATGTAAAAAATAAATACGCAAGTAAGACTGTAAGACTCACCAAGTTAAATTCATAATTTCTAGAATTTAAATTAAGATCATCTACCTCAAATTTCTCAGGATTGTGCATTCCAGGAATGGACTGCATCAGGTGCGAAGTCGGGTGGTTGCCAAAGTCCGAGCTGACATAGCCAACACGCAGACGTCCACCACTGGCCTTCAGATCCTTTGGATGCTCATAAGCAGGTTTGTGCAGAGCATTGATCTGTGGAATAAGCAACAGTGTAAGAATACAACTAAAAGCAAGACAGCCATTGTAGTTTGACTGAGTTACAATGACTAATGCTGAATCCAAAACTGTCACTAGTTAATCTCAAATCATGTCCAACTTCATATCAAACACCCTTATCCCTGCAAGCAACCCATTCACCACCAGCTGTCATTGCTTCTTCTACAAGGTACAATATAATCAGTATCTCACCCATCCCTTACCTTCCCCATATCCCTGCAGACAGCCATTGCCATCACCAGCCACCTTCCATCCCCCCAAAAAATTAATTAAAGGTTACTTGCTTTGATCAGTGCGTGTACCTTGTCCAGGCAAAGGTTTCCGTGGCGCTCGGCAATGGCCTTGCGAAAGCCGTGAGAGAGCGGGTACAGCATGCTGTGGTGAGGGTGCACTGAAGGCAAGCGGTTCTTATCCAGCTGGTCAGCCACAATGCTCACAAGCTTCTTCATCCGCTCGTCATAATCTGTCCAGTCACACACAATCTGGAAGAGTGATAAAAACAACAGAAGTAAAAGGATGTACTTCTCACACAACAACAACAAAGGCTAAATAACTACTGCTTTTATTGTATCGTAATAGTTGACAAATATATAAGCATTTACAAACCTGCAGGCAATGCGCCAAGTTGCAGTAAGCATCGGGGAAGTCTGGCTTAAGTTTCAAGGCTGTGCGGTAAGATGCAATTGCCTCTGGGATGTTTCCAGAATCCTAATTGTGGAGAGAAACATTAGGATACATAATTAAAAGGGTCATAATTGCAAAACAGTCAGAAATTGAAACATATCAAACACATCTGCCTCAAAAAGAATAGTTTGGTCATTGTCAACTTTGGCCTTATTGTTCTAATATTTGATGTCACAATAGTTTAAAAAAAAAAAAAAAAATCACACATGTCATGTCTCCAGTTTGCCAGTTTAGCATTGCCTTCTATAGCATATAAACAGGTGTGTGTGTTCACTGGAGCATGGATCCAAGCAACATAGAGGCAGGTAAAATCTTAGAGTCACAGTAAGCTGAAATGAAAAACATATGGAAATGATGTCAAAATTATGGATTATCCCTACCTTGTGGATAGAGGCCAAATTGCTGTGAGCATCAGCAAAGGCAGGATTAATCTGGATGGCACGGGTGTAGCACTGAAGTGCTCCTTGTACATCTTGCATTTCCTTCAATGTATTACCCATGTTAGAGTAGGCATCAGCAAATGTGGGGCTGATTCTGGAAATCAAACAGGAAAACCATGTAAACACTATGAATACAAAACCATGTGCTAGAACATTAACAATGTTGTCTTGTAAAAAAAAAAAAGAAAAGAAAAAAAAGGAAAACTATGCAGAGTGTTAACAATTGAGTTAGGAACATTTATTTAAGAGATGTCCAACAAGTGGTGGGATTTCTGAGCAGTGATGTGACATCATGCAAATACAATTAAGTATGCTCAAGTTTTTGCTTGAACTAATATGGCATAACACCACATGATTAGCATTTACAAACCTGATGGCCTCCTTGTAGTGCATGAGGGCCTCCTGGAGTTTTCCCTGCTGCTGCAGGACACTGGCCAGGTTTGAGTGAGCTGCTGCAAACTCGGGGAACACCTGATGAAAAACAAAAAGTGTTATTAAGGAGAACAGTCCAAGAATGCCATGCACATATATACAACAATATTCCCCTATCATACCTGTCAGGGAAATATAAATACCAACAGTACTTTACTCACCTCTAGGGCTTTCCTATAGAGTTGAACTGCCTCCTCGATGTTTCCCTGCTCACGCTTGATATTGGCCAAGTTGTTAAGGGAGTCAGCATGGGTTGGACACAAACGCAAGGCGGTGTTGTAGCACTCTTCTGCTTCAGATACCTGGAAAAGGAAATGGCATTTCTGAAGTTAAATTCAGTAAATGTTCTGCTACTTAATCCTGACAGATATTCAAAACTTGCAGACACACAAGAAGAACTGCCTTACATTGCCTTTCTCCTTCAGGGCATTTGCCAAATTGCAGTAGGCGTCTGGGAAGTGTGGCTGCAATTCAATAGCACG
This sequence comes from Lates calcarifer, assembly GCF_001640805.2. Lineage (NCBI taxonomy): Eukaryota > Metazoa > Chordata > Actinopteri > Centropomidae > Lates > Lates calcarifer. The sequence goes on from NC_066840.1 coordinate 8,790,327, forward strand.
ACGGTAAGTGTCAATAGCCAGGTCAATGAGACCTTGCTCATAGTAGACACAGGCCAGGTTTCCATGGACAACTGCATGGTTGGGGCTAAGACTCAGGGCTCTCAGGTATCCAGCCACAGCCCTGAAAACATAAGGAGCAGAAACAAGATCAATATTTTGCTGAGATTTGTATTTCTAATATAACATCTAATATAACATCTTACAAGCCAAGTGTGTTGCACCATTTTTACTATTGAAGCACTTTCTATAATGTTACAAATACTGTATATTGCTGAAAATAAGACTGTTGTTGGCAGCTGAGTTACCCCATGATGGCTGTTTTGTAGCTGCAGTAAATCTGTCCTGCCTAGACAATGTCATGTGAAAACTATGCTGCAAGATCAACACAGGCAAGGAAGTACAGGAACTGACAATGTTCTTGACTCACTCTAAATTCCCTGAGGGGTGTGGAGGGGCGGTGCTTTTAAAGACAAAAGACTTAACATGAATGTCTAAAAGGAGCATTATACTGGATGTCATGATTTACTCACCTGTCAAAGATTCGGGCTTCCTTCAATACGTTCCCTAAATTGATGTAAGCGTCAAGGAAATTTGGGTCCAGAGTCACTGCCTAGAAATTGAAACTAAGTTTAAAAACATGGGGCAACACAAGAATATACCAAGACAGAAAGTAGTAGGATTGAAAATGTTACAAAAACATATGCATGACTGACCTTTTCAAAATGGTGTATGGCCAGCCATATCTCTCCCTGGGCGTTGAACACACAGCCCAGGTTGCTCCAAGCCACTGCAAAGTTGGGCTGAGTCTCAATGGCTTTCAGGTAACAAGCCTTCAGTGGGTTTACAATGAAAAACCACAGGAAAGGAGGAGTAGAGGTAGAATGGGAGAGGTATAGTTTGTAGAGGGGAGGACAAGGGATTGTAAAATAAAAACAAATAGAAGATTGAGAATAAAAGTAAGAAAAAACAAAAAGGGCAGAGAAAGCAAAATTAGTGACTATTCTCCATGATGGCAAAAAGTGAGTCTACAGCATGGGCTCGCGTGCGCACAAGTCTGCCGCGCTAAGCTGCATTGCTTTTTCCTACGCTGCGCAAATCCAACCAACCAACACCCACACGTAGGCCTTCATCCTGCAGTTATGACCACTCTCTCAAGAAATGCAGTGGTTCCCACACACAAATATAGTCTGTTGCCATCTGATTCCATCATCATTGACTAGTTATAACCTAAAGTGCTGAATTAAGATTTATGACAAATATAATCAAATATGTCCACAAATGCTGTTGAGTTTAATCTTATGTGGGCATAATATCTCACAACCTGGGATGCTAGACCATTCGTGCAGGTGATGGTCCCTGTAATGCATGCGCAACAAACGCAAGTGCGCGGTGTGTGTCTATTGCCACCATCACCACAATTCACCATATTATGCTGCTTGCGCGACCTTGCTCTTGGCAAAGGTCATTGTGCTTCGCCGCTGCGCTCGCTGAATGGCCAGATGAGAGAGCTGCAGACCAACAACCCCTGGCAGAACACCTGCCACACCAGACTGGCATACGCTCAGCACCCATAAAGTACCTCAGAATAAAGGGGGAATTGTGGGGACTGAGGGATCAACCAGTGGCTACACTGTGACATTATAACATGGGGCATTTGGAAATAAACAGCCAATAAACATTTGACATAGAATTCAGAAAACTGTCTTACTAGACACAGCAAAATCTGTTTTTGTTTTGTTTGTTTTTTTTTGAAGCCAATTGTGCCTGAGATTTGGGGGCATTTGGGAGCGAGGCTGGTTGTGAGTGGGGAGAGGTCCGCAACAAAGAGGCCAAAGGGAGTGAGGGGGGTGGGGGGGTCGCATGCTTGCGCTTTCCGCCTTTTTGGTAGCTTGGAGGGTATCGCTGCGCAGCCCCTGCGCTACTGCAGACTCACAGCGCACTATCTGCATCATCAGAACGCTGCAACTCCAAATAAAGAAGGAAAAACAAAACAAAATAGGAAAAATAACCAACATGTAAGAGTTAGAGGGTTCTTACTTGTTTTTCACGATTATTGCTTCCAAATCCAAGTTTCTTTTTACTTAATAGAGTTGGGTAATTAGTGTAGCATATTTTAAGAAATGCTTACTGTAATTTGCTTTGTTACTTTTTTCTTATGCTCTTCAAAGGAAGCCACAAGACAGCTCAAGCATAAAGTGAGGTGGTTTTTCTTTTGTTGGCAGTTACAAACCCGTTACCATATTTTTGGACTTTGTCAGAGTGGTGGCCGCAGCTGGCTGGAAGAAGAGGAGAGGACTGAGGCTGCCCTAAGGTTCCTTTCCGCCAGGCACCTACGCAGGAATAGTGTCACCCACCTGAAACCTTCTAAATAACAATATCAGTTGTGGAAAAACCAAAAGAGACAAAATCAGAAAACAAGATCGTTAGTAAAAGTTTTCAAACAATACATTCTTTTTTAAAAATGTGGAAATAAAACAGGTTCTTCCAAATCACAACAAACAAACAAAAACAGACTATTCTTAGTTTCATTCATGCAATGAATATTTCATTTCAAAGAAAACAAAAGGAATGCTTTTGGGGAAACAGGGAGGGAAGAAAGGCTTTGATGTGATCAGTTTATCATTGAATTATAATCAGGCTTCCACCTGTACGTCAATTCAATTTGCATGTCAAACTACAGGAAGGCAGTTACTGGCTTGATCTTGCCCAAATGAACTGATCCCATTTCTTTGGGAATGATATTACATATTTGAAGGAAAAGGGAAAAAGTATTAATCATTGCTTTTCGTTTATTCTTTTAGCATTTTCATGAAATGTTTTTAAAACTTTGATTTCTTTATCCTGGCTTGCTTTCTTGAATCCTGGCCAATGGGGTAGGGAGAAAAGTCTGTGGTTTAATTATTTGTATCTAGAAGCCTCCACAGCTCTGAAATAAAGAGGTCATCGCTGTTGCTGCGCGTGCTTCTGTCTTTCTAACCCAGCATCTGACGCGGGCGGTGGAGTACAGATTGTGAGCTGTCTGCCTGATGCTGCTTGGACCACTTTAAGGCACTTGAAGATAAGCTTCCTTAAACCCCCAGTTTAGCACGCTACTCAATGGCAGTGGATATCAAAAAAGATAACCAGCTGGGTGAAATTTCTATAATCAACCATATATAAAAGAAAAATCTGATGCATGTGTGCATGAGCACCCGTTTAGCGTAGTGGTGTAATGGTCAGGAAGACAGCTCTAAGCGCGCACTCCACCAATCCTCAGCGAGCGCGCGGGGGGTGGAGCGACAGAGCAGGGGAGCTTGTGACTCCCTGACGCTCCTCCCCACTCCTTTACCCCCCTCTAGCACGAAATAAGATGGCCTGTAACCAGTTGGACAACTCCACATCTCCAGATTTGACCCAACCCAGGGAGCCCCCCTGTAATTCAGACAAGTTTTACAGTGACAAATGGACACGTAACAAAAAAAACCCATACTGGCAGCAACTGTACTGACAGCAAACTGAGACAAAACACTTGTCATTGGGCACTTGATAAAACAACATTGGAGTATAGTGGTTAGGTTAGAAACCATCTTATCTTTTGCACTGCAAAGTTAAACTAGCTTCTCATCAGTTCAGGTATTCTTCAAAGACCGAGCCAGCATTTTCCCTCCAAAATCAACTACATGAAAATGCATGAGCCAAGGTTCAAAAATGACAATATAGATCCACCATCTCAATTACAAAACTCCAGCCTTTCTTCCTGAAAGGGGAGGGGCTGACCTTTGGTAAAAGGTCAGGGTAAAGCAATGGACACTGGGACTAAAAGTGATAAGAGTGGGGACAAATGTAATGTGTATACTATTCTGAAAAACAAAATACATGGAGCTGTCTAAAAAGTAATCAACAGAAAGTGTGTGTTCTATGATAATAAAAAAATATAATAAAATACAGAGAAGTTAGTTGCCTCATATGGGTGTTGACTAGTCCAGTCCAATATTTCCAAAGGTTTTTAGTAAGTTAGGGGTAAAAAGCTCACTGTACCTCTGAGAAATTAAAAAAAAAAACTACCATTTTCTGTCCTTCAGTTTGCCAAGGGGATTGAAGGGAGAGGACTCCAAGTGGCTTAAAAATGTCAAAAGGAAAATGGGATAACATCTATGGCCTTAGTGAGGGAAACTAAAGACAAAAATTATGGACAAGAAGAAAAAAAAAATCTACAACAAAAAACACAAACAACACAGCTATACAAAAGCCAACCCGCTGTAACGTACCTTGGCCTCTTCCAAACGTCCAAGAGCTTTAAGCAAGTTTCCCAGGTCACTACGCACGCAATAAAGATCCTGCCGGGGAGGGAGAGATCATTTTATAGCCACAATCAACCACCAATTAATGTGTTGACTCCAAATATGTTTCTATTTTAGTAGATAAGAGTTATCTGGCGATGTAAAGATTTAACATATGACATGTCACTTACAGGGTTATACTGTAACGCAGACACATAAGCCTGCACTGCTCCCTCCATGTCCCCCGCAGCCACCAGAGCTGCTGCCAAGTTGATGTATCCGTCAATAAAATCTGGCTTCAGTCTCAGAGCATGGCGATAATGCTCTATGGCCTCTTGCAGTTGCCCACGCTCCTTGTACACATTCCCCAGGTTGGAGTAGGCCTCAGCCAACATTGGGTTCTGTTTGATGGCCAAGGTGCTGAAATGAGCAGACCTGTAGAACCAGAACAAGTACAGGATGGTTACAAAGGGAGTGGCTGGCAGTGTCGGCTCGATGCATTGTGTGGAGGAAGCAGCAACAAAGTGCAAGTGTTTACAAGGAGAAACTTACGTTAAAGCATTTAAACAGCATATCCTAATAAATATCCTTAAAATGTTGAAAACATGAATGCATGACACGCAGCACAACACACATTTGACTGACATCCAAACTTAGTGAATCCATCAGTTAATGTCTGTTATGCAAAATAATGATCATGCTGGCAGTATACTCCAAATAAAGACAGGTGGTGCATCTACAATGAATTAGCACCATATTCAGCTTTTATAATCATAAAGTCATACGTTGACTAGAAACCACTGAATAGTTTTACTTGTCATTACAGGATATCAAGTACGTTTCAGCTTATTTTCAGCCTGATTTCTGTTAGTTCTGTATTTGACAGCAGAATGACAAAATATTAAATTCTAACTACTTTGGAGTATACTGCTGACACTGGATACATTAAAGAAACAGAAAATGGCAATCAAGATATTTACCAAACCTTCACCATGGTACCTGCAAAGCAAAGGTATGCCCACCAACTAAACAGTGTTATAAATTGAGGGGACAGCACAAGACCATTGTAAGCCAAGCGATAGGATTTCCAGAGGATAGATCAGTTGTTGCATTTCACTCCCCAAGACCAGCTGTGCACTTTGAAAGTCACAGATGACCAATTATTCTCTGCCACTTCCACGCCACATGCTCAGTGTGCGTTGAGTCAGCCCCCCCACACCTCACCTGTCGAGTCTTCGGCACTGGAAGTGGATGGAGGACAGGAGCAGCAGCACGCCTGTGTTATCAGGCTCCTGCCTCCACAACTGCATGCAGTGGCGCTCAGCTGCCTCAAAGTCCCCTGACTGATACTCCCGGTGCGCCAGCTCAGCCAACCCTTGGAAGGAAAGCATACGTTTTGTCGGTTCTGGAGCACCAACACAGCCCAAGGAGGGGGGAAACAACATGTTAGAGGTGATGGAAGAAATTAAAGCAGACAAATGAAAACAGAAAATAAAGGAGATGAAGATAATGCTGTCAATGACAAACAATGGATAACAATTTGAACTCAACAGGAAACAAGGCAATGGGTAAAATCAAGGGAACACTGAGATCAAGTGTTGACATATACGGAGGAATTTTGCATTTCGATTTTAAATCTTGTGGTCACGATTTGATTAAAAATCAAATCTCTGTTCAGTTTCATGTATGATAAATGTAAGCTTGTATTGAATTAGAATTTTTTGGCAGAGGACTGCCAATAATGTATAAAATTGACAGTAGTTCTTATTCTTTATTTGAGAATGTTTCAGTGCACTATGTCGCTGTAAGGACTTTACAAAAGTTCAAGATGATTTAATTAAGTTTTGCAAAGTTGCAGCGAGTGTGTTTGTTCTTGTATTTAGTGAGATTTGAACTAGGGTTTCTGCTAACAAAGTAGAAAATTGTGATACAAAATTGGGAGAAGATGATAATGCATGAGATGAGAAATTTTTTTTTTTTTTTTTTTTTTTTTTGGGGGGGGGGGGGGTCCACGTTTCAATGTCATACAGCTTTTAACAGTCTAAGGTGATTATTTATCTATTTATCTAATCTACTGTATTGGTATCACATTTATCGCCATCTTTAATTTTCATACTACCATATGACTATCAATGCGGGTGAAACGATTAATATCAGATAGTGTCACTTGAGCTCAGCTTGTTCAGGGTGTGGCATAAACAGGATAAAGCCACAAACAAATCATGCACGGTGTACAGAGGGAGTGGAGGAAGTTTAATGGTTAGGGGACATTCCGACTCGCATACACACACCTGCAAATCGATGCCATAATGAGAACGCAGTAGATCTGGTTCATCCATCCATGAAAATTACGTAACACTTCTTGTATATATACAGAATGGATAGTGTATAGATAGAGAATGGATATATAGATAAAATGGATAGCAATCATTAACCTTGAGAACCCGCACCAATGATGATATCTACACGACCTGCTGAAGCAACGGGGCGTTTTACGGCCCTCGTTTTCTCAGTGGCCATGACCAATATTAGCTCAGAACAATCATCCGAACCTACATGTGTTGGTGACACGATGCTTTTAATAGAGGAAGCCATTTTCTGACGTTAACAAAATACAACGGAGTCTGAGTGCCGTTCGGGCTACGTAATGGCTAACAGCTAACGAACGATAATGCAAATAGTTTTTAAAGTAGCTCCCTTACGAAAACGTCACACACCTGAAATAGGTTCAGGAATTTTGTTAATAAAATATTTATTTTGCCCATAGTCGTCAAATGTACACTCACGAGCTATTATTTTAGGAGACCAATTCGTTACGAATCGACGCTGCTACAAATTATGCTAATACTGCGTTACCATGCTTGTTACTCGTATGTAATATGATATATTAGGGTAATAAATTGGGCTTATTTTGCCGTTGTCGTCGTGTTCAATTATCCCACGCCAAAATTAATTGTTTTCCTAATTTTACTATGCTTTACTTGCTAGCCGCTAACGCTGTAACGGAAGACGGGGTCGTCTTCTCGGCTAGCGATGCTATCTGTCATGGCTAACGTTAGTGAAATAGAAGCAACCAACCTGTGCTGTCAGCCACGTTTCCCACTGAGCTCGCCATCTCCTCGGTCTTCGTGTCTTGCACGGTGGTCGTCAATGTGTCTTCTTGCAAATGACAGTTTAAGAGAAAAATGTGGGCTGTCGTCTTTGTCGGCTGCGGCCAGCAAGCACGTTGCCAGGCAGACTATGTAGCTCACTAGCTAACCTGATCTTTGATTTTCCGCACCTTGTACAGCGGTTAATGTTGATCTTGCAGCGGTTAGCATGTAGTTTGACAATAAGTAATCATCAAACCTCGTTGCAATACCTAACTTTTACTAGTATAAACTGTGAAAATATTTTTGCGGTTCACGCTGATTCCTTCCTCACAACAAAGCAGCTATGGAACATGAAATGGCGAAATGGTTGGAACTCATTTTTGAGAGAAACTAGTTCCGCACATCGCCATTACGATGAAACGTGTGTGAAATTGCAATAACTGCCGTATTAGTAAAATAACAATTCAGAAGATATGAGCTTGAAGTAGTGTTTACTAACCGTGTGTTATAAGTTTCACCCACGAAAAATAAACCTGTTACAAATGATTCTGCGCGGAAGGACACATTGGTGCAGTGGGACGGAGTGCAAATCCAGAAAATAATGACAGCACCAGTTCTTCAAGTATTAATGAGAAAAGATTTCCGTTGATTTCAATATGGGCATGACATCTAAATATGCCTGACGTGCCAAAGTCTTCAGTCTGTAAGGTAACAGATTAATACAGGATAGTCATATGATGTAATGATTATTGGTCAAAGTATTCTGATATGCAGGCTTACATGGAAGATCTTGCATTTAGTGCACTGCATATTCAAGTTAGAAAATGCTACACACTTGTACACCGTACAGTACACAATTGTACACAGTAAAGTGATTATGAATTACTTCACATTTTGTTTCACATTTTGACAACAGTACGGCCAAACAAATGCAGAAAGGCAGTTTTGTGGTGGTGGTTCATTAATCCTGCTTTAAGAAACAGCACAACGCAAAAATTCAGAACTGTAGTACTGACAATCAACAAGGCAAACAGACTGTAGTTAATACTGTTCATTGTGTTCTTTGGCTTAACAAATTGTGTTATTCCTGTGTCCAGGACTGTACAGTATTTTGAAATAAATTGTCTCCAAATTTAAAAGCAAAAATTCCTAACGCTACCTATGTAGAGGAGCCTTATCATTGCATAACAGTTTTGTTGATCTTAATTTAAATGAATGTATGGGATACAAAATCTGTCAGATATTAATTAAGAAGTGAATGTACTGTATGTGGGCTGCTGTGCAGATAGTTGAAATATTCATAATCACCAACAGGGGGCAACATATTTCAAAGAAAGTTTTCTGGAGCCCTGCTATTATACATGCATGCTTTAACCAACATGTTTCCTTATATTTTTTTATTTCTGCAGGTCCCACATATATAATATTTACCTGTATGTATTTGGCAATAAGATCCCCTGACTTGTGATATAATATGATGTTTTCATACAACTATTAAATCGTTGTTACACATTTCCCACCACTGAGAGAACCCCCTTCTTCAGTTTATTAATAAAACCTATAAACCTTTTGGGCAGCATCTCAGTTTTATTACAAACCTCAGTCAACATTACTTTGAAACCTGAATTATAGGCAACACAGGGTCTCATTTTATTGTCTTACTACACACACAGTATTTTTTCAGTTCACGTTTAACACGTCAGTTTCAAGGTTGTGGCCCGTGAAGTGATCAGGCAGTCATTAACGTGCCATTCTGCCTTGAAGATGTTGAAAAGGGGGCTACTGCTTGCTGCACCCCAGTTTTTCCCATAGTGCCTCTATGGGAAAACAGTTGACATCATTGCCCATGTTGGCTTTGCTCTGTGTGCTCAAAGCATGCATAGGGTGCAGGGTTTGTGTACTCTTCCACACGTTCACTCTCCCTTGCTCTCACTCTTCACACTGCTTAGCGGGCCACTTGTGCACAGAAATGATGTCATGGGCACTGTGTGTCCATGGCGATTGCATCTGACATGCTTTATCTTTGTGCACGCTACAGTCACTAGGAAGGCAGTCAGGGTGAACACATCTTCCCTTGCCTAAAGGGTGGGTGACAACTCTCGACAATAGACCCTGCTTTCACATAGGCTATTTTAGGAAGCACGTGAGAGCAAGAGGTTCATTGACTCTCAGGTCAATTTAGACTGGTTGCTATTAAAATCTCAGCACAGCCTGGAGATATTGGGAGCTTGTTGTGCTGTTTAATTGCCAGGCCAGGATATTCTGCAACCAAATGAGTGGCCTAAATTATTTCAGCCCATTTATTTCAGGATAAGATCCAAACCAAGCTGATGACCCACATTATCTGCAGTGTTTTGGAATGCTTTCCTAGATACTTGAATAGGGTTGCTTTGGGATACAGAGGGAGTTATTTGTTCATTAGTTAGATATTTTTGCTCCATTTGGTGACTCATAACTTCGTGTCTTACCGTGCATGAGCTCAGACAAGCATATTTTTACTGTAATGGATGAATGTTCTCTTGCTCACTCACATCTGGAACAGCTATCATGGTCAAATATCTCAGTACACATCTACAGTTTCAGGCTTACTGATCAATGAGTTCACAACTGTTACTCCAGCCCAGCAGGGAAGCTAATAAAGCTATTTATTTCATTTTCTGGATGAAAGTCGACACAAAAATCTGTTTAAACTGCCAAAAAGTAGAAATTCATGAAGATGCTGAATTTCACTTTATGCTGCTGACTTGGTCAGACCAGACTGATGATGATAACTGAACCAGTTGCACAGAGTGCCACATAGAATTACATCTTTATAAATAAATATTCTGCAAGATAGAATGTTTACAACCAATCCTGTAGCTGCTAGACTTGTCTCCATGGTTATAACTTGCATGGAAAGAGAGAGCCAGTATATGCCTTCTTAATTCATTAGCTGCCTTCACAGTGATAAGGGGAAGGAACAAATGGCTACACTTATAAGATTGCTAGAAAATGAGAGGAAAGTTCAAATTAAATCAATGGCAGAGAAGTAGACAACCATAATTTCTGCATGAGTGCACCACTTTATTGCTTTGCCAGATGGCCCTGGAGCAACAGACATATTTGTCACTATAAGCTTCCTCTCTGTAAGACAGACAGAAAAAAAAGACAGAACAAAGGCATTTCCTCAAGAGTGACTTTGCCGTTGTAACACAAGCCAGAATACCTGCTGTGAGTGTTGACACACTAACACACTGAGACAAAGCTGAGTCACTTTTAAAAAGCACAAAGCTTTAAAATCATTGTGATTTAGGTTATTACAGCCCCTATTTCATCAGGGTTACGTCTTCAAATAATTGAAGTGTGCTCCCAATAACTGCAGCTCTGTGGAAAACACTTGGACTTCAAGCTGCCAGCTAGGTTAATCATCAGGTACTGGTAGTTTGATTCATGCTCCTGGCCTTTGTCAGGTGCAGACTGATGTTTTATAGCCACACATTTTGTGGTTGGAAGTTGTGTCTGAACAACACAACTATGCAGAAAAATGCACTGCTGTAAACTGTTTGTTTCTGTTTGAAGTCACGTTTAATACTCACCTTTTCAGGGGTATTAACTTAAAAGTTATTCAGCACAGGTGGAAAAATACAGATCCGTTTTAGGTTACTTTCACATTAATCTAAGTTATTGAGTGCAGATGGGGGAAAACACAAACACCAAATTATTATCATTTGTCATCGTTCAAGTCACATGACAATGCTTTGAAGTACTTTTATATTGCATTAGGTTACTTTACACTTTAACCCTGCCTTTCCATGTCTATCACAATGTCAGAGAGCAGAAACAGGGCAGGTCAGGGCTGGTGTTGGCAGTGAAGGTGTCAGGGCCTGTCCGGTGCCTCCTTTAAATCTCTGCATTCATCACCTGTCGTCCCTCCCTGACTCCCTGACCCCTCTGGTTTCACCCTGCCCGTTCCTCTTTTCCTGCACCAGTGCTTCCTCCTCTCTTCATGAGGAGGAGAGTGGCAGTGTAGAGGGCTCAGTGACACCTCTCATGACAGCAGCTGTCAGTCTCTCCTATCAATTACACCGGCTGACTGACGCCCTCTCCGACCCCCGGGTCCTAGCTTTTATTCGCCCTCTGGGACTGTCTACCAGTTACAACAGCACCCACTTCTGTCCCGGTCACACTGACTGATGTAGAGCCCCCATTTCTGTCCAAAAATTACCACCTCCTGCACGAAGAGGAGAGCAGTGTATTGTTAGTCAAACACACAACTTTTGCTCTGAATGTCACTTCATATGTTGCACACTATGTTGCGCATTTTCACGGTGAAGATATGACTTGTCCCAGGGTTTAAAACTAAATCTCCTACATAAAAAAAGTCTCCGCGGATGGAAAACTCCACTGATCCCAGCTTTGCCAGATCTGATTTAGATCCACCTGAGGGGGCAGCGTGTGGCGTGCGATCCTAGAGACGGGATGTCTGGGGTGGGGAAGGATTAGAGGAGACTCCCCCTGGCTGGCTGGGGTCCTAGAATATCTGAGGGGCTCTCCTGTCTGTCTACGTGACCATGTGTGGTACAGTTGATTTTGTATTTCATACCCTGTGAATCAGTGTGCAGCCTCAGATTTGAACTCCCTTGTGTTTCATGTCTTTTACTTTTTTACTTTTAAGGTTATAGTTTACACACTTTCTTCAGTCTTGTTTTAATTTATTTTATTAGCATGTTGTTTGCTTTCACTTGCTCATTAAAAAACTTTGTGAGTCTGCATCAGGCAGTTATCTCAGAGTCTTATCTTCAGTTAGCTTTATAGCATCATTAACTCACTCTTTTAGATATTCACCACTTATTCTATACCCTTTTAATGCTCTGCATCTCCACTACAAAACACTGGGAACATGCTTGCTGCTTCTCCGTGACCTCTCTCCTCCTCCTACTGTGAACAGAGCCACTTGTCGTGGCCCATCCCTCTGTTTGTTTAAGATCAAATGGAGGTGGAACCTTACATCCTTAAAATGAAAAACACAAATAAGCTGTCATGGGTTAACCATATAATTACTAACTGTACATGTACTATAAACACAGTGATACAAGTGGGAGGATTTATGTTGTTCCATAGGCCTGAAAGTGCACACACACACACACACACACACACACACACACAGATTCCACAAAATAAAACAAAAATCTACGTATGTGGTGGTCCTCTTTTCTTTAGATTAATATGGCCAGTCATTCACCTCTTCATGGCCTCCCTCTCTGTTTCTCTGCATCATTCAAATGGCTTTCCTCACCAGTGACAGTTACAGCATAATTGACCTGTGGCCAGCCTTGAGCAAATAGGACTTGTGTTGTGTCCCGTTCTCACGCAGAAGTCATCCACTTTGTGAAACCTTTTATCCAGAAAAATGGATCATCCATCACTAAACCCCCACCCCCACCCCCTCTCTACCCACCAGTTGCGTAATAGGCCGTACCTTGTGAGTCAGTCAGTCATGGTGGGGGGAACACTTTGTCCGGAAAGAAGGTCACCGCCGGAGAGTAGAAATCAGCCTCTCACCAGGCTCGGGGCACAATACACCACTGTTCACCCTAAAACCAAAGGTCTCCACTTTGCCGCCGTCGTATAAGCAGCTTAAGAGGAAGCCCGTGTGTTTGAACTGTACCTACTGCACCTGTTCTCCACAGGCTGACGGTTCATACGCCACAGCCAGCTTATTATGGTCTTCCTCTGTGTGTGAGAACTTTTCCCTTTCTGTCTTATTGATGCCGTTCCAAGTTATGTAACTGCACACTGTGACACAATAAAGGATTAAATCAACTTTGAGAAGATAAGCTTCATAATAATAATAATACGCAGCAGCAGCAGCACAGAGCTGGTTCTCTGAGGTGTTTATGTTCCATATGTAATCTCATTCACCATCACCAGTTGCAGTGTTCATAGTTATACATGTAGCTAAAGCAGTTCAGTCCAGAGTCTCTTCTTCTCCTTTGGATCTGTTTATTTTCCCTCTCTCCCACATGGTGATTCACGAGTTCCTCTCATATAGCGACCGTACAATTATTTGTTCATGTGGTTGTTTGAACAGTTTACCTCTTGGCCTGCCTCTGTCTTTTCCCACCCTGTTCTTTTCCTCTGTAGGTATCCTGTTTATATGACACACACAGTTGTAGAAATATTACGGAAACTGGGACTCATTTCAAGATACAATGCATACTTGATTTGAGTGTGTGCATGAAGGAAAGGTTTTGACAACATTTTGTAAATATTGTCATTCTAACCTAATGTTGCTCACAGTTGGGTTATTCCATATGCCAAGTTGGATTTCTAAGAACTTGACAGGGGTGTTAAGGTGTTTTTTTTTCCCTTCTTAATTAAAGATAATTGTGTTACTTAATGCGGGTGCAACATGTGCAATCATGTCTGGCCAGTTGTAGTGTGTATGTCTTTGTGCGTCTGTATCTGTGTGTACACAGCATAGGTAGGAAACGGGGTGGACCACAGCAGCTGTGGAAGGAACAGGGAAGGAGTCGGGAGGAAAAGGCGTTAACTGCTGCCTGTTGGCCGCCACATCCACTGCCCTTGCCACAGGGTGCAATAAAGCATACGCTGGAGACAATTTCACACACACACACACGTATGCACAGTCATAAACAGGGAGACCATAATGACAAACTACAGAGCTGACCTTGTAGATGTGCTGACCTACCTCTTGTAAAATGTCATAGCAAAAAAAAAAAAAAAAAATGACAAGGAGAATTTTGGGCTGAATCTCCAGAGTGATGGCTGTGGTTTTACTTTAAATGTGAAAACCAAGTGAAGAGGATAATTGAAGTAAAAGTGCTAATCTGTGTGGCACTGGGCGACTGTGGTTCAAGCAAAAGACACACTCATTTTTGTCACAGCAAATTTGCAGCAATCACACCCTGTTCTGGCTTAAAATTGAGCTGTTCAGTACATGCAGGCAATGATTATATCATTATCTCCTCAGGGTCACACACCCTTTGGCATAATATATTAACTTTTTTCATTTTACATGATGTAACAAACCAAAATTCGTTGAGAACATTTAGTACACATCTCCAACAACACAATTAATATATTTTTTTATGTTTTGTTCTTGAACTTATGAAACTAACTCTGTACTATTTTTGTAGTTGGAATAAGGATAAGAGTCATTTTACTCCAGCCAGCGTGGGACAGTATTCACACACAGCTGTGGTGACGAGGCTGCCAGGGTCAAAGGCCACCAAGAGAGCAGGGGGTCATGAAATCTGCTGTACTGTCTAATATTGCTCTATGAGCATTGCCAAAAGAATTAATTTGCAAACTTTCATCTCTGAAATTTACTGGAAAGTCACAACATAAGGGAATTATTTATTTTTGATTTATCTGCAAGCTGTTCAAATTCAGAGGATTACATCCTCCCTGTTTCCTGTGTTATCTCTTGCAAAACAATTACAGGAATCACAGGGACTTTTGTCTTGCTGACTGTATGAATGAAAAGTGAAACAATATAACACTGGGTACAAGGTCAGGCACTCTCTGGATTTCTCACATGTAAGATTTATATGAAGCAGTAAATCTGATGATTTATATGTCCCCCCCCCCCCATGGTGAACACACAGTACTCCTGCGCAGTTGCTATCCGAAATCTGTCAGACGGCAGCTGAGAAGTGCACTTCTATGTAAAGTTACAGGTGTACTAAAATCTTACCTCCCAGCTCTGTACTCTTGAATGATCTTTAACCTTCTCTCCCCAGAGCTCTGGATTTCTCCTTGGGTTACTCCTCAGACACAGCCCCCTGAAAGATGGGACCAACCAGTGGGAAACATGGGGGTGAAAGGTCAGAGGTTGCTGATTCAGAAACAAGGATCAGTGAGGGAGTGGATGGGGTGGTGACCTTTGACATCACAGACACAGAGTTGCAGACTCCAAGTCTTTAACCACCAATCAAGTTAAAATTACTCACTATGTGTTTGCATCTGTAGTTAATTACATATTAATATACAACTAGTTGACAAGTATACAATAAAGCTGTTGAGGGGCCTAGTGTCATAATGTGTAATGTTCTGTCAACTACACTGCCATTGTTCAAGCAGGTACAGCACAGGTGTAACAGTTTAACAATTATTTTTGATGATATTAATTACACCTTTGTCTTTCCTACTAGGAAATGTCCGCTGTGAAAAAATCCTATGTAAAATCTTCTCACAGTCTACAGAGTCTGATGTTGCATTCCTGGTAGTGTTTATCTGTGAGGGGGTGGTTTAATTTTCTCCCAACCAACATGTCTTTTTCTCAACACTCATTTTGACTCATCATAACAGAGAAAGCACAGTTGGAAGTGATATCATTAATAATGGCACTGTTCCATTTGAGTTTCCATTTTGAGCTCAATAAGCCAGGCCAGTGAGCAAGCACAAAATGTGGACCCGGGAACTGACACATCTAAATGGAATGCAGCCGTTATTAACGTTAATTAATTACATTTGTGCTTTTCCTGCCTTATTTCAGTCAATACTCCTACTACTATGCTAAGCAAAAGTTGAGCAATTTTACAGAGAGCGGAAGTGCATATTGGTAACATATGTATAACAAAGACTAATCAAATAGGCGACCATGAATGACCAGATGTCTTGATATTGGAAAATAACTATAAAGGAAAATTCCAAATAATGTACTCTGTTGATTTGTTATGTCACACTTCATTATCACTGTGACATGGACACTTACCAAAGAAACACTGTGTTTAATTAAATCTGTGTTTAATTAAACCAAGACAAATAATTAATGCAATCAAGAGGAAATGGTAAACACTGTATCCTCCATAGCCAGTGTGTTATTAGCCAACAGTGGTCGACTTCCTGGCTTAAGTTACAAGCTAGCTAGCCAATTCAAGCTACTGGCTAACACATGTCCTGTTCTAACTCTGAGAGACAGCTATATTCTCTGTCTTTTTTGTTTGTTTGTTTGTTTGTTTGTTTTTTCTAACCAAAAGATCAAGAATTTAACTAGCTAAAACTCTGCTGTGATAACATGAGGACAAATAGGTGTGTTAGGACAGGTTGAGAACCATAATGGTAGCTGACATTTTGGCTAATGTAGCTAGCAACTGTGTGCATAGCCTAGCAAATCTTCACTGGCCTGTGTCTGAGGTGGGTTTATCTATTTACCTATTTGAATCCAAAATGTGAGATGTGGGCAGCAGTCCAGAGGCTAATATTCATGGGCCTGCTCTCATATTGTTGTTGGACCAGCAGGCTGTTGGGTGAGGCTTTCAAGTCCCAGAAGTGGAAGAGAGCTGAACAGTCCTGTGAGGGGAAGTGAATGTACATTAAGAAATGGATATTGGCTCAGGCTGGAGCATTGACTTAACTACAAGTGTGCATGTTTTCTCCAGATAAGGGCCATTATTTTTCCATCAAAAATAGAGAAAAACACAACCATATGAAGGCTGAAGGATGTCAGCTGTTCCAGCAACTCTAAAAGAGAACATAACATATCAACAACTGCATGCAGGAGGACAAATAACAAATGTTGACCCAAATGTTTAGTCGCTTTGAAGTGTGGCAATTTTCAGACCGAATCAGGAAAGAGAAACACTTGGACAATGGAGACTGTGGCAGCCCTGCTGTCATGTTTGCTACAGTGTGGTTGAGTGACTTTCAGTCTCTGGCTGTAGAGAACAGTGTGGCTGGGAGGCTGGTTACAGAAACAGGAACTATTTACTAATTTATACAGATTGAGAGGGGCACATAAAACATATGGAGGCAGAGAACAGAGCAGCTGTGAGTTTTTGAACAGCATAATAAAGAGCTGATGTTGGCATTGATCAGTTTGAAACTTTTCATAGATACACTTCACTGATTTATCTCTCACATTCTCATGATTTACCTGTTTGAATGTCATTAATCGTCATTAATAGTCTTGCGATTTGTAAAGCAATATTATTATTAGGCCTGTTGTTGCTTCTGTTGTTATGTTACAGTTGTTAAATGGAGGGAGAAAAAATATGTTGTGACATAACCAGCAATTCAGACATCCCTGCTTATGTGCTGTGTGTGCAGGCCTGTTTTTTTGGCATGGCCTCAGTTTGGAGCAAATCCCCTTTTTGTGATACACAATGCTTGAAACCAACTAGCTCATAATTAGCATTACCTAGCAAAGTCCTGCCCAGTGCACCTGGGGAAATGGGAGTGGAAGAGGGACTACTGAATGAACGGTTATATGGACATTATGTAAATATGCAGCACATTGCACTGTGTCTGATTGTTATATACTCTCACAATACCCGATGTTAAAAATATTCAGCAGCATGTCCCATCAATGGTCATGTTCGCATATTTATAATCTGATCTAACAAAGCAAGAGTGGAGCATAAAACTGCACAGCAGACTTTATCATTGCTGTCAGTTGTAATAAGTACCCTTAACCTTATCTGCTATTTTTATGGGAGCACTGTGTTATTATGGCCCATGGAGCACTGTGGCTGCACAATCTGTGGCCCTCCCCTGTTTTTACACCCATGTCAAGCACCTGGTGGGAAATAGCCTCAGAATTAACGTTGAGACTCAAACATGTCATTACAATTCCTCCTATAAGCCTCTCCTCCATACATCTTACTTTGATCAGTGAAAAATCAAACATGGCGTAATGTATAGGGAGGGACGTGTTGTCTGTGTTTCTGTGTATGCCAGATCTGTGAGCATATGTGACTACCAAGTGGGAATACAAAGGATCCATTTCAGCACGTTAAACCAGCTTTGGCGTTTAGGCCTCAACAAACTGCACTTCAAAGGAGTCTCCACGTCAGTCAGGGATCGGGGTCCCGCGTATGAAAGACCCACTCTGTGCCCAGATCTGTGAACCTGGACCCTACAGCTCTGATGTTCCACACAGTGGCACCCTTCTCTACTTTGATGCCCACATTGTCACCGAGTCCTATGGAAGTAATCAGGCGTGCTCTGTTTATGCTTGATCACAGCACCAGCCGGAGCTGGACGTTACGACTGCCGTGTCTCATGCGCGACTCCTCTGCGGGTCAGTGGAGATGACTGAGATTGGCCTAAGATACACAGAATTCACTGTGGGGTCTCCTGTGCAACAAGAACCAAAACAATGATGTCGCCAAGTCGAAGCTGAGAGGGGTGTCCTACATGCACAGAACTGCTGCGAGGGTCTGTGATGTGTAGTGACTGCAACTCTGATAGGTCTACTGACAAGCATTAATGTGGGTGCAAATACAGAGAAATAGCATCAGTCAAATGTATTCAGCACAGGAATAAACAGAACTGATTCACAATGAAAACAAAGACAGTAAACAAATGGGCAAATAAAATATTCTGTGTCTTGGAAGAATCAAGTCAAAGCTTTTTGTTTCTAAAGTTACTGCCTCCCTCTCCTCCTCCCTAGATCTATTCTTGACACCTCCCCCACTCCTCCTCCTCCTCCTGGTCACAGTTGGAAGACCATTAAGAATGCACTGTAGTACATCCCCCCGCATGCTGAATGAGGGAGGCGTTAAACAAGAGCTTTAGCATTATCATTCACGTAAGTGTGTGTCTGTGTGCGTGGGTGTGTTTGTGGGATTGACGCTTGTTGTGTCTGCTGCAGTTGTGTGTACTTTGGACAAGCCCTTGGATCACTCAAAAAATGAATGATTTCCACATCATATTTGGATCGTGGTATAATTAACTAGTTCCTCTCTGTTAAATTTTGTTGTTCTGAACACACAAACACAGCACCTCCTGTTAACTCTTTACACTCTCTGGGAACAACAGGCAGGTGTGACCAGTAACAACAGGATGACAGGGTCCAACACCTCTGCTCCCCACTGACTTCCTCTCACACCCCAGCTCCACATTAAACCATACCCATACAATCCCCAGTGTGTCTGCCAAAGTACATATGTGCACAAAAAATGTGTAAGTGTGTATGCTCTGTGTTTGTGTCTGTGGGGCTGATGTGGGCTTGCACTCTGGTTTTAACCCCTGAATACCTTCACTGAGTTAATCCATTTAACTGTAGAAGTGCTCATCTATACAGACAATTGCAGTTAACCCTAAACAGCCGCTGATAACCTCTAAGCCCAACCTGTGACCTCTGACCTTAACCTCAGGGCTCTTCAAACAAGACATTGGCCTCTAGGGATTCAACACACATATCTTAATGGGTTTCTTTTTTCTGTTTTGCTTTCTCCTTCTGCATCTATCTCTCTTCTCTTATATCTTGTTCTCCTCTCTCTCTCTCTCTCTCTGGTTTCTGTGTATAGGACCGGCCCAAGATAATCCTTTGAGTCTGTTTCCTTTAGAGCCCATCCTGAGTTTTCACAACACAGAGCCAGAGGCTGCTGTGGAATACATGTGAGGGATAAACAGAAATGCAAAGATCTGTTTATCTAACCTTCTGCGGGCTGGGTGATACTTCTCCTGTGTACATTGTTTTAAAGCAGACACCCAGAGTCTCTCATTTCTTATAAAGCACTACATCAGTTACTGATAAAAAGGATTTTAACTTTTTATTCTTTCCATTGCTCACAAGAACACTTTTGTTCTCTTTGAAACCTCTGAAGGATAAGGCTAGTGACAGATTCAGACAACTTTATTGATCTTGAGGAGGGGCAATTCATTTGTTTATACGCAGTTCACACGCACAACTGCAGAACTCACAGACAAACAGAGGCAGCAGACATATAGTGCATGGATCAGTAGGAGGGAACAACGGGCAGCAGTTACATAATAACAATGCATTAATCCCTCTCTCTGTACTTTCTGGCCCATTTCCTCCATCTGAAGATCTAAATCTTTGAAAACTGGTCACAAATATATTGTTTTTCAAAAGGAAAAGTAGTTTCTGAAAACAGCTGGAAATTGTTGTCTTTTAAAGAGGTTACTCAAACAGAAATAAATAGTGTATATGCTGGGGACTATTTTGTGCCACAGATTGAGTGTACAAGCAGCTAATCATGGCAGCAGGGTGGTTCATGAATAAAAATGAATTCATTTTTGGACAACACTGGAAGTGTATGGAGAATAAGCTATGTATCTTGGTAGGATCAGTTCATTATTTGTTTTGGTCTTTTTTATGGAATTTGGAAATTTCTGCAATAAGAAAAACTTATGTTTTTAATATCTATTGACAGTTACTTCTGTAGAGAACCAAACTTTTGGTTATTTGTCATACTGAAATGTGCAGGGAAACTGTACGTTTTCCTTAAAACAGCAATATAAATACAAAGTATTTGCATACAGAGTCATTGAATCTCTTTTTTAGTGGATAAAAGATATTGTCATAAATCTATAGGTCCTGCAGAATCATGTTTTTTTTTTTTTTTTTTTTTTGTTTTTTATTTAGTTTTTTTTCTGGCATTTTACCATTTATGTTTACAACCCACTGCAGTCAGAATTATGCAAGGGAAAAAATGGGGGTGTGATTTGTTCTAAGTTTGAGTTGTGTGTGTTTTGGTGTGTAGTGCTTTAGTTGTCAAGGGCAGAGAGGCCGTTACACTGACACAATGTTTAGACCTTTGACTTGACATTCTGAAAATCTGAAGCACTCTCACATTTTCCAAAGCAATGAGAGTGCAGGGTGTGCCAACAGATTAGTATAAATTCAGAGCAGTGTCTTTTGTAAAAGCCAAAAATGGGGAGCAGGTTGAATAGGGTGTGTTACATTTGGGTGAGCTATAGGTAATAATGTGAGTTATAAAAATAGTAAATTTCCATGTCCATTGTTTTTTTTTCCACCCATCACTCACTGCCACTTAGGCTTCCTTCCCGCCTCTTGGTAACTTCTTTAGATCCCCTTCAACAGGTTGAGTGGTTAATGAAGGCTCAAAGAGAGTGATAGGAGGTAATAGTGGGTAATAATACTAATTGGTGATTGCAGTGCTTCTAAAGTGGAATATCTGTGTGAGTAAACAGGGGCCTGGTTCTTTTCAATGAGCTCAGCCGGAGTGCTCTCTCTTTCTCACAGCACAGCCTAGCAACAGCCTGTCCTTCCATTTTACTGGGTTTTGACCAAATAACTCAGCTGGCCATCGCAACTCTGCATTGGTCACTCATCCTTTTGTTGCCACTCTTTTCTCCCTCTGCCAAACATGCCAGATCTCCATGTGTCAGAGAGAGAGAGAGGAAGGAAGGGAGAGAAGGTTTGCACGTGATTTCCAGAGAGTAGAATAAACCCCATGCTGTCTTCCCATTCATCTGACCCACATTAAGTCATCTCTCCCTCATCCTGCCCCTCTCCATTAAGGCTTTTGAGATCATCTTGTCTTTTTTTTTAGAAGTGTTAAACTGCAATTGCCTCGGACAATAGCTGTTTTTATCATGTTTACGATTCACCAGATGAGACCAGTGAGCCCTCATGTCAGAGACAACTTCATACTCTTAGCAATACTTAGATCTTAAAGTAGCTTAGCATAAAGACTGGGAGAAACAGGGGGAGACAGCTAGCCTTGCTCTTCAAAGGTAACAAAGTCTGCCTACCAGCACCTCTTGAGCTAGTTTATTAACACACAGACCTTGTTTATTTAATATGTACAAAAACTTATGTGTGTGGTTTTACTGGGGGTTTGTGTGCCAGTCAACCCCTTGGCCTGTTTACAGTCTTTACACTAAACTAACTGGCTGAGGACTGTAGTTACTTACTGAATGCGCATATATAAGTGTGGTTGATCTTCTCAACTAGCTCTTGGCAAGAAAGCAAATAAATGCATTTGCCAAAAAACCAACCAATTTCTTAAAATTATCCCACATCTTATATTCCACTCATTAATTCCTGCCGGCACTATGACGTGTGCCCCACATGTCCAGTCACCCACACAGCAGCTCCGGCCTCCAAAAGATTCCCCCATAACACAAGAAACTGGGCCTTGGGCTCAGGGGGTTCTGGAGGCCCAAGGGTGCCTTGTTTTACCAACAGCTTCAGTGCTGCAGCAAAAGGCCGCATTGTTATGCAACAGTTTAGTGAGGATGAATAGGTTTCAGCGCAGGACCAGTGAATGCCAGAGGAAAGGATGGGAAGAGAGTAGCAGCCAGGTTAATCCCAGAGGGAGTCCCCTTGGGGCCTGGCCCTCATAATTCCTCCATGTTTTCCTTTCAGCCTTAAATATGTTGGCTGAATGTCTATCGGAGCCGGGGAAGGAGGAGAAAGGAGGAGGCTGGGATCTGTGGGTCCAGCAGCAGAGCGGGCTGGTTAATCCCTGCTAGCCCCAACACAAGGGCCGGCCAAAACTCTGGGGGTCCCCCCTTCATTTTCCTACTGTGTTAACCTCTTTACTGCTAATCTCCTCTCCTCTCCTCTCCTCTCCTCTCCTCTTCTCCCCTGCCAGCATGGGCACCCTCAGGCACTGTCTCTCTCTGGGTGACATCACTGGTTGGCATAGAGAAGCAGGGGGAGAATAATTAGGTTTAGATGGCTGAAGTAATTGTGTGTGTGTACGTGCATGGCGAGTGTGTGTGTGGTGATGTAGAAGGGAATTTGCAAGGCTATACTCAACACGAAGCACGTAGATGTTATAATCATTACTCAGATGGAAACCAGGGGAAATAATGCAGTTTATCTGAATGCTATAACTGCAAGGTTTTATGCAGTACAGGTAAAATAAATAATGCAATCTATATTTAATGAACAAAATCCTGAGTTCAAGCAAAAAAAAAAAAAAAAAAATGCAATCAGTTTGGACTAGGATGCACAAAAGTCTGCAGTTTTGCGACTGAGTTAAAAAAAAACTAATCACAGCCAAAGAGACATGAAAGGAAGAATATGTGGTTGGGTTTGAAGTTAACTGTGATGGTGGGGGAGGAAGAGCAGGAGGCCCTGCTTTAATAACTCACTATAGACTCCATACATGACCACCCCAGCAAAGCCTATCCGTTCACTGCGCTTCGTGCTATATACACAGCCTACTTAGGGAGAAGCCTTTGTTTGTACGATGCGCTTTGTCAACCCCTATTTAGTGGCTTCTTTACAACAGGCCCAGCCCTTTGAATATTAACTGTGTGATCACTCTTGCCACACAAGCAGCCGCTCAGGACCCCCTGTCAACGCAGGCCCAGCTCCCCTGCGCTCTGCCCCCGGGCTTTGTGCCCAACCACAGCTTGGTATACAGACTCCTGTGGTCTCTCATCAGCCGGTTCGGGAGAAATTTAGTTTCCATTTCTTCACTGACATCATTTATGAAGCGCTTAATTCATTCCACATATGAGGAGAGTCTAAACCAGGGATCAAATGTAAGAGGAGTCTTAAATTTCACCCCCCCCAAAAAAGAGACAAAGACATGCAAGAAAAACATGGGAAGAAAAGGGCTGATTCGTCTATGTCGCTTTATGTCCCTCTGTCATTGTGAGCCTCTAGTGGAGTGCGACTGTAGTTCTGGCTAGTGTAATGACCGTAGCAGCTGGGGCAGGAAGGCGACCGAAGGTGGGACAGTCTGGGCTAGTGTTTTTGCAGGCCAATAATCCCCTTTATTGAGTCTCAGGAAATCCTAATTGGAGTCGGAAGTGGCTCTAGTGGCCAGATGTGCAAAGACAAACAGAGTTGACCCCCCCACCCTCCCCAAGGACAACTGACCACAAGCACCTCAGCCTCCCTTCCACCCTGCTGATTTTAATTTAAGCAAACCACACTCACACAATGCGCATGGACAACTGGCCACAAGCACCTCCACTAGCATCCCCCACATCCAGGCTGGGGAATTTAACTTTTATCACAACCCGACAGACACACACGTGTGCGCAAATGCATCCAATGTTGAGACAGTAGACAGCTTGGTAAACATAGCAAAGCGTCAGCTGTGTACTTAGGACCGTCTATGAAAACAAAGCGAGATACAGGGTTCAGCAGTGTCTCTTGTCTGCTCTCCAAATCGATTATGTTCAGAGGGACCGTGGCTAATATTGTTGCAAAAGCACATAGGGGGAAGTCTTAAACAATCAATGTACAGGAAGCTTAAAAAGAGAGACATACAGAAGAAAAACTTCAAACATACAAGTCTGTTCTGACAAAGAGATGAAAACCTGAAAAAGTGAAAGCTTCCACTCTATAGTGTTTTCTTCTCTCCACAAGTTTGACTCACAGTCCTCTCATCTTTCTGTCTCCATAATGTTTGTATCATCGTCCAGTGGCCTGTCTGTGAACCCTTAGAGTCACATTGTGCAGCACCAGCCACTCTGTGTCTTTTACTATCATATATAACATATCATATATAACATATGCACTGTATGCATGCATATATCAAGTTTGTGTGTGTTTGTGTGTGAGAGAATTTCAGGGAAAAAAACAGGGCAAGACGTTGAGAGTGTTGTCTGTGTTGTCTGTGTTGTCTGTCTCTTGCTGTCTCTCCTTATCAGGCCGGTGGTCTGACCAAAGCCAGAGATCCTTGTCTGTTGTGGAGAACTGCACGTGATCTGAGAGCAGCTGGGAAAACCAAGAACTATCTGAAGAAGCTGGATTTGATTAGGAGTACCTCCCCAGACCTACTGTCCCAGTCTGGGATCAGACCCAGGTGTGTGTGTGTGTGTGTGTGTGTGCATGTCTATACATGTGTTCAGTACCCCCGCAGAGTCAGTCACACTGACCTATTTACTCCACATTCGAAAATGGCCAAGAACCAGGAGGCGGACCAGCCGTCACCAGAGGCAGAATACGGTTACATCAATAGTTTGACATGGAAAGAGTTTTACAGCCACTTTTACACTCTATATAAATGGGACATCTGGGCAAACAAAAATCTATGGTATTGATTTCTTTACATCCGGATTCATTTCTGCAGTGTGAAAAGCCATTTGCAGCAGAGGTCACTGTATAGAATTTGATCACCATGAAAAAAGCACTGTGTAAAACAAATACCATTTTTGTGTGTTTTTGTCTGTGTGTGTGTGTGTGTGTGTGAGAGAGAGAGAGAGAGAGAGAGAGAGTGAGAGAGCACCAATAATTATGAGTGTTAGGGGAGGAGGGAGCTAATAGCCTTCACCTTTACGTAACCCTTGTGGGACTTCAAAGCAAGATTAAGAAGGAGAGATGGTGAAGGGCTAACACTTGCTGCATGGCTGCAACCACCCCACCAAACTGAGCACCCTGAGCTTCTGCAGGGTTGCTGGCATTGGGGGTCTCAAGTTTTAATCCGTATTTTTCCATTTAGAGGAAAAAGGCAGCAGTTTTTGGAGATGTTTTCCTGAACGCTTCATCAAGAAAAACGCCTGTTTTTCACCAACATATGTCTCAGCAGCGCAATCTAACTTGAATGTATCCATCCCGTCTCACACTCACACACACAAATCCTACACATGAACCTCCTCATGTGCATTCATTCACTAAAGAATGGGCCAACTGAAGCACAGGCTCTGAAGCTCACTGTTATGCCAAAAAAAAAAAAAGGGGGGGGGGGGGGGAGGAGGACCAGGCTGGGAGTGGGCCTGTAAACACATCACAGACTGTTTTGTCTCCTTGCAATTTAACTGTCTTGGCGAAACAAGTGAGGGATGCCAAGTTAACTCCTCACTATCCTTTAATCACTGTCGCAATGTCAATGTCGCGCGAATGCTGGCATAATATGTGGAGTTGTGCGGGGTTGTTCAGGGCCCTTTATGGACTATAAAGCCGCCGTCTCTCAACAGTGGCATTTCCTTGTATTCTGAGAAGTGCACTGTACTCAGAGAAGTGAGTGACTGAATAGAGAGTGAAGTTTCCTGAGAGAGGTTTATTCTGGCACAGGCGCACTATAACATGCCCTGCTGCACAGGAGCAACAATAGCCAGATCTTTGAGGGTCGTAACCCCCTAATTACCGCAGCCCCAGAAGTGATGACGACCGCCTGTCAGCGTGGCCTGTGAGAGCGGGGTGGGGGTGGGGGGGGTGGGGGGGGGGGGGCTACCTGAGCCGGACCCTGGGATCAACAGGTGACATGGGCCGGGAGCGCTCCAGCACCTCGGATGAAAGGTCGGCGTTATGGGTCTTGCATCCCAGCACCTGGGCCATTTCAGCACCCTAGAGGGACTTCTAGCCTCTTGGTTTTCACCTGTGCCCCCCTCTTTCTTGGATCAGGGAGGAGACATGGACATCATTTCCCATGTCTGATAGCCATCTGCTCCCTCTCTCAGGTTCTCAATATCAGCCTCCTCTTAGCCTGATCAAGGCCTTCTGCACCAATTACAGATCAGAGTCCTTCCCACTATGATGATTAGCCTGAAATAGAGACTTATCAAGTTGTCAATACAACTCCTGGCAGCAAGCTTTTCTGTACAATCTAATCTGGCAACCATTGTTATAAAACACTATAGTAGATATGAAGGCCATTAATTCCTCTGAAAGATTAAATGAAAAAAGAGTTTAAAGTTATTTGTGTTGTTGAGGGTCTTAACACTCTTAATCCATCTTTTTCCTCTTGGCAAATACACCAGTATTTCAGTCCGACCAAAACATCCTCTGAGTCTAAAAGTGGACAAAAAGTGGAGTTAAAGATCGAGTGTGTACTTCCCACCTGAAAACCCTAAATCCGCCCATGGGAAAAACTGGGAGGATACAATAAGGGCATATCAGCGTGCGGGGGCGCGCCTGCGCGTTCCCGCGGAACTGTGTGGAAGTTTCCCTGCAAGTTGAGAAAGACAAGAGGACTGCTGGGAGCGGAGCGGCACAAGTCACCAGGAAAAGGGGAGATACAGCAAACAAACAAAAAAAGTGATTAAAGCGAGTTTTTATGACATTTCCCTCTTTTTCAAATGAAAGCGGTGGCTCCTGTTAGTGTTTGTGGAGTTACCTCACAGGAGACGAGTCATCAACGGCAGGTAAGTGAAGTAACATGATTGGGGTGTCCTGAATCAGACATGAGAATTACTTAAACAGTGTGATGGTAATCTGTAATTGAGGTATAATTTTAATGCTAGATAAACCTATGTAAAATACCGGATCAAGAGAACCGTTTTTTTTCAGTTTAAACAAATGTCAACATGAAAATTGCCGCAAGGTTTCTTAAATCGCCTGAAAAAAGTCATAGCTGATGTTAATTTTGCGTGTTCTGTTTGCGTAATTACTCACTTTTCCCGTTACTTTCCATCCTTCCCACGAGTTCTTGAGTAATAAAATCTGACAAATGAGTTTTCCCTTGTTGAAGATACACATCTCTATGAATGATGGAGGCTGAGATTTCCACACCGACGGGGTAAATTTTTTTTTTCGCAGCGCACTCCCGCGGCGCTCGGCGGAACAGCTTGGCAATCAAGCGCATCCCTGAAAAGTTTCCCCCCCGAAAAAGTTTACGATTCATGTTGAGAACACGAGAGAGAGAAGACGAGAGGATGTGTTTTTGGTTAGACGCAAAGCCGTGTCATGATTAAAGACTTTCCCCAGAACCAGACACCTGAAACCTCTGAGTCACTCTTAATTGCATTACTAATCCCTGGCCACTTAAAACTTGCTGGTGCAAGTGCGCACAACTGGCTCTCAGATGTTAATCTCCCATAACGCGGAGGGGGGAATATTATAAAGTCATGTTTTCTCGAGGCAGACCCTCTACTTCGCAGCTTTGTGGTTTAACTGTGCATCTTAACGCTGCCTGTGGTGTCTCCATATATTCTAATTAGAAGGGAGAGGGCGCATGTTGGAGGTGTGTGTGCATGCAGTGAGGTGAAACTGAACAGGACGGGACAAGCTGTTCAAACAGCCTACAGAGGTGGTGGGAGGGGGGTTGGGTGGGGGCAGCTTGCCCAGCTAGTACTTTCCCAAAAACGCCTTGAACTTCAGCTGAAAGTTGAAGCAGGGGTTACATTTTTAGCTCCAACTACTTGTTAGATCAGTCAGTGCAGTGGAGCCGTGCTAATGAAAGGAGAAATCAGGCCAGGTGTCAGCTCAGGTGAGGTCATCTGCCTCAGTTCAAATTGCCCAGGTTACTAACTGTGGCAGACCTCCAGGGTTGCAGTGATTTCCTGTCTCCTTCTGTGCTCAATATTGTCTGAGGTAAGAGTTTTATTTTTGTTGTCTTGTTTCCCAGACTGGAATTACTGATGGAACCTTTGAACTACAGCTAACTGGGAAGTGGAAAGGACATCATTGACTGGCTGAGCAGAGACTGTTCACCCACTATCATCCCCACCCACCCCACCCCCACTTCTTCTGGCACCCAGGCCGCATCTATGCTCATCAACCTGTCGGTGGCCATCAAGGAGACTCGTGCCTTTCATGGAACACAGCCTGCCCAGCCCGCCGCTGCCCCTGAAGCTGTGGAAGTGACAGCCATGGATTCATGCTCAGCGCGGGTCGCTCCTCCGCCGCCGCCGCCTCCCCTGGCACCTCCACCGCCTCCGCCGCCACCCCCTCCTCCCCCACCTCCACCTGGACCCTCCTCCTCTCCCTCCTCCTCCTCCTCCTCTTCGCCCTTCAGCCGGGCGGACAGCGCCCGTCGGAGCCGGCTGAGGAAGCTGAACTGGGAGCGCATCCCCAAAGAGAAGGTAGAGGGCAGGAAGAGTGTGTGGAGCGGGGCGGCACCGGGCGAGGACGAGTTCCCCATCGACCTCCATTCTCTGGACGAATTGTTCGGTCAGAAAGACAGCAAGCCTCAGGACAGGACCAGCACCCTGAGACGCCGGTCTGCTCTGCTGCGCTGCAGGTCCCCTCAGGACAGCCCGGAAGAGGTCAGATCACAGAGATGGCAGGGATATGTTTCAGTAATGAATGAGGATAGTGAGATTTCTTGCCCTTTTCCTTCCCTTATTAGTGTCCTTTTCCTTCTTACAGATCTCCTTATTGGACTCCAAACGCAGTATGAACACTGGAATATTTCTCCGCCAGTTCAAGATGTAAGTCTTCTCATTCTTGTCCCTTCAAGTCCCAGTATCTTTGGGTTTTGTTCTGTTGTTTTTGACATTTCACAGCAATCAGCAAGCTTGTCATTAATGAATAATCATAAATTGCAGCCCTTTTCCAACTAGTCTGGTAAACTTGACCAGTTCCAGCTTTTAGCTGTTTTGTCTGCATTTGCTGGAGGTCACCATCAATCAAAACTGGAAGTAGTTCTAAGTGCAGGAAACAGAAGTGCCCAGGGGAACAGCACTTCACTTGAGATTGAACTGGAGCATGCAGCCATATATCAGAACCTGGACAGGTGTCAGAAGTGTGAATTCTCATCAGGAGGGAGAAGAGGGAGTCTGGTCGGGTATATTGCAGGGGACAGGTGCAGGGGAGGGTGCACCCTGACCAGCTGGACTGGTGAAAGGGGGAGGAGGGGAGGGGTTCCTCGAAGGAGGTGGGTGGGTAAGTGGCCGGGTATAGCCGTAGGAGTCAGAGCTGACACCTGCTTGCCACCCGCCACCCCACCCCTTTAAAAAACATCTAATGTTAAAGCTACCCCCACCTACAGGGAGAGACCCCACTGGTGGCCTGTCATATTTGCCTGGGTCAAATGAAGCAGCCCTATTTTGGTTAGAATGGTTAAAGTGCACATATACATACAGTATGGCACCTGAAACATTGCTATTGATGTTTGAAATCATGTGCTGGTACAAAAAGAATTAGAGGAAAAGAAAGTGCTGAGTTGCTATAATGTCATGCCTCCACGTGTGCACCTCTCAACCGAAGAGCACTTCTTTTCTAAACTAGATTTGTCAGGACTTGCAAGGAAAGCCATTATGTGAAAACAGCCTCTTCCGCGCACAAACATTTGTCTTATTAGGAGCTTATTTGCTCTCTGTTCTCAACTGAGACAGAGCTACTGTTCAAATGTGGGTGTAGTTTAAACAAAATATGGCTTCATATTATCAGTGTCTGAGCAGACATTTCAATATCTTTTTATTATGCACGAATTCTATTTATAGGCTGTTTCACTCAGCATTGTGTTTTCAATAGAACCAGTTGGGACAAATAGCAAAGACGGTTTAACCACTCTTCTGTTTTTAAAGGGAGTGCTTATGAAAATATTTTTTTTCTCAGTATACAATGGATGTGTTTGTGTTGTTGTCAGAGAGTTAGATGTGGATGTGAATGTTTGTGAATGAGGAGAATTTGTTTGAGAATAAAGGCACACACACAGTAGCATGCACGTATTGGGAGTATGAGCATGTGTGATGGGCTGTGAGATGGGGGGGGGGTAATGGAAAACTGCTGGAATAGAGGACAGATGTGTCACTCGGAAGAAGTAAGTCAGAGGTCAAACAGTCAGTCGGCTCAGTTTCTGGTCTTTCACCTTGACATCCCGAGGCCTCTCAGGCGTCTTCTCCGCATGTCTGCTTTTTATTTGCTCAGTGGATATGCCACTCCATGTCGCCGGCGTGGCGTCGACCGGCCCTCCCTCCCCGACACTTTGACTGATAAGAATAAGATAAGCTTCAATATTGTGTGATCAAGGCAAAACAAAGGGTTGATACTGCTCATAACATGAGTTTTCTTGGAGGGCGTTGTGTCTTTTCCCAGGCTGAAAACTCCATCGCATGTTGATGATGTCATACTAAAAAATGTGAATACTGACGTTTTTTTCTGCAGGCCCGCTAAAGAGATAGTTGAGGATATCAGGCAGGGTGCTGGGGACCGTTACGGAGCGGAGAAACTCACAGAGCTCTGCAAATTGCTGCCTGACAGTGAGGAGGTAAAGTGCCTTTTTTGGCATAGAAATACAACAGCGACAACCCCCCCCCCCTCCTTTCCCATCCCCATTCTCTTACTCATCATCTGGCTCTGGTTAGGATGATCAAAAGTTTGCCATTACACCATGTCGTATGATGTGGTCTGTTCCCACTAAAGCAGCACGCTGAAAGATATTGGAATTGACTGTTAACGGCATGTTAGTTTTAGTATCCCAGATTTTTTTTCTCTCTCTCTCTCTTTTTTTATTGGAGCTGCTTTCCAGATTTTGCTCAGCATCTGTTCTCTTTCAGGAGTCCCGCCTGAGGAGGTTCAGTGGGGAGCGGAGCTGGCTTGGAGAGCCCGATCTTTTCATGCTGCTGCTGGTGGAGGTCCCCAGGTAGCTACACCCCACCTTAGCCTGAATAAAATTATCTCCAGTCCCAATACTCTGACTCCTCTCTTTTTTTCCTGTTTATTTTTATGGGGCACTTGTCTTCCTCACGTGCTTCACTTTGCGATGACATTCGCTTGTTTAACTGATGATTGATCAGGAGTGCCTTTTTGTCTCTGTCATCAGTCACCCCTGTCCATTCATCCTCCCGTCCCTCTCTTTCCTCTTCCATTAGTTTTCGGCTTCGTCTGGATGCCATGATCCTGCAACAAGAGTTTGACCCCGCTGTGACCTCTCTGTGTGTGGCAGCCAGATGTCTGAGGGAGGCAGCCAGAGGTAAAGTAACAGCAGGGAGTTGTGTACTCCTCTGCTATAAAGATCTAAGTCTGTTTTGTCCTTTTAAATGCTCCCATTTAGTGTGTTGATATGTGGATCCAGAATGATTTAGGAGTGATCTGCTATCTGTTTTTTTCGTATCAGAGTTTATTTCATCAGTCAGCTTGAGTGTCAGACCTGCAAAACAAAGCTGCTGACTCATTTCAAGGCCTCGATGTCAGCTGCATGCACATTCATACTCATTATGCCTCAACCTTGAGAGACAATACTGAATCTCTGTCTTTTACCCGCCTAGAACTGCTGAGCTGTCCTGAATTACACTCCATCCTTCGTTTGGTGCTGAAAGCTGGGAACTATATGAACGCTGTGAGTGCTTCTTTACTTTATTTATTTTCTCTTCTTCAGCCTGACAAAGCAGAGCCCGTCCCTTTTTTATCTGGTGCACAATACACCAGTCACTCGGGGTCTGGGTGTGTGTATTTAGGGACATCACTCTGACTGCGCACCTGGGTTTTGTATCGTTGTTTGTTTAAAGTTGTCACATGTTGTATGTGTGTGTATATGTTATTCTGACCTTGTGCATGACTTCTCAGGGTGGATATGCGGGGAATGCTGCCGGTTTCCGAATTTCATCGCTGCTCAAACTGGCTGACACCAAAGCCAACAAGCCGGGCATGAATCTGCTGCATTTTGTAGCTATGGTAAGAACAAGAGCAAGTTAGATCCTGAATAAAATAAATATATTAAACAGTACAGTGGGATTAACTTACTGCTCAAATATAAAGTTTAGGACAGTGTATAGGTGCTGCCTATGATGAGGATTTGTATGATGTATAAAGGTATTTGCTCAAACCTGTACATTAAAAGTGAAAAGGTGTTAATCTTGATTGCTTTTGGGGAATTTAGTCCTAACAGTTTTTGCAAAAAACAAACACTTCCAACCACCAAGTCCTCAGAGAACAGTAGCCGCTCAAGACCCTCAAACCAGACTGCTCCACAGAGCATATGATTTAGTCAACATTAGCAAATTCTGTGTTGCTTCTTTCGAAACAATAACTGGATAATCATTTGTGTTTGTCTCCACAGGAAGCTGTGAAAAAGGACCAGAGTTTACTGTCATTTCCCAGCCAACTAGGCCATGTTGGCTCCGCCTCTAGGTCAGTCTCTTCCCAAAAACTCAGATGTGATCAGTGATCAGCTAGTCTGAGAGAATATACGAGCCCTGCTTAATAACATTAAAAACGAACATGGAAAACGTAATGTAAATCTATTGCATTCTTGTATCAGAGTGAGACACCCAGCTGTTGGCAACAGCTTCGCTGCCTGAGCAAAAGTGGGTCATGACAACATTGATACTCCAAGCCAATATTTGAGCTCTGCAGGAGAGTTTTGCACTGTTTCTGATTCTTTCTCCCACACACTGATTATCTGCATTGTGTTAAGGAATGACGATCCTTATTCAGCTTTTTATAGTAAAGCATATTTTGCATGCTACTGCCTTCTGTCTTACCAAGTCGATTGAAAAAGTTAAATCCTGCACACTTTCAGATTGGATTTAGATTTTTTTTGGTTGTGAGACCTTTGTAAGACATAATGCACAGCTGTTTCTGTACAGTTTTAAGCATAATTTTGTATTATGTCTTCTCATTCCCTGCAGGTTAAGTGAGGAATCTGTGCTGGAGGATTTATCCAAGTTAAAAAGCAGAGTGGTTGCCCTCAAGGCAGACACCCAGACTGAGGCAGAGATTCAGCAGCATACGCAACGTTTCATAGAGGTATACAACATTTTGTTGTTTTTCATGAACACAGTCTTAATAAATAGATTCAAGAATGCACGAAGTAGAAAAGTCTTTCAAAGGATGACATGGTAAAATATGTCTTTCCATTCTTGTGCAGGTGGCTGAGGAGCGTCTGAAGGAGGCAGAGGATGAGGTAGAGGGCATGAGGATGTCGAGTCAGGCTCTGGTGGAGTTCTTCTGTGAGGATGACAGCACTTTCAAACTGGAGGAGGCTTGCAGGGTCTTCCATTTGTTTTGCCACCGCTTCCAAAGAGCTGTCCAGGTTAGATCCAGAAGTCCATTGGAAAGCTGTACTTTTTCATAAACTGGTAGATGCAAAGATTTAACAAACTATTCTTTTTCTACAGGAGAATGCAGAGCGGGAGCTGAAGGAACAGAAACGTCTGGAGCGTCAGCGTGAGATGGGCGAGAAGCGTCGCTCTCTGGCTGTTTGTACGAGCCTGGACCTGGGCCCGAGCCTCGCCAGAGAGCCTCATGGTCAGGAGAACCAGGACGAGCTGGAGAAACTCCTAGAGAAGAACTTGAGCTATACTTGGAGTCGTCGCAGCCTGAGAAGCTCTGACTCCCGCAGACACTCACACCACCTCCACAATGACGCCCACCTCCATAACTCGTCCATTCTTAAGAGCTTCCCTGAGCTGGGCAGCAGCCCGACGTCAAACAGTTATCACTCAAACAGCTCTTCTGACCATGAGAACGCAACTGTGCTTTGTAGCTCTCCAGAGACTGATGGAACATGTTCCCCTACTGACCAAGAACCTGTTCTGGGCAGAGGGAGCCGGGCTCAACTCAGCCAAACGACCAACCAGAGCATGGGAGCAGTTCAGGACTCGCATGTTGCTACATTTAGTCATTCTCAGCATGGACGTACCTTCACGGTCAAACAAGAGGGGCCTGAGAGCATTTCTTATGCGCTGCAAGGCCAAACAAAGGAAACAGGACTTGAAAAAGAAGCTGAGACTTCACATGTACATGTGGCTTTGATGAACACTGACTCTTCACCGAGTTCCTGCACAAACCCTGCTGCTACAACTGCTCTATGCATTAAAGCCCAGCCCTCTGCTCACAGACATAGATTTGGCCTGCCAGTAACAGATCACTCTCCTCAGAGTAAATCTAATGGCTCGCCTGTCAATGAGCCTGTACCTCAGTCTGTTCATACGAGTGGAATACCTTCTCACAGTGAGACCAGGGCTGGGCTGCTGAGGTACCAGAGATCTGAGAGCCAATCACAACCATCTGTAAATACTCCAGATAAAGCCCAGTCACAACCACAGATGAGAGAGATGTGTGCTGCGACAACTGCTGCAATGCCTTCACCTGATGCGGGTCCAACGAAGCAGGCAGACACAGAGGTAGTGTCCACACCTGTGGATGAGAACTGGATGCCCTCCAGCCTACCAGAGTTCAGCCAGTTGCAGCCAGAGGAATACTCTGATTTGCCATGCCCTGAGAGGGAGATTGCAAGATCGTACCGCGTTGGTGAAACGCTGGAGTGCCACACTTTGGTGAAAGGTCTCCGATCCTATGACGCCCTGTCTCCCCCAACCTCTCCACTCCCACGACCCGCCCCTAGCCTCTGCTCCAAGTGGAGGAAAGAGAGGGAGGTTGACCTTCGAGAGGGGGCAGCTCCAGGGTCACCTACATCAAAGGAGGAGATTCAAACCATGAAGATCCCCGTACGTAGTGGAATAGGATCCAAAAGAGGACTTATGTCACGTGCAGGACCTTCCAACAGCACAGGCATTCCTAGGGTGCGCTCTAAAACTGAACCTTCAAACGGTGCCTCAGCCCCTACAAACCCACCCACCCCTAGCCGGCTGTCTGCTTCTCGAAGCATATCAATGCGCTCGTCTCCCATCACTCGGCCCGCTGCTGTTCAGGTGGAGGTGAAACGAAGTAATAGCACACGGGAGAGGACTGTAAGTGAGACGCAGACTCCAGGAAAAACCACCCTGACTCGAAGGACCTCAGACAGGTCTGTTACTGAGAAGGTCCCAGGCAGCACCCAGCCAGCCTTTGTCAGAGGGTCTCCTCTCCGTGTGTCAAAACGGCTCGCCCCAAACTCTGAGACTCAGGTTTCTCCCCAGCCTCGCACCGCCCACAGCCCATCGTCTGCCACGGCCAAGACAATACGCACAGCTGTCATATCTGCAGCCCGAAATAAAACTGCCAAGACCACGAGCACGAGCGCCTCTCCTGCTA
Source organism: Lates calcarifer (assembly GCF_001640805.2). Classification (NCBI taxonomy): domain Eukaryota; kingdom Metazoa; phylum Chordata; class Actinopteri; family Centropomidae; genus Lates; species Lates calcarifer. The sequence continues at coordinate 8,825,945 of NC_066840.1, forward strand.
GCTCTAAAATCCCTACAGCTTCACGGATACCTGGTCCCAAAATGCCCCGGGCTGCTGCAGCTCAGCCACTCTGGAGGTGATGGAAGCAAAAAAGTGCTGTTTGTCAAATCTTTTCATGCCTTTTATCATTTGTCTAATTCATACAGTGTGGGTATTCATGAATGGTGCAAGTCATCCGTCAGATGATTTCTGGTCTGAATCTGCTCTCTTTCAACTGTAGCTCATCTAAATTCAACTCTTATGAATGAAATTGTATGTAGTTCTGAGCGCTTAGGTTCTACACATGTAACACAGAGCTGCACTGGGAGCATCTGCGATACTTTATCTCATGTGTTTCACCCACCTCTAGAAAAGTAGAATACCTTCTTTAAATCCTACCTCTTTTTACATCCACTTGTGTCCTTTGCAGGCAATAGGACACTACAGAAAGACCCATGTGTACATGTAGAACAGTTTAACATATATTTCATGTTGTTAAAATGAATTCAACCAAGTGAACACTATATGGCTGGAGTGTCCTTTGCAACAACTGTTTCAATGACACTGGCATTAAAAAAAATGTTTTTTTTCTCTTTATTCTATTTTAGGAAAGTGTCCAAACGTTTTGAGTACTGTGACCCCCCCTGCTAAGTGATCGTTGCATCCTCACACTAAACTCGGTACACTATTGAACTGTTCATCCTCTTGTCGCCTTATCGCTCTGATGCACTTTACAAACTGAAGACGAGGCTGCGAGGAGATGATTACTGTAATTTCTCTTTTATATCAAAATATTCTATAACTTTATTGAATGGCATTGGTTGTTATTCACTGCATTATGTGGATTTGTAAATAAGAGAAGATGAATAAAGATGGAGATGTGGATAGAGGTGTTGTCTGTTGATGAAAAGGTGCTCATCAGTTGAATTAAAAAGTTCCAGTCTGTATTACTGACATATCCTTAAACCTTTTCTTTAGCTTTGTATTCTGGCAAGCACTTGTTTTGACAGCTCTCACTTTCAAGGTCCCCACTCCTCTTCATCAACTGCTGCACTTGCATCTTGCTGTCCCCTTGTCTTCTTGTCACCCTCATTTTTCTCTCTCCCTCCTCATCTGAAGTCCCGCTCGCTGCATCCCTTGACACAGTCACCCCCAATTCTGTCAGTGGCTGTTGTCATGGAAATGCTACAGACGTCCCAGGGAATCTCCTGGCAGAATGGCGGGGTGCAAGGGCTGGGGTGGAGGGTGACTGTGGGTGTAGGGTCGCAGTGGGAATTCTCTCTTTATAGGCCGCAGTGACGCCAGAACCTCTTGGGAAAGGCAATAAACTGGTGCCTCTTTGTGTTCTTGAGTGTCCGGTTGTCGGTCAGCGCTGGCCTCTTAACCTGGCTCAGTGTATAGAGGTGACATCATCAACGGGTCTCCAGGGGTGCTGGACAGAGTAGTCAAAAGTGATCCCTTCTTTTAGCTGCCTTCATGTATTCTGCATTGATGTGAAAGCGCTGGCTTAGTGAGAATAATGCCATGTCTGAAGGTGAATAAATGATGTATGGGCTTTAAGACCAGTGCTGACCACAGTGAGGATGAGGTCCAAAAGACAGGAGACAGGATTGTTTTATGGCCTGTTTGTATGTGCGGTACGTATGCACACACACTGACACACTGTGGCATTTAATGGCAAGAATGTGGCAAGTTCAGAAGAAAGGGTAAGGCCAAAGTACAAAGTCTGTGGGTGTCCATGCATTCAGGCGACTCTTTAAATGTCAACAGGCTGATAAAATCCAAGACAAGCCTCCCTCATTTGCAGCGACATTGACTGGATTTAAAGTGTTTGACTGGAAGTCAGTATGGTTCAGGAACACCTTTTCAATAGTTGTCACAAAATGTAATGGAGGTATTTTAAGTGCTAAATATTGTGGGAGAATATGCCAAACTCCATTCAGAAATCTGTCAGTTTCATATGACCTTGATTAGAGGCAAGAATGTGTGGGTGACATTTTCTGCATATATAGTTTTAGGTACATGTACTTCAGTTGAGTATTTCCATTTCCTGCTGCTTTATAAACATTGATTTCAGTATCATTCTACATATTGTACCTTTTACACATTTGACAGCTGTAGATTTTCAGATTAAGATTCAAACACAAAATATTTGATTAAAGAAATATGAAGCATTGTTACAACAGTGTATAAAGCAGACTGCACTTAGACCAGCTGCAACATTAAAATGCTCTGTATGTGTCAAAGCATAAATAAATCCAAAATAACACTCTGAAAGGGGCCAATCCACACAGGTGATTTTGAATTTGTTTCTATTATATTTTGCTTCAGACACCTCTATACTTTGACTTTATTAAAGTTATGAATGCAGGACTTTTGCTTGTAATGGAATATTTTTAGGTTTAAGTGTTGCTACTTTTAATTTGAAGGGAAGCTCTCCACCACTGGGTGCAAATCACTATTTATGCTGTCAGACAAAGATTGTCCTGTTACTGTGACACTGTTTTCTGTCAGCACACCTGCAGTTTAAGCCAAAACTAAAAGCTGAGATTCTTGTTACAGTGCTTTAACTTTTTCGTAGTACCCTACTGAGTTCCGCATAGGCCATACGGAAGTTAGATAAATCACGGCAAAACAGAACAGCATAACAACGCCATCTAGTGTTAGACAAACAACGGTCGCAAAACGAAACTACAACTACCGGTTTGCATTGTTTCCGTACGTCATTTTTTACGTAACGGACAGCTCCCCGGATGCGGCTGTGATTGACTATACCAGGCAAAAAGAGATCGAAAGCCAAGTGGCGGTAAGTCACAAAATCCTTCAGATTTCACGGCCGCAGCAAATTACTGCTTCTGAGACACACGTTAGAGCAGAACATAATTTTTTGAGTAACTTTAGGATGTCATCGGGTCAGGTACAAGGTTTTTAGAGAAGTGCCTCGCAAAAAAACTTTCAACTTGTTTGCTAACTAGCTAGGTTATTAGCCACCAAATGCGCTAGTTCCTTAGCTTGATGCTAGTTAGTAGGGGAACGCCTAGTATCGTAAGTGAACAGTGCCAAATAACACATGCCAGAAAATTAGCGTCTTGCTTCTCTTTCGCCCATTGTCCTTGTTTAGGGACTAGTTCTGTACACTTTCCAGACGTTGTTAATTAGTGGGCGGCTGAACTTGTCGCTAACGTTAACCTATGTACCGTTACTTACGTCGATGAGCTAACGTCGGCGGCGGTTAGCTCGTCTGCTAACTGGGTGAAAAGCCGGACCACTGAACAAACTGTTGCAGAGTCACTAACCGGTAATTTTACCTGTGTCTCTTAACGTCTAATAATCGTGGCCGTTATCACTGGTGATGAAAAGCTGAGATTAGCTTCTCAGAGAATGAAGTGCTGTAACTAGAAGTGACCCAGGTGCCCTCTTTTCTGTTGTCAGGTGCTGCAGCCCCAGTGGTCGTAGGCAGGATGCAGACCATAAAGTGTGTGGTGGTGGGTGACGGGGCAGTGGGTAAAACCTGTCTACTTATCTCTTATACCACCAATGCCTTCCCTGAAGAGTACATTCCCACAGTGTTTGACAACTACAGCGCTCAGATGAGTGTGGACGGCCGCACTGTCAGCCTCAACTTGTGGGACACGGCGGGCCAAGAGGAGTATGACCGTCTGCGCACGCTCTCCTATCCCCAGACCAATGTTTTCATCATTTGCTTTTCCATTGGCAGCCCCTCATCCCACGCCAACGTCAGGCACAAGTGGCACCCCGAGGTGTCCCACCACTGCCCCAACGTGCCCATCCTGCTCGTGGGTACCAAGAAGGACCTGAGGGGCGATGCAGAAACGGTGAAAAAGCTGAAGGAGCAGGGCCTGGCCCCGACCACCCAGCAGCAGGGCAACGCCCTGGCCAAGCAGATTGGGGCTGTTAAATACATGGAGTGTTCTGCTCTGCAGCAGGATGGTGTCAGGGAGGTGTTTGCTGATGCTGTGAGGGCAGTGTTGTATCCAGTCACGAAAAAGAACCCCAAGAAATGTGTGCTGTTGTAATAAACGGTTCCCACATGTAGACTGCGTAGAGAGATGATGGAGATCCACAGATGCAAAGGAAGGCTGAGGAACGAAGGTCGTCATCTGGCTGCCTCCATACCACCTCCAGCAGTTCAGACTTTGTTTCTTCTCCTCTCTTACTCCTCTCTTCCTTATTCATCTCCTGGAGGATTTCTCTCCGTTGCCTTCATCACCAAAGTGACTATGCCTAAATGGGGGCAACAGACTGTATCTCCTCTATTTTTCTTACATTTTAACTTTTTATATTTACACCTTTTTTTTCCAATTTTACACCTGTTCTAGATTTATAGCTTCTCTGCTTTGCCTTATAAAAAGCTGATCATGGTTGTCACAAGCCATAATAACATCCAAACCAACCAACCAAGCTACCCTGTTTGACTGGAGAGAAGAGATCTGCCTTTGTTCAGGTGGAGAAATAATGACTACCTCATACTCTCACCTAGGTTGCATCTCATGAGTCTCAAGCACCATCACCATCAAAGTGCTTTGACTTGCCTATTTAGATGTAATAAACAGACAAGTAGAGGGTGAACAAGTTTTAATTTCAAGCAGCTTGAGTCCAGGCAAGGTGTGATGACTCCCAGACGAATGCCAGTACCCCTTAACCAATATGCACAGATTAGAGGTTAAACTCTCGAGTTGCAGTTCCCTTTGTGCTCAGTCTGGCATGTTAGAGCTGTCTGGCAGGCTGCCCCCCTGCTCCCACCTCCAGCCTTTCGCACCGCTCTCTCACTGCCACGCATGGAAGAGCCAGCAGGCCTTTGAAGATAAACCGGATCCATTAAAAGCAGCCGACCATTTGCCCTCTTCAGTATTAGAAGAGCAGGTGTCATAAGGCCTCTGCTAAATTAACCTGCACCGGTACTGGATTTCTTGGGCTGACATCGTCAAGAAGTCAGGTTGTAGTACAGCTCTCCTCTGTCTTCGTCTTAACTCTTGAGGCTCACACTGAGTGCCATTAAAAACATGCCTAAGAATAACTTTTTGACGGGGTGGTGTCAAAGAGACTTTATTTTATCTAATTATGTTGAATTTACTCTGTAAATGATTTTTTTTCTTCAAATGTTTTTAACCTATGAGTGTGGTAATGGCCAAAGTTGAATATATTTTTTTGTAATAGCCTATGTTTATTTGATCAGTAAGGTTTGTTTTGTAATTAATACTCTGATAAACCAGAACTCCATAAGATTTCCCATTTCATTTACACAATTGCCTTACATTTAAGGTCAACAGACTATTACGACTGCATAATTGATTCAATATAGCATATAATACCAGAATATGTTTTAACTGGCTTATGCTAGGCTATATACTTCTTTTACTATATTGTCTTGGTTAGATGAATATCATTTCATCTTGAAAGAAGCAGTGTCATATCTGCCTTGTTAACCATATAACAGCAGTTTGTCTACAGTATGGAAGGAGCCTTTTATTTGGTCAGGTGCCTTATCTAAACCAAAGACCATAGCAGGGCTCCTTTGTCAAGCCCAAAGGTGGTAATTACAGTGCTGCAAGTGCCATGAGACCTTTCAAATACAGGTCAGACCAACTCTGGGTTCCATTTTTGTAATTTCTTCTGAAGCTTTCTGCCTTAGTTCCTGCCAGTAAACACACTCCTCTTGCAGCACTGTTTGTAAGACACAGGTGCTAAACTGACATTTTGCGCGGCAAGTCTTTGTGCATTTGCGAAACGGAGCGCTCGTGGCCCACAGCTCTTAACAGATTGTGGTTTTCATCCCTGCATTGCATGGTGCAGTGAGGGCAAGGCACAAGCACAACTTGCACATACAGTTAGCAAGAGATGCGTTGGTGGAACGTGCCTTGTCACATCTGAGGATTTTTATACATTTTATAAATTTTTTTTTAGTAATGACTGGTTGCTCATTTGTGCTTACAGCTGCCAGTAATAACAGCAACCCTTTTACTATAGTTATTTTCATTTACTCACTCGAGCGGTGTGTATTATAATAAGTCAACCTAGATTATGGCCTGTGTAAAGTCTAGAATAACTGACGCGCAACACGAGCGGGAGGTTTTATGTAACAACAGTGATGCGGTTTGAGATCTGCCTAAAGATGTGTGAAAATTTCCCAGATCGGTGTGTGGAGGGTTGAATGTAAGTGCACAATATGTCAAACTGTCAACTGTGGTGAGCTTGTTTTTTTGCCATGTCCTGATTTCACTCAGATAATGCTGTTGAAGTGGAACATACACCTGTGGGCTCTGTATGTCTGTGTCCCGGAGCTGTATGCTACCGTGTGCGTGGTACTACGCTTTTACACTGGGAACTTGATTTGTAGAAATCTGTTTGTTTTATATATAACAAAAGCATATTTGTATAAATGAACTAACAGTGAGATGATTTTAAATTATGCCAAATAAAATGGTGGTTAAAACCAAACAGTTTTTTTTCCATTGCTGTTTTGTGACATGACAAAACAACTCTGAAGTGTTACACAAAATCAGCACATTATTGTACAGCTGTACGGTAATAATGGAAGAATTGACTGTGGTGTGTGTGTGTGTGTGTGTGTGTGTTTGTTTGGGGCGGGGGGGTTATACATTTACACGCTGCTTGTATTTTCAGGCGCCGGAAACCACACTTTGTTCCTGTAGCATGCATAACTGTAATGTAGTTCATTTCTATCATATTTCTACCATTTCAATTACCACGTCCGAACACTAGATGGACACAGCCCTCTAGCTCAGCATCTCTGAGTTACCCAGAATCTGTGCCATTCTTCAAAGCCTGTGTTTTTTTTTTTTTTCTTTCTGTACATTTGGAGTTAATGGTCTATACCAATCTGGTTTTCAGGGCCATCATTCACTTTAGGGAGACACCCACAAGTTCAATCAGTTGCAGAGGCTTAAAAAAAAGCCCCTACATGCTGCTTACTCTGAAAAATTCCCTTGACCTTTATGGGTGGTGGCTGTGACAAACGACAGATGTATTGAACTCCACCAATAGGCTCATTACAACATCTCTGCAGCAACATTTAGAGCTCATTTCCTCTGCGTTCTGTCTCTAAATGTTTTACAGCCAAGACAATGCCGAATGTTTGTTTACAGCCTGTAAAACTTTTGTTACCACCTGCGTTGGTGCTTGATTTATTATTTCAGTGAACTCTGCCAAGTATGAATTCAAAGGTATTCAGGAAAGCAGTTCTTAGAGGCACGCCCGAGTACTGTTATGGCTGAATAAGATGAGAAAGGATGAGTGCACGTTATTGTCTACAATACGTTTAACTAAGGCAGGCAGTTTAATGAGACTTGGTGAGAGTGATCCATTTTTAGGTGATGGGACAGCAGAAGGATTGTGATGGGTACTGCACATATTTCAGTCATCAAAAAAAATTATTTTACATCTCTATTTCCCTTCCTTCCTTTTTGTTTATTGCAGTTAGGCCTTGTTACCTGAAAGTGGAAAGAGGAGCGAGCTTGATTTGATTGTTGATGATTTTGCACAAGCCCAGATTTTTTCAGTTCTTCAAAACGGGCTTAAAAATGATCTGAAGCCGTTGTCATAGCAACAAGACTTAGAGCCCAAACCCGCAGAGGCACAGACCTGTTCACCAGTTTGCTGGATCATGGTGTGACGTAGGTATGATGACATACAATGACAAAAGTTCAACATTTTATTAGAAGTGAAACTAAAAAATCATTACAATCTGGGTGAAATCATTGGAATTAAACTTTCATCATAAAGAGTTAAGGGACAGTTACTAAAAAGCAAGGCCCTCCACAGCATTATTAATATTTTCTTTGGACCCTGCTCCTATCTTTGACATTATGATGGATATTTGTTATTTGAATGCTAAAATGTATTAAATCTGTTTATAAATCATAGATAAAATACGGTATAATTCTCAGGTATGGACTTAAACTGAGGAAAAGTGATCTATGTTAAGATCAATTTTAGAGGATTTGTTAGCTGAACTAGGTTTTCTAATCAATAATACTGCATTAACAGATCTTAATCACTATGTTACAGTGTAAGGCACAGTAGCAGTAGTAACACCGTAGAAACACATATAAAAGTCGACTTTTGTTCAGTGAGTCTGTTGCCCTAGTGCATTCTGGAAGTCTTCCCTAGAGCTGATCATAGTTTTAACTTTCTGCTCCTATTGCCTTTATTTCAAAGACAGCACAGTTCAAGATAACGTCATCCAGGATTAACAAATCAAAGATGGCTCAGTACTTCATGTTTGCATTTTTCTGTCTGTGACAGACACCAGAGCGAATGGGTGTTTAGGTTACGGTGTGCTGTAAATGATGTAAATGTAGATGTTTTTCATGCCCAACAGTCAACCTTCTATTTGAACGTAGCAGGAGGTGAAACTTTCTCTGTGTTCTATCTCCGCCTGTTTGATGGAAATGTGCCGACCAGCAGATATCCTTTCTGTGAGTCATCAGCGTGGAGCGAGTGGGAGTGCTGGCCTCCGTCGGGACCTTGATCTCAGCTCTGTCTATCGCTGCTCAATCTCCCTGGCTCCTTTTCCCTTCTTCTCACTGTCCGTTTGATGATGTGCTGGGTAAAGCCAAAAGGCCGGGCAGCTCTTGGCACTATTCAGTCAAGGAACTGGGGAGATTCCTCTTCTTCTCCTTGTCTAAAGATGAAAAAGCAAAAGGCCTTGATCTAATAGACGGCCCGCAGCAAGAGCGAGACTGAGAAAGCTGCAGTTCTGCATTCAAATCAAACTGTTCCAGCAGAAGGAGAGGGAAAATGAGATTGGAGAGGAACACGTGGGGGGCAGTGAAGGCCGTTGGCTGTGTTTGCAACAAAATAGGACTCAGAGAGGAGGAGAAAGAATGAGGTACTGAGACAGTAATGGAAAGTCAGAAAATGGGCATAAATAATGATGGAGAAGAGGTTAATTCAGTCAAGTTCTTTCAAATGTAAAAAGAAAGAAAGGGTGGAAAATCAGACTAAAGATTGACAGAGAAATAAGGGAATGACCCTAACATTTTTTTTTTTTTTTACCTCCGGAAATCAGATAGGCTCAGAGGTTGGTTGTAAATATTATTTGCTTTCTTGCACAGAGAAGATTGATACCACTCTTAGGTTTGTTTGTTAAGTGTAAAGCTGCAGCAGCTTCCGGTTAGCTTAGCTTACCATAAAGACTGGGAAAACAGGGGAAACAGCTAGCCTGGCTCTGTTTAAAGCTAACTAAATCTACCAACCAGCACCTCTAAAGCTCATTAACATTTCTTATTTTTTTATTTTATTGCTTGACTTCCTGGCAACACCTCAGTGACAGGAGGTTACAACAACAGCAGCCTGTTAGCTTAGCATAAAACAAAGATAACAGGCTAAGCTATGTCTGGCCAAAAAACAGTCCAACAGGTTATCCTCTGTTAAACTGCAACTTGACTGCATTGATATTCTCATCTAACTAAAGGCAATAAAGAAAATGAGCACATATCCTAAAATGTCAAACAGTTTCTTTAAATGAGCAGTTTATTTTAATGTTTACATCAATTTTCGCCACAGCTCTGGGGATGGAGCAGAACCAGCTCAAATGAAAGACCTGTAACTATTATGAGAATGAAAAGAGAAAAGCAAACAGAGGAGCAGAACAGAGAGAAGAAAAGAACAGACGCCCAGGTCTGCTTAAGTATTAATTATGTTGGTTTGCAGCTATGAGGTGGGAAAACTGCTGCCTGTGAATCACTGAGGAAACAGCACTGGGAACAGAAAGTCCTTGAGTGCCCTCCTCGCATTCTTGTTGCTCAAACCCCTCTCTCTTCTGAGCGCTCCTGAGAAAACAAATGCTGAGCGAAATGGGGCTGATTAGATGTCCTGTGCTATGCAGCCGCCCATTGTTGATGCGCAATCCCTCTAAATCCATACGAGGCTGTTCACACGCTGTCATTCGCTGATGTCTGTATCGCCGCAGCGGGGAGAGGCCAGATGGCACGGGGTGCCAGAGCAAGTCAACTCTGACACTCTTCTGAAGCGCGCTCACACCACCGCAGGGTTGGAGCGATGAAGTGAGAAAAAGGGAGGAGGGAAAGAGAGGATCTTTGTGGGACAAGCTGTGGTTAGATGTAAGTGAAAGCAATCAATGAGCTGAGTTTGAGCTTTGTGGTTTGTCATTAAGATGGGATGGGACGTATGACAGACCACACGCAGAGACCCCTTTGCCCTACCCAATTACCAGCTCTAACTTTGGTTTCATGCTCTGCCTGAGCTGTCAGAACTCAAAAATGACAAGACAGCATGAAAGCGAACATTGTTAAGTCTAAACAAGGCACATTTCCACATTCCTCTCCCTTCCCTCTTTTCTTTTTGTCCTCTATCTTTGTTTTTCTTTCTGCCGTGTGTCAGTGTCAGCTATATCCCCTGGATCCGTCAGCAAGAGAGCGGAACCTTTTCACAAACTTGTCAATTCAGGCAGCGAGCAAAAGGTCACTCAGCAATTTAGGCCCGCCCGAACCGGCCCCCACCACCACCACCAGAACGCTGCCAAACCCTGAATACATCTGCAAACCTCAGCCCAACGAGCGTGCAACCACCAGGGAAGGATAGAGCAATCAGACACCGCTCCTCTCCGGAGTCCTGACGCTTCGCTGCAAACAACATGTAGTCCAGCCATTAAGACAGAGAAAGAGTAGCTGGTGTTTCTGGAACTGAGGCCTCCGTGTGTGTGTGTGTGTGTGTCGAAACAGAACATCCTGTGCTGGCTCGGGTTGTTGCTCTCCTGCAGCGCCGTGCCTGCTTTGATCTCGCTCGTCTCGTCTTTGAGGAGCAGATTTTGCCACTCTGCTCGCATCGGAGTAGATTGTGAGGTTTAACCAGGTGGAAAAGGCTTTCTGGAGGAGAAGGAAGGTTTTTTTCTTCCTATCTGGACTTTTTTTTTTTTGGGGGGGGGGGGGGGGTCCTGTGATCAGAGGCAGTCTCTTTTCACTGTAGCGCTCTGCTCTTTTAAATTCACATTCCTGCCTCTCACTGGTTCAGTGTCAATTGCCAGGGTTTTGTGGTCATAGTTGATGACAGTGTTACAGCACTCTCAGGTGCTATAAGCTGTGAAGGAAAGAGTCCTCACAGTCCAAGCGTTAATCCAATTGTATTTAGTCGCATGTGAGGAAAAGGAGATTGGGTTCTCTGAGTGCATATGTGTGTGTGTTTGTGTCTAAGATGTTTATGGATTACTAAGAGGTCAGCCTCTGCAGTTGAGCCTCTTCTGAATAGGGAACACGTCACTGGTTTGGAGACTGTTGCACTTGGCTCTGGCTACGTAAACCTACGAGGCTGCTCTCAGTGCAGTGTGGAAGCTGCAAAAAAAGACAGAATGAAATATGATCTGCTGATTAAAAAAAAAAAAAACAGTTTTCCCTCAAGGAGTAATATCTGACGATAGTTTCATTGTGTTGTGGAACAGCAGTCAGTGCTTCAGCTGTGACTATCATTAGTGTCTGCTTAAGCTGCAATTAGGTAGCCAGTAAGAACCAATTCCGATAAAAGAAAAATACTTTTTTTTCCCAGGGGTAGCTGCTTCTCTAAAAGTAAGCAGTGAGATGTTTTTTTTCTCCTTGCTTCTCCCTCCTTTATTCTGTCTCGCTCTGTCCTTATCTCTTTGTTTCTGCCTCCGATGGTTCCGCGGAGAAATGTATGCATTTACTGCAGGCTCTGTTCATTGTTTTCGTCTCTTGTCCTGGTTTTAACTCGGAAACCCAAAGGATCCAGACTTGGGTGGGTGGATATTTTTATCCTCCTGGTTGGAATTGGTATTCTTAGTTTGAGGAGCTTCAGTGATGTGAAGTATAGATGGGTCTAAAATGAGAAAGTGTATAGCTTCCAGAAATATACAATAGACTTACATCTGCTGATAAAGATCATGTGATTTGATTCAAAGCTCCCAAACAGCTAATGGATCTTTTAGCGTTAACTGTTGCCAAGATCACGAATGAACTTTGAAACTTGGTTTTTAAGACATTTAAAGAATTCTTAAATTACATGACAAACTCCATCTGCTGAGGAAGATCATGTGATGTGATCAAGCTATTGAATAGACCCTGTGGTTAAGACTGTTTCCCAAAATTCCAAAACCACGGACATTAATCTGTAACAACCTCCACTCTTAACTTTTGCAAGATTTTGGAACCTGGCTGCAGGTATTTGCCCTCATTCAGCCACAGGGGCATCAGTGACGTCCAACACTGATGTTCAAGTAGAAAGTCTGGCTCGCTGTCAGCATTCCAGTTTGGGGGCTGGGCTTTGGGTCAGGGCTCAGCACAGACCAGTCAGTTTCTTTCATGTCAAACTCAGAAAACCATTTTTTATGGATTTTTTGTGGCATGTTGAAACAGGATATGACCTCTTCCCTAAACTCTTACCACAAAGTTGGAAGCAAACTGTTGTTTGAAATATCACTATATTGAATTAATGTGACATAGGAACATAACTTAAACTATGAATGACAGCCCAAGGCCAAAAGTACACAAACAGGAGTGTCCTGTTACATCTGGACAAGGAGTATAAGAACATAAGGACTCACTGTTAGGAGAGGACCATGAACAAATGTTGTATCTAAATGTACCATTTGTTGATTTTAATAATTAAATATTGCACACATATATCCATACTAAAGTGAATTTGCATTTCAGAGGCTTCATTACCAAATCCCCATGAATTCTGGGGAGTAATGACTCACATCTTCCCTATATGTGTTTTATGGTTTATCTGTACACTGATACTGATTGTCATGTTTAAATGTTGTACTTTCTATGCATGTCTTTGAAGATAATGTACTACACAGATATTGCACACACGCATACATCAAGAGATGGAATCTGAGAAGTCCAATGAACATACGCACCATTTGATAAAATGCACATCTGTTGAAATATTGACTCAGAAAAAAACGTCAACAGGAAGTATCATGGGGCCCAGCTTTGTCAGCGTTGTTATCTTCCACAGAATTGGCTGAGATGAGCTCAGTGCGTGCACACTTGTGTTCTTCTGTGTTGATGTTTGCGCGTGAGGCTGTGTGTAGACAGTGCACGTTTGAGTGCTCTAATAGATGGTTTGCTTTGATAACATCTGACATACTGAGACTGACAGCTTTTTCTGTGACCATGGAAACGGGAAATTAGCCCGTTCACACGCTACGGTAATCTGCAGGCGGACACTTTAGACGCCTGCATCCTGAGGAGCGTAACTGAGGAGAGGGGAGGAGAGGGAGGAGAGGGAGGAGAGGTGAGGTGGCGGACAGATGGAGGAAAACACAAAGATGAGAGATTGCACTTCACATGTTGACATTTGGGTGTGCATGGTATCCCATTTTCCCCCCAGAAACAGGATGTATTGTTACCCTGGATGCAACCCTTGATACTAATAACAGCTCAACGCATGATTGAGCTCTTACTCCTCTCTGCTGAAGTCTATCTGAGGTCTGGTTGGCTCAACGAGAGAGCGATCTCCTCCAGATGTGGTATCTGCAGCTTAGCAGTGCACGGTTAGGTTCCCTCGATGGCTTGGGAGGCAAGCTGTGTGCAGTAATTGAGGCTGGCTCCCCCTGGGACTCTGCACTAATCGCTAATAAAGTCTGCCCCCCTCCCCGCCACTGCCACCACTGCCCGGGAGAGCGTGTTTGACCCCTGCTTGCCTTCTCTGTGTGGTCCCATAATGAAGGTCAGGATGAATATATACACTGACACATCGCGAGTTCACTAAGCCAGCTCAAACATGTATATCCATCACAGCATAGACAAGAAGAGGCCTCACCAAAACACATGCAAATAGGTAGTGCCACAGTACATATTGGACACTGTAATTACAGTACAGAATCATGCATGAAACATTTGAGCCGCTCAGACATGCTGTTTGTGCATGCATCACTGGACACAGATGTACAAGCACACATAAGGTCAGCCACACATTTTCCCTTACAGCATTTCTGCGACACCCTCCAGGGTTTTTTTTTTATATTTTATTTTTATTTTTTATTTTTTACCACAGTTTTAATTTCACAGCTGAAGAGAGGAGACAACTCTGTCTGCTTGGCACAAAGCACATTGGTAAATGAACAAGATTTGTACTGAATAAAACATCTAGTGAGAATTTCTGAATGCCCACACTGCTGAGCTGAATGTAAGCCTTAGAAGTAAAAAGAGGATCAGGAAAGAAATCTATTAAGACAGTTTAAGTCGGTTTCAGACCCTTTAAGACATGGACACTGTGACCTCTGCTCTCATGTACTTTAAAAGCTATTATCAATACATGTATGAATGCATATTCTATTGATATTCATTATATTATTATTTTGGGCAGTTTTGTGACAGGAGCGAGAAAACAGGAAACAAGAAGAAAGAGGAAGGAGAACATGTAACAAGTCCTCAGGCAGCCTGACACAGGGATGTCGCCATGACCCTGTCGGCCTCTGAGACCCCAGGGCCACAGTGACGTCCTAGTTCTAATGAACTTTAACAATAAAACACCACACAAAACAGCACATTAAAAATACATAGGATGGAAGAAAACAACAGTTGCCCTCTACCCCACACCCTCACAGCAGCTATGCTAGCGGCTCTATGAAGCTGTACTAAGTCAAAGTAGTGCCAACTCGCTGACTTTAGCTAAATGCCAACAAGCTCACAGTAACAAAGACTGTGGTGTTTCACAAATATAATTTTAGCCTTTAAAATGGAGTGTTAGCATGCTAACATTTGCTAACTTGACTGCCTCAGAACTTGACTTAATTTGAGACTTGATGGCAAAATGCTGGAGAGACTTGACTTGGTGATCCATAAATATTGAAAAATACAGTTGCCAACGCAGTTGCACCTGCTGGCACCAAAACAAAGTAGCCTTTTAGAGTAAAAATAATTAGTTTACTGGACCAACTATACTGACCGGCCCTGTAATCCCTAGAAACAAGCTGCTTGTGTGGCTAAAAATAAGAAAAAGATAAATGTCTCAGTCCTCTGTATGTCCTTTGCTCAGGGTAGTCATCAACAGTCAGATTTAGAGCTGAAACCATACATTATTTATCATATAGTGTCTGGTGCTGGCTTTATGAGAAGATTCTTCCCCTTGAAGGAGTACTGACACCTAGAAGTTAGAAGATGAATAATGTAAACCAGACCTTCATTTAAAATAGCCTGTTGTCTATGATGAGGAGGTGTATTGATGATCTCTTTTCACCAAAGAGTTATATTAGGCACATTTCGAACAATGAGGAACTTATCATGAATAGTGTGATGAATGAGAGGTGACGTCCCTAGAGGGCAAATCTTGAGGGAAAAGCCATGCGTCTTGTTTAATTTTCACCCCACATATCCCACTGGATTCCCAGGAAACAGACTTGAAATTAGTTTGCTCTTCCAGAGTCTTATTGTGTGGTTTGTATATAATTGTACAGCTGTAGACCTGTTTAAGTGTGTAAGTGCAAGTTGCTGCTCAGTGCTGTTGCTGTTTTTTTTTTCTGTTTTTTTTTTCCAATGAGTGTCTTTCAATCAACCTGCAGGGCCCATCATGTCCTGGTCTCCATCAGACTTCCCGTCACTGACAGAGATGACTGTAATTATATGCTCAGCGTTGCATCCAAAATAGATTTGTGATTCACCAGCCCACGCAGTGGCCACACATGCACAGACATGCGCTCACAAACACACACACGCACACACACACACTCATATACACACAATGCGAAGCCACACAAACAAACATGTGCACACCTCTCTGGTAATCAACTCTGATGGAACACAATTAATATCCAATTCCACCAGCCTTTGTTTTCGGCTGTGGATTTAAAAAGAAATGAGGAGCTCCGGGGGGAATTGACTCATGAAAACCAATATTTAGTGTGGTGACATTGTCTGCTTGAGGTCAGGGATAAAGCACTCGCGAGCTCAGGTCTGAATTGTCATTGTGAGGGAACGACACTAACTGGATGCAGGGGAAAATGAAGAGCTCCACGAAAGCTTGCACAAAATACCCTTGGTGGTTTATATTAGGATGTGAGAGGTCTTTAGTATGCCGGAGGCCTCAGGTGTTTGGAGACACAGAAGATTCCAATCTTAAGCTTCTCGTCTGGCTCTTGATGACACACCGTGGATAGCCAGCCGATTCATTCCCCCTGCTAGTATTCAATCAATAGCGGAGGCAGCAGGGGAGGGAGAGGTGCATGTATCTTGGCTTCTCTCTGTTTCCCCTTTAAATCTGACTTACTATGCAGGGAAGGAAGACAACCCCTTCATCCTTTATCTTGCTGGAAAGACAAGCCCAAGGAATGCCTCAAGGCAAACTGTGTGTGCTGCACTCTCCCGCCTGGCTGCCTCAGCGATAAACTGTGTCTTTGTAGCCTGCAGTGGAGTTATGTGTTTGTCAGTACATTTGGCCACTGTGGTTAGACATCTAGATAGGCTGGTTTGAGGGTGAAGGACGATGAGATAAGAGAGGTTTAAAAAGCCAGTGTGGCTGTTGTACTTGTGCCGAAAGACCAGGTGATTTGACCTCAATGACTGCCTGACAGGTGGACAGTTGTTGATTTGTAAATTCATTTTTTCCCTGATGGGAACACTGTCACGCTTTCTAAAGAAAATTAGTCTAAAATTTGTAGTAGTATTGCCAGTACTGGTATGGCTTTTCAGTTCACCACTTTGGGCCAGACTGAAATATTTCAACAGCTACTGCATCGATAAAATTGTATGCATTAGGTGTCACTCCTATGTTCCCCAGCCCTATATATGGCATATAAAGGGAACCTGAAAAAGATGTTCCCCAGCTCTGTATTTGCTTAATATGACATGGACTATTGTGGGAACTGTGGGAACTCATCAAAGGTGTTTTCTGTTCTCCAGCACTGCCGAATGGCTCTTAGTATAATAGGCCTACACAAGAGATTATCAAATGGTTTATGGTTAGGGTTGTTGTGTTTATTTAGCTGTTTTGGGCCTTGTTCCAGTTAAAGAAAAAAAAAAGATGAAGAGGGTTCAAGTGCATTAGCAGAATATTGAACTGGGGAAAATAGGACCCTGTGAAAATATATAAGCTCCCATATAATCATTATCCCCAGAGGATTGGTGACCTCATGTATTTTCTTCCATTGACACTATAGGGTACACATTTGTGGTTTTGACTTAAAGTCACTGAATGGACTTCAGTGATTATGTTATTTTAGCTAGCACTAGCATTGTTTAAAATTTTGTTTGTTTTTTTACATTGGAAATACTTGCAAAACAAACATTCCCATCATCCTTGGCTTTGTGTTTAGTACTGAGTTGCAAATGTTGGCTTGCTATGCTTGCTAAATGGTGAACATTATACAACACTAGACTGCCACTCTTGTTCAGTGCAGACATTTTAATGATTCACATTCTATGGCAAAGACCAAAAGTAGCATATTTCAACAAAAATCTTTTTGGCAAAGACTTTTTTCTTTGAAGCTTGCAGGCAGTAAGTTTTAGGTGGCATTTTTTTTTATTATTCAGCACCCAAAAGGGAGTTGTCATAGGTAACACATGAATAGTTTGATACAAGAAAAAGCAGTTTATTCACTCTGTTCCACTATCCATTCAGCAGGACTAAGTTAACAAGATTTTGTTCTAGTTTTACAGCCAACACATTAGCTCGGCTTCAATATATCTGTCTGCCTTAACACCTACTTTTTGCTTTACTGTCCTCCTCCTTCCTCTGTCTTTTGCCAGAGAGATGGATGGCCACAGATCAGGACGGAGGCGGCTGCCTTGGACAGCCTGATGGGGAGAATGAGTGAGCCATCACTCTTGTAATGAGGTGTTGGGACAGAAACTAGTCTGAGTGGGGGATTGGGTGGGTGTGGGATCAGCCCGTCAAAGGTCAGCCTGGAGGTCAGAGCATAGAGGTGTGACGGGATGAGGAAGGGCATAAACACTGAGGTATTAGTGGGAGACAGAAATAGCTTTTACAGGGGGCTTGGTAACAGATCGAGGTCAGGTTATGTGAGTGTGTATCGGTGTGTGTTTAACACAAGGGGGGGAAGGAGTTGGGGCAGGGACCCCTCCCAGGCGAGCAGTTAAGGGCGAAAGCGGTTAGTGTTATTGTGTGGATATGTCAGAGTCTTCAGGACCTGCTGCGAGGGGAAGGGTAATGAGAGCAATTCCAGTGTAGAGGTGTTTGTTTAGGGGGCACCAGGAAGCATCTAATTAATGCCATCCCAGAAGCCCTGGTGAGGCCTGACCTTCTGTTCAAAGCCCCAAGCTGCCTCCACTGCCTCACCCTGCCTGGGCTGCCATCAGTGAGGCTTGAATTATTGATAAGACGAAGAGGAGAAGCAGGAGAAAACTAGGGGCGCGGATCAGGATTCCTCCATTGCATGTGCATGCGTGTGTGTGTATGTGTGTGGGTTTGCATGATTGCAAGCAAATGAGTTCACAGGAAGTTGAACGATCTATAAAGGGAGAGTTAGATGAGACTAACCCCAAGGGCGGGCGTCTCTCCCCTAAAGGGAGAGAAGCATCCTTACTAACATGTATTCTTGAGAGACTAGGGGTAAAGGGTGATGGGAGAGAGAAGGATGGAGGTGGAGGTGGAGGAGAGCAACAGGAGCATGATAAGTGAGGTCAAAAGAAGACACATACATCCTTGATGGAAGCAGGAAATAATAGGAAAAGACAAACAGAGATAAAACAAAGAGTGAGAGGAAGATAAAGAGGTGAGATTTGTCCAAACATTTAGGAATGTGTGAGTGTGAAATGCAGCACAACGCGCCTCAGCACGACAAGAGAGTGGAAAAGAGGGACGATGGAGGGAGTGTTGCGACTCCTAAATCAGGCTGATGCTTTTCCCAAATGCTCCGCTGTTATTTTGCCACAGCTGGGGCTCGCTCACAGGAAACAGATGGAGGTAATAAAGTCGGGCGCTGGGTGGACGCTGCAATCCCACTGGGCTGTCTCTGAGCAGGCACACTCCATCCCAGTCCTGACACACATTAAGCCCGCTGAGGATTGAGTAGGGCATGAATGGCTGGCGGGCAAGGTGACCAGTGGGGCAAGGGATTCAATCTAGGGGAAACAGCCTGTGTTTAAGGCTTAAGGTTTAAGAGTGATTCATGAATGGACTCCACAAGTAATACATGGCCTGGGTCTTAAATATCAGCTTTGAAGTAATAGGGAATGGAGGTGGGAAATGTGGCTCAGTTTTAAGTTGCAAGCACATTGATAAATCAATACAGAGCACATGATGAATAGATACATAAAGGAACACTTCGACATTTTGGGAAATATGCTTATTGACTTTCTTGTTGAGAGATGACTAAGTTTGATAGAGGTTTCATCTTGGTAAATATGTAGTCAGCAGCTGGTTAGCTTAGCTTAGCATAAAGACTGGAAACAGGGCTATGTTTAGTGGCTAGCTCTTTCCGTCTGTTTCCACTTCTCATGCTAAGCTAAGCCAAAACTAACAAAATCTGCCAACCAGCGCCTCACAAATTGACACCAATTTACCATTTTACATGCAATTAGGTGCCATTCTGTTTCTCAGCAGAGACTCCACAAAGTTACCGGCCGCAGTCAGGAAACAGTCAAACAGATGAACACATAAGAAATATGAATTAATATGAGTGGTATTAACCTTATCATCTGTCTGCAAAAAAGCAAATGAGCATATTTCCAGAAGTTCCTTTAATTAATTAAACCTCAGCCTAAGGCACTGCTTTTCACATAAAATTCATCATCTACTCTCAGGAAGTCAGATGCAACGATAAGTTGACAGTAATAAACAACACTGTCATCGGCAGAGTTACCTTGAAATTGCACAGATTGCATGAAATCTCTCCCGACTAGAAACCTGAACACTTCTGCATAAATTTGAAAGACTAATTAGCCTTTGGTGATTAGCTCCCTCTCTTGCTTTTATTCCCTTCTCTTCTAATCCCAACCCACCTCATACACCTACGCTCTTTCTCTGCTAAGTCATTAACAGCAAACCTCCCGTGAGAACTGAAGCTACCTGCGTCCAACAAAACAAATACTAGCTTGTTTCATGCTTCAGCCGCCGGAGCCCCTGGGACCAGCAGAGTATTAAGTCAGTAGACGGCTGCTCTCACTAATGTATTTTTAATCACTTGTGTACACTTTTTATTTTCGTGTCCAGACAGGAGACAGATGCAGTCAGTCCTCACGTCACCTTCCTATTATCTAACATCATTAAAAAGTATTTTTGTCTTTAGCCAGGAAATAAGCCATGCTCACATTTTTTTCTGGCTTTGGTACATTCTGTATAAACATTTCATGCAGGAGCAGAGAAGTGGAGGAATACATGTTGCTGCCAAAGTGCTGTTGTATGTTTCTACGGCCCTGAAAAGCTGCACCCTTTGAGTCATTGAGCATTGAAAGGGAAGGAAGTGCTGTCAGCTGTTCATCTGCAAGCACTATCCACTGAATAAAGAAACGTTAAGTTGGCACGAAGGGAGAAACTCTGCTACCTCAGTGAGATCAGGGGCAATCAGATCTCATTAGTATTACACGCCACTAACTCCCTGCACTCACACACACACGAATCACAGTGCCGCCTGGACGCTGTCTTTCTTTTAATTCAATAAACACAAGACTTGTGTTTACATATAGAGGCTTTTACTCCATCCAGAGCAATTCTTTTCTATCTCAGGCAACCCCTGGCCTTATTTTGTTTGGCAAGAGCAAAAGGCAATTTCAGTATATATTCTCATTGCTGAATATGTAAACACTCACGACGAGGAGGCTCTGACATCCTGTTTTCGTCTCACCTTCTCTCTCTCTCCCTGTGAAACTCGCAAGCATTAATGTTCTGCAATCTCTGATTCAAGGTTCAAACTGCAGCTCATGGTAATTGGGAGAAAGAGGCAGAGAGAAGTCGCAGAGAAGCACACGAAGAAAATAATGCGATGACAGAGATAACAAAGATGTCGGAGCGGGGTTTGAGCTTTTGCAGAAGCAGCAGCAGCAGCGGCGGCAGCAGCCAGCCCAGCAAGCCTGATGTAACAGTCTGCATTTTGTCTTTCCTGACAGAGCGAGAGTGACGGCTGCTTTGATCCAGCAGAGGATCTGACATATTCTCAGCTCTTATCTGAGCACTCAACACATCGCCACTGGCGCGCAAAGCCCCCCCCCCTCCTCAAAACATGCTGCTGTTCATAAGCAAGATAGAACTTGAAACAAAAGTCCCACAAAGCCACCTGTCACAGGCTGGATGTGATGTGATGTGATTACAAATTGTTCCATTAGCTCTCGTCTGCTCTGGGGTTGAAACAGCAAGATTTTCTTGATTCAAGGCAAAGCTGCAAGGAGAGAAACGGTTTATGTCTATGTGTGTGGGAAATTTATTGTGGCGTGTTCACATCACACAGTGTTTTGTTAACACCCCACCTGCAGCAAAGTAAATGTTATCATTGCAGAAAATGGGCTGGCATGCATGTTCGTACGGAGGAGAGCTCCCAAGCGGAAATCCACAGTTAAACAGCGAAAAGGCCCCTCTGAGTCTCTGTAAACAGCGGATAGGTGCTTCACCCTCTGGTTAGATTTAGGAGCTCCTTTCACCTTCTGTTTGTGTCCTGGTCGACAGACAGTGTAAACTCTTCCAGCCTGTAAGAAAAACAAGATTTAGTCTTGGCTTTTTACAGTAAGGTTTGGTCACACACTCTCTAATACTCAATCTATGATATGGAGTTAAGAAGGGTTGAACATGGGCTCTGAGGGATTTACTCTCTGATGCTCTACTTTGTATCCTCATATAATAATGTGCATTTCTGTGCATACATATTATCATTCATGTGAATGTCCTCTAGTCTGCAGATTGTCTCTCTACAATATACACTTTATTAGTGTTGGAGAGTAAATCTAATTTACTCAAGTGCTGTGCTTGTGTACAATAATAAAGGACACTTGTACCTTAACTAAATATTTAAATTTTATGCTACTTTATAGTGTACTTTATATCCACTTTTACTTCAATGGGAAATGTGCTCCACTACAGCTATAGTTACCAGTTTGACATTTTACTTTGTTAATTTCACTATCTGTGTTAAATATCTCTACCTATCTATTGGATGGTTGGAAAAAAATGTGGTGGTTCCTGGATGATCTGTCCTAATGACTTTTGCATAGCACACAAGAAGAAACACTATTTCATTTCAACTAAAACTTAAAGTTGGCACTGGAGGGGCATACCAGTGGCTCATACTATTAAGATGGTGTCCTTGCTGTGGCACACAGTGATGCATTATTAAAGTTTAAACTGTCCAACAGTATGAAGTGTATGTGGTAAAACCAGCTCCACTAGTTGCAATAATAAAACACTGCTTTCATGTCAATGCATCTGGGATAAAATATACATATGATAATAAGCATTCTGTATAATGAAAGTCAAAGTTCAGCTGACAGTCTATTAAATTCTGTTCAAGTGCTTTTCATCATGTCGCATGATCTTCATCAGCAAATGGATTTTGTTGTTTTGTTGTCCATCTTCCAATAATGATCATGAGATTTTATTGAAAGAACCAGTACAGCTACTAAATGGACCAGAATTAGTGTATTTAGTATAGTAGCAGTATATTAGTATATTTTGCAGATAATCTGTACTTTAATTTACATACAGTTTTGAATGCAGGACATAGTGGTATTATCACCTTTACTCTAGTAAAAGGTCTGAAAACTTCACTTCATCACTGGCATTTATGTTGTCATTGAATTTGCCTGTGGGCTGATGTTGCTGCACCATTAATCTGATTAATCTAATCTTGAATCTTTCTCAGAACTGAAGCAACATTCTGCTCATGTAGACCCACTTAATCATCATTTCCATTTTAACAGCAGCTGAGAGACTCGTTTTATCTCTCAACATAAGAGTTAAAGGTGTTTTGACACTAACAAACCAGCTCTCCTGTTTATACCCTTAAATCTTGGACTGTGATACTGAGAATTACAACCTGTAAGCATCTTAAGTGCCTCTTATCAGCAGCATCTGCCTCATAAAGAATCAAATTGGGCTGCTGATGCACACACAGCTGATCCCTCACCCTCGGGACTTGAACCAAAGAAAATGTTGCAATCATGAGCCGTGGATTTAGTCTGGGTTGTGTTTATCCACCAATCTGTTCGGATTACTGAATAGAGCAGGGGATATTGTTCAGATACGGTTCCCTTGTTTTTGAGAACAGACCTCAGAATAAGTCTGTCTGTATGCTCAGCCCATTCTTGTCTCTCAAAGGAAGACAGGACTCCAGATGTAATCCACCCACACAGGAGTCAGTGAGGAGCCAGTGT
Organism: Lates calcarifer; assembly: GCF_001640805.2. Classification (NCBI taxonomy): domain Eukaryota; kingdom Metazoa; phylum Chordata; class Actinopteri; family Centropomidae; genus Lates; species Lates calcarifer. Next base: position 8,849,203 of record NC_066840.1, read on the forward strand.
CATCATAGAGCCACTGCTGTCTGAGGGCTTGCAAGTTAATACGTATGAAGAAAGTGTATTGAAAGGGGAACAAACGGGACGGGGTATGTTTTATGGTATGTTTTCTAAATTCACATGACATCAAATACAGGCATTTGAATTAAATATTGAGAAATTCTGAAATATGAATAAGATTTATTCAGTTTTATGTTCAGTTCAATTGAAAAGGGCAATATCTGAAAACACTCAAAGTTCTGGCATTTTAGATGAAAGGGTAAAACATCTTTTTAATTTTAATCATATTGTGTCTTGGCACTAAGGAAAAAGTAGTTGTCAATTGAGGAACTGAGTGACAAGAAAAGAAAAGAGACGCAAGTCTCACACTGGATATTCCCAGAATAGAGTTTTAATTATTAAATAAATGTAGTTGCAATGCCACCATTCAGTTTTACTGACCACATAGAAATCTAAAATTCATGTCAAATCTCTCCAGTGCAGTGGTGAAGGAGGAAAAGATATGTGAGATAAACTAAAATGAAACATTTTTTTTCTTGCAGGGTGGGTAAATGTCTGACTCTAGAGGGAATAGACTCTAAGGAGAGGATGTAATATGTGTACCCATCGTTACTGCTTAGTGATGTATATACATGGTATATTATAGTAATTAGAGTCAGATGCAAGACTCAGCATTACACATTTAATGACCGGGTTTCACATATTATTGCTGTTGCTCACATTTCTGTTGTTAAGGAGGTCTCAGTGTAGAATTATATTCAGCCTCTTTGCAGATTCCAGACATAAAATTGAAACATGGTTCATATTATTGCTCCTACTGGTGAGAGAGCAGTCAGGAGGCAAGAAATTTCAATCCAAGCTTTTCACAGTGTCCAAGATAATGTGTGCCAACTATCCATGCTGTATTGCACCACTCGTATTCTCTGCAGGGCAATGCAGCCTCTCCACTGTTCTGAAACACAGCTGTCAAGACCAAATCAGGCTGTTTGCAGCCGTTTTCCCCAAAACTATTTAGATATATAATCTTTACATGTACCATAACGACCAAGATTGATAGTATATTTAAAAAATATAATGCACTATATCATTTTAATATAAATATATATATAAAGACAAGTGACAAATTAAAGGAAACACTAATAATAAATGCAGATACCTCCACACAGGTGCACTGCATGGTACAGTTAAGCAATTAACATCCAGTCATGCTCTGTGGCATGTATAAAATGCTGAGAAGGTCCAGTTGATTCTGATTTGCTATCAGGATGGCAAGAGGAAAAGATCTCAGTGATTTAGAAAGGTTCATTGTTTGGACACGGATGGCAGGAACTTCAAACACTGCTCAACTTGCCACTGTTTCAGTAGGAACAGTGGCTACATTTAGGTCTGAGGGAGAGATATCAGTAAATAGAATAGAATAGAAATTGTGGTCAGCGGCTCTCATTTGATGACCGTGATGCTCGTGCATTAGTGCGATTATGGAAGGAAAAAGAGAGGAGCAGCTCTTCCTCAGCTGACTGAGAATATCAATGCAGAACGTGATCAGACTGTGCTAGCAAGTCTGTTGACAATTACATGGAGAGGGGTATTATAGCGGGGTTGTAGTGCATAAACCCCTCATTATGAAGATGAATGCATATTTGATAGATCAGTGGTACAAAAACCACAGGCACTGGTCTGTAGAGATGTGGAAAAATAGATATAGTCTAATGACTCATCCTTCACTGTATTCTAGACAAGTTGGTGAGTGCATGTGTGTCGTACACTAAGTAGACAGTACAGGCCTGAATGCTGTACCTACAGTAAGGAGATCTCTTTGCTGTGGGGGGTATTTTGCTGGCTTGGTTTGGTTTCACTTGTCACCTTAGAGGGAATTGTGACTTCTGAGTGATCACCTTCATCCTATGATGAAACATTTCTTTCTTGATGGCATTAGTCTCCTCCAGGATGATAATGCCCCAATCCATAGCGCACAAGGGGTCAATGCTGTTGCGCACTGAAGCTGTTCTGGTGACTGGTGGAACCTCAGTAAGACACCTTATGTTGGTATTTCCTTTAATTTGTCGCCCGTGTATATATATTTTATTTATAGTAAAGTGCTGCTTCATAAACCCAGTCTAGTGACAGCAAAAGAGGAAGTGTCCCATTCCCGCCCTTCTGTCCTGTTCCCAAACCAGACTCTCTCTGCGACCCCCTTGTCTTATTTTCCTATTATGTATCCAGCCTGTCAGATGTGGGAGCATACAGATCTTTTCCTGTTTTGACTTTTCCTGTCTCCTGTCTTTCCTGTTGAGCACTGCTCAGCTGCTCTGTGTTTGTCTAAAATGTCTGCGTGTGAGATGTTTTGTGTGCAGGAGTTGGCAGGTGTCGCCTGGAGATAGAAACAGGTGGGATTGCTATTGATTTTTTTTTTTTTTTTTTTTTCATGAGCGGGGGCATGTGCATAAAAGATTTAGGGAGAGAGTGAAAAGGGAGAATGGACAGATGTGTTCATTGCAGATCACTGGAGCAGAAGCTTGTGTCCTGGAGTCCACCAGTTTCCTCTGAGGCTGCTGATGTGACCTCCAACCCCATCCAGCCAGGCAGAGGCCATCCTCTTTAATTCACTCCATCTCATGAAGACTCTTGTCTGCTGGAATTTCAGACCAGTTTTGCTCTGCAGTGGATAAATGCAGCCACTATAGTGCTCTCAAATAGTTTTGTAGTGGTGTGTAGTGGAATTTAGACACATTTTTTTGCCGCTACTGAGCTCTGAATACTGGGTGCCAAAAAATATTGGTTAACACACTGTCTAGGATTGTAAATATGATTCTTGGGGACTTGGACAGCCGCTTCACCATGATGGTTTACTACTGTTGGCAGGTTGTGAGCCTGTGGATCTGCTGCTGTGAGATAGAAAACTTGTGAATGCCTCCATTCTTGCTGTTAATTTATTAATTCTTAGCAAAAATCCACTTGATGAAATGTTTCCTTTTACGAGACTAAGCATCAGGGTCTGTGCAACCTCTCCATCAGGATACAGAGAGCTAGTTAGCAGCCAGCGTAGTAGCAACAGCAACGTGAAGGCGTGTGCATGTGTGTGTGTACAGTATGTGTGAATGGATTCAGCATTGCTGGCAATGCAGTGTGGCGCTGTGATGAATCACTGTAATTTGTGCAGCCTGCAGAGGAGGCGATACCACAGACTATTAAAGGCAGCAGCCCTGCATTGATTACCATAGCAGGTAATTGCTTGGTGAAGATAAAATCAGTGCTAATCCTGGGATGTTGTCAGGTTTTGAAACAAGAAAAACTTTTGATGTTCCCAGCGGGTATGTAAAAGCCTGGCCATGCCAAAAGAGATAAGCTGAAGTGGACCAAATCAATTCCTGCAGTGGGTTAATTGCTTTTCTGTGCATGTCTTGCACATTTTAAGAGTGAGGGGGATTGTTTTTATATTGATTCACTGCATGGGGAAGATTTTAATTTCCCCAAACCTCTCTGGTAGTGTCGACAGTCTGAGGTTAGGAAATCCAATTATCTGGGCTTGCCCTAAAACTAAAACTGAAAACCACAGGAGAACCATGATATTGAAATGACTGACATGATTCAATGGGCCTTTTGAAATTTTGAATGACTCCAGGTAAGGATCAATAGATCAAGGTTGCGTTCACCGAGATAATAATCAGGTGCAGGGAGGCTTGAATGCTGTGTCCTCTGTAAAAGATTTTTGCCCTGGGAAATATGTGGTGTGAAAAGCCTGAAACATGCTGCAACTCACTGCACAAGCGCTGAGCAGAAACATTCAGTGTTGCTGCAGTGTTGCATGTAACAAACCACAAAGTCATCATAGCAACATCATAGCATGTTGACTCTGGAAGGACAAAGTGAAATGTCATTAGAAATGAAAACATGCGTAATAAAAACGCTCCTTTTATTTGAGTGAAATCAAGTTTTTGATGGGCATTGTTTTCCCACAATGCAATGCAAAATTAATACTGTGTAGGGGGGCTGCTCAAAGCTGGAGAAAGTAAAATATTGTTAGACAGCGGCGTGATGACTCAGGCAACAACTCAATATTTTGAATCTAATACTTCTGTAGAGGAAACTCTGGATGTGAAAGTATTTCCCTAGCAATGGCTCAAAAAACAAAAAATAAACCAGATCCTTTCAGAACAATTTGTCTTGGAAAGCTTTTTTTTAAACTGGCAGTAATGTTCCAGCTCGCGGTTTGGCTAAAGTCTGTTGTGGCATACCAGCCAACAGTGGTATAACAAGTATATGAAATATGAGATTATTGTATCTAACTGGGAGGAAAGATCAATTCATAAAATCATAAAATAAATGACACAGTCTGTGTGTTTTCAATATTTAGTTGTTTCAGGATGGTTCCATTAGCCATGTTGAATCTATAGTGTGAAACAACATACAGCGGAAATGACTTGAAATCATGGCTGGATTAGGAAGCCCCAGGGCAAAGATTTGCAGTAGGGCCCCTGGGACCCGCCCACCCCCACCTCCTCCCCAACCTATGCCTGTGAATGATGTCTGGACCCTGTTGCCTCCAAGTTTCCATCAAGTACAGTGAACACAGCAGACAGCTTTACTATGTCAGTCAGGACACCTGGGTCAAGGTTTTAAACATTTATTGCAGCAATATGTTCCTGCAATATACAGCACATGCATGATGCATTATGGTATATGTTATATAAACAACAATGACCAAGTAATTTGCCCACAACCTGGTATGAACCCTCAAATGTGGATTGCTCTCATTTTCATTATCTCAAGTAAACACAGAGTTTGTGTGATAATGTGTGTAGTTAAAAGCATGCTGAAAAGGCTAAAAAGCTCAAATGCATTCCCATTTAGAGGTTTACAACAATACCCTAGATCTAAATGCAGTTCGGAGAATATGTGGTGGGGAACAGGCAGGAATTAGCATTTTTGCTCTTTCAGCCCTCCAGTAATCCATTAATTTAGTCTTCCATTAATTGGTGGCATTCAACTAGAGTGTTTCAGTGCGACAGTCTCCGATTAAATCTCAATAACTCCGACATGTTCTGTTAGTAGTGTTTTTTAATTGAATTCTGTCTGTACATTGTAATAGCCATGGCTACGGGGTAAAGCGTTTTCTTTGTTCACCTTCATGTGTTGAAGACAGAGACACAGCCGAAGGCCATAATAGAGACTTCACAGGACTCTGGGAGAAGAATACAGAAGTGTGATGATCACTTCAAAGCCGTCAGAGGGCCTATACATAATGGATGACACAAGACCAGTCCGCTCTGAAGTGCATTGTTCTTCCCTCCCAATTAATTTAGAGGTAATTACTCCTTAGGCACCTTAATAAGATGAGAGGCCACCTTTGAGACTGCTGGAATTAGAAAATACATTCACAAGCAAAACTGTGATCACATGCCAGTCAAGCAGACATGCTCTGCAATGCTGTCAATCTCATTTTTCTGCCTAGACTGTAGCTTTGCATAAATATTTGGCAGACCTTTCTCTCAGAGGAAAAAATGCCATTTCAAAAAGGGGGTGTTTCAGCAATTCAGCATTTACCTTTATTAAGTTAAAGAGACAGATGAGAAAAAACAACAGAATGGTCAAAACCAAAGCAGCAGAGATCAAGATATCCTAAACATTTAGTGGGCCCAACTTCAAAAACACTGAACCCTCCATTTCCCACAATGCAACTCATTAGAACCTCCCTGTCTGGTGAACGCCTGTGTCTTTCCAGAGCCTCCAAAGTTTTTAACACAGGCTATCAGGTTAACAGTTTGAAACCTTAAACCCAGTCTGAAATAACCCCAATGACTTCACTGTGACATCATCAGGGTTATTTTAGGGGACCCTGAAAAATTTCCCCCAGTGCTACAGAAGACATTATAAAGCTGTTTTGAGGTTGAGAAGTACTCATTGTGTTTGAGTATTCTGAACTTCATGTGAAAAATGGTGGAGTCTCCCTTTAAAGCAGCATTAACAGATTTTTTTTTTTTTTGCCACTTTTTGGGGCAGTGGAAAGTGGCAAGCATTGACTATCTCCTTTTAAAGTCACCATGGTGAATGTGTTGGCAAATGGCTGCTTGCTTGTTCACACGCTGAGTAGTTAAGTGTCACGACTGAACTAGGACGTGAACCCAAATGCACGAAACAATCTTTATTAGACAAAGTAACAACACAAAATCACTCAAGGCGAGGAATCCAAAAGGTAACAAAAGTATCAAACCAAAATCGCTCGTGAGGAGGTAAAACCACTAGGTAAAGTATCAACAAAAAAATCACTCAAAAGGAGGCAAAAACTACTAAACAAACAAGGGAGAATAAGGCAAACACAAAGGTTAAAAAACCTGGCGTGACTAGGACTCAAGGTGTAAACTGGCTTGGCTCTCTGACTGAACAAGACAAACTAGCGCAGGACAAAGGGAGACACAGACTCTAAATAGACACAAGGTAAGGGGAAACAGGTGGAAACAATCAGGGTGGGGCAAGCAATCAGGCAGGCGGGAAACACATGACGGGAAGAGGCAAGTGACCTGAAACGAGAGGTGTGTAAGATTTCAAAATAAAACAGGAAGTCACAAGACAACATGAAGACGGGACAACACAACAGTGACTTAACATTTCCTGGACATGACATTAAGGGGTAACAGTAGCATGTATTTGTAGTCGTGTTTCTGGTCACCTGGAAATTATAAGTCCAAAATTTACAAATTTAAAAATGTCACATTTAGCTCTGTTTTTGGTCTCCACCAGCTGCTGAAGAAAATATATACTGTAGCTTTTTGGCTGTTAAACACTCCACTACGTTCACCAGTTGGTCACTTACTTTGTGTTCCTGCTATTTGGTGCTGGGCAGGCAACATGCTGCCTGCTGCATCTGGAAAAAATGCTGATGAGAGCGAACCAGAAAGCTGAGGGTCAAAAAACCAAAACAATGAGCAGAAAGATGCTAAAACACTCAGAGGAGCTGAAGGGAACTGCTGAGTTAGGTGTGATAATTCTCTGTGGGTTTCGTCTCTTTGAGTGACCCTTTTCACACAGGAGGTGTTAGTACAAGCCTCTATCAAATTTCAATAAAACACTCAGTAAAGTCAATTTTTTGTGAGTGGGAGTTTCAGTTTTTCCAGGACTGTTTTTTTGAGGTGTTAACTTGTTGTGTAGGGTTGTGAGTGACTGGCACTTCACCAGTCAGAAAACAGCATCACTAATGCATACAGCCCATTTGAATGCAAAGAGAAAGAAAGCCGACAATGTTCCTAGTTTATTTGGGAACAACGGGGGACTTGCGCGGTCTCTGTTGTTGCTGCAGTGTTTGTTTGTTGCTGAGGAGTTGGCAGGGGCTCATGGGAGACTTGTAGACAAGACACACATACACACACACACACAGACTACATAAGGACTGATGATGATGTACAGCCTCGGTGTGTTGAGAAGCCTCCTCAGCAGTACATGCCGGGAGAGTGCAGTGACTCAGGCTGACACAGCGGGAGTGCGGGGCCAAGGAAACTACTGTCTGCTCCCAGTGCACCACAGCTCCTCCTCTGCCAGAAACAGTGCCGCTTTGCAGCTTTTGGAGCCGAGCTTCCAAAGACTCCCTGGCCCCACTGTTAATGGTAATGTTGTTTGTTCTTTAATGTGGTCTATCTGCTACTTGCACCCGTGAATGCTGAACATTCGCAGTTTTTATTTTATCTCCTCCTTGTTCCCCAAAGAGGCAAATGATCATTATTCACGCTGTGCTAAATAAATGAAAATGCACACGCGGTCCTGCAGACTGTCCTTGTTAAATAATTATTCAGTTAATAGTAACAACTAAAGAAAATCAAAACAAAGACATGAAGAAATGACAGCAACAACAATCCACAGTCACAGCACTTCAAAGTTCCTGACATTTTGATGGGGTTTCCTTTTATATAGTTATAGTTATATATGGAGTTTTTCTTTAGACAATAAGATCAGTATCCACTGTAGCTTCAGGCAATGTTTTCTATCTCTCGCTTTTACACTTGTTTGTCTCTAAAATATTTGGGCCGAACCGTCCAAGGCCACATAAAAAATGCATGGTTTCTGCTTCTGGGTAGACTTTTAAACAATAACAACACTACTGTATGTCGTTTCCATATTCTAACATTTCTCTCTTTTATTATCTTATGATCTTGATTTCTTAGCATAGGAATGAGCAGTTAATGAAGGAAAGGATGATTATGAATTCATGTGGGATGCTATTAGCCACAGTATACATGCAGGTGACGGCAAAGTGTTTGATGTTCGGTACAGATGGATCTTATTGGCGAAGATCAGAAGGAAACAGTTGTCATATGAAGTCGGTTTGATGCTGCAAATGAAATGATTAGGGTTTAGTTTTCAGCAAACTCATTAAAAAATCAACATGTTCCTTTTTCCTTAAGTTGGTGTTATGTATTTTGCATGAATAGCTGTTGTGTTCTTATTACATAGTCATGAAATAGGATTGTTTGTGTTGTCGCTGAATGACAGATAAGACTGCAGCTAATGAGGGACAGGTGAGGTTTAAGGGTGTTAAAAACGTCATTAAAGGTGAACTCATGTCAAATAGGATTAAGTGCTAATTGGTGTTTAAAAGGCAGCTTTCTCGTTAGATGCAAGAGCCTTTTCCCCTGCGAGTGCTGGGCGTTATAGGGGTGTTTAAAGCACAGTTAACAAGAGGCCAAGCCCAGGTGTCAAATCACACACTCAGACAAGGTAAGCAGCAGTTTAAGAGTTAACATTAGTTTTATAACATAATATATTTTAAGCAGTACTTGAATATTGTGCCTTTTGGTTTTGGAAACATTTTCTACAAATTCTAACATCATCTACATCATTATCATCAGCAGAATTCCTGCTGTTTACAGCAACATCAGTGAGGCATGCTTCTGTCTCCTACCATTAGCTATACTATATATTTTTAATACCGCTTATATTCACCTCAAAAAGCATCAAAACAAGCTCCGGTAACTGGATGTCTTGTCTCATTTGCACACACAGTGCAGTGATATCTCTACAGTTTATATTCTCCACGGTGACTCCACTGGATTACCATCCTCTTGTTCATAAAAAAAAAAGAAAAAGAAAGCACAGATACTGGACCAGTCAGAGGACAGCACAAACCAGACGGTTCTGACGCCGCCGATTAAACTCATGTCAAGCTGCATTCTCTGCCCCACTCCTCTCCACGTTGACAGCAGATGGCCCAGAGGGTAACATGTCAGCAGGGCACTCATTGCTATGCATAAAAATGTGCAAAAGCCTAAGAATAATATGGAACACAGTGCAGTGATTTGTAGCAAGAAAAGCATTAATGAGCAACAGAGTGTCTTGGGATGACGTGGCTGAATTTTAATCAGTTCAAATGATGCGCATCTCTGCTGCCTGGTTATACCACTAATACAAGTTCTTATAAATATATTACTCTCCTGCAGGAGGCTTAGCCTGTTTGATATATGTTTCTATATTTGGTGCATTATAATTCCCATGCAGAGCAAGGGAAGCTGCTCCAATCACGCAGCAGTCTCGGCAAAACAGCAACAAGGCAATGTGCCTTGCATTCAGACAGGCCATGTCATATTTTCCACAGAGAAATGTATCGGGCCAGGCACTTGGCTCACAGATCGGACTATCAGGCCATCTGCCACGCCATCCCACAAATTCACTCTTGTATGTGATGCTCGGTAATCATGTCATCTAATGTTTCCATCTACTCCATGCTACTGCTCATCTCCACATGCCTGCTCCCCTGCCATTACACAGCACTACCCATGACGCTGCTCTATATCCTCTTACATACCATTAATCACGTTCCGGGGTTGACAAGGATCATGGAGACGGCAGAAATGAACATTAAACCCCCTCTGCATACAGTTATCACATGGAGGCACATTCATGTAAAAGGATTTAAAAGTAAGTAAAGTGACCCTGCTGGAAATACTGGAAGTGTGACTGTGTGTGTGGTGAAGAGGCTCTAAAAGCTTTCATTCTGAATCTATGGAAACGCATGATTTTAAATCAGTGAGGGAGAGAGAGAGAGAGAGAGAGAGAGAGAGAAAGAGAGAGAGAGAATGGAAGTGTGTACTATATGCAGAGAGAAAAGGGGTTCAGAATTAGGAGATTAAAGTAGCTGCAGGATTAGGCTCCAGGTTTTAATGATGGAAATGGAAAAGCTGTGAACAGAGTCTGACACATTCTCTCTGGCCCCCTTCTACTCTTCACTGCCTCTCTCCAGAGCATGTGTCTCCTGCTGATTGCGTGGACAGCCTGCGGGGAGAGCCGGCTCTGCCTCTCCATTAAATAACATGTATTTGTTGAAAGAACATTTATGTGCGAGCACATGTTTCCAGCAGAAACGTGACTGCCATGCTTAACAAATAGTATGTAGGCACAGAATTTTCTCTGCACATTTTTGCATGTACAAGTTACATTTTCACTGTTGTTGCCCATTGCACTTGCCCAACACACACACACACACACACACACACACACACACACACACACAGTCAGGCATTCAGTACATTTACACTCATGCATAACAGAGACACTGTAAATAACAGGATTAAGGTAATAGTTTGGTTAAAGCACTTACATGATTTACAGCAATCAGACTTTTACCACATCCTGAGTTTACATAATCAGGTTAACGTCTGTAAGGATGAGTCGTCGCTTACCACAAACATCTTATTAATGCCACAAAATAAGCAGCAGAAAATGATGAGTCCGTGTTGATGTATTGTTTTTATTCTTATGAATTTATAGAGCAGCTAACGTGATTTATGAGGCTTTCAGGCTGTGAATTGAAAGCTGTTTTTGCTGTCAGCCAAACGGTTTTCCCACCACTCCCAGCCAATGCTATTTTTGATTTTAAATAAAAAAGAGCTATGCATCATTGAATGACCTTTGAGGAGCATGCACAAAATCAAATCAGATTGTGCATACCTGCCACAACAAACTGAAACAGCAGTGTGAATCAGCTTAGTTTTGTCTTTAATCGGAATAAAACAGTTGTAGTACCTGGAGTATTGCTACGAGTAAAATGATTAGAGTGCATATAAATGTACTTTTTGATCATTTATGATCCCACTGAGTTGTGTTCATGACAAAACAGTGGCAGATCACCTCTAAAATTATTGTTAAAAAGCAGTTGATTAGGGTCATGTGAAAAATGCAGGGTTTTTTTTCTTTTACACCAATATAAACCTGTGAGTGTGTTATGACAGCTTGACTGCCAGCTCTGCACTCCCTTTTTCAGGCGTAATAATTAGGCTTCAGTTCTTATCTCCCCCTAAAGCCACATTTCATTAGCACATACGTACGGCTCGCACACAAAGTTTATCTTTAAGTGTGAAACTCTTCCTGACTGCCAAAGTACTAAAATATCCTGAGACCCTCAGCACCCGCAGCACTGTATTTTACAAGGATCACTTTCAGCTGAGCTTTAATTGTCAGGAGGGCCGACTGTACTGAAGATAACTCATGCCCCGAAGAAATGAGATGCTAATGTATTGCTGGCCATTCGAAATAAATCTGCAAGGTGCTCTTTCATGCAAATGCAAGGCGCCCTGTGTGTCAGCAAAAAGGCAGGATACATTGGAGAGGAGGAAAAAAAATGGGAAGGCTGTGCTTGGGATGTTTGTGGCAGGTTTCCTCTGACATTCTGCTCCTGCTGACGGCTGCTGTGGTCAATGGGGCACTACTTGAAAGCTAAGGAGGGATTTCATTATTAGTTCTACTGTTTTTTCTGAGCAAACCTGATTGTTTTTTTCTCTCCTCTTATTCACATTGCTCGTTACTGTCATATTGATGGGTGGATGTTTTTATCTAATCAGATTCAGTTCTAATGGGTGACACTTTCAAATTTAGGACACAGAAAACGATTTAAAGCCTTGGCTTTGGATCCAGTTCTGTCGTTACAAAATCACAAGGGAAGGGCTTAATTTAGCTTTCATCCTTTTTTGCACTGGGTGCCAAAAAGTGAAAACTTCAGGAAGTGACTTTAAAGAAAAGAACCCATGGTTAGCTCTACCTCTGTCCACTGATAATCACCGTGGCTACAATTCGTAGGTTTGATCTCAGATGCTTAAATATTCTGTCAAAGAATGTTTTTCTGTCAGTCCTGTTCCCACCAGACTGCTTTACCTCTTCATTTCAAAGGATCAGTATTCCCTTTGTTGAAGGGCTGAGCCTGTCGACTTCAGAGATCAGATCCTCATAGTGCATCCATAATAAGTCAAAAGGCCAGCTTCAGAGGGTTATACTAAAAAAAAAAAAAGACAAAGGGTGAAAGAGAATTGAGAAGAACAGATTCTTATGGACAAGCCCAAATGCAAATCCAGTTTCTGGATAGGGATGTCTGTTTTGTCTAACAGGACTCCAACACAGCAGACTGCACAGCTTCTGCCACAGTAAACAGGAATTTTAAATCGGGAAGACTTGTTTTTTCAACCCTCATGCATGCATCCTGACTCGGGCGTGCTCTGATGACACTCCTCCGAGCCTGGGAGCCCGGCCAGCACGCTGTCGCTGCCCAAGCCGATGGTGAAAGATGAGAAATATGAGAAAAGGAGCTGATGAGGCAATACTCTCTAATGAGTTGCAAAGTGGAATCTTTTCTATGGATCTCTCAGCAATCAGTGGCCAGTTGGAGGCGGCCTGAGTGTGAAATCAAGTTTCAGCAAAGAATGACTGGATGGCATAAATTGTCACCAGTGTGTCGCTTGTGAGAGGAATTGCCTGCTGTTTAGAGACTCTTTAGGATTGTGACAAACTGTAATCTGTTGTTAATCCTCTACTCAGAGCGAGAGGATATCTCTATTGCTCCTTAATGGTTACCAATGTGCCTGATAAAAACTATTCTATTTGTTTGATGTTTAACAAGATAAAACTTCCCCCTCAGCCAGCACTTGAGGATTAACGTCTTAACCTCAATATTAACCCGGAGCATCGCAGAGCTGAACTGCATCAGGCATGTTGGCATGGCGCTAATAGAAAGCTCTAGGATAAGACAGCATCATTAGGACTAACCAGAGAAGCTGCAGACAGTGCTCATTAGAACCAAAGAAAAAGCTGCAGGTTGAACTTTGGTCTCGCTCTGGTCAAATGAGACAAAATGAGGCAACATAACATTTCCAAGGCAGCATTCAATAAGTGCTCTGTTGTGAATGTGGTGGGGGCTCTGTGTAATATTTGTCTCTCTCTGGAAGCTTAATATGAAGCCAAAATTACACATGGCTGTTTTTGTAAATTGCAAGAAAACAGCAATTTATTGGTCTCTGCATTGGTTATTATTTCTAGTGGAAACAGGATGCTGGTGAAGCCATGAAGGGATGATCAAAAGCATTCAAAAATTCAAAAAGGCTTTGTGTACTGTCTTGAGTTGTCAGTTGACTTCAGACTGAAGAAAAGTAATTAGGGGAGTCGGTATGACAAGTAACTTTTGAGAATAAGACTACATTGTCAATCTGAAGAACATGCAAAGGTTCTGTAAATTTCCATTACACAATATAAGAAGGTACAACACAAAAAATGGAAACAGATCATTACTAAGAAAAAAAACAGGTGGTTGAACACATTAACGCAAACATGTCAGTACCTAAAACTGAGCATGTTAACGCATCGAACACATTAACATGTTCGAGTTTGGGTTGATGCTACATATGTCTACAATCATTGCAAGAGAAAACGTGCCACTCAACTTACCTTGTATGAATTCAGGTAGAAATAATATTGGCTGAATTGGTTTAAGAAATATAATTGAATTGTGGTGACATTTGTACATTCATTGTTCTTCATGGGATGAATGGATCACAGGAATAGGGACAGTCCCGTGTAAATCCTCTAAAAATTATTCATCTTGTTAATTCTTTTTTTTTTTTATACTTGCTTTTTCCTCATGGGAAAGAGGGACTGTTGTGAGGCTCGCTTGGCTTTTGCTGATCGTCCCAGCCTGGTCAGTCTAACTGGCTGGTCTTCCAACTACCTTGACCATCAGCTGGGCTGGGCTGGGTTGTGTCATGTAAAACTAATGGAGAATTTATTCTTGAATCAGTTCTTGAATATTCTTGCCAGTTTCCCAAGAAGATTCATACCATTGTCTTGTCTATCTCTTAAGTCGCCTTTGGTACTATAATTACAAGACAGTTGAGTTAGCTTAGCTTAGCATAAAGACTGGAAGTGAGATTCACGTGGTGTTAATAGGAAACAGAAAAGAAAATTCAGGTGAACACCCCCTCAAACTGGAACAACTCGGCAAGTTATGTACCAAAATTAGTTGTTTGGTTTGAGGGGTATTCACATGAATTTTCATGAATGCAACAGTAACCTGGCTCTCTTCAAAATGGAAAAATACACATATAAGCCTCTTTAAAGCTCAATATTCAACATACTGTATCTCAGTTTTTGAACTTTGAACAGACCCTGTTTCAATTTGTATGCTAAGCCAACCAGCTCCTGGCTCAAGCTCCATACGTGACGCACAGACAGGTGGTAGTGATCTTCTCCTCTAAATCTGTGTAACAAAATGAATAAGCCCATCTCCCAAATGTCAAACTATTGTTTTATGTGGGTGAATACAGGGATGCTGAGAATAAGTTCACAAGGTGACTAAAAAGATAAATGGCAAGTAATTTTTCATTCCATTGTGGCTTATCCCCACGTATCTCATATCGAGGAGTAGAACAAGATACATACACACACACGCATACACACACCTGGTAATTCATTAGTGAATCTGGATGAACATTTTATGCAGAGCAGGTAGATGAACAAATGGCACTGTGCATTGATTCATGTAGCCATTATTGTCATTATTATTCCACATGCTGGCTGTCTGTAATTACCCACTTCGCTTCCTGGTACACCACATTCTCGCTCTGAATCCTTTCCATAGCTTCAAGATAATGTAATCACAAAATGAGCCAAACTGCAGCGCTTTTGAATCACAGGCAGGGAGGAGAAGAAAGGCTTTGAAGTCACACGGTTAATATTGATGAGATGGAATAGTTTAGATGATTAGCACCGGAGATTTGGCTTTTTTCTTTTATTTTGCATCAGCAAGGTCAAATGCCTAAAATTTCACACTTAGCTTACATTTTCCAGTTGCTTGATCAGTGGACACGTCACAGAAAGCAGGGCAGAAATCTCTAATTAATGACATTACATATTATCCTGAGTGAGTGAAAAGAAGATGATTCAAAATATGTTTCCAAATGGCTGTGTGGAACAAAGAAGTGTCACTTATAATTTCTAAAAGGGTGTTGTTTTCTATGATGGGAAAAGACAAATCCTAGTGTTTTAATCTTGCATGTGTGATTGCTAGACTCAGCCTAAGCACTACACTTCATCAATTTTGTTTTGTTGACATGCAAAAGCTACCACATTAGAGGTTTAAGTAAATTTGCTGTGAATATAAAGCTGGAGTCCACTGCTCACAACATGTTCTCGTCAGTTATAAAATCCTTGTCAAGTCTGTTCACTGTGTTGCTTTCTACGCATCATACTTCTTGAGCAAGTCACTTTGCCAGTGCCTTTTGCGATCCGGAAACACTCTGGGCAGGCGGATCTTTTTGAAATCCTCAATACATTTCTTCAGATCTTCCTCCAGCATCTTCCTCTCCTCCTCATCCTCATCCACCCCGACCGGTGGGCCTCCGTTCTCCCTCACGGTGGGCCGCGGCAGTGTCTTTAGGTTGAGGGTGGT
This sequence comes from Lates calcarifer, assembly GCF_001640805.2. Lineage (NCBI taxonomy): Eukaryota > Metazoa > Chordata > Actinopteri > Centropomidae > Lates > Lates calcarifer. Next base: position 8,864,888 of record NC_066840.1, read on the forward strand.
CGGGCGCTGGGGGCTCTCGGCAGGAGGTGGCGTCGGGGGAGGAGGGCTGGAAGTGGACGAAGGTTTGGACGACGGCAGGGGCGGAGGCAGGACCGGAGGTGACGGAGGTGGGAGGTCAGGGCTGTCTGCGGCAGCAGGAGGCGGTGGCGGCGGAGGAGGAGGAGGAGGAGGCGTTAGAGGAGAAGGAGAGTCCAGGGACAGTGGGTTTCGTATGTCCAGCATAGTGGCGCTGCTGGTTTCTGGAAGGCTCTGGGTTCGGATGGTGCTGCTGTGCTCTGCTGTGGCAGCAGCAGGTTTAGAGGCCTCCACTTCAGTGAGAGCTGGGAGGTCAGAGGTCATTGCCTTGGATTTTACTAATGAACCACCTGCAACAGAGAGAAAGAATTAGTTGTTCATATCTGAGTAAAATTTGAAACATTTCCTGCTGAATTTAAACCACTCTACAGCTTGTTTGCTTTCTCGCTGAAAGTTAGATACTCAACATACAGACATGAGATTGAAATTAATCTTCTCATTTAACTCTCAGCAAGAAAGAACATTCCCTAAATGTCAAACAAGTCCTATAAAAATTCATAAGTGAGAGGATAAATAGAATATTCATACTCAGGTGTCTGGTGTGTTTGAATTGAAGTCTCAGCTAACAGGGGTGCCCCGTGCAGAAACTTGATTACATTTAGCTTTTTTTTTTTTTTTTTGGCCTTATCAAAGTGTGTCAGTAGCGTGTGGCTGGCACAGAAGCCAGCACCTCAGCTTTCAGCTTTACTGTTTTTTGTCTCCATTAGCACAAAAGTAAACACATGCTGGCACAAGAGCTTGTCGGAGCATTATGGAACAGAAATTAGCAGAGAAAGAAGCTCCGCGGGAGAGGAAAAGGAAATGAAAGATGAGGTGAGTGGAGGACAGTTTTCACTTAAATTCTGAATTCCTCTTTACCTTAATTTACATGTGTATTATCCTAGAAGGAATATACCGACTGAAACCTTCTGACTGAAGCCTGACTAGCCATTTTTCATGGTGTGATGGATTTTCATCTCATCTGTGTGAGGACTAAGGAGGTGTGACTTCTTGGAATAGTTGGAGTGGCACATGCACATTTTGAACCTCTTGGTATTTTGAAAACCCATCAAGCATTTTTGAATTGCCCCCTCTTGGTTTACAAACAGCCTATTTTTGTGGGCAGTCACTGTTCCTTGAATTTTTCCTTGAATGTTCCTTGAAATGTATCCACTGTTTTTTCTGGTCTTCCATTTTTCACTAATCCTGCGTTTTTTTTAACCACAGAGTCACCTAATTTATGATCTTTATGCATTCTCAGGCTCTCTTGTCATGTGACCCATTCTGAAGAATCTTGACTTGCTCAGCTCTGTAAACAATAAACAGCATTTCAAAAAAAAAACCCTGGAGGAAATAGTGCAAAGCTGCTGGCTCCAAATGCCCAGGAGAAGAGATCGGAGTTTCTTTCTTTCTTTTTTTTGTTATCGTTGTTGTCTGTCACAGTGGATGCTGGACTTTCGGAGACCAATCAGAAAATGCCATGTGGACGTAAAAAACTTGATAGATAAACATTTTTCCATGATTATCCTTGTTTATCCACGAGTTGGTTGGACATGTCACACAACATTGAATCACATGCATTCTCACAGTGAAGCAGCCACATATAGTTCATGCTTGTGACAGTGTATACATAAGAACAGCTAATCATCTTGTAGACACACAACCCAAACACACACACGTGTGTACTGACATACAAAGACACATAAGGGCCTGCACTCTTTCCCGTAACAGGACTCATCGTCACAGTAACCCGTCTTATATAATAGGAAAAGCTGCTTGTGTCAAATGGAGGCGGCACAGAATATGCTCCCACTGCCTTGGCTTTCAGAATACCTGAATACGAGTGTGTGTGTACGTGTGTGACAGAAAGTGCACAGGCCTGTGAGTGTCATCTTATGTGTTTGAGCATGCATGCGTAAGCGCGTGTGTGCGTACTGTACATGTAGGTGTGCATCTGTGTGTGTGTGTCATTGTATTCTGGGCATGTAGTGGCATTTGAAAAAAAGGACAGATAAAGACAGAAAGGAGATGTAGGGGGAAGGAGGGGCGGCAGTAGTATGTTCTCCACTGTGTGTGTGTGTGTGTGTGTGTTTGTGTTCGTTCTCTGCATTCAGTGTCTCTCATAATGAATACGTGTGTTTAAGGGCCGAATGGACGTGGGAGTACGGGGGGCTTAGCAGTGTCGGAGGAATAATCCACTGGGGGATGGGCTCCATGCTTTTTCTCCATCGCTAAGCCTTGTGGAGGAGAACAGCAAACGAGTGCACTCAACCCTTTTCCCCGGGCCACTTCTCCAGGGATATATGCAAAAGCCAAAGCACTTTCTCACACATCCTCTCCTCTCTGCCTCTCTCTCTGAGTCTCTCCCATCTGTTCGGTGTGACACATCCCTCCGTTGCCATCATTACTGCTATTAGCAACTCTAATATGTCACTGTTGCCAGGGTTTAGCACCTCTCTGTCACAAAATGTCCCCTCCACAGTTTGTAATGTTACTTTCACCTGAAGCTTTATATTTCACTGGAGTCACAGTACACTGTGTATCCTCATACACAGACTTGGTATCAAAATAGATGCTCTGTTATTTGTGGAAAATTCTATTAGTCTTATCATCCTAATCTAATGTAAACATTCGGGAGTGTCTTTCGTATTGAAATTGAACTGAGATTAGAATTCATTTTTGCTTAGAAATCAGTACACATTGCACGGCTTTGGCATTTGCTTTGACTTGCGTGCATATCTAAAGTTGTGTTTATATTTGTACTGCACTTTTGCAGGCTATAAAGACATCATTTTCACAAATACGCCCAAAAACATTCAGGTCATCTTTTGAAAAATAGCTGCAGCATCATTGTAGTTTATATTTCCATACAAACAGTGAAAGAAAACCAGTGTAATTTCTGTTAAATACCCAACATTGTATGAATGTGGAATAAAGCTGTTTAAAAATGAATGCATCCTGTGCCTCTGAATTCCCTTGAATGTGACCAGGTCACTCGGCCTGTGGGTTACTTTTTAAAATTCACCGTGTCCACCGACAGGTGTTGTGACCCGAGGATGGGGAGACCGGCAAACAAGAGGACGGCATCATCACCATGGCAACGCCACAATGATGTGCAGGAGCCAGAGCCACACAAATGCATAGTAATGTCTCTCAGAGAGGAGCCTTTTATCCACAGTGTGAAGTTGTGCATATGGCTCAATCCTGCTGCTCTAAAGGGAGCTCATGCTACATAGGTTTGGCAATTACAGCATGTTTTATATCTAATTACCTAGTATTCAGCTCAGATATCCAACATCTGCTTTGTGAAATGATCTGTATGGTGCCTAATGACAGAGTGGGCCTCACCACCTACAGTCTTCTCATTCGTTGTCTTTCCTCTCTGATTGCTGTCAGAGCAAATGCATACAGGGGTGTAATCAGACATGGTGATACTATATTCTTCTGACTAACTTTACATGCTGGGGAATAAGCACAGTCGCTCCATATCAAAATCACTGGAGTGTACTCACAAGTCTCTGAGCAATTACAAATCTGTCAATCTGTATAATGTTGAGGAAATGCGTGACGCAAACAGCTGGAGACCGGGGAGCTGCTGCCAAGCAAGAAAAGCAAACAGGGAGTAGAAGGGTTAGAAGAGAGAGAGAGAGAAAGAGAGAGATGGAGGTGTTTCAAGTAAAGCAGTGAGCCAGTCATCAATACTTCACCTACAGAATTTCTGTGCTGTTATATTAGTTTTATTTTTGCAGGCTTGCACAAAACAACATCCACTCTAAGTGTCCTGTGGATTCACCTGCTCCATATGCCTCCTCTTTATCTTCCCCTGCTTTAACCACCCTGAGCTGCTTCCTGGCCTCCACATGCCTGTAAAAACCAGCCTGCCTAAGCACCCTAAAGCCTGTCCTGGCACCCCCCCCTTGTCCGCTGCAGTGCCTGCAGCCCACCACCCCCACCTGCTTCTCTTCTCCTCTCCTTTCCCGCTTTCAGCCAGGGTCCGACCATGCCCAGGACTGCAGCAGCAAGAACAAGCCTGACTGTTCAGATTACTGATAATTAGAGGGGCAGATTAGAGCCCAAGTCTCCAGATGGCCGAGGTGAATCCCAGCCTAACGACAGCACTGGCAGTCGCATTTACAGCTCACCGCTTAAAGGAAAATACATAGTGACTGCTCATGTACCTTTCACACTGGCTTTGCAAAGATGATTCATAAATGCATATGGTGGATACAGTTATGCTGCTTTGTTAGAACAAGTAGATGCAAAACTTTTCTTTCCACAATGATACAACTTTTTCCCGTCTGTCAATGATTGATGGCTTGCAATTAAAACTCAAGTAATTTCCCATCTTGATATATTTGAAGAAACTAAATGCTAGCTGCCTGACAGCTTTGAAAATATCAGCTGATGAGCATCAGCTATAGACAGACTATGAGACAAAGGGCCCCCCGGGCACAGATGCATAAAAGCACCAAGATTCAAAAGACATAAAAACATAGTGTTCCCATCCCACACTCATTACCAAAACGTATGAAATAAGTCCATAAAATAAGACTATAACTTAAAACAACATAAAACTACATTCCATAATAATAAAAAAAAGAAGAAAAAAAACAACCATTCCACATCATTAAAACAGACCAGGATTAAACAGGATGTAACTGTAGTGTCTGTGAGGTAGGTATAGATACCTACCTCACAGACACTGCGTCAGACTATATGAGCAGAACCTCTATATGAATCAGAAACATTCATGTCATCAAATGTCAGTAGCAGCTGAGTCTAGCAGGGGAAGTTCAGCAGGCTTCTGATTGTGTCCTCAGTCTGTTATTGCCACATTTTCCACCTCACTTTGCCCAATCTACTGCACGTTCCTCTCCCCTTCTTTCCTTTCAAACTGCCACTGCCTCACTCCCCTCGCTCCCCTTCACATATTTACAGTCTCTGTGGTACTGTACATGAGGAACTTTGCCACTAGAGTTATTCTTTTTTGTTGTTGCTTTCTTCCTTTTTAATCCTACAACTCGCTCCCGACTCTCTGACTCACTCTAACTAATTTCATGCTCCCTCATTCCCATCCTCTTTTTACTTTGTGTTTCCATGCATCCCTCATGCTTTTCGACTGTCAGTTATTCTTTCTGCGTCTCAGAGCTTAAAAGGGAAAAGAAAAAACTGTATAGTAAAAGAGAATAATAAAGAGACAACATGGAGCGAGATGATACAGATGGGAAAATACAGTACGGTACATCAATAGTGACCTAATCCGCTCCTTTTCGGCTGCTAGATCTTGTCCCATTTTAACTTCTCTCTGTCTTCCCTCTCGGGTATGACTACCCCCTTGACCTTGCATGACGGAATCCCCCCAGAGTTCGGGAGGGCCAATATGTTTTGAGACAGCTGCTCTCTGTAGGAGATGTGTGTGAAGAGGAGGAGGAGAAGGAGGAGGAGGGGCAGTGAAGCATGTGTACCCATGCTAGAGGATAGAGCAGTGCAGCGAAGGTACACATCTGGCTCAGTGCCTGGCCCACTATAAATAACCCAACACACAATAAGATAAAGATGCCCCGAGCCAGCGCTACTGTACTGCGTGCATGTGGGCTTACATGGCGGCGTGGGCGCACCGTGTTGTCGTCAAGGACAAGCACAGCGGGGCCTGAGCTTGTGTACATGTGAAAATGAACAAAAGCGTGTGAAGCCCTGACGTTAAAACGCATAACATGCACACGCTCTTTTCACATACATATGTCACATACTGATGGAGAGAGCAGTGGTTGGCCTAAGGCTGCTGCCTGCTCTCTCCAATTTCCCACTGTATCCTCCTACTGCCTGATGCTGACTCCCAGGTAATTAGCAGCAATGATGCCTTTCTATATTAGCATGGACTTCTCCTGTTTATTGCTGTCAGGAGAGGATGAGGGAGGCAAATGGCTTGTTTGCCTGCTAATGCATTTTTAACCGATCACAAAGAAGAGCAAAAAGAAGCGAAAGACAATTAGATCTAAAACCTCACAGCTCCGAGTCATTAGCTCCACATGGGAGGGCTGTTGCGCGTCTCCTCCTAGCAACTCCCCTCCCTCTGTGCACGCGCCGGCCCGTGTTTGTGTCGGTGCGCACTCACAGATGCCAACTGCCTGCTCAGCATTATCTGTGAGACAAGGGGAGCGCGTCTGGCTCATTGTCCCCTCAAGGCCCCCATACCAACCCAGAGCTGACCCACCCAACGTGGAGGCCTGAATACTTGTTCAACCTGCTCTCCAAACATTCACATAAGCATAAAACACGAGTAGAAAAGCAAAACAGAGCCTAAATATACAGGCATGCAGATCCAAAAGTAGACAAGGCATTGAAGCTGAGAAGATATAAACAAGTTTAGAGCCGCAGATGGCTGCAGCTGAATGCGGAGAATAAACAGTGGCATGCAGACAAACTCTGGGAGTACACAGAGAAAATGAGTCATTGCGGTGCTCTGTGTTGTCACTCTAACGCATGCGGTATGTCTATTCATAAAAGAGGATGCAGTCTGGGAACCTGAGCTGGTTGTAGTGAATTTAAAGGCACAGCTCATGATTCACATGCACAAATATTTTTTTTCGTTGTTGTTGATGTAATCACACTTTTTATCCCGACCATACTGTGTATCCCTGTGGATCTGTGTCTGTCTGCTGTAACTGAATCTCTCTGTGAGTGCTGACCAAGCTGACAGGCCACTAAGGAACACATTACACATTCCAGCACAGCCCAGTGAGTGGCTTTGTTTGTCAGGTCCGTCCCCCAGCACCTCTTCATATGACAGGACCCTTCATGCCGGAGTTGTGCAGGGGAGAGAGGGATCAGACGGGAACATCAAATCCCTCCCTCCCCCTCTCTTATAAACTCTCCTGGTCTCATCTTGCCTCTACCAGGTTATCCGTCTCTCCTTGCTTCCTCGCCCCATTTTCCACCCCCCCGCCTTTTGACGTACATCCGTTCCTGTTTTCCTCTGCTCTCCTCTTCCTTTTCTTTTTCCAAATAGGGGAAGTGGTGACCCAGCTGGCTGCGAGACAAGGGGATCATTCTAAGAGAGGAAAGCAAGACCAGGCCAAGGCATGTTGCCATGTAAAGCCGCCTACAGTGACAATAGCACCACAGGAACACGACATGGGTCAAATCACTGCCTCAAGGTAGAGTGCTCAAAGAGTGAACAGTCTTGTACTCTCAGGGTAGCTACATTCCTTTTCGCCTTGTACTTCAGCAGCAAGAGTTCAGTGGTAAATTGCAAAAGCTTGCTAAGAAACTGCATTAACTTCACACACTGCGGTAGGAACAAAAAAAAATTTAAGTTGATTGTGTGCTGTGCGATGAGCGGGTTTGTAAAATGCAATCTGTTATTTGGATTTTTTTTTCCAAAAGACAGAGAAGCGAAAAATTTAATGGTAAAATATCTTTATTGTAACACTCTGGGATAAAACAGGCATACCACTATGGTGACACAACTAGAGCCTGCTTCTTATATGGCACATGAGCAGACATGCTACACTTTTCAGCCACAAGTTTCACAATAGAGTATTAGAAAAAGAAAAAAAAAACAAACCCCAAGCAGCATGTGTCATCACAGCTTGGCCTGTGGACTTCACTGCTGCTGCTGCTGTTGCTGCTGCTGCGGCTGTTCAATGTCAAGTGTCAACACTTCTCACACATCTACTGTTGAATGTCTCAGGTCTCAAGGCAACTCATGGAGGTTAAGACGAAGAGAGAGGGTTTTCAGACGCTGGTGCCTGAAATTTCACACAAGAGGCGCGTCTCTCCACGCTCGTGCTAATGACTGACCTTGTTGCAGCGGCGTGCACGCAGGAATGCTGCCTGTGTATGTTTGGGCTGGAGAGATAACTGCAGGCACTGTATTGTCCCGATCTCGGAGGATTCGTCATGCATTCCAGACCACAAAGTGTTTTCCAGGAAGTGAGCCACATAAATGTTTCTGCATTTTTTGTGAAGCTCATCAGCTATTCTTTTATCTAGGCCAGACTGAGATCAGGTGTAGAGGTCTTATGCTAAGGTAATTAGCATGAGATCATCTCTAGGTAACAAAACATATATGAACCGGAATTTATGTAACAACATGTGACTGCTTCACCTACATAACCACAACCATTGTTGTTGTTCAAGTGTAAATCATGCCCACTTTGCTGTCTGTGGGTGTTTTATTGTAAACAGACAAAAAAATTCATTTCTTATCTTTTAAAAATTGGCAAACCATTGATCTGCACGAAGCCTTAACAGCTAGTAATTCACTGTCCTGGATTTTTTTTTAGGTCCAATCTGCTTCAAGATTTTTACTGTACAAAGTAATTAGGTCAATTATTGGCAACAAAATAAGGGTTTTTGTAATCTGCTTTAACAGAGCCTGTTATCTATGCATGTCCTCATTTCTATCCTGGCTGTATTTTCTGGTCAACTGCTCAATACAAGTCCAGGCTGAGGAAGAAAAAAAGGACAAAAATGTAAAAAAAGTGAAGAAGCAGATGGGAGGATGAGGGAGATGGTGCCTGAGGGTAGAGTGTTGAACATTTAATATGAAGTAGAGCTTATGTCCAAGGACATTTATTTTAATGGGAAATGGGTACGATGAAAATTTGAATTGGTTTCTTTTGTGATTGAGTTGTATTGTCACTGAAAATTAAAATTTTAAAACAGCAGTAATAGGAGAGCATGTACCACTTTCCTCACAGTTCCTGCTGAAGGCCACTCAAGGCTGAGAGAACTTTTTTTTTTTTTTTTTGGTCTGTTTATGAATGGAAAATACAACCCAAATAGGAAGAAAACATTGTTTATTTGACAAATCAATTTGCTTTTTGCTGAACACTTTTAATTTCAGTGTCGTCTACGCCTGCAGCGACACACTGCTGCAGGTCTCACATATCGACTCAGATGTCAACAGCACGTCATCACACTGAAACACAACATTGCGGTTTCTAGACATTTTTTTCAGAATACATTTATTGTCACTGTCATACGTTCCTGCCAAAGCTACAACCTGACACCCTACTGCTCAGGTGAAATCATGCACCGTGCTGCCTTCACTGTCTTTGTTATATTAAACCTACTGTTTTAAAATCTCATTACAGCATCTACATTTTCCTAACTGTGTCTGCATTTTCTTGTCATCAGTTGAATCTTTTGTTGGTGCCTTCAGTTTGTGTTGTAGTCTGAGGTATATATGATGTGCAGACCTGTCCTGAGGCTGTAACTGGAAAAAAAAAACTCCTCTCCCTTAACTCCCTCCTTTATAACATAAGTTATACCCGCTCACTACAAACTGTCCTCACAATGCCCCTTGCTACAATGGTGAGAAAACATCAGGCTTTGGCTGGCTACAGCGTAATCCTACCCGTTCTGGGTATTCACTTACAGTAAGTGAGAGCTATCATCAAATATGCAACAGCTTCAACTAATACTGAACAGAGTATTAAGAATAATGTTATTGTTTACAGAACACTCAAAAAATGATCCACTAAGGTGACTACCACATTTTCTTCTTTTTATGGAAACAACCTGTAGTCGTGCTTGTGAAGCCTGTCCCAAGAAGCGCTTCAATGTAAATAAAATGCTCTTAAATATCTAATTGAGTGAAATGAGCACGAGAGAAAAAAAAAATAGAGCAGTGGGCTGCGAGTGATGTAACACCTCCCGTCTCCTCTGCCCTCCCAGCGTGGGTGATTAAAATACTGAAAGCTCCATTGCACAATCAATACACACACTTCATCCGGCAACCTTTTTTTTCTTTCTGACTGACGAGATCTCTTGATATTTGAGCTTTCTTCGTCTTTTTTTTTTTTTGTTGTTGTCTTTTCCATAGCTATTACTTCTTCATTTGCCAAAGAGCCAGTGTCTTTTTGAAAAGGAAACTCCACACACCTACAACCTACTTTTCCCTTTCAAAAATAATAAGAATAATAATTTTTAAAAAAGGTTCAGTGCATTCTTTTCCCCTGTCCATGTGTCTGTGTTATCTCAATCCTCTCATTCATTCATAACAACGACTGAACAGATAAAACTATTGTATGGCACGTTCCCAATCCACATGGTACTGGACACATTTAATAAAAACTGAGGGAAATTAGATTTTTGTGTTACACTTCTTTCTTGTGCTGGGGCTGCTCACATCCCTCAAGGCTGATAAGATGTCCAATTATTTGGTAATTTAGTTCAGAGGAGCAGGAGAGAGTCCAATCTGCTCGAGTAAGCAGGCAAAGTATAGCACTGTACATCTCAGCCACTCTTTGAAGCCCTTTCCCTTATGCCCCTATGACTGGTTCAGTAGTCATATAGACACACTGGGGCGCTTATTTAACAAAATTAGCTCTTGGATATAGTATTGTGCTTCACCAAGGCAGATGCAATATACAGAGTACAAAAGGGAAATAGTACATAGAAGGTATCAGTCTCTGCAGGGAATGGTTGTGGGGTTGCTGAGGTTGAGGACTTGGGGGAGACTACAACTAGATGGAACGACGGTTTAAGCGAGGACAAAAGCTGGACCTGAGGACGAGGGGAGAGGCGGATTTGGGGTTGGGGGTGGGGGCGCTGCAGGTTGGACCTGCAGAGAAGGTATGAAGAGTCAGAGCAGCTGCTGCGTACTGTTCATAGGGATAAAAGCTGGATGCTGCAGAGAGAGATGGAAGGGCACAACATCTACGGTACATCTACTGGTGCAGGAGCCATCAGAGAAAGAAAGACAGGATGGCTGGAGGCTGGAGAGGAGAAGGGGGCACTTGGAGACAGGGTGGGGGACCAAGAGGGGGGACAAAGCCGATAGTCTCACTCACGGTAGAACACATATTCAGTGTAGCTGGTCCAGATCTTGTCGTCCGTCTGCTCATGGGCAAAGGCGCAGGTTCCTGTGGAGTTACAGGCCACCATGTGGAAGCCTGCATCAGCCAGCTTGTCAAAAGCCTGCTCCAGGAAGGTGAACTTGAGATAGTAGCGGGATGTGTAGCGCTCGGGGGGGCGGTCAGGGTCGCGGCTCTCGTTCAGTGTCTCCCCAAACACCTCTTTGGCCAGGGAGGTCTTCCCACACACCATGATGCGTGCCACCCGGCGGAATTTGGCATCGGTGTGGCTGTCACGGCCCAGGGTGTACGAGCCCCGGTAGCCGATGGTGATGAACCCGGACCGTTTGCCATCCATGGCTCCGGGCACCAGACTGGCACAGGCGGCGGCGGCAGCACCCAGGGAGCCGAGGTTACGGGCCGTGTCAATCCCAGGCGAGGAGTCCTCAGGGTCGCTCTGACATCCCTCGTCGCCCAGGGAGTTCTGCTTGCTAATTTTGGGCGCCAGCAATTTGACAAGCTCCGGCAGGTTGAAGAACTCGGCCTCCCTCTGCAGACGCCCGCGTTCGGGGAAGTGGTCCGGAAGAACCAGCTGCTGGTCCCTCATGTAGTCCAAGATGTAACGGAACAGGAAACCATCACGGTCCACAAAGAAGCGCCCCTTGGTGTCCCTGGCCAATCCTTTGGCTGACTTCCGATTGAACATCTCCCACAGCAGAGAGTCTGGCACACTTGTGAGGGTAGAGTAGCGGGTGATGTACACCTGGCCACCAACATTTAGCTCTATAATCTCTGGGAAGGGTACCTCTTCCCCAGATATGCCACTATCAGGTAAAGCCATGCTTCACTCCTGCCACACAGGTGCACTTGGATGCAGCTTTAAAAACTCACTTGGTTGCGGCGAAAGTTCAAATTGCAGGTCTTGAAACAGTGAAAAATTACACAGTGGTCGATTAGGCCTGTTGCCTGCCAAAGATCGCAGGTCCTGCCGTGGTGGATCGCCTGAGGCAACGGAGCGGCTCAACTGCAACGCACAATTGGTATGCGCGCAATAAAAGCTGTCCACCACTCTCACTTCAAAGCCCGCAGAAACAAAACAGTCACACGAGCGCGCTCTCTATTCTAACTACAGCTTTTCCTCATAATTACTAAAACATAGCGCAGAGTGTTTCAAGCAGCGTTGGATGGAACCGTTATGTCCATGTCCTTTACGCGCAGATAGACGTGGTATCCTGAGGATGAAATTCTGCTTTTCACAACACTTCTCTGATCAGGAAATGCGCGGTTTGCACAACTGTCCATAACGACTTCTCTTGCTCTACTGTGTTGTCCTCGCACAAGCAGGATCAGGTGGCCCAACTTCAATTAGGCAATCCATAGTTGGTGGTATCTGTGGGTGTCCCGATGACGGAAAGCCACGCGATGAAGAGGATCTTCCAGATGTAGTGAGAAATGAGCAAGGTGTACAAAATGATCTCCAACCTTTCCATCACTTGCGGGTTTTGTTCACTCCCCTCCGCTCCTCTCTCGTGTCAAGACTGTAACTCTGCTGCAACGTAACCGAGGATAAGGCATTATTCATCCCGGTTAACCACGCCCACCCCGCCGTGACGCGTCTCTGCCGTGATCCAGGTCAAAATACCCTGCCCCTCAGAGACCTGGGTAAACTGGCAGGTCGTTTACTGGCCCTTCTTAAAGACGTCAGGGTAATTAAGTCGTTTATAAAGTTTTATGGGAGCGTTAATTGGCCCAAATAAATAGATAGGGACACGGAATCCACTTAAAGAAGCCTAATTTATTGGAGTTTTTCCAATAAATTAAAAAGAAAAAAAAACATATATGTCATAAACAGACCTGTTATGAATGAATGGAAAGATAACAGTCATCAAACCTGTGATCCCATCAGGCATTCATTCATTATCTATCCATTTCTAAAAGAAACAGTGACATAAAAAAATAAATAATAAATAAATAAATAAATAAATCACACTGCTGCCTAGTTCATATTTTTGCTAGAGTCTAATTAAAACCCAGCCACTGACTTGGAAATGGGTTTGCATTTAATTTTGATGCATTTATTTTTGGGAGCACTCACAGTGATCAGTGCAGCTATGTCTCCTCCTGGAAGGAAGGATAGGATAACAGTGACATCTAGTGAATATTTAAGAGGACATGTTTTCAGATCTAGAGAGATTTAGTTCAGTGTTTAACATTTTAGTTAAAGCCCCCCCATCTCAAAAATACATTTTGGATTCACTTGGATGTGTGAGCTTCACTGTGCAGAGTTTGATGCTCAAAGACAGTTTTTATATTTATCTTCTGAAGGGGGAAGTTTCTCTGTTTTTTGTGCTTGTAAAGCTGAATTTGTGAGAACTTGCTTCCCCCAAAAGCTTACAGCTATATCACATGGTCCTCATGATGTGGACAGTTTGCTCAGTTGCCATGGAGATGGATTTGTTCATATGTGAACTCAAAAGCTGACATGGTTTCATCCATTACACTGGTAGGACTTAAACACTTATTTGTGACCATCAAGATACAGTTTGACAAAAAAAATCTCCACACAAGGTCCACTTACTGGCTTTTAAATGATTTTTCAGACTGAGCTACATCAGATGACACATCCTGTTCTCAAAGTGTAAACACACATGTAGGAACATGTGTGAGTCAGAGACCTGGATAGTCAACAGGCTGCCTGCTATTTATGCTTTTTGTCTCTCGCTTTATCCTTTTTTTTCCCCCCATGCCAAACATTGTGAAGTCCACCACACAGTCCTTTCACTGACTAATCAGCAGGCCAGTTTTTTGCCCGTCTCCAAGCAATCTGGTGCTGATTTCCCCGAGGGCCCTGAAGTCTCCAGATGGCTTTCGGCACCATAAAGCCTTGTCGCTGACAATCTGGAATCGGACGGCTCTGGTTATGTGGGCCACTGCAGGATCTGGAGGTAATATGGCAGTGCTGTCTGCCAATGAGATGAGTTGGTGACACAGCTCCCAGCCCCATTTGTTGTTCCTTTGACTGAAATATGCAAAAGCAATATGTTGTTTAACACCAGAATCTCGCTCAGTCCAAAAATAAATAATAATGTGCTCTGATGCAGAATTATATACAGATATTTGGGTGTATTGTCAACTTTTAACCCATGCCATCTATTTAAAATCATTCAATTACTGTAACTTTTATGTATGAATTATCACCTTTTCACTCTCTGCCTCTAAAATCCCTGCACATCAGCATGTTCCCCTGATTTTTACTGGCAGTTTCATCATTCTAATCACATCCACACCACAGGCCATTGATCCTCAGAAATGTGGACAAAATGACTACATCAAATAAATGAGTTTGACCTTCTGCAATGGCTGGATTATCTGTGTATGCCTGTCAATTCTCATCACAGTGATGGCCTTTGGAGGCTGTTAGGTGTGCTGTGTGTTTGTGTATGTGTGTGTGTTCGTGAGTGAGAGACAACGTTTAATGCTCTGCTGATTCAAAATTGGCAGACAGGAGGCTTGTTGCAACCCATGGGAGAGAGATAGTGGTTCAGCATAACTCAAACAGGAAATGGGAAAATGTACTTGCTGCTACTGGTGTTGCTAAATCTGCATGTGTTGAGAGAAAAACAAGCAGACACGCTGCTCATACTGAAGTCTTGGATAATGCGAGGTGGGTGGGTGGGGGGGTTACTTAGGGGTGGATTTTATGGATATGTCTGCATATTGATCTCTGCGTCCTCAGCGGTTTATGCTGACATCTGCACCAGTAAGTGATTTATGAGATATTCTGTGGGATCAACAAAAATGAACAGGCCGTTACGTCTATTTTCTCAGGTGTTTCTGCGGTGCCCACGTTGAACCCATCTGCACAGCCTCATTTCCCTCAGCATGAGACATCATACATCTTTCATGACAGGTGACGTGGAAGTGAAACGAGACACATCTGCAATACGTCTCTGTGAAATTTTACACTTTTTTTTCTGCAGGTGCGTTGAAAAGAGTTAGTTCCCCCTAAGAACATTTGCAAAGAGGCAGAAGATGGAGGGTTTTTTTTATAATCTAACAGTGAGATTGAGTCAGAGTTGACAGCAGTCATGGACAACATGTTGATTAAATTAAAGCGGACATTAAACCGGGAAGGCGACCTCGCCTTTACAGCCCTCGCACTCCCCGATTAATGTTGCAAACTTTTTAATCAAATCAGTTGACTCCACTTTCTTACTCAGTTGCAGCTGCCCTCCATCTCACAATAGTAGTTAATTGCAGATGCCCTTCAGCCAGTCAGTACAAAAATTGTATTGTGGTCCACACATGATGAAGAAATCAACTACCAACAACTGTGAAGATTGCAGCATTTATCGCCCTTAACTTTTGTTTGAACTTTTTCTAAAGCTGGTGAGGCTCTGATCTCTCTTTGAAGACCTCAGCGTGTACAGTATCGAATCTACTTGGAGATGCTCTTAATTCTGTGGGATTGCATCATAGTAACCAGAGGGGAGAAAAAATCCAAATAAAACAGCAGGGCCACAATGAGTTAAACTCAAAGTTCAAAACTTTGGAAGGCTTTAGTGTGTCTGGATTTCAAGTCTGGAGCTTTCAGATTATTGTATCATTTTCACTCTGTGCTAGCTGAAGTAGAAGACTATACTGTCTGCTGGGATAGCGCAGCACAGCTCATCCTTCCCATACACTAAATCCTTCATCCTTCATGCACAAATGTGTGGGAGGATGAAGCAGTGATCAAGTGAAACTTTGAATCCCATTCTACTAATCGCTGAATGGCTTGTTTGTGACTGGAACCACAGTTACTGAGGTTTACTGGCATCTTTCATCACTTCTCGGCAGCTGACTAAAGCTTAACAATCACAACAAATGTTGAAATTGTGCTTCAAGGGCCATTGTGAACTCAAAACTGATTAACTGACTGCAACTACTGAGATCACAGACACTCATTAGAGGTCTTTAAAAAATAAAGAGATTTCTTCTGAAACAAATTGTGGGTTAGGAATGATGAATGTTCACACACAAGATGACAGAGAGTGATGGTTGTTTCATTTTTGTCTCCTGCCTCTTGCATGATGTCACCTTCAATTAGGTTTGCCTATTAGCTTGCTGGATGAGATAAGGAGATGTGGGACAATTTTATTGGTTTTCTGTCAGCTCCTGGAGTAAATTAAAGGGATGATTTGTGAATTATAAACCAACAGATGACAACAATTGAACAAAATACAGATTTGCTATACCCACACCTCAGTTATTATCTGCGTATATCTTTGTTAAACAGAGATCACATTGCTGACTAGGCCTTTAAGAGGTCATATTGATTCTTTGTTACAGGACAGAAATGACAAAAAGTGTAAAAAGATAATTGTTTATTTTGGTTCTTCCCCACCAGTAGTTTATCCACAATCAGACTGAAAGAAAATATAGACTAAGGTACACGAAATGCAGGGATTTTTAATATATACCACAATTAATTTCATGGAGACAGCATATGTGCATACTTTAAAGACTAATGCCAATATGATGACCACTGACTTCAGGGGGAGTATCCAATGCTTGGGAATGGGTTGGGTTATTTAGGGACTGTAGGACTAGGGTATGGGAAACTTGTTAGTGAGCACAAACAAAACACAAAACCCAATCACTTATCCATAGAACAAAACAATAAATGGTTTCATCCACCACTTTCAATGACAATTCAGTTCTGATGCATTAATGGATCGTGCCCACTTGTTAGAGATAACACTCAAAACAACCTTTACCTTTACCCACTCACAAAGCTCTGTACTTGTTTATTATCTAGGGTTTTATATATATATATATATATATATATATATATATATATATAGTCCCCATACATGTAATTAAAATACAAAAAAAGTTATTAAAGTGCTTTCTACTGACTCAAACACACAATCTCTGAGAGAATGGTATTGATACAGCATGTTTGAGAGTTAAAAATCACTTATTTTTTGATTAGCTGTGTTCATCAGTGCTTAAGGGATAAAGACCAACAGATGTAAGGCATGATTGCAATCAAATGGTTAGCTGAGAGAGCACATCTGTGTCATAGGTAACGTCACACATACGTAACTTACAGTGGCTGTCAGTTATAACCACTTCAGGGGTTTATTTCTGACGTAAAGTCAACCATCTGTGAAGTTCATATAATACCACACCTGTTAATTATCGGCACCATCATGGCAGATATAATAGCAGAGCTCTGTGTCAGAAATGTGTTGTGTACACTAAAGGGATATTCTACTAACATACCAACTGAACCCTTCTCCTCCTTGCTAGACACGGCTGATCAGAGCAGAAAACTTCTGATTCATCTTTTAAGACATATTTAACAGAATATAGCCTATATTATACATGATTCACTTAATGGAACTCCAAGTGTTCAGGCTTGGGAGGAAAATCCAAAATGATGGAAGTTAAACTGTTAGGGTTAATGAAATATCTTTTTAAGGTGCGTAATGTGAATCAACATCACTGAAAACCATTTATGAACTCATGAATGGCTCTGCCTATTAAAGACCAGGTGGCATTGAAAACAAATGTCAGAGTAAAAGCTGGTTAATAAGGAACACAGATACTAGTTGGTACTGTGGAGGCGAAATTCTCCTGTCCTCAGTCCACATCATCTGATGAACTGGCATGACGTTCATAAAGCACCGCTTTCTGTTTTACTGGACACAGTCATCATCTTGCAGCATTTCAGCTGAGTGGGTATAAAAATATAGACATTTGAAACCCTGAATATATGTTCATATGTGATTTTCTGCAACAAAACAAAACACAATTTACAGCTGTCCCACTCAGTGTACACACTGTGTTTTTAGACTTCGCCCCCATCTAAAATGTGTTCTTGTATTTCCTCTGGGGGAGGAGGTTTACACCCATTACAACACAGAACACAGAACGGCAATTATAATGTTGTCGTCTTCATCAACAGCCTACATCCGTCATTTCTTTGTTAATACACTAAAATTACCTCTGAGTGTGTGACACAGATTTACTCGGGAAAGAGGAGTGTGTTTGTGTGCGCAATGACATTACATCAACATGTCTTTGTGATGCCTGGCTATGTGCTGGCTCTTCTCTGAAGGCCTTCTAAAGCCCTTGGTGCAGTAGTCGCAGCGGTGGGGGTAGTCCTTGGTGTGAATGGAGATGACATGGCGTTTGAAGCCAGAAGCGTCCGTACTGTTATACTCACAATACTGGCACTGATAAACCTTTCTACCACTGTGTGTCTTCATGTGCTTCTTCAGCTCCGCCGGCTGCCGGAAGCCTCGCCGACAGCGCTTGCACTTAAAGGGGAGATCCTTTGTATGCAAGGACAAAATATGGCGGCTCAGGGTGAAGGTGTCGGGGGCGTTGAAGTTACAATGCCGGCACTGGTGCACCTTGTTGCCCTTGTGCGTCTCTGCGTGTTTCTTCAACTCCGAGGGCCTGTGAAAGCCTTTCTCACATACATCACACTGATGGGGAAAGTCCTTGGTGTGAACAGAGATAATGTGTCGTTTCAGGTCACTGGAGTTGGTGCTCTTGTGCTCACAGTGTGGGCACTGGTGGGTCTTGTGGCCTTGCACCATCTCTATATGACGCTGGAGTTCCCGAGCATCCGCATAGGCCTGGGGACAGTGGCTGCACTTGAAAGGCAGATCTGCGCCATGCTTGCTCTTGATGTGAGTCTTTAGGTTGGACTGATCTGCGCAGCGGAACTCACAGTGCGGGCAGTGGTAGGGCTTCTCGCCTGTGTGGGTCCTCATGTGTTTCTTCAGCTCTGACGGGTGGCGGAAGCCTTTGGCGCACTCGACGCACACATGAGCAAAGTTCTTACTGTGCACGGCCAGCAGGTGACGGTTGAGAAGGCCCTGTTCAGCTGTCTCATAATCGCAATACTTGCAGTGATGTAGTTTGGGCTCACGGTCCTTGACGATGAGCTTGTCAGAGCCCAGAGGGCTGGACTCGTGGTAGCGCCGCGTGTACTCAGTGTATTCTGGAGACCGCTCGCTGTTGTGGCTCAGCAGCTTATGACTCTCCAAATGGTTGTGGAAACTGATCTTCTTGTTGGTGGTGAAGTCACAGTCTGTACACTGGTACTTCTTCTTTAGCAGATGGTCTGGGTGGTTCTTCATGTGGCATTTGAGGAAGCCTCGTGAGCGAAACTTCTTTCCACATATGTGGCAGGGGTAGACTGTCAAAGGCATGCCATCTGGTCCAATGATAACAGCTGGAGGAGAAGTTTGAAAAACAGTGAGCAACTCATAATATTGTGGTATTAGAATATAACAACCATTAGTGTGAAATTTTGAATTATCACATCTCAAAATCTGATGGTCCATCAGTATCGTGGTGATCATACCAGTCTGACACTGCCGTGTTTCTCCTTTCTTCTTTTTCTTAGCTTTGGGTTTAAGGGTACGGTTGGCGCCAAGCCCCTCTCGGATTTGCAGAAACGGTGTAGCTGCACCATTCTTCACCTGGTCAATGGTATTACCTGCACAGACACAACAGTTTACATCACATTATCAACAGGATGGGCAACATTATTTATTTAACTTTTCATTATGAGACCTACTAAAATTGGTTATTTTTAAAATAAAGTTCGCTTGAAACAAGAATCAATCATGTTACACGTGTTATTAATCCAAGTTGTGATATTTGCTGTACAAACTGGCCACACACAGGGTACAAACACCCTGTCAGTTTTGACTCCTGAGAGACAACCTGTCTAAGAAAATGGACCAAAAGCTGCTTTATAAAGGGAACTTACTGATGTCATCATCATCATCCTCATCACTGTCGTCCTCATCGTCATCTTCCTCTTCTTTAGGATGGTTCTTGACTGCCATGTAGACCATCTTGTCACGGCCAACTCCCAGCCTGCCTGATGATGCAGCTTCCAGGTCAGGATGGCCATTCTGGTAATCATCCTCCGTTATTACCTCTGTTCCACCTGGAAATGAGAAAAAAAAATTAACATTTCTGTTAAAGCCATGATCTACATTTACATCCACAGGAACAGATTTAGAGGCAATTTCTCATGTTGTAAAAATGATGTGCTGCCTGCAGACTGAGAAACTGGCAGATTTAGAAGGCACTTGCCTAAATCGTCATCTGCTTCAGCTTTAAAGATGTAGACTTTGATGACTTCAGAGCCGTCCTCCTCTTTGGATTCCTTATCTTCCATTACCTCAGTACTGATCTCAAGGGGAGTGTCTCCTATGTCCAACTTCTCTCCCACCTCATCTACTGCAGTAACACAAATATCCAAACATCTGGTTATCCAAAATTGTATATTAACAGTAATACACACAACACTGCACAAGAAGTGTTTATTAATCTAAGCTGTGTTATCATGGTAAGCTGTCTTACAGGAAATCATAAGGTAATCCTCAGAGCTGCTTCTTGCATCATCATCCTCATCGGTCTGCAGGGGAACAGCCTCAGTTGGCAGCTGTTCGTGGATTATGGTCTCTGAGCTGGCCTCTGTCACCATCAAACCCTCGGACACAAGCTGGTGGTCCAAGGTGTTGTCCTGGTGCTCAGACAAGAGCTCTGCCACAAACACCTGGTCTGGCATGTCGTCATGGTGGTGATTTGGGTCCTGGATGAGGTCTGAGGTAAGGACATGGTGGTGGGAGTCCAGAGCTTCCTCTATCGCAACCTCTGTCCCCAGGATATTCTCGGGCATGATCACACTGTGCTCTGAGGATACCATGTCTTCACTGGTAATTTCATGGGCCTCAACCCCTTGAGACTGCAGACTTTCCACATCTACCTCCAGACCTTCAACAACTTCAGCTTCTAAACCCTCCACTTCCACCTCCTCCTCAAGGCCTTCAACAACGTGAGCTTCTAGGCCCTCAACATCTACCTCAGTTTCCAGGCCCTCCACCACTTGAGCCTCGAGACCCTCCACTTCAACCTCGCCCTCTAAACCCTCGACAACCTGAGCTTCCAACTCTACCACCTGTGTCTGCAGGCCTTCGACCACTTCTGCCTCCAAGCCCTCTACATCTGCATGCAAGCTCTCCACCACTTCAGTCTCCAGCCCCTCAACCACCTCTGTCTCCAGGCCTTGAACCACCTGAGTCTCCAGGCCTTCCACCTCAAGCCCATGCTCCAGGAGGATGCCCTCGTCCGTCATCACATCAGAGAGAAGCATACCCTCGGGCACAGACACCACAATGTGCTCCCCATCGATGTGAGCCAGACCTCCCATGCCTGCAACTGTAAACAGAAGAAACAGAGAGGGTTGAATGAAAAAACAGTTTCAAACAACAAATTGATAATTAAAATAACAGTCCGCAGCTTTTGGCATGTTCAAGCTACAGCACATGTTCGTTAAAAACGTCTCAGTGACTTTATTAATTAGCTAGGTAATGGAGAGAAATTACATTTGCACTATCAACTTGATAGATGTGTCCAAATAATGACAATGTATGTATGTTTTAGTAAATGTATGGGGAGGGTTTCTAATCTTGGTAAATAGTCACACAGAGTTCATCTTTAAGAGCTTCAGGCTTTAGCTTTCTTTGGGGACAGATTTCATGTTACAAGTCGAAATTAAGGGTTGTTTACAATGTTTACAATGGCTGTCCCCTTGTCCTACTTGACCACCTACCAAAGTCTTGCATGATCATAGCGTGGGGCATCTTTAGCTCCTGAGTGTGTAGCTCCAACACCCCTCCTCCTTGATCCATGTCTTTACTCAGAAAAAAGACTGAAAATTACAGTGTACACCATGTTAGATGTTTTCTTTCACTTTGTTAGTGTCCATTACTAAAAATGAAAGTGAATGCAAACACTGACAACTGGCTTCATATACATACCTTCACATTTGATGACAAAACCCTTAGAATAAAATCAATAGGATATCTGACGTGCTTCCTTCCATCAAGGTAATCAATCCCCTTAATACAGAAACAAAACAAACAACTGGTATTTATAATCATTTAATAATCACTATTATTGATAATAGATGAGAACAGAACATAGGAAATTGGTTAGATCAACCTAGTCTATGTGTTCTGTTGATATTTAAAACAAACTCTACATATAATAATGACCTTTAAATGAATAAAAAATCGAAGACAGAAAATACTGAAGGAGGGCAGTTGTGTTGTTGACCACTGGCTCCATCCATTGCCTATCAAGAGTACTACAGGCAGATTCAACCTGAACACATATAGCTTTACACCTGGAGCTGGTTGAGCCTGATGGCTGAAGCCAAACTGAGACAAAGGGTTATCTCGCTCAGTGTGCAGGAGAACGGGTTTATAGGCAGCGGCTCTGGTGGCTCCTGGAAGATAAGTCCTGTTTGTTTTTGTGGGAGGAAATGCACTGTCGTCACATGACTGTTCAAAATAAGGCAGTATGTCATGTCTGCAGTGGTCTGTAGTAACGTTATGGATGCCTGATTTCCACTGATACATCATTTTGGGATAAACTCCAACAGTATGCCGCCACACTTCCCATCATAAAAAATCACTAACTCCAGACACTTTGCACAAAACTACACATGCTCCGAGTTTGTGGCCGCCAATGAAAGTACCGCAGACGTTATGCAATGCATACTAGGGCGGCTACCGCCCTCCACCCACCGGAGCTAACTAGCAAGCAAGCTAGGGCTGTTCCTCTGAGCGCCATCTTGTTTTAGCATAATGGCTAATTTAAGAGAAGCAATAACCGTTCTTATTTGACCATTTCAGCATCAAGTGTGCAAACCGTTGCAATATAAATAAAGCCATTTGCACCAGCAACTGATTTAAGTGCCTCATGAGTTTATCTTTTTTGCTTCGCTCTAATCTGCGCGACGACGGCCGTCCGTTCGGCTAGCTAGCTTGCTAAGCTAGGTGGCGCAGCTTGTGCCGCATTATCTTCCATGTTGTTTTTCGAAGAGGCTGAAAGAGGCCCGCTACGGCCGACTGGGCCCTTGCGTCTTATTACACATGCCCTTCTGATCGATTCAAAATAATTTTACCTGATAACGTCGTCTTCTGACTCTATCGGCGTTTCTCCCCGTTCTCAGTTTTGTCTGTTATTGTTTTGGTTTATTTTTGACGGTAAGCTAAGTGCGGCCTGCAGTTTTGGATCCCCGGGCACTCTTTGCTAGGCCTCGGCCAATCAGCTTGCTTCCTGACAAGCAGAGGGAGGGCGGGGGGCAGACAATGCGTGGCCTCGTTTACCGCTGATCCCTTACTATTTGCGTCATGCATAAGAGAGCAGAGTTACATTAACGCAGTCATTCTCTTAATGGGGACATATTTATGCGCTGCGCTTATACACAATGCTGAAACATTATCACACCAAGAAATAAAAATTTAAATGTGATTGCAGACTGTGCGCTCAGACTTTGTATGCGCAGATGAGGCCTGTAGGCCATTTTGTCACAGGGGGTGGGTAGCGTCGAGCAGTCATTTGTGAAGCGTTTGGTCATGCACCCAGGAAATATCCGGGAGATGGTAACGGTTCTGCCGCTGCTACTGCCTGTGCTGCATGGTGTGACAAATTACCCTATGATGCAAACAGATTTCGGCTTAGCATACACTGATTAAAAATAACCAGGAATACAATTACAGGTTCAGGGTAGACTTTATTATTCTTTTTAATTACAGCTCCTAATTTTCAGAGGCACTCTGCATGAGGGTGCATAGCTGTCTAAGGCACACGGCCTTCGTGCATAAACATTTTATTTATTACAGTGGTATCCAAAGGCAAACACTCAAATACACCTCTAGATATGCAGTAAAAATGACTGGAAAACAGTACCTTTAATGACTCAAGATTACTTCAGGGATTAGAAAGAGTGTTGCAGCTGAAATGCACCTTGGCACAAACCATATTTCATATTTCCTTTT
The DNA here is from genome assembly GCF_001640805.2 of Lates calcarifer. Classification (NCBI taxonomy): domain Eukaryota; kingdom Metazoa; phylum Chordata; class Actinopteri; family Centropomidae; genus Lates; species Lates calcarifer. The sequence goes on from NC_066840.1 coordinate 8,888,616, forward strand.
TTTTAAATATATATTATTCATAAGGGCAGTGTGGTTTACAGGAGTTGCATTGCTGTGTAAGCAAAGAGCAAAACACAAATACAACACAAACCTAAGATAATTTCACTACGTATCACTCAAACATTCAAAAGTTCACACAGATCATTATGGGACACATGGAAGATCTGTCATATTGCAGTTACTTAATGATGAAAACGCTGAAGGGATAAGGAAAAACAAAACCAAGCATGCAACACTCTGCACCTTCATCTAGTAGGAATTCACACAGAAAATGAACAAACCAGCAATATCTTCATTTAAATTGTCTTCATATCAATTACATCAACAGAACAGTAATTACAACCCTTTATATTCCAGCAGTTTCTCACAATTACCATAGAAAAATAAGTAAAATTGACACAAACAAATCTTCTGGAAGCTCAGAGTTGGTCCATTTAACAGGTGGAGAGTGCATGTGTGCCTTTTTTGTCTGCCTACACATCCTCTCTGTGTGTGGGTTGACAATGTTTCATGCGAGAGATGAGTCTTAACGATGAATCCAGTGCAGCCCAGCGCTCCAGTCTGAAATAGAGGAGGTTGTACAACACATTTGTGGACACAGTGGCTGTGTTTTTTTTGTACTCTGAGAGGTAACAGGGAGAGGTCAGGTGAGGGTTGCAGCAGTGAACATCCTTCATCACCGGCCAGACTCAGTAACAGCCATCTTTCCAGGATTCATCTGAGATTTTAGTCATGCCCAAAGACCTATCAATAAAACAGGAAGTTAGTTTTAATCCACACTAGAGTCCAGGTATCAAATTGTCAAAGGGCATAAATGGCAATAAAACAAAGCCACTATTATTTCAACACTCACCTCCTGGGGGGCTGTGAGAGTTTACTCCTGGTGGATGCTGATGGCACAGCCTGTCCGCGGCCCACGGCAGATCTTGCCGCTCCAGCTGATGCTCTCCCAGGTATATAGGGTCCACCGTTGGCAGAGCCTGGGGACTGGACCCTGCGGCCCCCTCCTGCAGGCGGCCCTTGGATGACAGGCAGACCTCTTGGAGGCTGACGACCAGCTGCTATGGTGCCCACCGGAGTGACGGCTTTAACTGGAGTCCGCAGGGAGAGCGGAGACTGGCCGTTGCTACGCAGCCGACTACAAGCCATACCTTAATTGGAGGAAAGGCGCAGCAGTATAATAATAGAATCTTGATCCAGATTGTTTCTTTAAGACAGGTTGGGAAATCAAATAAATGTTGTTAATATATACAAAATTAAATATGCCATAGTTAAAATCCAAACCCTATTTGTGACGTGTACAGAATTGTAGGCAGGGCTGGGAGGATCAGTGCTGGATTATCAAGGATAAGTTAGGAACAGAGTGGTGGAATAATCAGGTAGCAGGTGAGGAAAAAGGGTTCTGGGTGAGGAGGTCTACCTGTACATTACATTACATTAAGGAATATGTCAAGGAAGAGAAGTGGTCAGGGAATTAGTAAAAAATCTGGTTTGCTTAGTGGAAGAAGTTGCTGTGATCCATATAGAGTATGCTTAGATTAATACATACACCACCATTATTAGATTTTTTGGGGGGGATAATGTCAACATGTCAATGTCTTTTAAGGACGTACAAGTTGTATTTTTTTTTCAAAATTCATTAATGTTTATGAATTTAGTTACATTAATTACATGTGATTTTTTGGTTTAAGTCTTTTATTATTGGATGAGATATTTGTTTGCACATATATTACTGTTATTTGCTGACAGTAGCACTTTCGTTGTTTTTTTAATCTACCTTTACATTTTTCAAACAATATTCTATTAAAAAGGAAATTACTCCTTTAAATGTATTCTTTTTCTTTTTGCAACTTTAAGGATCTGCAAACAAATACAATTTGTTTATAATTACTCATCAAAAGTTTGTGCAATGTGAAATGTATTATTAAGGTCTAACAAACATGTTGAATACATTTCCCTCCTTATAAAAAAAAACCTACAAAGTGTCTGGCAAACCTTTTTTGAATGTTTTAAAACCTGCACTGTTTACATTCATCTTTGTTCTCTAGCAGTGTTTTTCTGCCTGGCCTTTGTTGGTGCATTGCAGCGTGTCTTGGTGCATTACTGGCATCTGTCAATCTGTGGGAACAGTGGGAAACCACTGCCAAGAATGTGCATCGTGCGACCCACCAGTGCATTTGCCTCTTCACGTGTGTCCACCATAAAAGCAAAATGGAGGCCTGTTCATAAAAACCTGCTCTATAGCACTATTAAATTCCACAGGGTACCTTTAAGAAGATTTTTCCTGTACAATAGCTGAACCCTACCTGTGGTCATGCAAAGTTAAGAGGAGGTAAGGTGGTAGGATAAAAGTGACATTATACAGAGGGCTATGTGCAAGACATATGCAGGTGCTGTTATACTGGAGGAGTGGTGTGGACCAGGTGAGGAGGGCAGGGTTACCTGTGGAGGGGGAGTGAGTCAGATGGGACATGCGGTTGCCAGAGCTCTGGAGGTTAGCCTCCATGCTGCGGCTGTTTCTGACTGCCTCCAGGGAACGTAGGCTGGTGCGGGGGGCCAGATTTGGCATGCTGTGCCTCAACTCCTCTGGAACCACACATTCATAACACATTTAACAACAACAGAATGTATTTCATCACAGCTTTGGTAGAGCAAGTTTCTCTGTGACTGTCACTCTGATCTTCCTAACCTTGTGTATAAAAGCTGAAATAATACTAGTTATAGCCTACCCTCACTCTTGGCAAATTTCAGCAGCTCTGCACTGGGGCCCTGGAGAGATCGTCTGGGTGTTCTTGTGCGTGGGGCCCCGAGTCGGCTGCTGTATTCCTGACCGTGGTTGGATGTGGAGGGAGACAGGCACCGGGGTGACCCTAAGGGCGAGGGGGTGAAGCGATGTCGCCGCTGGGGCATAGAGCAAAACTCGTCCTCTTCGTCTTCCAGGCTGTAGCTGTCAAATTCCTGGTCGCTGTAGGTGCCACCCCGGCGCAGGGACTGCAGAGATGCTGTGGAGCTCCGGCGTGATGCAGACGCTGAGCTGGAAGCATAATCTTGCCTGAGACCTGACAGCAAAAATAGAAAGTTAAAAAAGGAAACTGCATATACAGGGAGTCATGCAAATGTGAACACACAGATTCAAATTATCTATCTGACCTACTGAGGTGTGGGAAAATGTTTGCACTAAGGCGAACTGTGCTAGTTTAGTCTCGCACTTCATCAGCTGTCATTTACAGCGCTCTGCTCTCTAGAGTTTGGAAACACAATTACAGGTGACGGCTAGCACACCATGTGACACCTCTACTCACTCTCTTCCTGCAGCCGAGCCATGATCTGAACATCTGTGAGATCCTGCAGCTTGTAGCCCATAGAGATGGAGTCATCTGATGTGCTGAGCTCACTGTCTATAGAGGACTGAGAGCTGAGGGCTGAGTGCATGCTTGTGGCACCTATAAATGCAGCAGGATACCTGTTAGAACAAGCTGCATCTCACACACCACCACCACCAACAAGATTGACCACACTTTCTGCAATATTTTATCCACCTCTGTTGGTAAGAAAGAGTTACTTTAAATTCTCAAATAAAAGCTGCAACTCAAATAATGCAAATGAGGTTTGTCTGAAGTTGGTCATGAAATAAAGTGGGAAAAAATAAATGACCAGGACCTGTATTGTAATGGCTTATTATCCCTATGAAGGGAACAGTGGCACCACACCTTCATAATCATTCAAAACAGTACATGTTTCATCTGTAATTTTTTAAAACATACAGTGATGTACTGTCTTGATTAATAAGCCCAATTCAGAGCACAAAATGAGTATGACAAATGTTAGGCCATCACCTGTGTAGTTACTGAATCACAAAAGATTAGATGCCAACAGGATCTGTCATACTCTGCTTAGCAGATGACAGGATTGGATTGATCAGGCCAATGCAGCTGTATTATTACCTCAAAGTAATTAAGCAGAGTAACACATCACAATGTTGAAATACTGAGGAAAAGCTGCTCAATCATTCACAATTAGTTAGACACGTACACGACACACACATTGCGCTGCCTGTATTAGGACAAATTTTGATTGAGGTTTGATGTTCACCAGGTGGATAGGAATTTTACATTAGGCATTTAACAGACCCCGGCCAATATTTGAGAATTTATAACATGAATGAAGACAACAGCTCTGTTTGACAACCACTTTTGGCATGTTTAAATTAACATCTCTCTCCACCCCAACTTCACTCCAGCAATGTCCAGCAGCAGTAGTCTAGAGAGGACTGTCTGCTGATGATGATGATACCCAGAAAAGCTGAATGCAAAGTTCCCCTGCCAGGCGTGTTTGTCTGACACAGGTCCAGCACTCAGACTGAGACAAACGGGAAATGACAACATCATTCCGGGGGCATTTGGTTATGTAAAAAGTCTGGGGATTAGATAGGGTCATTGTCCACAAGCCAAGCATTTTCCAAATTCATGCAAAGATTTGTTATTTACAAGGTTGTCATAACAACATCAGCATTGTGTGCCAGGTGTTGTGAGACAATGTGAGGAATAACAAAAGTGCAAAGTAACGGTAACAATCATCACCACCAAAATCAAGACCACCAACATTATACAGTATATTTCACACAGGTTAGCATTGCCAAAGACCATCCCAATGTTTTCACCCCCTGAAGTATAAACCACATATACTTTTTACATGATTGCTGACCATCTTCCAAAGAATCTCAAAGCCTCTGCCAGACACACACTGTTCTCCATTAATTTCAATACAACATCAACTCAAGAGAGGCTAACATGCTTGAGAAACAATTTAGCACAGTGAACACTGTGTCTCTTTTTATTTTAAAATAACCTATGTGATTGTTGTGTAGTGAAGTAATTGAAACCTTGGAGGGATGGGAAAGATCAGTCATGCATTCAAGTGTTGGTGGAAATTGCAACATCTGCCACTTTAGAGCTGGCAGACGAACAGGAACCTTTGTAATGCAAAAAGCTACTAAATACACATTTGCCTTTTCAGGACATCTGTATTCACTTTTCTGTTCTTAGTTGTCTCTTGACTACTTCCTGTATTCAATGCTGTTCAACAGACAACTATTTAGTCTGTGATATCAGACCTTGTGTCATGCTCATTGTGATGTACTGCCTTTCTAAAAAAAATAAAATAAAAATCATATTTCTTGTTGATTTTTCTAGTTTGTTTTGGAAAATGGTAAGCAGTACTATACAGAATATGTGATACATACTAAATTGGATAAAACATGCAAAAATGCAACCAATCAGACCCCTCAGAGAACACTGTTGATGCATTAGTGCACACACATATCAACTGACCTATATCCTTACAATAACTGACGACAATCTCATTGTGTTGAGCAGAAAATAAGGAGCACGGTGTGTTAATGTCATGCCATACCTGAGCTGCCACAGGTTAGTAGGGATTTGTTAGTTGATTTGTGGTACCCAGGAGAGATCAGGCCTGAGCCTGCCGAGCTTGCTGAGCCTGCCTCTGCTGACGGGCTGCTGTACATGTTCCGCCATCGAGATGCTGCAGGGGACAGGAGTGGAGAGGTGAGATATTCTCAGAGAAGAATATACACACTTTGAAAGGAACACATAAAGAGAGAGGCATGAAGAAGAGGATAGTGCAAACGGTATTAGATGTCAGACCATTTGCATGCATACTGTAGATAAAAAAAAGAGGGTTCAATCTAGACAATATGTTTTTTAAAACTTGTTTCATACAACTTTATTGCTAATACTATAGTCTCTATAGTTTGGCTAAAACCTGCACTATGCCACCAGGCAGTTTCATGGCCTAGTGCTGCTAGCTGACCCAGGGGGGAAGGTAATTCAACCCAGCCCATGACTCCACGTAGTCATTCAGCCCTGGTGTGAATAACTTTGTTGTTCGGGTTCTGCAGTGTGCAGGAAGTAGGAGCTGTGAGCACGATAAATAATGAATGAGGTCTGTTGGATCAGACACAAATGTCTGTCTGCACGTAGAGACGTACACACCATGTACACTTTCACAGTGGGTGCTCAAGCATTGTCATAGGACTAAAACACACACACACACACACACACACACACACATAGATGCATGCGCACGCACAGTGGAGGTGAGCAGTAAACAAGAAAGCAGCACAGTCACAGAAGGGGGTATGACTGTCTCCCTGTGCTGAATCAGGTGCCTTAATCTTGATTTAAGCCAAGCGCCTCTAAGGCAGCAACATGTGACTCAAAGTTCTTCAGATACACAAGTTTGTTCATTTATTAGAAAAGCTGTTATTTGTGATGGACTAAAAGACTGTTCATCTAAAAGGTTTTGCATAGGAAATGATGATAAATAAAAACTTTGGTTCAGACATTTCAAACAGTTTCATGCAAAAATGTTGATACATAGTATGTTTGTTAAATGCATACACTGGTCCAAACGGCTGATCAGGGTCCGACAAGCCAATTCTGTCTCTGGGCTGCGGTGGTCAAGAACCTGCCGACACCATTTCAATGGAGACTCTGGGCCCGGATCTGCTACTTGCTTTTTAGGAGACACATACAACCTGAAGAGGAGAGGCAGATGAGAAGAAAACATATTATTATTAAGGCAAATGAGAGTGACAACAAGGGGTAAAAGGGACTGGGAGTAATACAGGGATGTGAAAACTGAGGTACGGAAAAGCCTGAAGAAGTAAGCCTAATCTACTTTTTAGTAAACATGCTCGTCAAATGTGTTTGCCAGTAAGTGCAGAGCAGATGATTTGAATAAGAACAAGCTAGAGATTAGTGTGAACCACTGCAGTGCAAGGCATGCACTTAACAATACTGAACGTGCCACATAGAGTGGGAATATTTTTCAGTGTTTGACATAGACTTGACTGAGCACAGGCAGAATCTAACACCTGACCACTGGATGTTTTTCTGGCAAAGATCCCACATCAAACAAACAACCAGGCTGTTCTGTTTAAAGTAAATAATGTCATCAGACCAAACAATGAGAGAGCAAATACTTCAAGCAAGTAATGAATCTTCAAACATCCTTATCACAACTTCAACCTGGTCCAATCCACAATCGACATTTACCTCATCTACTCCTGCTTAACACATCAGGCTCATCAGGCTTGGTCTATGGTAAAAGCAGGCCACATTGACTACATCCACAGTAAGGAAGACAAATTTAAATGTCCTGTGTACAAGCACAAAGACAGACAAAATGGGAGAATTTTTTAATTTAGTGTCATACTAAGGATATGGACAGATGACAGAGGTGCAGTTATCAGTGTGCATTATATTCCACTGGAAGAAAAATTGTCAATCACATCTTTGAAGGACCAGTGTGCCAGCCAACTTGGTCACCATCTGAAATCAGCGCCTGACTTAGTGTTTTTTCGATGCTTCCTCTGCAGCATGTCCAGCGTTGCCCCAGTGAGAGCAAACAGCCATTAGTTGACCACAAGCTTTAAACCGACAGTCACATGGGCTGATCCTTTTGAGTTGGATACACAAAGGGCCCGGACTGACTGGTTCTGGACCAATCAACTACAAATCATCTTCCCATTGAGCAAACACAAAAGGAGCCATTCCCCACTGGAATGAGCAACAATATAGAGAGCAATATTCAGGTCACACAACCTGCCAGGGAGCACAGCTTCTCTGTGTGGAGGGGGTGCTGCTTCTTTCAAACACAGGCCCTGTGTTTGGTGCCGAATAATGACGCACGCTCTGCCTGCGTTTGATCCATTCACGCCAGAATTTTGGTCACAGCCAGGTTGGTACCTGGTTACGCAAGACATGGCTCTTTAACTGTAGTATTATTACAGCATTATACCTAATACTGTAGATGAAATGTGTGTTCGTACTTTTATTGTAAAGCTGAACAACGTCAGTCTGTGCTTAGCCACAACCAGGACCAGCATCACAGAGCCAGTCTGGATAACTTTCCTTGACTGTGTCGGAGTGAGACAAACATTTGCGAAGCAATTTTGATTTGACTTGGTAGGGCTACACTGCCTGTGTGGATCCAGTGTGAGAATACTGTCTGCCTTTTCTGAGCTTAGATTGCATGCCATTAAGAGGCTAATTATTCTCTTGTACAATCTTCTACAAATCACAAACCTACAAGGAGAAATCCCGTCGTTGCTGCTGCCTGTGTTTCTGTGCCTGCTGCAGTCTGGTCACACAGGGGGGGCTGTCAGATCACATGCTATGCAATCCCACCCAAAGCAGTTTAGCCATGCGGCAGCGTTCAGCCCAGAGCAGATCAGATTATGTCGCTGTTGGGATTATTGGATGTTTTGGCTATGATAACCTCACAAAGCACATATGGTATGGCTAATGATGTGAAACTGAAAAATAAGTCATGAATGGTCTGGCTGTTAAGCCTTATGGCTGAGCTACTAAAGTAGCCATCGGGAACACAATATGGTATCTGTTTTAGAAAATGTGACGCACACAGCATAAACAAACACGTCGAGACTAATCTCTGGCATAAAATTTGCACTGGATTATTAATAATTATCCTTCTATTACAGTAATTACATTCTGGCAATTAAATTGGAGGGAATGAGCAAAGTTCAACTTGTTTCAAACTAACACTGGCTATATACAAGCTTCAACCTGACCTGCATTCACGAATGAGCTAAGTCAGGTACAGCTTTGTTGATCTGTAGTACATTGTGTAACAAGGCTTAGGGAATACAGATCTATGTCAGGTCAAGCCAATGATAATAATTATTATTAGTAGAATTAAAGTTGCTATCATTATTATGAACTATTGTTATTTTCTAAAACTGCTTTTTTCCACCTCAACAGAACACTTCTGTTGACTGGAGCATTTTGTTCATGCTTCAGTTGGACAGTTAGGAATAAACCTCCTCCCTCCTTTGTTTCATCATAACCTGCCAGGTGGCAGAGAGGTCATGCTTGTTGCCTACCAAGAGTTAATTTTAAGAGAGAAGAGGCAGCTTCTCTCTCTCTTGTATTCACATGTCAACTGCTTCTGAAATTAATCACACAGGCTGCCGTTCATTTTGCCGCCTCCACATCACCCCGGTCTTTCTTATCTCTCTCCTCCTTCACTAACACCTTATTATGTCCTCGCAGTTTGCCGCTGTCAAGCAGAGTTTAAAAAGTACACGAAAAGACACCATGTCTCTGTGGATAAGGAAAAAAAATGGAGTTTCTGTGTCAGCTCTGAGTTAAGTCTAATTTTACATCCTAAGAATGTAATGCTACAGAACAGAGTCACTGCCCTGTGGGGGAGTGATACACTTTAAAATCAGAGGTTAAAATGAAAATGCACGAGTGAGTCATCTGGCTGAAGGGGCTCCCCTACCTATATACAGGAAAACTTAACAGGCAAGTTTAAATGTGGCATCCATGCAACCTGCATCAACAGAAATAAACTTCCTCTGTAGGTAGTGTTATTGTCTGTATACACAACAATATCATGTCTCACATCTACAAAGGTGTAAGTGCAGCAATCCGGTGTAACCAAACTATATGCTGTATAATACAAACATAGAGGGCATACACAGTTCAGCTGATTAAACGTACCAGCTGTCCTCGTCCTCTACTTCTGCACACTCATCCTCCAAATCTAGGACATCCACCTCATCCAGTGCAGTTTGGTCCACCCCTGAGTCGCTCTCCGCAAGTGTCTCTGACTCATAACTTTCTTGAGAGGGGCTCTCTGGTGTCTGGCTTTGCCCCTGTGCCTCTCCCGCACCATTGCTGCAGGTCAAGGTGAGGAAGCCCCCACACGGACCCCGATGTTCCTCTTCCAACTCCTCCTCTTCGTCCTCTTCCTCCAGCCTGCTGGCCACAGGCAGAGGCGACATCTCCTCGCCGCTGCTGCTGTCCTGTGGAGGTGACAGCTCAAAGTCTGTCCGGCCCAGCTCGCCGCTGTGCTCCAACCTGAGGCGTTGAGAGTTTGTCACCCCTTCACAAGCTAGCCTCTCATTGATATTGGCGGCGGCTGTGAGGTTGCTGTTGCTGCTGGCACCTCTGTGGATGATGGTCTTGCTCCCCCTGTTGCGCAAAGTCTCGTTCTGGACCTCCAGCCTACGAACGAGCTCCTGCAGCTTTCGGACCTCCTCCAGCTCCACCCCTGCCAGGTCTTGACCCCCCTCCTCTTCCTCCTCGCCCCCGGACTTGGAGCTCTCTGTGAGGCCAGTGGGACTGCCATTGTCAGGCTGGGGGACCACGCTGGCACTGTCCGGGACCACCATACTCCTGCTCTGTTAGGAGAGAGCGCAGCATTAACATAGTGACAATTACGAGCAGCTGGGTAGTCTACAACAAAGAAAACGTACTGGATCAAACTTGATGTGACTACATGCTCGCATTATGCTCCACCAAACACACCATAAGACTACTGAGTGGACACTATCTTGCCAGCAACACAGCAGCAACTCACCACTGGATAAACCAAACATATAGGTTAGGGATCTCTAACTACTTCAACCTCACACAAACCTTTCGGTCGCAAAGACACACGTAGCTCCAGTATCAAAGCGCCACTGGTGCGTTAACAAAGCAGTCACCATCACCAGTATTTACAGGACGCCGATTACTTTTTTCCCCCTCGTCGTTACGCTGCTAACTCAGCAACTGTAATTACCGTGGCAAGGAGCTAGCTACACGAGGATGCTGTACTCAAACAATTCTTATATTTACCTCTAAGCTGCACAACAGCAGCAGCTATATTGTAACATACCAAGACGTACATGTATATCTGAACACTCTCGTTGATTTTAGCTCGGCTAGCATCATGCTATCAGCCACACAAACAGTCGTACCGGTGAGTGAGCCGTGTTTGTCCCAGTTGTCCCAGCGAGCCGATGACTGAGCTTGCCCGCCACTCAAACTCCCCTGTGCATCAGCGACCGCATGAATGAAGCAGCTAATTGTGACCACCTGAGATGGTCCACAGCCTGATAGTGATTGTCAAAACAGCGGGATAAGTCCCAGTTTGCTAGTCCATGCTCTGTTGTTGCAAGGGCACCGCCGATAGCGTTCAGCACATCGCTCGCTGCTAACTAGCTTGTTGATGATGGACTTTAGTTAGCCCACTGAGGAGACCTGCAGCAACGCTCGCCCCTCCCCCTACGGAGTTTCACGGATATATGGCGCCTCATTTGGAAGAAAATGGTACTGCAGCGACATTTCTATGAAGTCTCTATTGTAGCCATTGGGTGTCGCTGTTTGCATAATGCAACAGACCATTGTATTAAAAGTAAGAAACCCATTAAACATTAAAAACCTGAACGGTAGTCATTATTCAATAAAGAGATGCAAAGAATAAGTGAGTAGGACATTGTTGTAAAAACAGGCATAGATGTTGAGTGCTACAATTCATTTGCCCTATTGCACTGGAGAAAAGGAAGAAGTCTCAGCAGGGAATATTTCAAACCCTTCACAAATAAAGCTGAAAATATGGACTCAACACTATGTGAGTTAACCCTTTATCCACCACAAAGGAAAAGAAAAGTAAAGGAATGTTATGATCTGAATAAATACAACAAATCAGTTGTCAGTATTAAACGCTGCATTTGTGAGTGTTTTGTTTTTGTCAGACAGTAAGTTTCTTCAACTTTATGCAGTGGCTATGTTTAACAGATGCATAAAGTACAAGCAACTCCCTACTTCAAGTTAAGGAAACAGAGATGCAACTAGAAGTACTTGTATAACTTGTTTTGCTTGACACAATGATCAAGTGTGCTCATGTGTCAAATTGTTGATGCTAAGATAACACATTCATTAAACATGGAAAACAATTAAAAACACTGACAATGTTATAATAAAGCATAAGCACAGTGGTTTTAAGGACATTGAATAAGGTGTGTGTCTGCCTCATATCATTTACTTGTGTCCTCATCTGATCGTATGCTGCAATCTCTATTGTGACAGTGCACAGACAAGCCTGATCCTGAGAGATCACTGGAAAAGAAAACAACATGCATACCATCCATTGTTGCAGATTCATTAAAGCTGTTACTCCCAAGAACAGTAATTTATTTTTGATCTATGATTAACTTCTTTACAACTCCACGCAAATTGTAAATCTGCATAACGCTCCATAATTTTGGTCATTAAATTTAGGTGGTATATAAAGTATGTCTTTGCTCTCAAGTACTTGCATGCTGCCATATGAGCATGTTTCAACAGGTGAGCAGTGGAAAAACACAGCCTGTACTACCTTAAGCAATCAGCACACATAGCCTGTGGGGGGGAAAAAAAACATGCTCACTGATCCATGAGATTCCTTCTTCAATATGGGCTCTGCAAAGCACATTTACACTGCAAAGACACAGGATTTATGTGGACACATTGCTATTCATTACCTGCATTAAACAGTAAATTCGAAGGGCCTGCATATGGGAAATAAATTCAGACATTTAAACTAACTTTTTGGACATAAACCACATTTCATGTTTTTAATCTGGAATGTGCAACACCTGCATCTGATCCACTCCCTTTTATCCAGCAGGCTCCAACCTGTTGTGAATTTAGATGGAGGAGGTGCATGAGTAAGATTCATTCAAACATTTGAAAATGAAGTGAAATATATGTAGCTCATGAGCAGCTAAGGCAAACTGAGAATCCATGTACTTAAACTACAATAAGTGGACATTGCAACTGACTTTAAGACCACTTTCATACCTGTTTTGTTTCTTCACTGAAAAAGTGTAATTATGTATACTGAGTTCTGTCTATGAAGAGAATGACAATAAATTGTGCCCCAAACTTTGTGACTTCCAATACTGAAAAACACTTTATACTATGACTCATTTAACTGACAGAGCTTTTTCACCAGGATTTCTTTTCTCGGCATCAGTTTTATGTCGCAATTTCACATTTCTGTCATAAGACTGAAAATTATACACTAATGTGAGAGCTGCACATGTGATTGACACTGCTAAAATATCAGTCAATCTCAGACCAGTGATCCAATGAACTCAAACCAAACTCTCCTTTCTGACTACTGAAGCAGCAGACTTAGACTTAGACTAGACTTTATTGATCCCTTGGGATGACTCCCTCAGGGAAATTAAGTAAGCAATAATTAAGCAAGACAGTTTGAAAAACTATACACAAGAAAACATTTTTGATATATCCTTTTTTATTAAAGCAAAAATATGATTTTATGTGTTCTTTTTTTTCAGAACATTTCCTGAATGGCACCATTTACAGGCATACTCATGGTATTGTTAACAATGCAATATCTTTGATTTCTATTAATACAATTCTTAATGATTTTTCTCTTTTTCTGTTAAACATACACCCTGTCAAATCTTTATCTTTCTCTGTTCAGCTTTTTCTAAACTGCATGGAAGAATCACAATAAAATACATCCATTTACTCTACTTGGGATTACAGACAGATCTTTCCCCCACAGCATCAACCCACACACCATTTCTAATCAAACATGGCGGCACAGAGAAGACAGAAGCAGAAAGGGAGACGATGGGCAGGATTCCTAATTGGTGGAAGAGCGTGTAACAGTGCAGGAATGAAGAAGAGGAATCATGGCAGGTGTGTCGTCATGGCGGTTACTTCTCATCTTTCATGGCTTTCTTCTCCTCTTCAATTTCTGTGTGACAACAAGACAGAGACACAAATGAGGTGATCAATCTGCATCTGCAGATAAAAGATTAGTCAAGGTAATGTTGGCAGGACAAGAAAACAAAATGATGTAGAGCTCAGTTTAAACATTACCATCCTATATTAATCACTTTTAAACCCCAACTCTGGGTGAGATTTGTCTATGCAGCAGCTGGTGCGACAGATGGTTCCACTCGTGTGTTTGGCTCAGTTACTAATAAGCTGCCAGAACTTCTAGTCAGTGGTCCAAGTTTCTTCTCTCAGTTTCTCTCTAAATTATCAGATGTCTACTGACTGAAGTGCAAATAATTAAAGAGGCACTCTAGCATTTTAGCAGTGCACCCCCACAAAGTTGGGAAAAACTGGAGGAGATGAATTAAGAACAGGGATGGGATTTGATACAATCTTATTGATACCAATGCCATTATCGATGCAGCTGCAATTTACAAATGTCCCCCAAATGCCTCACATGGAGACTATCAGTAGACGCTATAATTTACAATAGAAACTAGCTAGGCAGCTGTGCACATAGAAGCCTCAGTGATGCAAGGTTTACCAAGTGATTTTATCTACTTGGGCGGAGACAGAGATATCTTAAATTGTAGTGATTAGTATGGGGCGAGCTCCAAAAATGCTGGATCCTCCATTTCCCATAAAGCAACTCAGTGGCATCTTTTATTAAATAGATGCCTGCCTGATAAATTACTGCACCTGGTTGAAATACAGGCTTTCTGTTATAAAATGGTAGCCCTCAAGCCCAAACTGAAATAACCCTGATGACATCACTGGGATATCACCAGGGTTACTTTATTGAGAGCCACAGTAAACATTATACAGTTGTTTCACATTTTGTACAGTTCTGCTCATCAGAGGTAAAACTTAACTTCGTGTGTAAAATCTACAACATAGCCCTTTAATGTCTGACTGTGATTTCTGCAGCAATGTACAACATAAAGCAATGAAATTAAATGTAGAATGTGTCAGTGTGTGACACACAAGTGGAAATTAACTTTGAAACTGATAAAACTAACTAACTGAATATCTATTTAAAGTTTGCTACCCTTAGATCATACAACTATTGGTCATACCAGACCAAAGTAAGGCTGCAGCAGCAAAACACCTCAGTTTAGTATTGATCAAGGGCGTGTTTTACCACACATGAATTTAACTTCTCGTTTTGGGAGGAAGAGTATGGGTATTTCTTCTCTCAAATGTTTCATAGTCTCATTTTAATGTTTGAAATTCAGGTACAAACTGTACAGTCAAAGAACCACACTGTGCTAAAGGAATGTTCAACACAGGTTCCTCCTCCCACTGCAACACAGCTCTCTTGATAAAAGTTAAGCGAACAGTTAAAAGACTCAAAGACTCAAAGACTAGAAAGCATGAAAAGCCAACATGTACCAGCAGTGCCACCTGCATGTGTGCTAATACTGTGGGCACTCTCCTGCTGACTTGCCAGTCAGGGCTGCACTCAAGAGCAGGAGTCAGACAGCAGGGAGCCTCTCAGCCTTTGGTGGGAAAGGATGAACATTTTGCCACACTTTAACTTAAATGCTTCTCTTCCTGCTGGTTCATGTTACACCAGATATGAAGTGAAAAGGTAGCTTAAAATAAATAGATGGAGGTGGGGTTATGGGTTTCTTCTGTACAAACCGGCATCAAGTGGAACAAGGACGAGCTCTCAGGTAGCAGGGTGTGTACCTTAAGTTAATCAGTAATGCCCTGTTTGCGGTTGCCGTTTCTAAAGACAGACCGGGAGAAACTGACCATGTAGAAGAAGGAACTAAGGAAAAAGCGAAACCTGGGTAGGGGGCGATGGAGACAGATCATTGTTAGGTGCACACTTTTCTCTTAAACACCTACCCTCTTTGGTTGGCTTGTGGATTTTTTCACGTGTTTCAGTCTTTCTTAGCTGTTGCTTGTTAAACTGCTCGACCTCCTGATTGACTGGATTGCTGTCACCCATTTTGGAAGATTTCTGATGGAGAAAAGAAGGAGGAAGAGAGAGAGAGAGAGGAAGGCAAGTCAAAACACAGAATTTAGCTGTAAAGATGGCACGGGAAAACGTTGAAGGAGTGCATGAGAAGGCATGATTCATTTATCATCCCATCACTCAAGATTTTGTCTGCAGTACATGCCCATACAGGTACACAAAGCCCCACCTCAGTTTACAAGAAAAAAACAGACTGAACTCTGAAATTATGTAACCCAGTCACAAGACATGTACCTATACTTTATAACCTATCTTCCCACAGTGAACAAACAGCTCTAATGTGGTGTCATGTTACACTTTCACCGTTATTATAAGGTTTCAGTTCCACAAGAAAGACCTGACTAAGAAGACACATGATATAAGTGTTGACAGATTTGCATTAAAGTGTGGTTATTAAGGAGATTAGGAAAGTATTAAATGCACGCCTGGGCTGAAGAAGCAAACAGTAAGGAACATAACTGGAAAATGAAATGTTTCAGTTTTGCAGGGAAAGTGAGAAAGAACAAGTCTGACATTTTTCCACTAGATAGGACTAAAGCTAAACGACCATCTGCTTACAACACTACAGTATTCAAGAAATCCAGTGTGGACACTGGTTTTGTGACAGTGCCTGGTTTAACATGATCACACTGTCCACACCTACAGACTGCACATGCACTGGAAACATGAGGGTGCGTTTTTATGTTGTGCACCAGGATGTGACAGGTGAAAATACACGTCACAGCTTTGCTTGAAAAAGCAACCTTTGAACAAGTCCCACTTTCAGTCACAGTTTGCGTGCAAAGGAATGCAACGCCGTCAGGTACATATACACACCCCGCAGTGTAACGGAGTAATCAGCAGGACAGGGACTGTATTAGCATGGCTGTATGGCCTATGTCAGAAATGTTGCATAACACCTATAAGCCTTTACTAGGTAGAAAAAAGTCTTAAATTTAATCATGTTGTCGCTGCATTACCTTGCTATTACTTAGCGTCTTTCTGGATGCATAAGCAACAGAGCCAATCCAGAATAAATTTACCTGGTGCAGGGATGCGCGGCGAGAATGTCCTCTACAGGTAAGATGCGTCTGCGTGTAATCCGTGCAAAGCCAACAGTTTAAATAGAGACAACACGCCCTTCTGCACGCCAACATGGACACCGATGCTCTGTCTCTCATTGGCTCCCAAAGCTCACGGGAAGAATTTCAATTGGACACGCTTGGTGCGTGACTTCCCAGAAATATTACAGGCTGCTTCTTGGGCGCCGTTGCCTATTCTTGCCCTAGATGTTGCAATCACTTGAGTGATTTGTTCCTCCCTGCAGCTGCTAGCGTGCCTCTGATCAGCGCACTGAGCTCCCATTGTAGTTGATATGGTCGATTTTATTTAATGTTATTTTTAACGCAGTACCATCTAGTGGACTGGTTACAACATGACACGTCTAACAAAAATCCAGCAGCATAGTATGTCAACAGATATACACAATAAAGAAAGTCCATGTAGTATTAACATTATATAATTTATTGAAAAATAAATAAATAACAAAAAAGCAGCAGTTATTACTGAGCTGTTATGTGTTGACTTTAGAGGTAAATGCTAACATTATGGACATGTTTCTTTCACAGTCAGAGACTTGTTTAAATAGGCTACATTGTCAATAATAAACATTCATTCCATCCACTGGCTTGTAGGGGGGATGGAGCCTGCCCCACACTGGGCGAGGGGCATGGTACCCCTTGGATGGGTTATCGGAGATGTCACAGTGCTGCAAAGCAATTTAGTTTCCAATTAACCTAACTTAAACCCCAGCTGGCTGACAGATTCTTGCCCAGTACCTTCTTGATGTGAAGGAAGAGTGCTGACCCCTGAGTCCTAGCTTATTTATTACAGTCCTTTAATTCATATATAACAGTTATATTACACAGAAAATTACAATTTAAACATCAGTCATCTCCTTCATGTACCAAAAGGGGAACTCCATTTATTCAGTATTTCACTTCTGTACAGTTGAGGTACTCCTAAGAGACAGGTGGTCAGAATGAAGGTAGTAGAGGCTGAGATACTCTGACTTTTACAATCTGTTTACACCTGGTATTAAAATGCGATCTGTATCCAGATACTTTAAGGAGATGATAAATAACCCAGTCTTGCCTTTGTTGCCTGGTGTATTTAATGTGTTCTTGTTATCCTCATTGTCTTTGTAAATGGACCTGTTTCTGTAAGAACTGTCCAGTTTTACTTGGACACCCCAAAACACCAGTAGGCATTGTGTTTCCTACTGGCTCCAGGGACATTAGTCACTTTACCAGTCACAAGTGGTAAAGCCTTCTGTCTCTAAATTTTCGTCAGTTTAGCTGACTTCTGAGTGTTCAGTGGTATTCACAGTCAGACAGATTTACACCTACCTATGATCAGAACACAGTGCAAGCTGCACTACTTCCAGATGTGGTCAAGCAGACGCGATCACATTCTGATCGCAACATGCATTTTTCCTTACCTGGATAAGGTGACCGGATACAAAGTGCATTTCAATACTAGTTGTAAACAGGGTCTTAGTCCTTTTTATGGCTGCAGCCCTAAAATGATAGATCCTACTTTTCCCATTCTGCAACCAATTTTATTAGACCCTCTGTGCATGGTTAATAACAATGTCCACAACCAACAAAATCCATGCCCCCAGTTTGTACCATGGGCTTTCTGTTTTAAAGTTGGAGTCTTAAAGCCTGAGTTGAGATAATCATGATGGAACAATGAGACTTTAGGAAACTCTGGGCTAGGGTTAGCAGATTGGCAGACAAGAATACCTGAAAGTCTAATAAAATTATACAGCTTTATACAGCTGCTTTGACAGGCTGTAGTTCCTCCCATGACAAGTAAACAGACTGTCAGTTTCAGGTGGAGTTCCCCTTTAAAACAATGAAAATACAAGGCAATTGTGATTTACCAGCACCATATTTATATTTCTAGAACGCTGACAACTTTGGCCCCTAATAAAGACTTGCCCACCACTTCAGAGATTGGGGCTCAAGTCCTGGCAGTGGTGCTTTCACACAAAATTGGCAGTGTTTGTTGGTTTGCACCAGATGATGGATCATGTCCTTGTGGCTGCTGGACTCCTGTTAAGTGGTTGAGGTTTCAAGGGATCAATCAACAGCAATAAATATCTATAAATACAATTTTAAAAAGACTATTTTCGTCTTGTCAATTCAATATCCTAGATTTCCTCTGGATCTCCTTAGCCTGAACGTTTCTCCTGTCTGTCATAGATGGCAGTGGTGATTCCCCATGTGATGCACGATCTCAAAATAACAAGGGAACCCCCTCTGTACAGCAGCACCATGCTCCGCTCCCGAGAGTGCCACAGCATCCTCCAACAAGCCATGACCCCTTTCACCTCTCCTCCCACCTGTGCCTGCATGTTTGCCACCAACACAGAGAGAGGGTACAGAGTCAAGCTGATCGCCATGGAAGTCAGTGTCCCTGAGATGAAGGAGGAGGCCAGTGGAGAAAGCCCCTGTCCGGCCACAACAGTACATATGGGTCCCTTCAGGCCAAAGTAGAGGGAGCTGCCTAGGGTGTTGCGAGCTGTGATGGGCAGAAAGCCTCTGTAGTACCCTAAGGCCAGCCTCTGTGCCTTCAGCCTGACTAGAACAGTCTTCAGGGTGGGTAGGTGGCGGTCGTTCTGGCCGTTCTGCAACACGTTTTGGACACGCTCAAAGGGGGTAAACACCACAGCTTCTACTATACCTGCGCCAAACCCAGCCAGAGCAGGCAGGGCAGAGGTGGAGATGATATTTTGGGGCGACAGGGAGAGCTGGCGGAGGAGGGTGTCCTGCAGGCCAAAAAGCAGCGTGCCATTCAGGGTCCTCATCAGTAAAGGTGGGGCCACGCCCCTGTAGAGCTTTACAGGTCCCTCTTTGTAGAGCTGTCCCACTGCCTGGTGAACTGAGGTGTTGTCGATTTGTTGCCGGAAAACTGTCTTGTAAACAGGAAAGACAATGAGGGTGGGGATGGTGGACAGCAAGCTGGAGGTCCCTCCGTGCAAGTAGCTCTGTAAATGGACCATTGAGGGCTCTTCATCTCGACTTCCTGTCATAGTTGAGCTAGGAAGAAATTAAATCACAAATCATTTCAGGCTTGCAATGATGAATAAAGCTGAAAATCAATACATGTAAAAGATAACTGAGTGGAAAACCACAGCAGAAGAAATTACACTTAAACAACGTATGGTATGTGATAATAAACGTTTAAGACACAGAGGCATTTACTTACCCTGTATGCTGTCGGCAAGATGCAAACCAAAAAGAAACAGAAAATGTAATACGGGGTGTGCAGTTTCAATTTAATCCCCTAATTACTGGAAAGTGAAGGCATCACGAGGGTTAATTTTTCCCATCATTCTCCAACACTGCACGTTGAGAGAAATAATTTTATCATTTCCTTCCCGAATACAAAAATATAACTGTTAAACCTTATCAGGACGTCGTACAGCGACAGTGAGATAACACCGAGCTGTAATCTGCCTGTCCGGTGTCTGTGGTTGGCCCGCCTCTTCTACAATAACTATTGGTCAAGACACGGCTACGTTATGTGGTTGGGGATTGGTTACTTCGCCCATCAATCAAAGTCGTTTCTCTCCTAGGAACAAGGGCGTATCCATTGTGAAAACACAACTGCTGTTTTATGTAACTACTACTGAAAAAAATTGACAATCACAAGCTTTTTCCTCCCTCTATATTGTTGTCATTTTAAACACCAAATGTTGCAAGAAAATATTAATTTGAAGAAAGTTCTAATTATTTGACTTTTATATACAGTTACATAGTCCTAAACATTTTCCAAATAAAGGTCTACGTGCTGTTTCAAAGCTCTCTCAATGCTGCAAAAGATTCAATTCTGATGGTGAAGACTGATTCTTTTATTCACTGCCCAAAATAGGGTCTAAAAAATATATACTGAAACAAGCCTATAAAACACTGTATCTGTAGGATGTAAGCTCCCTCCAGGTTGCAGCACCCACCAAATTTCCAGAAAAAGATACAGAGATCATGAATTCAGTGTCCTCAGCGGTGGTGTGAGCAATTAATAACACAAATAATGCAATGTTTAAGATGTTACGCATATTCAATTTTATTAAGAATGCACCCTCAGATGGTGCATTCATCCTACTGAAAAAGAAGTAAACACAGAGGTTTGGAATATGCACATTAATGACAAATCCTTCCTCCAGACATACAAAAAGAAAAAAAAAAAAAAAAAAAAAAAAAAAAAAAAGCAGGTGAACATTTCTGAAGGAAGCTCCAGCCTGCAGAGACCCCAAGCTAAAATCCCAACAGCTTCTCTATAGAAAGATCTTCAATGTAGAACCACAATGGGCAACACCCTGGACACTAGGCAAACCCCACTCAATGAGGGCACCTCAAGAGTTGAAAGAAAACATCCCCAAAAAAAAAAAAAAAACATCTTCTGCAGCCTGATAAGACACATGACAGCTCTTCATCCAGTGAGGAAATAAACGACACAAAATAGGAGCGGGAGGAAAAAGGATAAGACTGGAGGAAAAAGTCATTTCGTTTCAGACTGTTGAGGCACTCTTGGTTGAGTGGAGCTTCAGTGGCACTGTAAACTAGTTCAATACACATTCACTTCATTATAATCTTTCAAACAGCAGAAGATACAAGAGCGACATGAAAAACTACACTCGTTCATAGTAACAAAAAAATAAGCACTGTAACAGCCTTGTATGACAGATGCTTCTCCTGACCACTGGAACCTGCCAGGGATATTTATACAAGCTCTTTGACAACAGATTGAAACAACTCCTGGAGAGGTGAGATGGTCAGGAGAAGCTCTGTATCTAAATGTTATGAAAGGGGGATAAAGTTCACGGTGGATAAACTCTTATTTATCCATGTACAATAAATACGCTAGCCTACATTGGTAGCTTGCGATTTCTTTGGTGCCCCAGACATGAAGGGACACTGCTCAAAAGGGGGAAGGAACTCAAGTGAGCAGGGGGGTCAGCATTAGTAACAGACATGACAGTTCATTCTTCTTCTTTTTTTTCACAGTTAATTAGCTGAACATCTTTGCTAATGGTTGTGTTTGGGTTGGGGAATTCCCTCTTCTCTTATTTGGTGTAACAGCACACAAGTGGATGGTAAACACCATTTGTTACAAGGGGACATGGCTGAATAGGTACGACACAGACTCGCCGTTGTGAGTTCTACGGATGGCCTCTGCAAGGATCATGGAGATGTCAATGACCTGGAGAAAGAGAGGGTGAGAAGTTGTGAAGATAACTAGACTGCATCATTTGTTTACCGTCAGAACATTAATGACTATATTTAGATCTTTATGGAGTAAATATACCAGCTTACCAACTATACTAGCTTCTCAAACTGAGGATTTGCGTGTTTATTTCATATCATTCTAGCATAGACAAAAATCATAATCAAAATAACCGTGTGCAACCACACAAAAAACAAAGGTAAATGCTGTATCCTGACCTGTATTTTGGGACAATGTTTCATCTTTTCCTCCTGAGGGATTGTATTGGTGACCACCACAGCTTCAAAGCAGGCATTGTTGATGCGTGAAATAGCTGGACCAGAGAAGATGCCATGGGTTAGGATGGCATACACCTTGGTGGCACCAGCAGAAATTAGTCTGGGGAGAGAAACAGTATAATGCATTTATTACAGATCTCCACATCACTGGATATGTCCTGGTGTCTCTTAATGGAATTCAGTAATGACCTCTTTGTAGGTTAGTTTGACAACAGGATCATTTATTAACCACAAGTTTCAAATTTATGTACCACAAACAGCAAATGAAGCGGCTTACTTGTCAGCAGCATGACAGATTGTGCCGCATGTGTCGGCCATGTCATCCACTAGAATGGCGACCCGATCTGTCACATCTCCGACGAGAACCATGCGGTCTACCTCGTTTGCTTTTTTCCTCTCCTTGTGAATAAGAGCAAAGTCCACATTCAGCCTGTCTGCTATCGAGGTGACCCTGCAAAGGGAAAGCATAAGGTCTGTGAGTTAGAGCTGGTGTGTGTATCGACGTGTATAAAACTGTAATTGTACCATTAGAGCCCAGTCAGCGATAGGTACGGTCAACAAAAGTTTAATCTAAAGTAAATTCTGGAGGAGATATGCTGAGGTTAAGCTGTGCTCAAGGGTAGAGCACCTATGGTAAGTGGCCCTGGCATACCTCTTGGCTCCTCCTGCATCAGGTGAGACAATGATACAATTTTTCCATTCTGGGATGTTTTCTTTGATCCACTTCAGCACAGCTGGCTCTGCATACAAGTTATCAACGGGGATATCAAAGAATCCCTGGAAAAGGATAACACAGGTAAATGGACTGGGGTAACAGGAGCAGGACATATTCTACTTGTTGACATGTAAATGTAAGGCTCAGAGAGCCAGGTTTCTTAATGGTAGGACAGCAAATAAGATGCACTTCTGTTTAGGTCTGCATTTGTGCTGCTCACCTGTATCTGTGAAGCGTGCAAGTCCATGGTAATGATATGGTCAGCCCCCGACACTGACAACATGTTGGCCACCAGCTTGGCAGAGATAGGAGCACGGCTCTGCAATGAAAATAGATCTCTTCAGTCACATGGAATAAGTGAACTGACAAGCATGGCTCGAGTTTAAAAATAACACATAACTGAGAGCTTGACAATTCAGTAAAATTATACCAGTCAAATATTATCTCTTGAACTCTGTATATTTTATGTGACAGTATTCTATTTATGACCACCCATACTTTCACTTAGTATTTAACATATACTTGGGAGGGCTGATATGCAAAAACCACCAGTATGTAAATATCAATGCTAGGCTGACAGAGGTATTAGCTTTACATGTTGCTAGAGAGAGTTCAATATGTTACATGCAACACTATAACAAAACATATCCCAGTTGTACTGATTCATAAACATGCAAAACATTCCATTCATGCAATATGACTGAAATGCTGGAATGAGATCAAATAACAGGCAAATAGCTACACAAGGAAGAATGAGGTGGGAACTGCAGCTGATGCAGCAAAGCAAACAGACCGAGAGAAAGGAAAACAAGCCACAAAAAAAAAAAAGAAAGCAAATATGCCTTGTCGAGTCTGTGTTGATCGGTATGGCTGCAGGCTTCTTGTCATGATGCTGGATGGCAAATGGCATGACAGAAGTAATTAGACAGATATCCCTCACCCCCACCTTGTCCTTCTTGTCTTGCCGGGCGTACGGAAAGCAGGGGATGACGGCCGTGACCCTGGAGGCTGAGGCAATCTTGCAGGCGTTGATCATGATCAGCAGCTCCATCAAATTGTCATTGATCTCCCCACAGCCGCTCTGCACGATGTAGACATCTTCTCCACGTACGCTCTCCCCTATCTCCACGCTGCCAGAGGACAGAGGTGACAAGACAAACAACTCTTAGTGCCATGCAGCTAACACATCATGGCAGGCAGGAGATAAATGACACAGAGTAAACAATGGCTTCTGTCTACGAGTGATGTGATCTGCACAAGGGTTAAACTGGGAGAACTGAAAGGTGCTGAGTCAGAAAATGACAGCCTCGATATGATATGTGATAGGACATTATAATATCAGTTTACTGAGGCAGATCAGGTGGATTTGTTGCTCAGAATTAGCTGACTGGTTGTTAGGTAGTATGAGTCCTCAGCCATGCGTGGACTACAAGTTCCTAACAACACAGCGCGGCAATTTCACCGTGACACCACGTTTCTAATTAAATACATGTCGCTAGGCTACATTTGCGTACTGGACACACCTCTGATTAAAAGCTTATTTGAAGCGACAACAACAGATAACAACTCACCATGTTTCTTGGTTGCTAAATTTCTTGGTAACAACCTTCCCCAGCTCGAGACCCAGGCGGTCTGCTATTTTCTGAGACAGGTCCGGATGTGAGCTACCGCTGAATATTTTAATATTCGGCATTTTGTTGCGGTCCAGTGCGTCGTTCTGTCCAAACAGGCAGCGGCGGCGTGCAACTGTCGAGTCAGAGGGGTCGAAGAGTTCGAGGCAGCAACTGGAAATTGATCAACAGTTGATGAGCTACTCTTACAGAGCTAAAGTCTGTTCCCTACCTATCCACCATTATGTCCCACACATCACGCGTGCCTCTTTCCCTCCCGGGGCGGCGCGCACGCTTTCACTTACGTCGGGCCGCGTTGACGTCATTCCGGCCAGAGGGCTCGAAAGCAGGAGCACATGAACGCGCGTGAGTTGAGAGGGGTATATCCTTGGAGACACAAGCTCATTCAGACTAACTAATGATCGCCAAAGTGAGTTAAAATATAGCTGTACATATAAACCGAGTTTTAACTGACTCTTATCCTTGAGATTTACGTTTTATTGCCTCAAATAAATAATCCATTGTCCACATCGCTTAAAAAAACACGTATATTGGCTTTAAATGAACGTTAATGTTGGGAAACTGTTGACATGCCACCTCTGCGCCTCACTGCTGTTTCCGGGTCGTCTGAAAATGTGAATATTCACCACCTTTTTCTGGCATGTGAAGGACACTGCCGTGTTTATGCAAGCTACACTGCCAATATTAGCTCTATTTTAGATTTTAATCACAATATGATAATGATGATAATAATAGTATTTACCTAAACATATTCCAAGTGGAGTGGTAACAAAATAGCTTATTCCCCCGTGTTGACACAATCTAAATCCAGCTATCTCATTTTTGCAGGGACATGTGCCTGACACTCCCTTCAGGACCGACAACAGGGTGATTTTATGGACTAAAAAATGAGCGTCACCGAAATGCAGTGTCTATAAGAGGTAAGAATAAAATACACATTTGAAGGACACCACAGTTAATTTAACATTATAGGCCCTTTCAAAGTAGACATTTGACTTGTTAACATAGTAGGAAAAGCAGAGTTACTAATAACATTAACGATTGTTCTGCTTTATTCAAGTGTCACAGTAGGCCGTGACAGTGTGACAATGAGATGGCATGCACAATACTAGGACAGAAACTGAAGTAGCTAAAAGTAATTCAGCCTTCATTTTGCCGTTTACACCTGTGCTTTTCCTACTGTGACATGTCAAAAATGTCTACAGTGAATAAACTAATAGCTATTGAAGAGACATATTACTGAATGTTGAGGTTTGACTAGAGTGTAAAATTATGTGTGTTACACTTTCTAACATCCACAGACGAATGTATTTTCACTGGATTATCTTTTCTTGTTGTCAGTTTTGTAACTGAGCATAACCTCACTGCAGTGTTTTTGGCTTTTCAAATGTTTAGTACAAATACAAATAACACAGAAATACTCTATTCAAGTAAACTTGTCTTAACTGTCAGCAACACAAAAGCATTTTACCGTCAGCCATTGATGTTGTGTCAAGGCAGTGAGGTTTGCACTGTTGAGTCAACATCAGTTTTTGAGAAACTTATCCATTTAATATATCTTTGACATGACCTTATTTGTTTGATGTCATTCTAATGGGCACCCTGTCACTACTCCACAAGTTTTCTGCATGCAATGTCATTTCCAAATTCTCTGAAAGAGTTTATATAATATACTTTATTGCTCTTAAAACATGAGTTAACTTTGTACACAGACAGAAGACCACAGTGACGACAAGATCATTGACAGTAAATAAAAACAGAAATGAATAGGTGCACATAAAGAAACAATGGATTAAGCCATGGTGGGCTCATCATGTGAATGAAACACAGACAAATCCACACAGTTTAGCAAAGCAACTGAACAATGACAACCACAGAAAATGTTTATTATAATGTTAAAATGTTTAAGTGCTGATGAGAGAACATTGTCTGATATTTTTGTTTATAAAAATAAACATGTCCCATGCTTTATACTCATAATATACTCTTTAAAATATATGTTTTGCTATTAGTCTCTATGTTACATTACTACTATAAATAATTACCTTACAGACATGTTTTATCTTGTCCTTTTTACAAAATAGTGAAGAGTTTTAATGTTACAAGTAATGTTTTAAAAGTGTTTCTTATTCTCTCAAATATTTTATCTTATTATTTACATTAACAGTGTAGAATAGTACATTTCCATACTGAATATCATTTGCAAAACATTAAGATGTTGCCACCACGCCCTCTCATTTTTGCCTGTTTTTCCACCTTTGAGTGAGAAAGTTATCTGAACAAACAGTACCATCACCTTCAATGGTCAAAGTATCTGCCCCTGAAAGTCTAATACGTAAGGGAAAACATGCAGTACAGTGAAAGAGAAAACACTGCATATGGTTATGGAAGATGCCACATCAACAGCGAAGGAAAAACCATTAAAAGAGAGTGCCTATAAACACCACAAATGTGTTCTGAAACCAAGAAAACAGGTGCAACAAAGCTGATATCCTGTTTTCCTTTTTTTATTGAAGGTCAAATTGTCCGTAAAATCAAAAGTATTATTGGTGGGCTGTATTTGCTTTCACTGGTGAATAATCACATTGTGAAAGTGCAAAGGCATATGCGTATTTATAACCAATAACCCTAACCCTAAGCTTAACAAAAAATATTAAATGTAACTAGCTCAAGTTTACAGCAGTACTAAGACATAATCTGGTTAGAAAATATTAAGTGCAATTACTGTAAAATTTGTTTCTTACCAACAGTTCAATACCTTGATTCAAGGATGATTAAGTTAACTACCATGTCTTGGGGTGGATGTTTACTTCATACACAGTATTTAAACATTAGAGTTGGATTCATAGGAGCACTATATTGTTTCCAAATACATTTTTTGCAATTAACAGCAATATTGCCTATCTTGTCTGTAGCACTATAGCAGCCCAGTTGTCACCATTTACTTGGTTTCACAGCATTTTCTTTTAACAGTATGTCCATTATACATGTTAGACCAGCACAACTATAAAGCGTTTGTGATTCATTTCCAGGAATAACAAGAGGATGAGACACAAAGGAGATTTCAGACAGGGAACAGATGTGTTAGTTTTATTAAAATACATAGAAAACTACTTTGTGTGTTTCTTATATATTTGCTAGATTGCACAATGTATAACAGCACATAGAAAGCAAATTTGTTTATATTGTATCTGAAAACCTGAATAAAAACAAAGGATCTTTTGAAACGGGTAAGCTTTAGCCTTGAGGAGATGAATTATGTAAAACTGATGGTGGTGTAGACTCAAGTGAGTTTTTCAGCAGCAGAGTGGATAAAAAACACAGAATCAAACATTAAAAGATACATTTCAACTTCAGAGCTAATTTCAGAGGTTGTGCAAAATCCTAGTGATACGCTTACTCACTTGCAAGTGGATGGCTATATTTAAAACTATGATTCACAACATGTTAGATGCAAGTGAGCTATGGATCAGTGATGATGTAAAATACACTCTGTGCGTTATTAAGTACAGTGTGGATATTCCGTCTCTACAGCTGAGTGAGGTAACAACACTCATTACTGTACAGTGGATAAGACTGTGACTTGGGTCTCTGCTACATTATCTGCCCTGAACAGGTGTGTTTCATACCTGCACTGTTATAGTGAGAGAATGGGCCTCTGTCAATCAGTATAATTTAATATGTCATACTTGTCTTTCAGTGATTTTCATTTTCCAACACTGTGACTTACATTTTGACTCTTATATCAGTGTGCCAGACATTGTCAACATAGCCAACAGAGATCTCCATTTTGCATTACAACAGTTAGAAATGTCAACAAACACACACATCACCATCTAACCAACCAACGCTTTGGACTACGCAATTTACAGAAGTCGCTACTTGACGAGATCTCTGAAATATTTTTGTCCAGAGCATACATTTATTTCTGATGATTTGTTATAACTTTTATAGTTCTCTTAACTCAATACATTTCAAATATATTCTTTACCATTTTTTCTTCACAAAACTTTATATTATTTGCTAAGTAGACACAACTCAAATATACATTACATATAAAATATTATACTATAATGATTTATGTATATTGTGAATATTGATATGAGGTGATTAGCCCTGTATCACCCAGTCTGTTATAGGGTTCTTATTCCATTGTGCATTAGTTTGGTGTATCTTTATTTTTCAAAACAAGATCCACAAGGCTACCTCAGGGCCTGTAAACATGGGATGGAACAGCTGCATTGCAATTTTTACTGAGGATGATTCATTGCACGTCTTGTAAAAAATGTAAACAATAAATAAATAATGAATTTGGATAGAGTAGCCACCCACATTCTGGACTGTTGATTACATCCCTGCCAGGTTTATTTTTACTGGGCAGGCAGAGTTTTGATGGGTCGAGTGAGTGAGCTCATGTTATTGGTGTTGGAGGAAACTTGAGGGCTCACTGTCTTTGTCGGCAGGCTGCTTGAATGTCCCATTGATTCTTCTGCTGCACGCAGAAGCAAAGTGTAGTTGATAGCTACTTCCTCAACCTTTCTCAACAGCTGCAGCCTTTGGGCTTCTGAACGAACCCCCCTGACCAATTTAATGAAGGTTTGAGTTAGTTCACACAATACTTGAAAGCTAGCTGAGACAACAGCAAGCATACGTGTTGGGCTTTTTTCTACACTTGCCACTCGTCGACAAGAAGCTCTGAATTCTTTAAAGCGCACTGCCAGCTCCTGTTTGTACTCTGCAATCCGTGAGGGCTGAAGACGAGCTTCACCCTCAGCTTGTGGGCTGTTAGCACACTGACGCAGGATAGCTAGCAACTCATTAGCATCCAACTGGGCATTTAGGAAACCATCAGGTAAACTGAATGTTTTCCCCTGTAGAGCCTGTACCCGTGCCAGGCTCCCCTCCAATGTACCACAAGCTCTCAGGTCAATCTCCTGTGTCTGTGGCTCCTCCTCTTCCTCCTCCTCTTCCTCCCCACTGCAGTCCTCTGCATTAAGAACCTGGAGTGTTTTGCTTACTACGGGAAAGGTGCGTGAGTCTATCTCCATGCCTGGAAGGACCTGAAGGGGTATGGAGTATGAGAGCTCATCCTTCTCACTGCTTTCATCTGCTGCTTCACACTTCCTGTAGCAGAAACAGAATGAGCAGCATTTATCCTTATCATCACTGTCTTCACTGGGCAGGGTTAGCAGGACCTCACCAGTCCCTTCTTTACTTTCACACAGTAGCTCTTCTCCCTGAATGAAAAACACACCCTTTTTCCCCTTCCCCTCTGCCTGGTGAGACTGAGTGTGGACTGGTTCTACTGGGGTGGGCAGCCTCAGCCCTGTGGCCCTCACTCTCTCCATCTCCTTCTCTAGACTCTTAGCTTTGGGCTTCACCTCAGCATACACAGGTGTGCTAGTACTGTTATCCAGTTCTCCAATGCTGTATCGCCTCTGGAGCTTCTTGTATTGTGGAGCTCCCATGCAATCTGTTTGAGAAGTACAGGTAGGCAGGCAAGAGCCT
This sequence comes from Lates calcarifer, assembly GCF_001640805.2. Classification (NCBI taxonomy): domain Eukaryota; kingdom Metazoa; phylum Chordata; class Actinopteri; family Centropomidae; genus Lates; species Lates calcarifer. The sequence goes on from NC_066840.1 coordinate 8,918,618, forward strand.
GGCTCTCCCCTTGGCTCTCTTGACTCAAGACTGGTAGAGCGTATTCGTGTGGTCTTGATCTCTAAGGTCTGAGGTCTCCTTGTAGCACCTTGGGTGTGAGGGGCTTTGGAGACTGCTGGAGGGGTCTTCGAGATAGTTCTCTCTCTACCTCTGTGTTGTGTCTCTGTTGTTGAGCCAACTGGTGTGTCAGGTAGTCGCATGCCCCTACACATTCGCTTGCAGTCACAGCTGCGTCTCTGCTCCCTGGAGATACCTGGTGCCTTTAGGACAGGGCTGGTGCGGAGCTGGCAGGCGCAAGGAGTGCCTGAGGGCACAGGTGAGGATCCCTGGGGCAAAAAGTCTCCCTGGGATGACTTGGGTTTCAAGAGCTCCTCCAAGAACTCTAGCTCATACTGGCGAACTTTCTGCAACTGAGCCCTTCGCTCATCTGTTTCTCTTCGCATTCTTGCTGGGAACGTAGCTGAAAGAAGGTTTCTAAAGCTCAAGAAAGGGGCACTGCGCTGGGACTTCCCCTTACCACTACCTTGCTTCTTTGAGTCTCTGGCTGGGAGAGTGGACACCTTTTCTACAGATGAGCTAGGTGTCATTGGATCATCTAAAATTGGTAAGGATTTTAAGGGGCATTTCTGTGGCTCAGGGTGGGATTTGCCCTGGGAACCCTCAGTCTTGCTCTCAGCTGCTTCTTTTCTTTCTGCTTTTACAGGCAAACGAGGGGAGTACTTGGTTTGTATTTGAGGGCTGGGTTTTGCCAAACTAGGATCTGGTCCTACTCTAACTGCATTTTCTTTGCTGCTAGCCAGCTGGAGGCCTTTGGCCCGAAGACGCTCGTCATCTGTGGGGGAGGAGGACTGAAACACTACTACCTTCTGAACCTGTGGGTCTTTTAGTCTTAGTTGTGGCCCAGGCTCCTGTTGCACTGGGCATGTGCAGAAAAGGTCGTCAACTGGCAGAAGTTCTGTAGAGCTTGAAGGCTTCATGGTCTCGCTAGAGGCAGTCTCGGCATCTTGGCACATTTTTGTGGGGGAAATCTTGGCAGAGGAAGTTCTGTCCACAGGCAAGAGGATCGGTAAGGCTTTGTTGTTAGGGTCTGTGTTAAGAGGTGCTATTGTCTTTCCCTTCATACCCTCAGAAAGATTTTGGCACAGTGTCTCCCCAGAAGAATTTGTTAACTTCTGGTCTTTACTGACTTGAGCTGTCAGTGAAACATCCGACACTTTAAGTTCTTCAGGTGACTTAGAAGGGGGATCAGGGGTGTTTGCTTTGGTGGACTCAGAGTTTGTTTTTATTTCTGTTTTCTGTTCAGTGTGAGTAGTGTCTTGATTCCCCCCTTGCTCTGTCACAACACTGAGTATTGCTGAATCTTGACTGGGACTAACTTTAAAGGGAACAGTCTTGCTAAGGATTACTTGCTTGGGTGGACAGCCAGCACGAATTTGACCGACAGAGAAGGCCCCCGTCCCTATGGTTTTTGCAGTGCAGCCAGGGATAGCCAGAGGAAAGTCACGGCGGCAGAGAATACGTTCCTTGTTTATATGGTGAGCCAGCAGGTAGGCCTGGTTCTGATTCTGCTTCATAGCCGACACCATCTCAGAAACATCTGTCAATTCAGAGGAGTTGGTCTCATGGCCTGAGTCCAGTGATGACTCAGGTGTAATGGCAGCTAAGACAATCAGCCCTGAGGAGGAAGGCAACAAAGCATACTGTTAGGGTAATCAAGAAATAACAAATATTAATAACACAGAAATGTTAAAATGTTACGTCAGTGTTTTCCTGTAGTTTTTGAACCAGACATTTGGAGTGGATAAGCCTCATTTTGATCATAAATAACGAAAATAATTTTTAGAATAGTTTCAAAATCAGTCCTTCAGGATCAGATTTATACAATAGTGGGCTTGTCTCACCCATCCTTAAAGAACTGCAGCTTCTCAATGCAGATGCATTGGTGTGCTTAAGACGTGCAAAGACTAGCAAATTTCCTACCCTGACTATGTTCATAAATCTACTTGGCAAAAACAGTTTAGTTTTAATAACCTTTAAACTTTAAACAATGTTGTGTTATAGGGTTGCTTCCTCATTCATATATAACCTGTTGTTTTTCAGTTGACATGATATATACTATTTTCAGCTTGACTTATACTCATATTTTACAGGATTATTTGTCAATTTGTTCAGCATCCTGTAGATTTGAGGTAATCTCAAACCCTCTAATTTATATTATTATATGTATTGCTACCACAAAATTAAAGAGATTACAGCATTTTCTTGCCATTTCACAAGAATATTCACTTTGGTAATAATAAATATTATGTACTGCAAATATATAATGTAATATTAATTAATTAAAAAAGCAACATTTTATTGGGTTAGTGCTGCTTTTAATTCTTTGAATGAGATGTGGGCTGTGATATGACTGAGGTTGTTGACCTGCAGTCTGTGTTGGCTGTTGAGGGTGATGGGGGTAGTCCTCAGAAGCTGCCAAAGCCTCTAGCGCCTGTAAGGTGGACACCAGAGCATCATCAAGCTCCTGGGCATGATCTCGGACTGTTCTTGTGGCCACATTATCAATCAGTGTCACAGGCACATCTTCCTTTGCTTGGGCCATCTTCCCAGAGGCGACCCCTGGGCTTGCACTGGTACGAGCCTTCCTCCCTCTCTTTGAATCGTCCTCATCTGAACTGTTGTCCCTGAATCCAGGTGGTGGGGCAGCAATAGCAGGTGGTGGTGGTTGCAGCTTCTCTCCTCCACCATCTGCCTCCTCCTCGTCCTCCTCTTCATTCCCTGGGGGTGGAAGGGCCATAAGGTCAACAGCACCTCCATCTCGGGAGGCACAAGCACTGGAGCAGTGTTTCCCAGAGCTCCCACTACTGTTAGCTGCTGCTGACAGACCCTCTGCCCTAAGCCTGGCTTTGCAGGAGTCACAAAAATATCGTGAGTTTTTTTGGGATTGACCCATTGTTTGAGATCGGATTCTAAATCCTGCATTCTCCACTGCTGGGCTCTCTAAAACCCCAGCTATTTCCTCTGTACTCTGCTGAGTAGGATCTGACTTAGTGCGGGGCCGCCCAGCAGGCTCCTGAGAAATAAAGTTCTCATTGATGTCGAGTTCAGCTTCAGTGTGTGTTTGGAGCTCCTGAAATTGTTGTTGTTCTCGAAGGTGGACATGACACAGGCCTAGATGTTGAGGCTCTGCCGGAACTAGGGCCCTTGAAGACCCTGGCTCCCTGTGTGAGCTTTCTCTCTCGTCCCCTCGCCGACCTCCACTTGGCAAGCTGGTTGCCCCAGAACGTGGGTGGGCATGGTGGGAGCTTCTGTAATCTGAGGATAGAATTGTCAGAGCAGTGGAGAGTTTGAGGTGTTAAGAACTAGTGGGGATAGAGAAGATCCAGATGGGAAAGCAGAGGCGACAGCTGGTGGTCACATGGAGGTTATTTGCTATTTCAGAGATGGATGTTGAAAGTTGAAGTTTGTTTGAGGTTGGAGGGTTAGATTCTGGTGGAATGTGATGGCATGATGATCCTTCTTTTATGTGGACTACAGGTTGAAACAGCAGATGGCAGAGGATCTGTTCATGTTTGAACAGTAGATGTTTATGATTACAGCAAAAGTACAACTCACTGTAAAATTCCATGATGTTATTATCTCTTGGTAAAAAGAAATATGGAGCATCCCATTCCAATGAGTCAAGATGGAGATGAGAGGAAAGACAGCAGAGGGCGCCATGGGATGGTAGTTCCAGGATAACCTGGTTACTACAGGTAATGGTTTCAGTCGATGAAGAAGCAGATCAATGTCCATGTAGACTGAACATACAATGAGGACTGCCAAATATCACCTAACATGCAGTGTCTGATATGATTGTGAAAAAAAGACACTTTGACTCAGACAACTCTAAATGTGGGATATGAATGTTTCATCTGAAGCGTTTAAGTAAACAATGTTGTTTTCTGTAAATTCTTTGCATTTGATGTACACTGTGTACTCAGAACTTATGTTCAAAATTAACCCCTACAAACCAAGAAGACTTATAACATACCTGCCTTGGTCAGCTGAGACTGACCAGGGGTTCGAAAGTAGATGGTTCGTTTAGGGTCTACAAACAGCTTGTAGTAGCCAGAGATGAGGCACGCAAAGTTGCTGGCATCAGGCCATTCCATGAGTAAGACCAGGGGCTGCAGGGAGTGATAGGGAGGGGAATTAGGAGACTATTTAGGGGGCAGGCAATGAGTGTTGCCTGCTCATTTTGTAATGATCTGATGAAATAAAATTATTAAATTTTACCATTTATAGAGTCCAAAAGGGAACTGCAAAAGTCATACTTTTCCTGCAGTAAAATGGTCTGTCTTATTATTATCAGATGTTATTGTAGGATGCATCTTTATACACAATTGTAATACCTTGGCCTCATGGATTGTCACCTCCACACGCGCCACTCCTTGACTCTCTCGGTAGAGCTGGATCTTGGCAACCCTACTGAACTCAGCCAGAACTGTTGTGAGGTTGTTTTTCAGGTCAATCACATGACTAATGCCATGTCGAGGACCCACAAGTAATGTTGTAGCTGATTGTTTCTCATCCTGTAGGAAAACACAACTGGATTTATAGTTATTTGCCTTTACTCCCCACACTGGAATGTCACATTACACCTTTTCAACATCCTCTGTTTACCCCCTTGTGCAACTACATGCACAGCTACAAAGACACGCAAGGAAAATAAATGGAGCCAACAATCAAGTAAAAGGGAAACACGTGTGCCTGTGCAGAAAGATACAAAATTATATTACCAGTCCAACAGTGTGGAACAGTATTCCTCCAAAAGGTGGGAGGTCGTTGAGCACACGCATGTACTGCAGCTTTCCTTGGAGAGGAGGGACCTGTCAAAAGAATGATAAACAAGAAACTCTCATCTGTGAAATAGGAATCAACCTCCAGCACTCAGTATGTCCTCCCGGGGGCACTGTTGAGCCACAGATGTTGCTAATAAGGTCTTATGCAACAGTTACAGCTACAGAAATGAAAGGCTTGTCCTAAGATAAAGGACTGGTTATCTAGCAGACATAACCAGTAGTACAGTAAAATTAAATCTCCTCTAAAGAAGCAGCAAAGTATTGAGATTTAAATATTAATAATAATCAAGAGTATGGCAATATGACCAGAGGTCTCTATGAGTTGTGTTATAATAGCAGTAGTAGCAATAGTAGTAAAATCATCCACAAAGCATTGTCAGTGAGTGTCAAAATATTTTATTTGGAGAAACCTTGTTGCCCGATGGTGGTGGATGCTGGTACGTCTTCAGCAACTGAGACAGGGTCTTACACACATTCTTCTCCTTGACTGTTGGAAGTAAAGTGAGGGGTAGGAAAGGCTCTAGTCCCCACTCTTTTCTGTAATAGAGAGCAAAGTGTAGGTTGGTGGAAGTATATACAAAGAAAGAAGAAAAACAACAGTGTAGTAGTTAGTCAGAGTCCAGGGAAGATGTCATAACTGAGGAGACAAAGGAGTTTGTCTTCCCGCAGGAAGACACAATGTGCTTATATCCTTTACGACTCCTGCCTTGACATGGCCACCCTAAGTCTATTACAAGCAGAGTGGATCTGTTATGCTTCTGTGGTTGTGACGGCAGAAGCTAATTACTTGCTAGGTTGAGGTTTTGTAGAATAAATGAGCAAATTGAGGGAGAGATGTAATTTCACAAAGCAGTGGATTTCTTTGTCTCATAGCAACCTGGGGAAAATGATCCTTGAGTAATTTGAGTTTTTAATATTATTGGGATTAATTATTAATCATTTAGATATTACTGAATTAACAAACTTCATTGTGGGACTCACTGATATGCTACTTCTCAATGAGGTAAAAAATGCAATACATCAATTTTTCTGTGTAATTTCTCATAAGTTCATTTAAAAGCTAATTCACTTTTTGGACTCACTCAACATGCTTGAGAGAGATCTTCTGATTGGGCCTTGCAGAGGACACAGTGATGTAGATATGGAGTGCAGCCAAACGTAACGTGATGTCAGATTTCCACTCCATGCCAAAACGCTCCTTGATGACGTCATTGCGACTCTGTGAGGGCATGGTAAAATGTTTTGTAAACAGCTGATTGCAAACAACACTGTTAAAGACCAGAATTGCTCTGTAAGTCATATCATTAGTTTAATTGCAAGATTTGTTAGGCTTTTGGATATCTGCAGCTAATGTGAAAGCATTTTTTGAGGGCATGCAACAGGGCCATTGTGTCTAAAGCTTGACTCTGGCATATGCATCCTTTCTAACTCTAAAATCACTCAGCAAACAAGTAAAAACAGTAGAATAATACTACCTATGCATAAGAACTCATAGTCATTGACTCCCCATTGGTACCCTCTGCTCTTTGAGGACAGCTCTCCAACAGTGTCATGAGATTGAAGGACATCCTTTTAAATCCTCCTTTAATCCAGTGCTTTACCTGTATATAGAGGTACTCAAATGCAGCGGGGTCTCTTCTCAGCAGGTCCGCAGGGTCCTTTGGGAAGAAGCAGATGCGGAACAGACACTTCATCCCCTGGAAATACGTTCTGTGCACCACCTGAGGGGATATGACAGTATCAGCCAGATAACAACTACATCTTTGACATTAGTCACCCACATGTATCACTGTATCATCTTCCATAAGTGAACAGGGAGTAGACTCAATTCACAATGCCACAGTAAGTTACAGTATGTAGTTGCTTCTGTCAAGGTGAAGAAATGCAAAGAAATGTAGAACCATAAACCAACCAATGATGACAACAACCTCGAACTATTATTAATACAAAATATAATGAAACAGATGAAAAACAAAGAAATGTTATATGCATCCAAAATTACAGTTTCAGTGATCCAGAATGTCATCTGGAGATTGTTCTCCTGACAGAGTATGATCAGCAGTGCATCTGACAGACATAAGATCAGCAGAGCCTCACCACACAGAACTCTACCTGTTGCGCATTTCTCCAATAAAGACAAGATCAAACCCAGAAATCCACACAAAACCTCAGAAATGCAAACCAAAAGGCAACTATAACCTACACATGTAATAGTTTGGAGTTGCTTTTATTGCTTTGATACTGCTAATCATGTAAGAACAAAGAGTTTGTAGACACATCTTATACTCATTTGGGTTTGGGTTTCTTACATGTGTCAGAGGCTGATTCTCCTGCAGCAGATGCAACCTCTGATTCTGGTCTAGACCACCTGCCTCCAGTACCAAGGCAAAATGCTCAATGTAGCGCAGTGAGAGGCGGTCCTGCAGGGAGGAAATCACATCCTGGAAGGGGAGAGATGTGAACAGATTAGAGATTGGAATACATTTCCACCTCTAGAATATGTTCTACTGCCAGTAAAATATATATTTGATGTATGGAAGCTATTTTTGCCGTGAATTCTCTCCATGTTTAAACAGAGTAGTTTGTCAAATTGATATCCTTGTGATGGGTTTTTTCTGTTAAGGCTTTTTACTTTGATATCATGTTTGTCATTTTGTACAATAGAGAGCCTCCAGAGATATTCTTTATTCTGCACAGTGAGCGCATCCTATTTAAGAGAATAACAGCTGCGTGTCGGGGTGTGCAGGGCAAACTTTTGCTCTTGTGCAGATCAGTATCTATGAATGATGTAGAGCTTTTCTCATATCCTTTTTTAAAAACACACAGAGAACACTGTCTGCAGGGAAATTCACGTTTTATCACATCTTACTGTGAGCTATGCCTGAGGATAACGTTCCATAATTTCTTTGCCCTCTTGCCCTATGGAGGCTCATTAAGAGCTGTAAAATATATACACCAATGATTTGCTCTCCATAAACAATTTAATTGACAATTGCTGATGTAACTCAAGCAACAGCTGCCCCTGAAAAACAGGGATATGCAGTTTTAACTGTATTGACCTGTGTGGTTTGCATTAAATGACGCCTGGGGAAGCCACACAGTCAACTGAAGGACCCACAGAATGCTATAGATTGTAGTCTAAAATACTACAGGAAAGCTTCTTTAGTTGACAGGCAGTCTACTTGTGCCATTGATTTAATCTGTGGTATTGTTTTATTGATCTGAGCCCTCTTATTATGCTGAAATTCCATTTAATTAGGCTGACAGGAGAGAGCTTCCTCCATTTCTCCTTTAAAGTGCTGCTCTGTTTCTCCTTTCCCCCCTCACTCTCCCTCCATGAGCAGAGGAGAGATTTGTGAAATCTAATAGAGTTCGTCTAATGAGTCTGCTCAGAGATGTCAGACTCATCTTTGAGGCTGATATAGAGACAGAAATGACCTCTGTCTGACTGAATTCATTTGCTGCTTTAAAACCTTAATCACATTAATGAGATTTTAAATTCCAAAAACTGAGAGGATGGCTTTTCACAAAATCTGAGCTGTTTTCTCAAAACAAGTACTTATTAGATATAAACTTGAGAGTGAGGACACTTGAATGATTTTTGATTAAATTGTTAGTAAGCAATATCTGAGAAAGTGCAACTGGGTTATATTGGTGATCACTCCATGAAGTTCCAGAACATACTTTGAGTTCTTATATATAAAGTTAAAAAGCCATAGAAATTCAACATTACATCACGATAAAGCCTCCAAAAGCTCATCTCTTTCAGACAGCTAGGGATCTTTCTCACAACACAGACATATTATCAACTTTCAAGATAATATGGCAAACTTGTTAGCAAACCATTTACACATTCTCCAGATATGAAGCAACATTATCATTCATCATTGGTCACCTGATGAATGTCAGTCCAATATTCACTCTATATGCTCCATATATTCACCTAGCTAGTTGCTAACTGTGTCTGGATGGGCAGTGTACAGTAACTTTTTGGTCTGAAAATTGCCTTCTATGACCAAAAATGTTTGCATAAACTCAAACAGTAAAGTTGCGGGCCAGACAGCTAACCAATAAGCTGAAAATTGATTTTAAAAAACTTGGCTGAGGGAAACTGTGGTGTCTGGTACTGTTTCCCTGTGGGCTCATCACCATGAATGACCTGCCTAGTCATTTGATCCATTGCTATTATAAATGTATTGATTATACCGGCTTTACGTCAAAATAATAATAATGATGACATTGCTCAGCTGCCCTGGTGGACCCATTCATACACATGTGGACAACAGACTCTAAATCCAGTTGTTTGTGCACAGCTGCAGTGAATACATACCCTAACAGTGGTACGGCTATCAAACGTAAAGGACTTAATCTGTCCATTCTCCAAGAACACCTTCAACACATTTGGTATGAGTAGCAAGGAGTCGTCCTTGAGCATTGTCTGAAAGAGATTGAGGGAGAAAACATCTTTGGTCTAGTAAAGACAAAAAATTGATGGTATGTGTGACAATGTTCCAAAAGGATAATCAAGAATTATTTGCACAATACAAACACAATCAGCTGTAATGGTAGGTTTGTACTTTGCTATTGAGTGAGGATCAGTAAAAAGCAGGCAAAAGGAGGAGAGTTAAGAAACACAGAGTAATACTTTCATTGAACTCTGGACACTCTGAGAAGGAGCAAAACTCTGCCTCAGGATGCCCACCTCATGCATTGTATCAGGATCAAAGAAGGGTTTATTCAGTTTCTCCAGTCTATCCATTCAATATGTATGCCATGCAAAGAAAATTGGATGGTGGGATTGAAAGCACTCACCAAAGAGTTGCGTGTGAGGAGGAATAAGAGGTGAGGCCTGATTCAAGGTTACCGCTCATACTCAAAGCGCTCGTTAGAAGAAAAGTTACGATATGCTGTTCACTTCATTCTTGCAAGGATGTGATGTGATGGGCACTCTCCTTTCCCTGTCGCTGTCTACTTTTTTTTCATCTAGCTAAGGGCTTTTTAAGAAAATGACTCAGCTCTCATTATGTGGTTTCAAAGAGCCACAGTTGTGATCAGAGGAAAAGACGGTATCTTAATCTAATAAGACAGACCTGAGGGTTTTAATGTGACATGTGGCAAGGATGCAGCAGGAAACAGCCTTGCGGCCCAAATGAAATCCTCCATTATTCTGGACCAAAACAAAATAAATCCTTATCTTTTTTCCTGTATTTCTCCATTTTTTTTAATCTGATGATGAGATTTGTAAAAACAGACATTACTCATGACAGTAAAGGGATGTGAAAGGGATGTGAATTTATTGCAACAATATATTGCAGCAAATGTATTTAGTTGGAATAGAGAGAGTTGTGTCCACAGCAGATGCCCAGCAGTCTGTTTTTGGAGAACTTAAGTATTCAGATTGCTCAACAAGCTGTTCCTCTTTGCAGATTGGAAGTGACTAAAGATTGTGTTATGAACAGATCTTTCTCCATGTTGCAGTATTGAAGTGAGGGTGCGCCAGTGAAAAGACACCACAAATGGGGTCCATCGCTTCCCATTGTAAGCCACTACCTTTGCCCTTGTTAGTGAGGGTGAGCTGGAGCCGATATGTTGCATGCAGGCAAAGTGTTATGAGGGGCAAATCACAGCTTAGTGCCACGGCCTCATCTCTTTCCCCTTCTCACTTTCTCTCAATAAGCAGCAGGCTAAATGGCCAACACTAATAAGCCTTCAGATGATCAATAGCAGCCTGTGGCTCCTGATCACTGGGCAACAGGAATTAAGAAATGTCTTGCCAAAGGTTGGGGGTTGGTGGCTGAAATATCTGATCATTACCAATCATAGCTTCTCCCTCCCATCGCTGCATCAACATCAATGAGATTCACAATTGCGAGAGAGAATTGGGAAGGAAGATTGAGGAAGAGAACAGATCCAGCCTTCCTGTTGCTAACACTTATTGAAGCCGGTGGCTTTTGCTGGCTTGATTTAGATCTACTAAAGGAAATCTATGGCTTTCACATGATGTGTACTGCTGGTGCTGTCAGGCTGGAGTGGATGGTAAAATCAGTGGGTTGCCTAACACTCTGCGTTGGCTTAATCCAAAGGTTATCAGCGACCTGGTGGTCCATGTGATGAGCAATCCTGTTTTCTACCTTCTTCCATTTAGTTGAGGTAAATGGGAAATAAAATGATGTAATACCCTTTCCCCCAACTCCTGATTCTTTATTGATTGTCCGTTGCTTGTCATCTTCATTCTCTCACCTTTTCCCCCCATAGATCCATGATTGACCACCAGGCATGAGGGGCTGAATGAAAATGTTTGCGGTGGGGAGGGGTGCTAAATCTTTCATTTTATAAAAAAAGCAATACCCCTCAAGTGTAATAAATGTTTTCTTTGGACATTTTTTAAATAAAGAGTTTCTGAATAAGCGCTTATAAATACCAAATGAATGTAACTATTTGATCTCTTTTTTATATAATGGATCTCAGAGGTCTGAAATAGAATAGGAATATGGGGTACAAAAAATATATGGCCCTCCTCTACTCTCTCAAGAAATCAACTCCCATCCCTTTTAAAATTATAATACCTTATCTGTTTTCTGACCCTACCACCCCACCCTATTAATCAGGTGAGAAAAGCTCTGTCACATGTGGCCAAGAAGCAAGCTAGGACCCCAACGCCCAGAAATAACTAACATTTCTAAGTGATACTGTGGCTGTTTCCAATATGTTTGAATGCCTTTGAAAAGAGGTTCAGGTTGCTCCTGTAAGAATTTAAATCAGTCAGGAAAGCAATTTCTTTGAGGCCAAACTACTGGATCAAAAGCACACATGCATACACGCAAACTCACACACATGCACAGGCTCAGACTGAAATAAAAGGGTGAAAAGAGGATACTTGAAGCTTTTGCAATTGCTGATCAAACAAAAGAAATGCACAGCGGGAGAGGGAGAGACGGGGTGGACAGCGCGCGTTTGCATGCATGTGTCACACAGGGACATGACAAGTTGAACTTACTGAGTCTGGGTCGCTGATGGACACTTGCTCTGAAAAGCGCACTTTAGGCGGGTTAGTTCGCAGGCGGGCCTTTTTGGCTGCACTTATGAAGGCAGACTTAGGTGACTGAGGATAAGGGGAAAGAGAGAGAGAGGAACTCTTAAATCAGCTTGAAAGAAGAGACGTAAATGAGAGAAAAGCCCCTGTGACTGCCGGTGCTAAAGAGACGTGTGTTGGAGAGCCTGGCTAACGTTGCTGCAATGCGACAACTGCAAACCTGCTCTATACATGACACTCACCTGCTAAACGTTTAACGTTAAATTTTGAAATTGTCTTGCTTATTGGTTTGAATGCAGAAACGATGTCAGCCACTTCATCAAAGAGGAAAATCCCTTCTGAATAGCTACATAACTAATAAGGTCCCAAATTATGAAATTGAAAAAAGAAATCTGATTTAAATCTTTTTGCATCTTCATATCAGTATGTCATCATCTAAAAATATCCAGTGCACTTAGTTGGCTAAATGAAGAATACATTTCTATTTCCTCTTTATGGATGGATGAACACACAATCTTTATTTAATAAATTTCATGTAGGTGTTTATGTGCCCATGTGGAGCTGTTCTGAAAGGGGTTACCAGGAAAAGAAATTACTCTAATGTGTAGGCATGGCCATGAATACTAATATATGTCTGCAATGTATTACTGTGCTCTGTTGGAACAGAATACTGCACAGTGTCTCTGTATGATTCAGAGTGAAAGGAAAGGTGTTAAGACTGATGAAGAGTAACAGGAATCCTGAGGGAGAGGAACATGAAAGAGAGAGAGTCCCATTATACTACCTGATGGGGCTGCAGCACAGTGAGAACTATAGTGTCTTTGCAGCGTCTATGGAGAGACAACAGAGAGTGGAGTGGGTTAGGTAATGCCACGGACAGCACAGTATTTAGAGAGCTTCTCCAGTTTATATCTGCCATTTCCTCGCTGTCCTTCAGCTGCAGTAAGGACTGACTCATCCACAGGTTTGTGTTGATGTAACGCATCACCAGCTATAAGAAACAGTTTGTTCCCTTTGATCTGCCCGTTTACCCGCGTCCTCTTTTCTCCCTCTTGCCCCTGCTGCTTGTCCTGATGGGCCCTCCCCCTCCCTCCCTCCCTCCTGGGACAGTAAAGGATGTTACCTTACAAGGTCTATGACTCTCTCTCGGGGCGCGTCGCTCACCGTCTCCTCGTTAATGGCCAAGATCTGGTCTCCAGGGAGAAGCTTGCCAAAGGAGGGGCCGTCTGTAGATGAGATGTGACACACAGCCAGCATACAAAGTCATATATACATACGGTAAAAAAGGGAAGTTTAATTTGAGTCATTATCAGATCTACTTAAAGTGCCATCACTCTCCCTATATTCTCTCTATCTGTCTCTCTTTCTCACATACATACACACACTAACCAGCAGAGACGGAGCGTACAATGACAGGCCTCTGGCTGCCTGCAATGAAGCCAAAGCCTTGAATCGGGTGGCGCTGGATGGTGACCTGTCGAGCTGAGGCAGGACTTAGGGTACCACTGTCCATACCATCTTGGCTCTCCTCTAACATTGCAGAGCTGCAGAGTAAATACACACACATGCACATTTGTATCATTTAAATAGCCAATAAATATCCACAGGCATTTTTAAAATCAGAGTGTGAAATGTGCAGTTTGTACAGGGGTAAAAAAAAAAAAAAGTGTACCTGTCACATGCATTCGTGTGTCCATCCTGGACCTTGGCCATCCCCTGAGAGGAGGGAGCAGCATGGGACACGGTCGCACTGCAAAGGCCTCACTCCGTTTTGCAATCATTCACCTGCATAATAGAAAAGAGGCAACAGGGTTGCAAGCAATAAGAAATAACATACCCTGCACACCTTGGAACACAGCTACACAGAAAAATAAAATAAATGTGAGGGAAAGAAACGTAATATTCAAAATCACAATTCCCGACATCCTCCACAAGTTACATTTTTCTCATCGCAAGGTTCTACATTGTGATGAAAGATGCACGAGATGGAGGCAAAAATGTAGGTATTTTCATCACAAATATATTTGCTAAAAGCATCTCTCATCTGAAGTCTGCCTTTAGAGAACCTGCAGCTATCAAGGACCCATAGCATAATGCACACAGAGTATAAAACACATTAAGGCCTCTGAATCTGCCAGTCTCTGCCAGTGTGGACTAAGCTACTGCTGTGAACCACACATGCTCTTTTACAGATGCCTGTGTGGGAGGCAGCGAAAGCAAGATTACTGAAAGACTGTGTGTGAGTGTGTATGTTGCACATGGGTTTCTGTGTTTGTGGCAGAAAAATGACTGGAGGAAAAAAAAATGGGATGGAAATGATTGTGTGAAGGCAAGAGAGCCAGATATTCATGTTCATATCTGTGATCTAGGACTGTGATGATTGCTGACTAAAGATGAGACACTGATTGTGATGTTAATGGCGCAGATGGGCTAAAACAGAAAGAGACAGATAAAGAGCATAAGTACTGCACAGGATTATTAAGCAGGGATACACTGTTGAGAGCAAATACCTTTTTGAGAGCCACAGGCAGAGAACAAACTGTCAGTAACAGGAGGCTGAGTCGCATTAGTCAATAGTTCAGATTCATATTCTTGTCACTTGTTATTTCTGATAACAGTGGCTTATGGGGGAGCATGGCTCATTTACAATTGCAGTGATGCATTACTGATCTCTACCTTGTGTCATGGTATCAGATGAGGGTTGATGTATTGTAGATAGGCTTCATACTGAGTTCAGTCCATGACTAAAAATCCATTATGTTATGTGTGCTGTGAATTTCAATTATACTATACTAATCATTTAAAAAGATTAGATTTAAATAAAAAAATTCTATATTCAATATTCAGCTAACTTACAAAGGATCATCTGTCTGTATCAAAGGTGCACAGCGCTGACAAATGATGCCGCAGCAGCTGGTTCTGCCTCTAAAAAGGATTACATGTTTTTGATTGAGGATGATTATTTTCCCCTTTGATTCTCCCAATGGATTCTGACAGTGCACTTCTCTCCCCATTTATTCTCCCATTTTTTTCTGTCCTTCTAATGTCTTCCTCTTTCTGCCATCTGTCCCCCTTTCCAGTTGCTGGAAGGACACCCATTCTGTTGGATCTTCGAGGAGGAGCCAGCGACTGGCCGTTCATCAGGTATGTGTGTGATTGCCAGGAACTCCTCGGCACCTCCTCTCCAGGGCAGAGTAGCTAAGATTTGTGACCTCTGCGAGGAGACAGTATAAATATCCTTGTTGTGAATAGCCTACACTTACACCTTTGTCCGTTATACACGGATCCCTTGTGTAGTCTGATCCTTTTTTTTTTTATACATTTCAAGATCAAATAATAAAACTAAAATACAGCTGAAATGGTGTAGCATTGTCATACAAGCATACGTAACTGTTACTGAATAGAAACAAAGGAATATATCCTCCTCTGTCGGTTTTTGTCCTGTGGCTCTGTGGATACTGCACAGCTTTAAAATCCTCACATAATTTAGAGATGAGTTTTGGCATTCAAAATAAGTGGTGAGGAAGAACTGAACAGAAGGGAGAGCGATGAAGGTAGCCGGGGGACACTGAAGCTTACACGTCTGCAAAGATAAACAGCCATTCAGCAGAGGGGCCGACCTTTCACTGAGAGAGGACACTGAGGAATTCTGTCAAGAAATGATCCCCAAGGGCATCGGCAGGCCTGCCCGTTGCTATGACTACGGCTCTCGGTAGCTTGTCGAAGCTCGGGCGAAACAGAGGGATAGTGGGTGGATGAGAATAGTGATGCGGCCACTATGGGAGAGAGAGGACCAGGCAGATGCTCTCCAATCACCCTGCAGCCACTGTGGCCAGATGCCAACATTTCCTTGGGCACGGGAGGTCAGGGCAACAGATACCTGCTCTGCTCTACTGTCCCAGTCTGCAGCAGCTTACCAGGCCTCGGGGTCTGGGAAGAATGACCTTTTACTTACTGTCCTCCCAGGCCTGCATTCTAACAGGTTTATCATTAGCTCAGGAGGGACACTGCATTTCACTGTGCTGCAGTGCTGAATAGTTTCAGTTGCAGTGAGATCAGGCATTCAGAAGTGAGAGCCACAGGCTGAATAATTGTTGAATTGCTCAACTACCCAACCAACCGGCCAGCTGTCTTTATTTCTTTCACTTCTTCCAGTTATATTTCCTGTTTCTGGCTGGATTCTCCAAAGACTTGGTTCAAGACAGCCGAATGGCTGAAGTGTGTGAGTGACAGTCCGGAAACAACTACCAGATCTGACCTGCTACATATCAGGGATGCACTTGGGGACAGAGTTTTATAAATCAATAAAAGATTGTAAAATCAATTACAAAAGTAACAGACAACAGGGTTAATATGAGGAAGGCATTACAAGAGAGCAGACAGATTGTCACATTCAGTAGAGAACCAAGTCGAAGATAAAACCCAGATTTTCTATGGATAAAAAAAATAAATAAATAACTGATGGTCAAATGTTCTTTGATACATATAATTACATAAATCAAGCCCATTTAAAAATTGCTTCAAATGCTTCTGTGGGATTGAATTGCGTTATTGTGAAGAGAGTACCAGCCCATAGCTGCTGCAGAGACTGTGGAAACTGGAATGGACTCTGCAGGAAATTTGCCATGAAAGGAGGCAAATTAGTTTAGTCTGAGAGCAAAGATGAAGGACATCTTAGCCATTGTTAATACAAATAGTAAAAGCTGAAAGCTGTTTGACGTTTTGTGTGGTGAACAGCATGCACTTAAAGTCTCCACTGCCAGCCAATGCATCTGCTCAGTTTATTCAGCTGGTTTTTTGTTTTTGTTTTTTCTTCGTGTAGCCTAATTTTCAATTCCGTTTGTTATTCGACTTTCACTTAAACTGTTCTG
Source organism: Lates calcarifer (assembly GCF_001640805.2). Classification (NCBI taxonomy): domain Eukaryota; kingdom Metazoa; phylum Chordata; class Actinopteri; family Centropomidae; genus Lates; species Lates calcarifer. The sequence continues at coordinate 8,935,366 of NC_066840.1, forward strand.
TGGACGTTGTCTTCCCTTGTTGATACAATTACTGTCATCCTTGGCTAATAGAGTATGAAGCTGAAGAACTTTATTTATTGTGTACGTCTGTCTGGCTCAGGTCATATCAACCACAGGAGAAGATTATTGGTTTGAAACGATATCAATCTTTTAATGCTAAAAACCTCTCAAATCTGACTTTCGTGGTTAAATCTGATAGAGTTAGTTGATGAGTTTAATGTGTAATTTCATATCACATCACAACACACAAACACAGAAGAAGTGTAATCTGTGTCATCTTGAGTTTGATGTTTAAACCTAATTGCCTTGCTTGGTAAATTAGGCATTGTGAACATGACTAAATGCATTTGTGGAAAATACTGTGGAAAAATATGAAAAATGAGTGTTGTTTACTGTATGTAGCCTAGTGAATTAAATAGCTATCTTGTCAACAGGCATACTAATAAACAGGACACACTGATTTATGCATTTAGGCTAAATGAATGCAACATTATTTCTGCTTGTGCAACATTATCCAGACGTAATTAGTTTAGGCTATTCCCAAGTGCAGGAGTTGGCTTAGCCTTTTAGATGCCGCATCTCAAATGTAGATTCTTAATCATGGTTCAATAGGAATTAAAGAGTCCATCCCAGTGACAATTAGCATGGCACTCTAAATTATCTGGCTACTTACCCTGTTGATGCTTCAGGAATTATCACTTATTTTACTGTTGCGCTAATTGTTAATCTCTCTGATTAACTGTGTCTGGTAAATGCCTGAATTATAAATTATAATTTGAATCAGAGATGGAATCAGCTGCAGAAACTTGGGAGTTGTGCAGCACTAATTGGAAACTGAGGAGAGTCATAAGTGACTGTATGTTATTGGATCATTGCCTTGCAAAGCCAGACAATAGGTGAGGGCTATTGGAGATGTTACAAGCAAGGACTTTAGTACTATCACAATGATTATTTATGACTGACAAACAGAAAAACAAGGAGAGCTTATATCCTCTTGCCAACTAAATAATTCATGAACATGGATACCAGCACTGGCATTTTGTGAATTCATTTTGGTTTTCCCTTGTGAGGAGTTTGCTCTACCTAGTTGTGTATTTCTCTGTTTGTTGCTCAGTTTGTGGTGGAACCATAGTATAAAACTACTCTGAGTGAACTTAATTTTGATTATGCAAGCTGAAACTTTGTATGGCAGCGGTAAACTTGCATAGTAGGGGTGTGGTTCTGTATGGCAGTGGTTGATCCACCATTTTGATCCAGGCTTAAATCTCTTGACCACCATTGGACAACATTTTGTACACACACACACACACACACACATAAACAAACTCCTGAACTTTAATACTTGCCTCTATAGTCATAAAAGCTTTGTGCAAATTAATTTGTATCTTAAAAAAATGTATAACTTATTATTAAAAGTGTAATTAGGAACTGCAGTAAGTCAAAGCAATATTTTTTCTTTGGTGCTTGAGCAGGGTCAAGGGCTTTGGGATGAATTACTTGGACTGGAATATAGCCAGACAGTAAAGTGGAGTCAAGCAGAGTAGAAGTCTCAGTGGTGCACTTTGCACAATCACTTCCAACTTGAACATAAAAGTGGAGAAAGTGTTACATCTTACATGTGTGGGCATAGGTGTGTTGTATGAGTGGCGACCGTCATTGTCACAGCAGACATTGTACCGCATCTGTAATAATTCACAGTATCACAAAGCATAGATGACAGAATTGTCAACAACAAACAACATTTTGTCCAAGACAGATTTGTTTTCTTCCTGAGGAAAATCTGAACAGTTGTGGGGGAAAACTGGAGCGGAAGAAACTTCCTAATGCTGTTCTCTGCTTCAAAAAAAGATACATCTTCACCATGGCTAAAAATATTGAACACCACAAACAAAGAAGAATTCAGCATAACGATGCTAGATCTTATTTCAATTACTGCTATATCTAATTTTCCATACGTATGTATTTCAAGTCATGTTGCTTACTCATATGTCCCATACATTCACAGAGAAATCCGCTGTCAGCCTAGAGTGCAGGCTGCCAACATTTCGTATCAAATGTAGCAAATCCTTGAATCTGCAAAAATCCTGTTAGGATTATGAAAGAGGCGACACAATAATCTCCCCAGTCTAGTGTGAAATGAGGCTTCCTGGACAAAGATACTCTGCCTGTCACATGTCTGGCCTCTAGGAAGCTGGAAACATAAGTCATTCTGGCAGCATGGTCACCACTGTCTTAAATCTGTTTTCAGTTGGTGGCTGTGATAAAACCTCCACTAAATATTTATACTTTCTTTTTTTTTTGAAAGGATTTGAGGTTTGTGACTTGTGGTGATAGACAGGCCTTTGCACTGAGAGAGCCAATCAAATGAAGCCGTCGGCACTAGGCCTAATCCTTTTCTGTCACTGCAGGCTGCCCCGCAGAATTCCTGCAGGACAACACAACCAATTCGTTCTGTGGAGAAAAGGAAAGCTGATATATAAAAGTCGAACTTCCTTACTGATAAACTTTTCATTGTGTGTTTTATCTTCAGGATTGGATCATTTAAAACCTCAGGCAGTCCTTTGACTAAAATTTGAAGCTGCTCTCATTGCTTTTTCATCTTTATTTTGCAAATCCCCTCTCTCCTGTCCTTCACCATTGCTTTTGCAGTTTCATTCAGCCTGTCGCTGAATTATACCTGTCCACTGCACCCTGTGTCACCTATGTGTACACAAAGACACACACTTTTCTATTTCCTATAATAATGACTTAACTCTTCCTTCACTGTATCTCACATCTAATTTCCCCAGTCTTTCTCACTTTTGCAGCTAGATTCTCCTGCCTCTTATCCATGCTGCCAGGTAAACAATAAAAACTCCATCTCAGTAAGCCTCACTTGACATGCTGGCTGCTTGCAGAGTCCACACAATTGTCATTCCTGTCCTGTGAAATAAAGATACAGACAGAGAGATTTGTGCAGCTGCAGAACCCATCCCTCTGTCTGTCTCTGGCAGTGCTCACCTGCTGGCCTGCCTGCCAGCATGGCTGCATCCTTTCCTCTCTTTACACAAATGGCCTCCCTGGTAGGGCCAGATGGCATCCATTTAGCAAATGCTGCTAACTGGTTTCTCACTTTCACTTTGTGAACTTGTTGCCCACCTATACTGTTTCTCTGTTTTTTCTCTGTTAATCTCTCTGTTACCCCCCTCCCTCTCTGTTACTGTCTGCCTATCTGTCTGTCACCACCCAGTGCCTCTCCTCTAACAGCCAAAGCTGGCCTGCCTATTTGAAAATGGATTGCAGCTCTGGGTAAAAGCGACAGCTTGAGTGGTGACTGATGCAGCAAGGAGAGAGTGCAGCAGCTCTTTGGGCTGTAATTTGTGAAGAAAATGTCCACTGAATGTTTACAGGCAGTTGACTGAATTGTTGAGCTCTTTATGTTTCCTATCCTGCCAAACAATTAGCCACTGTCTTTATTTGCACTGTCCTATGTTGGGACTGCAGAACTAAAGAGTTGGAAAAGTATAGATTATGACTCAGTGGAGAAAGGTTGTCATCTCAGATGTGAACCTGTTGTGGTTTAGTTGCACAAAAATGTGTGTTTTTAGCCATTTTACAATATGTGCTTTCATGTGCGTAATTGTACAGTTGTGGATCTTTGAGTGTCTCTCAGAGCAGATGTTCTCAAGCAATGACTCCTAACTGGGGTAACTTGTCCCTCAGGGGCTACTTCTGCAAGTTTTTGTGGAAAGATTGTGAATCAGCACAGCTAATTTGAAATAAAAGAAATTCTGATTTACTAAGGAAATGTCCGGATATTTGTGTTTAGGAGGAAAATGAACAGATATATAGGATGAGAAATCAGTGTAGGAATCTTAGTATATTTTAATGGCGTATTTTCTGTCACAGTGACTAATAAACTACTAACTGTGATAAACGAAAATAGAAGTGTCCATTCTCTGCCACTCCAAGTAGTAGCAGTACCAACACAAACTGAATGGAAAAAAAGGAAAAAATTAGATTAAGCAGCAGAAATTCTAGTATAACTGTGTTTTGTATAAAAATAGAAGAAAGTATCCTAGCAGTATTCTATAACAAATAGTGTTCAAAACCCCTTTAATAAACACTTTTGGAACATGACAGGTGTTTTCGATGAAGATAGAACATCAGAGATAAAACAGTTCAGGAGCTGCTGTTCTATAGGATCTCAGGAACAGGTTGGATATCATAAATCGGCAACAAGGCACTGCTGCATCAGCATAGTTTGCCTGGTTGTGTTCCTCACAACTCCCACTCAACCACTGAACACACACACACACACACACACACACATCTGGCCTGAAACCCCAGTCAACACTCTCTGAGAACAAAGAGGTGAAAGATGATGAAAATCTTGGGAAAGGTTCTGGATTAGAGAAAACTCCAGGAGAGAGACTGCAATCAGAAGAAGGTGCTATGTGCTTTATATACACAAATTCAAGTTTTTGTTTATTGTATATCTCTCACAAGGTTTTATTGTCCTGGATGGAGATAGCAAAAGGTTATGAGGGATCTTAAAAAGTAAATGGAGTTTGGAGTGACTGTGACTTTTTCACAATGGTGTTTGCAGCCTTGAGGGGGATACAGCACATAATTTCACTTTGCTTTCCAAATTCCATTAAGCAACAAATACAAATGTGGAAAACACATTATTCCCCCCAGGAATGAATTTCAGTGGGAGCTACAGCTTTGTTAACACACTGACATCTAATCATTCTTACCTAGGCTGAACTCCCTCTACGTCTCTCTCTCTCCTCCTCCCTGAGTCACTCTGTTTTCGTTAGCACCTCGACCAAGACAAATGAAGATAAATGATAGTGGACAGGCTTTATTATGCTGATGCCCCACAGTGTTATCTGAGCAGTACAAACAGATGTATCTACGAATGTCACGCATCACTGATTAATTCACATGTACCTCCAACTGTTTTAGTAAAACTTTTACTTGTGTCGCAGGCTTAGAGGTCTGTGTGAGCTTCTCTTAGATCTGTACACATTGAATGAGCCATGAAATGTGACTAGACCATCCAGGCATTGGATAAAGCTTGCGAGTTGGCACGCTGTTATTCTCACTGGCGATCCCATGAGAGGCAAAGAAATCTACATTTGGCACATCCTGATGTCAAGATATGATGAAAAGGCAAACATCTGCCCGGCCACATGTTTGAAGGGTGGGTGGTTCCACTTGAGTGGACTTGGCTGACCTGTTGGTCTTGGGCTTTGCTGCTCCTCTGACTCACTCCTACATTATTAATGCGATCATTGCTCCACATGACCTTCACCACAACATGGAAATTAATATCCCACCTTCCAGACTGCACAGTCTGCAGACCAGCTTAACCCCCACAACCTTTACTAAAGAGTAGTGATAGTTTGGCGCCAGTCAAGAGGTTCACTCTGACAGGACCAGAGGTTGGAGTGGCTTCACCCTGCTCGGTCAGTCCTTTCTCTGAGCCTCTTGTATTGCTTTATACCTGCTGTGTCCCTAATCTGGCTTTATAGTGTATCTTCTTATCCCTACTGTCACAGACTGCTGTCTGTGGGATGCTGTAGAGGCTATGGGTAAAATAGTTTTCTTATCACTGTGTTCTTGACATGGTGTACTTTGTTTTGTTGTGATCACTGAAAAAACATGATTCCCACTGGGCTGAAACAAGTAGACAATCACAAAAACTTTTTATTTATAATGGTTAATCATTTTGGTCATTTATACAGCAAAACATTGTGAGCATTGTGAGGATGTTACGCTTTTCTTTAACATATATGATTGTAACCTTAGTATCTTTGGGTTTTGAACTAATAGTGGGATAAAAGCAATTTGAAAACATCACTTCAGACTCTGCGAAATTCTAATTAGTATTTTTCATTCCATTTTTTTGACATTGCCTGAATTCTCAGTGATTTTTTGTGATGAGGATGTAAAAATGTATGGTGTTCTGATTCATCTATAATAAACAAGTTTGCATTGTGTTAAGTCTCAGGTGAAGTTGAAAGTAGATAGATTCACACACCAAATAGTTCCTGTTAAAGGATTTTTATTGACATTTGGGCACAAAGCTCCTCCTTAAACCAGTAATGAATACAGAGCCACCATCCTAAATGTTTACAAATACACATGTAAAAATACATATTGTATTAAGTATATACACAGATGAATAGATATACACAAGGTACATATGGGCAATCATAGTGTAGATAGGAAAATAACAATATGTTTGAATATGAATCATGGACCAAGATAGTTTGTACTCCATTAAGGACTCAGGCTGAATAGCTGTCATATCAAGGCACTTCTGTCTGTATAAATAACTGAAACAATTAGCTGATTAATTGATTTAACTGATCAGAAAATTTGCTTTCATTGATGAAGTCATTTTGTCACTGGTTTGAGCTTCTCACATGTGAATATTTGTTGGTTTTGAACATCTTTGGACTGTTAGTTGGACAAAACAAAAGATTTAAATAGGTTAGCTTGAGGTCTGGAAAATTGCTATGGGCAATTTTCACAATTTTCTTGCATTTGCTGATGGCTGATGGACCAAACGATTAATCAATTCATCATGAAAATAACTGACATAATAATCAATGATGAAAAAAATTATAACTATATTAAACTGTTGACTCCCACAGGCACACAAAGACACCTCCAGTCCCTATATGTCTAAATTGGTCATTATAAGTCACTGTAAACTAGCTGTTGTTGATCACAGTCCCTGAATATAGTTATATTGTATTGTATGGTTATAGTTTTTTTTTATGCATGTTGCTGCACAGAAAATAAACCACCACTCCAGCATCAAGCCCGGTGAATTCTAACTTTTTGGTGCCTTGGGTGTACATACAGAACATAATTCAGTGCTGCCCAGCTGCACCATTAACATTGACAGCTGGGCCCCCACAGCTCAGCACAGACCTTGTCTCGCTGTGACAAAACTGTGCCTGACAGTGGGTTTCTCCTTCAGCCAGAGTCAGTTAGAACATAGCTTTGCTGTAAAGACCTTGAGCCCGCTTCATTTAGCTGAGATCAATAGCCTGGCCTTCTCTCTGGTGCGCAGACAGACTGACGGACAAAATATGGAGAGGAGGGACAGCGAGCACAGTGATTATAAGAACCTCTCTGTTGTGGAAGGAGAGATGGGTGGAGGAGGTTAGCCAAACAGATGTTCGGTTCTGACGGTCTCTGCAGGTCACTGAGCAGGATCTTGGTTGATAAAAGGCCGGGATAAGGTTAAGAAATGCATCTCATCCATGTAATAGCTTGTTACGCCTTTCTCTCACTTCTCTGGCCATAAAGAAAATATTTATAGAGGGCAAGGGGCAGACTTTAATGCTGTCCAGAGACTGCAGTACCCCTGTAGAGGTCATAAATATTAAGCCTAACATGACGGTGCTGTCTGATAAAAGCTGAAACAGTCTAAGCATTCTTCTTGTTTTTATTCCTCTGCACTGCACTCATAAATATACAATATTCAGAGTCACCTTTCAGCTCCTGAATGAAGGCTTTAAACTTGATAAAATGATAAAATTATCTGATGCTGTGAGCTAGAAACTTTGCACTTATTACTCACTACACTTTTCAGAGGTCATTCACCTCACCAGTCTGACATAAACTCGAGAATGTTTTCCATACCCGTGATACATTACATAATGGCATAATCCCTGTCTACTGTGAGCTCCAGAGTTTTAAACTGAAGGAGGTGAAAGCAGCCAAGTGTGGAGCTGCATCTCCGGAGGAAGGGGGTGGGTGGGGTTGGGGGGTTGGAGAATACCACAGAGGCAATCTTCTTAACCTTCATTTGAGTCCACTTCACCCATTCATGAAATGGCACACTTATTGGTCAGCTGACATTAAATTACATGCTGTATATATGAGAGGCAGACATGGAGAACCATTACCCAATTACCCTGTGGGATGTGCTGAGTCAGATGTTTGCTTGTTAGTCCAATGAATATGAATTAAAATGAAGTGAAAAGGAAAAAAAATAAAAATGTGCTATATATCTTCACACCAGCAGTTCTTGTGCATGTGTGTGTGGATATAATTGGGAATGTTTGCTTATTTTCAAACTATAGTGTAGCAGTGGTGAAAAAACAAAACTGAGCAGCAGTGGAGAATTAGTTTGAAAACTAAATGGAGTCGCAAGGCAGTAAAACTGAAAAGTGTAAAAATGAAATATGGAGCAGAGAAATAAGCGATGAGGAATATTTAAGTGAAATTGCAAAGGCAGAGGGAAAAAAATCAGCTGTCATAGTCCAATAAGCTTCCTTAGATAGCAAGGAGATGCAGTTTCCTTGGCTGGTTATTTTGAATCTATGTTCTCAGACTGGGGAGGTTCCACATGACTACATTTGATTCATCAGTCAGGAGCTGAAAGGAGAGAGTCAGGCCTGCGTAGCATTGTTCTCTCCCCGAAGTCTACCCAGCAGTCTGTGCTCTGGTGGGACTCTTCACTGTACAGAAAGTGCACCTGCATCAGCTTTCATTCTTGATCTATTTCCTGTTATTTACCTGACCTAACCTTTCAAGGCGTACAAATACCGTAAATAAGACAGAAGTTTTTAAGTGTTGGCAGTGTGGCTAAGCTACCACCAAAAGCTAATACACCTGACCTTTACAAAATCAATTCAAGCCATCTCCATGTTTTTTGTGCAAATGGGCTGTAAATGAAACCATTAGCTAACAGCTGGCTTTGACCATGGCTTTCACAGATATAGTGAAAATGGCGTGATTAGCCATTCGGGTCCAGCAGCCTACAGCCAGTTGCACCAGCCAGTTGCCTGCAGCCGAAATACAGAGAAGCAGAGTGGCCGTGACAGCAGCAGAGTGGCTCTGTCTCTTTGCTGTCACCCTTCAGTGAAGCACACAGCTCTCAGCAGCTCGCCTGACAGCGGAACGACACAGAGTGACACTCATTCTCTATGAAATACCAGCATGGCTGCCTCCCCCTCCTTCTATCGCTGCCACCCACGAGATATCACCCACACGCCCCCTCCCAACTCCGCCCTTTTGTGACTACCGATAAAGTGGTCTTCTTCCCGCAGTCTGCAGCATGCAGCACATTTCCCACACCCTCCCCACTTTCTATAGTTGTGCCTCTGACTAATGTTCAGTGATGCATTTCACGCAGAGTAAACAAATTTTCTGACTCAGACACATTTCCACGAAGTCTCTTTCTGTAATATTAATTCCTGCATTGTACTTAACTGCACAAAAATGGACATTTCCTGTTCTGTTTTCCTCCTCTGTGCATTTCCACACAGCAACATAAGACGCTGAAGAGAGATTATTAATGAGCTTTGCTGTAACAACAGTTGGTACAACTGTTCTGCTCATATCTTTCATTTACATGTAATGATGACAAGGTGTAGACACACCAGTGCAACAGCTCATTAACTACAATACCCAGTCTGACCTCTGTGCTCTGCCCCGCAATCACATCACTCACTGAGGTGTATCTTCTGATTTTGTCATTGGTGCTTCTTCCATCGGCTTTCTGGCCAGGAGAGTGCTGATGTTTTCTGACACGATGAGGTGATTCCACTCAATCTGAAGATTACACATCACTAGCAAAAATGTAAGCTTTGGTCCTTTAGCATAGCGTGTTGGTTTTGTCTGTCAGACGGCTCCACACCTCAGGTTCAGACCACGGTATGGGGTTGATTTGTAACCCAGCCTCCCTGCTGTCTGGGTCTGGGAGCTTCTGTAGCAGCACTCCCTCCCTTTCTCTCTCTCTGTCTCCCTCTCTTGCCACCGACTTATCTAGTGCTGGTATGTTTTAGTGGGTGTGCAGAGAATACCAATTGGCTGCTCCATCAGGGTGTGTAATTATCTGGCCTGCTGAGCCACCGTGCTCCCGCTGCCTGCCTGCTTGGTTCCAGCCAAGCCCTCAGTTTCCCCAAGTCTCAGCTTGGACCAAAGTCCACTGCTGTGCAGTGATTGTTTGTTCTCTTTGAGGTTTTCTAATTTGTTGCCACAGTCATAGTCAATACCACTTTGTGTTGATATCTATCTAACTAAGACAACCCATTCAAATGTCATTTATATTAATTATGATACCAAATATCGTATTAACATCTTTCTGGGTATCTCAGTCATTATGCACAGTTTCTGCTGGGCCTTACTGCTGTTATGATCAATGTTTGAAACCGCAGCAGATTTAACCTTCAGCCTCTGCACACATACATCCTGCCAGTGCAGCGCTGTCAAAATGACAACCTATTAGTTTTTTTCTGCAAACTATGTACTACTAACTCAAAATGTTTAATTGTTTAATTAAACCAAGGATTTATGTTCCCATCCCATCACAGACCTGCACTTATTGTTTTGCTTGTTTATTAACTGTACCCAGGATCTTTCCCTAACCCTCAACCAAGTGTTTTAGTTGACCAGTGCGCCACGACCAGGTTTCTATGTCGCTCATTTGCATGTCAATGATATAATGTCACTACGTGGGTCAATGGTCGGAGGACCAGGTTAATTGACTGGTCTAGTTTGTGAGGTAGGCACATAGGCTACTGCCTAGGAAGATCTTCTTCTTGTTTTATGCCAGTTGGCATCCAGCTTATTGGTGCATTACTGCTGCCACTGGGGTCTCTCACAGTCTCTCCCTAGATATTATAGAGAGCAAAATCATGACTGACAAAGCAAGTGAAGAAAATGAAAAACTGTGGTCTTGGTTCACTTTTCGAAAAAGTCAACACTGATGTGAACTTTTTAGTGTTATTTTTCCCTGACTGTAACAACAAGTGAATTTTCAAACTAAAAGGACAAGTAACCTATGACACTGTGCAGAGCAAGGCAGTTATTTCCAATGGAGACAGCAGCTGAGCTCCCTCAGCCAGAATGGAAAAATATCACACACATGGCAGAATAACATATATTAGAAGTGATATTAAAGAAGCTATGTTGTGTGTATTTACATTCCAGTGTAATCCATACTGTAGCATCCTGCCTCGTACTGTGGCCTGCAAATTATTCCCTCTTGTGGACTTCGTTCTGAAACTTAACACACCTTGTACAGGATGGAAGCCCAAATCTATGTTGTCAAAGTCATGAGCTATATAATGTAACCTCCCTCTTATCACTGCCCATAAAATATCATTTTGCTTGTATTGTAATAATTGTGAACATGGTCCGAACAACAGTTCCTCTATAACATTTTTGCAAATTAGTTATGTATTAATGTCAAGTCAAACAACTGAAAGCTGACTTCATAGCGTTGCTGACATGGAGACAATAGATCTTTGTTATACTGGGATAAAACAAGTACATTGATCATGTGTCATAGAAGGGTTGCTTTATTATCATTCTGTTGTTCTGTAGTGCGTTACACTGAATATCTAATCAGAGATACACAGTTTTGCAAATTTCAGGTTATCAATACTGTAGAAATGTTCTTAGCCAATATAATGTGAGCACAACATAGACCTCCTTTTTGTTTCAGCTTAACTTAAATTCATGTCATGGAGCCAAAATCTAAACTGTCTAGAGGCATTTTTTGCATTCAACACAGTTTCTTAGCTTTTATATTTTAATACATTTCTACTCGTATCTTTTCTCCCATGTGAGTGTGGTAACACCCACTTACGTTGGGTGAAAAGCAAACAAACACTGCGGCATCAAAGCTGCTTAATGAAGAAGATCGTATCTACCCTAAAGATTTTAATCTTCTGTGTTTGACTTGGAGGGATGGTCCAGGGACTTTGTGACACTCCATAATATGCTGTCTGCTGTCTGCTGCTCTCACCCTCACTGTGGAGGAAATGAATATATGCTTGGCTGCTCTTAGTGCTTTAATCCATTTAATGCACCCTGGGCAAAGGAGAGGAGAGAGGAATATGTGGCCTGCTGTGGTGCACATATCTAAAAGAGCTTGACTATTGCATTGAAGCAGAACCCCTGACTGCATGCAATTCTTGTTGCGGTTGTCATTGTCATGTGTAATTCGCTTGCTAGCATCAGTCAGGGTGTTCAATATTTGAAAAAATGGTCCCTGGGTATCTTACAAAGAGTAAATAAATATGCGGCAACGAATTTCTCTTAGCGCCAAGCCACTGATTTCAATTAACATGACACTGTCCCTCTGCAGCCTTGATATATTGACCGTTTCACCAACTAATGTTTGTTTGTCGTTCCAGCTGGCGACGCAAAATGGCACAGTGCCAAGCCCAGTAAAATTCTCCCTTTTAATATGAATTCTAGATGAGTGCAATTAATGGAGAGAGCACAGAGTAAAGAGAGAGAATCGAGTTAAGATTTTCAGAGGATAGCATCCTCTGTCAGTTCCTTTTTACTCCTTTTGTTTTGTTTGTGACAAGAACGGCACAGTATACACCCAGTCACACTTCAGCTCTTTTTAGAAAGTGTCAAGCAGCATCTCAGAGTCTTTTATGCTCTAATAAACTCTCTGAATTCATTTCATAGAAGGTACCCAGTGTAAAGTGTACCTGTAGAAGGATGTTTATTCCAAATGCAAGTGTAGGTGGCCCCGCTGAGTGATGGCTCCGCCATGAGTTGTGATGAATCAGGCTGCAACCGTGCACTTTTATCCCTGTTAATGGGCTGCAATCAATAATGTAGCTCCGTATCAGCAACCACAGAGTGATAACCGAGTATGAGGAGGGAGGGAACCACATGATAATCGATGTGAATGTGGAGATAATCAACAAGATTGCAGGTAATGCTCTGGGTGGTCTGTCATATCGAACCTTTTGCAGGACCATTTGAAGGGATCAATTGGTAAAATCGGCCTCCAGAGTGGTGCACTGGACCTACAGTGTACTAGGGAAATTTTTGTCATGATACTGAAGGTGAGAATAGGAGAAATGCGAGTGTGTTTGAGTAACAGATAATGAGGATAGGTGTCTTTTGTGTAAGCTTGTCACTTCATAGTAATTTCAGCTTTTCTTTGACCCAAGAATATTATTTTTCCCTCTCTACCACTTAAATTACAGACACTAAACTCTACCATCTTTTCATAATAAGGGTGCATAAGGTGTCATACAAAGGTAGAAGACGCCGCAAATGTCTCACCTAGAAATTAATGCAAGATTTCACATCATTGTGCGAGCGGGACTTGCAGACGGCTTGCGATTGTGCCTAAGGTGTTGAGTGGCTGCTCATTGCCTCTCTCCTCGGGCCCCTGTCTCAGCTAATCGTCACAGCACCTCTCCTCTCCTCCTCAGCACAGTGTGATAGCCCGTGCTCAGCCATGTGTGTGAAGTTTGAGAAAGCAAAGTTGATTGCAAAGTGGTGGTGTTGTGACAGGGGCACTGAGGGTTAGCGCAATACAGTGTTTGTTTACATGCGTTGGGATGTGGAGAGGAGACAGGAAGGAGCTGCAGGGGGAGTCGAGGATTGGGTGGGTGAATCAGATGACCTTGGGAGTGGGTTTTCATGGGGTGAAACAAAGGGGGGGAGGTTACAGTTAATAAAATTAGGCACTGTGGTTGGTGCTAGCGGGAAGTATTGGAGCCAAACATGTTTTCAAGCATGTAATGGTATGCTGAAGCCTTTTATTCTGAACCTTGGACAAACAAATGACTGATTACATTAAGATAATGAACAGCTGTGCTTTGCGATACTGTGCGTTGAATGACATCTCTAGCCTTCTCCCTGCTGTTCCACTGAGCTGCAGATACACCAAACCGAATGGAACACAAACAACGGCTCGAAAGACAGATTATGTGTTTATGAACCATTCAAGGTAATGAGGTCAGGTGCTACAGAAAAGACAGAAAATATTTACTGTGTCAACATGAAAAGCAGCTGGACGTATTGGGAAGATGTGATTGGAGTTGGCAGGGCCATTATAGCACAGGTACAAGCTAAAAGGCGTGGAACTGTACCGACAGAGGCTAACCTGTCAGCAAAATTACTGCGGCTTTGTGTTACACAGCCACATGTACTAAGGCTTGTAGGGGGTTATGGGTAAAATTGTTTGTTTTTGAGGCTAGGGGGCTGCTTCTTCTTCAAAGCTTCAACTTCTCATCTTTCCCGAGGATTGATTGCGCATTGAAGTCCAAACAACAAGTAATGAAAATCCTGTTTCAACTTTAATTTTATTTGATGCGGTTAATTTTCGCAGCCAGCACGTGGGGCAAAAATGCACACATTGGCAGAACCGAGCCTCAAAGTCTGCACACTGCACTTTATTTCCTCATTATAGTTTTGGGGATTTTTTTTTTTTTTTTTGCTGTGACAATGAGAGGGACTCCACATGCAATCGGCTTGTGTAGTCAGTCAGTCAGGAGGCAGGCAGGCAGGCAGGTGCTCAGCACAGATATGTCTCTTATCGTCAAGCTGCCTCCTCCTCGGCTCATCGCAGTCCGCAGCACATCACGCACATACACACGCATCGCACACAACAGCATCACACATCCTTGGGTGTGATATAGAGGCAGAGGGAGTGGAGTGAGGGGAGAGGGAGGAGAATCAAGAATCTATTTACTCGTTTTGGAAAAGAAACTCTTGGGAAAATATTATGTGTTCTGACAGGTCGATACACTGCGTGATCAAAATTTCGTTCTAGAATTTATCTTTGGGATTACAAAATAACGAATGACCGGCCACTGGAGCCCGTCACTCACAGTACCTTATTAAGAGTATGGCCAAGTGTTGCATTACTCAGACTGCGCCTCAGCATTTTACTTAAGAGCCATAACCCAAGAGGAAGGACTGGAATGGCAGCCAGAAGCTCTGAGGTGACATTTACGATTTTAAGATGAGAGCTGCGTGTACTTAATTAAGAAATAGCAGGGGACATCAGCCACTCTCTTCTTCACAGTTCCCTAAGAAAGCTTATTTCATGCTCCAGAAAGCATTTACATCTACACGTGTGCACAAGCGTGCGTGTGTGTCTGTCTGCGTGTTACAAGTACACAGACCAACAGAGTAAAATGAATCCCAGACAGAAAGTATGTCTGAAAGCACAGAATGTGTTTCTGTGCTTTATGTGAAGGGTGCTGTGAGCTAATGCATCAAGCCTCATTATGTTATTGGGCATGGACCAGGATACTGCACTGAAATCATAAATTGCTTCATTTCTTTTATTAATCGTTGTTCCTCATTATTGTTCTTGACACGTACACATGCACTCTCAACTTGTATTTTGTGTTAAGTCTCAAACAGATACTTGATACTGATCACTTTTCACACACGATGGTCACATGGTTTTGAATGAGACTATCAGGGAGTTTATGTGATGTCAGGCTGTCATTATTTAACAACAACAACAAAAAAAGAACAATAGCAATAATTGCCTCTTGCATTTTTTCAAAAATACCTGTGGACTCCGTGGGCTGTGATTTACATATTCCTCAGGTCAGTGATCACCATAGCAACCTGTGGAGCAAGAAGCAAAGCATCGTCTCTACAGTGCAGCAGCTGTAAGCCTGAGGGCTGAGGAATGAGGAGAGGTTATGAGTGAGAGGACACATTGTACAAACCTCTGAGACTTCACCTACATGTAGAGCTACATCTATATCATCCTCAAACTCTTACTGGTCTTTAACAAAAGCTCTCTCTCTCTTCCCCTCGTTCCCTCTCTCTTCCACTCCTATCTTTTATCTCTCTGACTGTCCAACTGAACATACCTGGAGGCCTACACTTATAAGTTCAATGTATCCCATCAAATACGCTGTTATACACAGAAATGCTAATGCCATGTATTGTGAATTAACATTTATACAAAGCCCTCTGCTTGTTTTATGTCCATGCACACACTGATGTGCACAGCTCCGCATAGTGATGTATAACATGATGAGTGAGGAGGGCTATTATTGCTCCCCTCATCTTATCAAAGTGCCTGTCACATAGTATCACTCCAGCAGTAATATCATGATTGATTTAGAAGAAAACACGTCTATGCACGTTTATATGTGTGTACTCATGTGTGTATCTAAGTCAGTTTTGCTCCTAAGCTTGTATGAAGCTCTGTCCCTAATCTTTAGCTTCTCTGTATTCTTTTACAAACCGACTGTCTCCAATTCATTTTTTGTTTGTCTCTGTACATCACTCCTCTCTGTCTCTGTCTGTGTGTTTATGTGCATGCACTTGCATATGAATGTTTTTATGCTTGTGTGGTAGTGCGTGCCTGCTGTCAAGCTGCTGATTTTAGAGGAGTTAAATAGAAGCCTGGAAATAGCATTTGGCAGGTCCGAGTGCCATGGGAACTGTGGATCAACTGAGCACCGTAGTGTTTTATACTGACTCAATGTTGTTGCATTTTGATTTTACAGATTTATGTGGGATCACAAACTGACTGATCATGTCAAGTTATTTTGAAGATTTAACTTTGTTTTCACAAGTTGAAGCTTGTTTTGTTGGCCTATGGCAGCTAAACAATTAGGAGTGCCAATAATCTTTTAATAACTTTTAGACTTGGGTTTCCAGAGATGCTGCATGCCAAATTCAGAGATTATTGGATCAACAGTCTTAGAGAAGTTTATAAAAACAGAACTGCATTTCATTCCATAGTGGTCATGCCTTCACTCTGTTACTTTGGAAGCTTCTGGAAACCACGATCCAGTTGGACTGACTTCAGCGGTGTCTGCAAAAGGAGCATGTTTGTCTTCATCTCATGAATTACACGCTAAAAAAACCCCCAAAACAAACAAACTGTTACTGCACCATGGAGATCATTTATAGAGATTAAATATAATAGCATTTTAATTACTGGCCTTCAGTTGGGAATACTGGCTATTTTTCCTGGTTGTTAGATATGTTTAACAAATCATAGGTTTTTAAAAGAATTTCTAGATTTCTAGAGCTCTGACAATTATGCACAACACTTTTTGTATACACAGATCTTTCTGAACGTCTTAATCTCACCATCATCATAAACAATATTTCATAATCTATCATTAAATTCTATGTAATCCCCTCTTCAGGAGTCAGTAAAGTCAAGTCCAGTCCAAATTCTAAATAAATCAGTGATTTAAGTCAGTTGTGATAGGTTGGGGTCAATGTATTAAAAGACAAATGTTCCTCTCCTTCCTCCAAAGTAACCACAGTATGAAAACTTATGAGATGTTTGAGCCTTATCAGTCATCGTGACATAAAATGACACCCACAGACTGGAGCTGCAATATGGGATATTCAAAATCTCCCGAAAGGTCCTTTGGAAGTTATTGTATGCCTGGAACGGTGCTTAGTTCTTTTTTAAACAGTGAAAAAGGCAGACAAAAGCAAAGAGAGCGAGCTCATAAACGTCGACATAATATGCTTAGGATGACCCAGAATTTATGGCAAATTAATTTTATTCTGCACACAGTTGTTCAAGAGCTATAGGACTAAATGTAAAATGAGTTGAGGGAGCACTTCCCTCGAGGCTAGTTCTTGAAAAAAGTTAACGCTGGTACTTGGGCAGTACTCATAGGCAGTATACAGTATACTGTACACACATATACTGCAATCCCCCCTCTACTGTATGGGCAGACAATATATTACAATACAACACAGCCAGTCTACTACAACAACCTGTTTTAACAGCCTCAACAGAATTAGCACTGTAAGCTTTACAAAACTGATTTCATTTTGCATTTTGGATTTGATTGCATCACAGCTTCATGTTATTGAGGTGCCTAATTTCAAAGGAATCTGGCATATGTGACGGCATTAAAGGGCTGCAGAAAATTAATTAGCCTATGGTTGCCACTTAATTATGTTTTCCCATCACTCAAAATGACCTTATAAAGGCAAATTTGCTATGACTTCTGTCAAGGACACAACTTGATTGATAGCTGAAACCCATTTATTTATTTATTTATTTTTTTTTCTACTCTTATGCCTCTAGTGGGCCATAATACTAAACCTTAAACATTAATATCTTGCAAACTCGCATATACGTAATGCTGGTTATAAGCCTGTGCTCTGTGCACTCAAAAGCAGAGAATTTATTTTTTATCCTTTGGTCTGGCATTGTTTATGAGTACTACTTTACAACCAAATAACACTAAAACAAGTGTCAGCCACACTGAGCAGCCTGTATTCTTTGATTCTGACATTGTGTCTTGCTGAGTGCTCGGCAGCAGAAGGAGGAAAATTACATAAACACTTGCAGAGGGACTAATACTTTGCATCAGCCATCTCCTGTTCACAGTTATATTTCACTTGTCAAACTCCATCTTTGCTAATCTGTTACCATTATGCCTTTAAACCTTTTACGTGTATTTCTGTATCAGTCATTTCTTCAGTGGGAAACGTGGATGTCAAGATGAAACTCTAAGAATACATAATGACTTCATTAGTGGTCCTTCTCTGTGATTAATTGGAGTGCTGTGTCACCCAGTGTGACAGAGCCGCTCATTGCCAGACAGTGTTGTGAAAGGAGACGAGTACCGTGTTGATGAGACTGGAGATGATCGCACACACTGATGTATGCTTGTAAGACGCACACACGAGTAAGCAGCGTCATCGCACACATCCTGTCTTATCTAAGCACGAGGATCCCACTGAGATAAAAGTAAAGGATTTCAGAATAAGACCTGGCCCAAATTTAGTCAACTTTTCAAAAAAGAAAGAAAAAAAAAGGTATGGTCTACCTGTGAACGACTGATTGCAATTTCAGTTTTGCCAGCGGTGATTAGCAAGAGCAATCTCTGCCTCAATATTTACCACAGCTCTTGATATCAACATGCTGGCACAAGCTCAGTTGTTTTAGAGCCCCAAAGAAGCTGGCATCTCTCTATCTCAACAGGAGAAAAAAGACATCCGAGGGCCCTCAGAGCTTCTCAGCTCAAGGGGCCAGAGATAAGAAAATCCACTGTGTTTGATGACTGCTGTAAACTCACCATCAGAGACAGTTCATCTAAAAGGGGCAGGAGGAAAAAAAAAGTTGTATTGACTGTATACAGGGAACTGATGGAGGGAAAAGTAGAGATGGAGTAGCTGAAGAAAGCAGGAGTAAGTGTCGAGATGCACAGAGAGGACAGGGATGAAGCGACACAAGGGTCACGGTGTCAAGATAAGAGGAATCTACCAGAGGATGAGGATCAGTCTGCTGGTTTTGAACTGGTAAATGCTCCCTGGAAGGATATCCAGCCCGGCCTTTGATGGGTTTGTTTGACTGATGTTGGCTCTAACAACTTTGAATGGGGTGTCTGGGGTCTGCGCAACGGGGAAACACACTGAGGTCCTGCAGCGGAGCTCGACTCGTCACACAGAGAGGTCTCCACAGTATAAAGTCAAACGGCAGACTGTTATTCAGTCGATTTGATCAATACAACCACTGAATCAGGTCAGCTCCTATATCAGTAACGTAGCAAAAGATTAAAAGAGACTTCTCATCCACAGAGGATTGCCATTTGAGGCTTAGACTTGGTGTTAAATGGCTTCACTGTATTAAAGTATATATATCTTTGATGAAACCCTTTGGAAAAGATTTGATACAGGCCACAGCCTCAGAGCAAGTCTCTAACCTGCCTCTGGGTGGTTCAAACGGTTCAGTGTCTTTATGGTCTCCTGGTTAGCTGTTATTAGTTGCTAAATCTTGGACAGATTTTTGCAGGTAAATTCCACATTTAGCCAAGCATCAGTATCAGTCCATGAATTGTTTAAGAAATGAGAGACAGAAAGTGTAAGGTAAGAGTCCAATAAATTCCAGTTTAGATACATTATTAAGTGTCTGAGAAGTGGCATATCTTTACTTCAGGCCTAATCACTATCTGATTTGTCAGTTTGAACTTTTCTTCACCACAAGTTTGCATTCTCATGCATTCAGACATCATTAAAGCCTGGGCAACAGAAATCTTCCAGCAAAAGCATCATTATGCATACCACACACATAGAGATGCAGGTGAAAAACAAACTCCTCTCTCTTTGCCTGTGATAGCAACATCTTCCATATGCTTGAGTGGCTGTTTATATCACTCCTGGTGGATCACAGAGGTTTTTTTGCTGCATCTATGTTGCCTACCCCCGGCGCACAGGGTCCTCTGTGGTCTTCTCCACTCAGCACAGTTTGCTCAAATCTCTGTGAAGTAGTGAAGGATGCTGGTATCTCTCCTCCAGTGGTAAGACTGAGATATTTAGGAGTGGCATTTTATTTGTTCGCCACAACCATATGCAGAAGTGAAGCTAGGGGAAAAACCTGTCCATTAGTGCACCGCTTTGGTCCAGGCTCAGATAGCTCAAAATTTGATCAAGTTCTATGTATCTTCACTTTGTGTGAAGTGCTAATTAGCAAATGTTAGCATGCTAACATGATAAACTAAGATCGTGAACGTGATAAACATTATACCTAGCGTTGTCATTGTGAGCATTTTAGCATGCTGACATAAGTATTTAGCTCAAAGAACTATTGTGCCTAAGTATAGCCTCACAGAGCTGCTACCACGGCTGCAGATTCTTTGCCTTGTTGTACCCAAAAGTTGGCCGCTTGGTCAGGCCCCTCATGATACATTGAGAATGCTTGAAACACAGCAGTCTGTGTGATGACTAAAATAACTTCTGCAGCAGAGATAACATGACAGTTTTACAAGTAAATCCAGCCATATTGCTGTGGGAATGCAAATGCTCTGTTTTTTTGACAGGTCCCGATAGTACGTTTACACTCTTAACATCTCCCAAAGATGTTGTTAATAGCAGCTCAGCATGCTACCCACTCCCAGCTGAAATGCAAGACACACAGCAGGCTTTTTCACATCAGTCTTCTCTGACACTGACCCATATTAATTTGTTGAAAAGCAAGGTGATAAAACATGTGGCACTGTTTCAGCACCAGAGGAGGTCCTAACAAGCATAAGTGGCCACCTCTCTGAGACAATAAGTGGGCTTGTGAGTTGATTATAATCCCGAAGCGCTGTGGGGATAAACAACATGTTTTTGATGTTGTGAACATTGTGTTTCATATGCTAATTAAGGAGAGCTTCCAACTGTTGAGATTTCCTTTTTGTAAAATGCAGTGTTTGTCACACTATGTGTTAATAACACAATGGAGAATGTTTATTAATATTTTATTCTAAAACTGAAAACAAGAATAATCATAATAGTTTATTAATTGTATACACAGTACCTTTCCACACAATTGCTTATGACTGCAGCAGATGTGATTACTGTACTGACTGCAGTCATTTACTCTGCAGCGTTATTAAACTCCCTCACACACATCCTGTTATGGCAATAGCCACTGGCTGATGTACCTGGCTCTAACAGAGAGCCCACCACTCTGCATCAGCTTTCTGCTCACTGGCATGGAATCAATGCAGAATTGCAGATGTGAGCGAAAAGCTGCAGAGGACCCACACACACATTCACACACGCACACACACACAAACCGTCACTCCTACGTGTGTGATCACACCTTCGTTGCAATATCATGACAACAGAGGCTTCAACCAAGACAGAGTTCATAACCTCTAACAGGATATAAGTTATGTTTCTTGGTGGTAAAGAGGAAGACGTGGAGATTGAGAAGGTTAGAGGCTACAGCACTGGGAAAAATTATGCATGACTCATTTTAAATAGCTTATTAAAGCAGAATGATCAGTCAGCGAGAAAGAGGTTATGCATTTAAGCAAAATTTAACTCTATAGCTTTTGCCTATGGCTCACATTGATAAAGGATTTAGCATTTAATCCTTGTAAGATTAGGTTTTATATGCTTTTGTTAGATCAAACTGAAAGGGAAGGAGTTTGAAGTCTTTATTCATATGATTCATGTTCTGTCTAATAGTCCATTTAGCTTTGAACTGGGTTTAGCTTTTCTACTATATAAACGATCTCACAGTGTGATATTAACAAGGGGATCCTTCGGGATCAGTGTACAGCTTTTGGTTCACAAAAAGCATAGAGAGAAAATGGAAGTGTACTTACGATCTCTGAATGCTGACTTGTGGACAGGAGCTGGTTTTTCTAAGCAGGGAACTCCCACAAACACACACACACACAGGTGCCTGGTTGGTGGAGTGTGTACCTGTTGAGACACAAAAGCACAAACAGAGTTAAAGATTGTCACACAGTTGATGCTGAGTAATTCACTGCTGCTCAGCCTCAGCAGTGGCATGTAAAATGTAAAATGTCATCTGTGACAGACTTCCTAAAGAGGACAGGAAGCAAAAATGTATGGAAGCCTGTGAATGACATCTGCATAATGATGTACTACAGGGCAGTTGAAAGGTATGCAGCATACAGTGGTTTATGTTATGAGGTAATGTCAATGACAGGTGTGAAGTTTATGTTGGTGAAATAGCCGGTTAGTTAATAGTGAAAAGACCCATTGCGACAACTACACAGAAAACCAGTGTATTCAGTGGGTTCACTGCTCATTTCATCCACGTTCTGTAGAGCTGAACATGATTTAATTTGTTACTGTCGAACAGAAGCACTGCAGAGAACTGCAGGCAAGGTAGAAACAGTCTGAAGATTGAAAAGAAATTTGTCGTATTAAACACATTAAGCTCACATCTGCATGACTCAGCTGTTTTGCTGAAAATCATATTCACTGGTTGATGTTTCGTATACTGTGTGCACTATTATTAAGCAAATTGTATTCCTGTATTCCAGGATTAATTTGTATTGTTGAGCAAATACAGTGCTCTCAGTCAATTCAAAATATTGTTAACCTCAAACCTGAATGTTTAACAAAGGAAAAGTGAGTTTTGTATTACTCATGGGAATATATATGTAAGTGTGCACAATTATTAGACAACTAAAATGCAAAAAATAATTTTTCCCAACTTGCTTTTTTGTTCTCAATTTTTAGAATAAGTGTAAAACAAGTAAAACAAAGTGACAATAACATTTTTGCCCTTTCAAAAATAGTATCCAGTATCAATAACTGCCATGAGCCATCCATTCACGAAATGTGTCAGTTTCTCGATCTGTTCACAATCAACTTTCACTGAAGCAGCAAGCCTCCCAAATGCTGTTCAAAGAGGTGTATTGTCCTCCCTCAATGTAAATCTCCCATTTGAGAAGGGCCCACAAATTCTCAATAGAATTAAAGTCAGGTGAGGAAGGGGGGCAGGCCATTATTTGGTCATCATGTCCTTCTTAAATGTTGCAGACTTCTTCCTGTATGACTACTTGAGGAAAGTATCTTCCACAAACTGCCAGTAGGTTTGGGAGTTGACTTTCAGTACTTCTTCAACCTCAAAGGTCCAACTAGCTCATCATTAATGATAGCTGTCCTTACCACTACCTCTCCTATACCTTGCTGTCGTCTGACTTGAAGTGGTGCCCTTTGTCCATTAGTGTTCCAACCACAGGTCCATCCCTCTGGTCCATCAAGAGTCCCTCTCATTTTATCTGTCCAAAAAACCTTTGAAAAATCTGTCTTTTGCTATTTCTTGGCCCAATCTTGACGTTATAATTTGTCAGTCTGATTCAGCAGTGGTCGTGTTTCAGCCCTTTTTTATCTTGGCCATGTCTTTGAGCACTTGACACCTTGCACTTCTGGACACTCCAGGTAGGTTACAGTTCCTGAAAATGCTAGTACTGGAGGAAAATGGGTTCCTTTAATTCTTCTCAAGACTTTTGCAGTTGATTTGTCCCTTTTCTTCTCCATTTGATTTTCCATTTTACCTGAAGTAATTAAGCTCCTTAATATAAGGTGCCACACCCTCCCTCATTACACAAATATATATCACCTGAAATGATTAAATTCAGTAAGGATTCAAGGTTTTATTATTTGGAATAGGAAAATGTGCATAGAAGTAATGATATGGTCTCAATATACTCACTTGCCTAATGTGCACACAGTGTATTGGCACCTTTGAATACCACCTTGTTTTCGCACTCTATTAATTTGACTGCTAATTACTTGAAAACCCAGTGCTGTAGTTTATAAAACTAGAGTGTAAATGGTGTTTGACCAGACATGACATTTCCTGTTTTGCATGAATTTCTAATAAACCTATAAATAAATGACATATGTGCATTCTCAGCTGTCTCCTTGGTTAAATAGTCTCTAATGATGGCTATGCCTTCTCTGCCACTGACTTTATGTTTTGTTATACATAGGTTTGTCCTAATTACAGATGAGATCACAGGCATACTGTCTAATAAGGAGGCTCACTTGGATATCCCACTTGCTGTTTATCAGGCTGTTTGCATACTGCCATGGTTCAAAGTCTTTTTTTTTCTTTTTTTTCTTTTTCAAACACTCTTCATTACTACAGTACAGGACATGGACAACCATGAACTCTGTGCTCCTTAAATTTTCACAGACCTTTTATACTGAATAAACCTGTTAACAACCTCAATCACTGGAAGACCACTACGCATGATAAGATGCACTGGACCATCATACATGTATCTGCATGAGTTCTACTGTCAAACACTGTGCACTGACCCCATTAACTCAATGCTAATGCACACATTTGTTGCATTAACACTTGATCATTATATTGTCATTGTCCTAAGGTTTTACGTTAGGCTAGAGCTAAAACACTTAATGTTGTACACATAGCTAGAGTGAAAATATTGAGCAAAACAAAAGTAATGCATCTTTTGTTCGTTGTATTCAGTGACTTCAATCCATACTAGTGCAATGTCCATTTATAATGTCAAAACATTAAAGGTACCCTGCATAGTTTTTAACTGGTTAGTCTACAGTGTGTAGGTTCCCCTGTTGCAGGTGTGGCTGCAGTTGTGCAGTAACAGTGTCATTTGAGGTTGAAACTTCTTGTTTCTTATTGCCTGAGGTGATAGCTGGTGTCCATGGTGACTGAAACATTATGTCCCTGCACTGCTTGTAAATTTCTGATTGACAGTAATGATGAGCATTATGGAGACTAGTTGACAACTAATACTTTGTTGATGCCCAGATATTTCAAGTGTTCTCAGTGTGTTTCAGTGGGGGGTGAGGGGGTGGTGACTGCCTCAATATGGTGTCTCAGACTTCCCAAACTTCATGTAGCTCTTGTACAGAAAATCCAGTAAACCCTGGTAATACAAATCATACCTATTTGAGGTGTTAAATCACTTTAATTTGCTTGATACCACTGCTATCTCTTAACACTTACGAAGAAAAAACCCCCGCATCTGTCCATGTGTATAATTTTGCGTGCAACATCATACTCGTCTGTAGCTGGAGACCCATCAAAGATGTCACGATTGTCTGCGCCCCCTTCTGCTTGACAAGTCCCAGCTTTTGTCAATGTGACAGGACCACGCCCATGAAAATGACAGAGATGATAGACACAATGGATGGTAGTCAACCTAGCTTCCAGAGAGAGCAGCTTACTGTGGCCACAAGATGGCAGTAAATTGCAAGACGAATGCAAATAATATCAGATCCTGTCTTGTCTGTATTTTAATTGTTGTTTACCCACTCTCAGCTCCCATTGCTTGTTTGAGTTATCCCTCTCTATGATGCCTTCGTTATTATAGGTGGTTTTGGGAATGCAAGTACACTCATACTGCCCTGATTTAAAGTATACGTCTCATGATATGATATTGAAATAACTAATGACTCTCCAATCACAGAAACATGCCGTAATTTAATATTTCATCACAGTTTTCTAAAGACAGACAGGCTGAAATACCCTGCTCTTGTCGAGCACAGGGTTCCTGTTTTAATGGGCTCAATAACATCCACATTCATTTCATAATTGCACAGATGATACATTTCAAACACAGGCTGCCTGCAGCTTTGATCGCAGGAGGCAGCAAGAGATGGAGACACACTGGAACCTGGAGAAGTCATACATAATGGTCTCCCACTGCTTCTTACAACTGACCCAGGAGGATTTTTTTACACATCAAATATAGAATCCAAGATAAGAATCAGATCTGACATGAAAGTAGGAGGATATTAATTAGCACCAACAAGGCCCAGTGGTGGTTTCTGTCATAGTAAGGGTAAATGTGTCATTAGCCCGCACATAGCAGGGACACACTGCTTGTGCCATAACACCACATTAGACACTCTAACTGCTGCGGACACTAAAGCGGATCTGTTTGTCCGGAGACACTGGAGCTTTTTTTAGCTGCAAGAGTCAAAAGAGCACTTACACAACACAGAGCTGGAAAAAGAGTGGAAAAGCTGGAAACAAGAGGGGAAAAGAGTTTGATTCGTTGACCTCTCACCATTTAGACCTTTGCACCAAGTCGCACTCATTAATCCACAGTAACTGATTCAAGCAGAGAATGGCAGATAGAGCAAGACAGAGAAAAATTATCAGTTGTAAAAATTGCATAAGTCTATTTAAAGATACAGGACGGTGGTGACACAGTGGGATTTTAGAACTCTTTTGCTGAAAACAGCTGCCAACTTACTGTGGTATGAGAACCAAACAGTAAACAATAGTAAACAAAGTTCAGAAGCTTGCCATAAAGCTCTGTAAACCCAAGGGAAGCTAAATATTTACAATCTTCTGTAGATTCATTGCTTCAACTGACCTCTTTCACATTGTCTTGACTTTGTCATTTGAAACAATGTTATTATAAAAATATCGACTATAACCACTTTAAAGTATGGAAAAAGTAAGGCTCAATTTTTCATTTATTATTTTGTGTATGGTTTCATATACCAAATCATTACATTAACAGAGTGGAATTGGAAGGTGAAAGGTAGAATTTCTGACACATAAAATACCTGTGAATACTGAACTACTCTATATCTTTCAATGCAGTATCACTGATAGGCTGAAATGTATGAAGCATCATTGCATCATAAGGAAGTTATGACATATTTTATATTTCTGGGCATGCCCATTTATATTTGCTTTTTTTGCTTTTTTAGTCCATCAGTAACTCTCATTATAAAATCATCACCATAACTTTTACTGTCTGTCTCACACTCATGAGTCATTCCAGCTGCATTGTGGTTATTACTGGTGTTGTCTAGAATTGCGGAAAAAGTCTGTGAAATTGGATTTTGCTGGAGGTTATAGTCATACACATGTTCATTACTGAATAACAATCTGTTGTGCCTATAGACTTTCCTCCAGAAACACTGCAATCAGTCACAATGGTCTGTCACATTTACATTTGACACCATGTTCTTTAACTCTGAGACATACAGCCTCTGATGTTTATTGATGGAATATAATGGACTCTTGTTGGGTTGTGGCGATTTGAAACATGTCAAGAAGACAATTAAGCTTAGGCACAACAATTTAAAAAAATGGTCTTTGTCTGGTTTTGGGTCACTTAGAGATATTCAGGTTTAGGGTTAAGATCTGAGGGATTTCTACCTCCTTCAGTCTAATGCTATATTTTCATAAGAGACTCTTTTCCTACTAGTTCTCGATGAGGATTAGGAGGTTGATTTCCTGCATAGACTTTATTACCCAAAATATTTGCTTGTTCTTGGAAGAAACCAATTTCTCATAGAAAGAAAGGGTGGATAATTTACAGAGGTGCAGCATGGAGCACAATCATATAAAGCATGATGATTATATAATAATTATTTTTTAATAGTAGTTAAATTTTGATTTGGTAATTATGACAGGCAGACCTGAGAAAATCTATGAGGGTAATGACGCCATATGGCTGTGTCATTTTGTTAGAATTCAGATTGAAGACATGAATAGCATCTACAAAATGTCGACTTTAAGTATATTTATTATTAGCTCTTTGTGTGGAGTAGGAAATCTCTAAAGCCACAGATGTTTCCGCTTAATTGTTTGGTCCTGTTCTTCAATAGCCCTGACAGATCTCTTTGTTGGCCTGGTGTTTTTGTCTTCTGAAAAGGCATTTGTAACTCAAGTGAACTGTAATTTGTTGAAGGTTCAGCCAGCTGATAGTTGAATGTCTTGCCAGGTTAGCTTGTTGATTTGCGAGTCAGATAGTCAGGCCCTTTCACCACCTGCTGCAGTGAATTAATCAATATCATAATGTTTCAAAGACTGCTTACCTTTCAGTCCTTTCATCTGATTCCTCTTTCACTCAAGTAAATGATGTTTATTTCTCTCTCCTGTTTTTCTCCTCACTCATCTCCCCTTAATGTAAACATCATATCCTTCTACTCCTCCATCCATCATCTGACTTGGATATGCAGTAAACAGAGCCTGACCCTTTGTCCATCACATCCAGACTATTTTCCTACAGAATACTCTCTGCATCCTCCACCCTCTCAGCTCCTCCCCTCTCCCTGGACACATATTGTATAGCTTGTTATTTGTCCTGTGCACACAGTATCTGTCTGCATCGTCTCTTCTCTGCCTCCTCCTCCCTCAAGTCTCTCCACTGAGGTTATTTCTCTGGCCAGGACAAACACAACCTGGACACTGTGCTCTTTTAGACATTTGATCATATCATTCGCACCTGATGGTTCCTTGCTTACTTTGTCTACAAAAATACTATTGCTACTCTCAGATACATTGATATATAGACAGATAATATCAATATGATAAAAAACGAAGACTTGAAGCCAAGAGCATACTGTTATCATTGAAAATGAGCGGCTTTGTCATATTTAATTAATGTGTAACATATTGTACACAACATCCATATAAACACTTCACCCACAAGGCTGGCACCTGCCGTGTTACTATGGCAACATCGTGAGATGCCTCATGGCAGGTACATTTAGCCATCATCAATAATTACAGCTCATTAGCCCATGGGTTTGAACCTCAATTTTTAACCAAGAAGGGGAACATAAAGAAGAATCACTTTGCTGAATGAGTGGTGAGGTGGACTGATAGGACTAAATCAAAATGTTTAGTACTAAAGTGTCATTAGACAGACACAGTAGACTAAATTGAAGGGCATTCGAAAACAGTACAAATGCACAATATCACATCCCCACCAGTGACAGTAGGAAGGTCAAGGTTTTAATCAGTGGTCATTTATCATTCAGTAAACTGGGTCCTGAAGAGATTTCAGCACCACGGACAGCAACTGAAGCTATTTAAGGAGAAAAACAAGCATCCTTTCCATCCTCATTTTAAAGTATCTCATCATTAAGCGTAACCATCTATAGGTAAAAATGACTTGCTGTCAGGCAATCCTAACCGATGCTAAATTTAGCCCTTTTGGAATTTTGATGTTCTTTGTATGCACAAGGATTTTTCTGACACAAAGGGATAAATAAATATATCAATAAATAACCAAACCTGTAATCTCCATCATTTTTTTTTCTCACATAATTAAGCTGCAAAGAGAGCCCACTTCATTTCTAGTAATTGTAATACATTTGAAAGAATTTCAAACCACCATGCATCCTGCTTTCCTCTAGAAGTTTAGCGCATTATTCCTCCTCCCCTTCATTCCCCAGTGTCCTTTCTTCAATTGTCATTCACTGCATTTGCTCACTAATGGAAGCTTTAAAAGGACTATTAAGGAGGAAAATTATGGTTAAACAATTCAGATTTATTTAACAAACCTCTTAGCAATTTCATTTTCTGCATTAGCAGTGATGATTCAATGGGGAAGGCTGAGGTAAGGTGTCAGCTAAAAGCCCATAATGAAGCGGACTGTTTGTCAGGCAGGAAGATAAGGCCTGTAATTGTCTAGGGTCCTGTATTGTCAATATGCATCCTAATGCCTTCAAGGGCTCTGTGGTTATAAGAACAGGTGCTTTGGCTTTTTCTTCTGCTAGATAACACATGGCTGTGGCAGATAGAACCACTGGATATGAGTGAACTGAATAAAAAAAAGTTAAAGCTATTTGAATTTGGATACCCATAATAAACCTGCTGAAGTGTCCAGGCTTAGTGACATCTCAGTGGTCCAGCTGTTTCTTAAATGATTCCATTTTAATGCAAGCCTGTGAGTTTGTGCTGTATGTATGTGTCTGTATGTATGTATGTATCTGCCTGTGCACACCTACACACACGAGTGTACAATATGTGTGCGCTCACACATGTACAGTAGACATTGATTTGTGTGCTCTACCTTTGATCACCCCACTGTTAGATGTTCTTGCCGGCTCCTAACCCGGTTAAGCTTTTAATGGAAAGCTGCGGGTTGGCCTTTTCTCTCCATGGCCACTGCTGTGGCATGCTTCACTTTGGAAAAAGAAAAACTCACTAATTAAGATAGTTAGTCCCCAGGGGTTGTTCTCTACAGCTAGTTTTTGCTCACTGTGGGAGTGAGAGGTTGACAGGTCTGCAGGCACCACAAGTGTCTGTGGAAATTACAGGATGAAATATAGAGAGTGAGCTGTGTTTCTGCATTTGCATTCAGTAGAGCAGCAGTGTATGGTGAAATAATGGAGGAGTAATGAAGAGAACATAAAGTGGCTCATACGACTGAGATTTAATTTGTTATTTTAATATGACAGCGCAGTAACTGCATCTCACAAAATACAGCACGATTACTAGATTCTTTACATGTCACGACTTCCTAAATATGTCATTCTGATTTTAACTGTAAGGCATAAAAAACTTTCTAGATCCCTGTTTCAAATGTTTCACTGTAAAGCATTTTATAACAGTCACAGAAAATCGGCCATGAGTTTTGAAGTGAGAATATCAAAGAACTAGGAATTTTATTTATACACAACTTAAAGCTGCACCAATCAGTATTTTTATATTAACAGTGGATAAAATGATTATATGTGATGTGAGAGCTGGTGCTCACAGTGATGAGCCCACAGAGATTACATGACTTAGGAGTTCTCTCAGTTTTACAGAATATTTTAACATCTGTAAGCTCATTGTTTTGGTTTCATGCCCTGCAAGGTTTTGGTTGTTTTTGTTTTGGTTCACTCTCACGGCTCTCATCGACCTCATTTCCAGCAGCAGGCAGTTGAAAACCAGAAATAGACAAAGTTCGTGACTAGCTGGTGAACATCTGACTGATTACAAATGAATGCTGCTGTGTATATGCTGGATGTGTAAATAGGGAAAGGTTTACTAAGGTTAACCCTAACTGGCAAAACAAAAACAAAAATTCTACTCTAACAAGACTGACTCATTACCCAAGCAGTTCATTCAAACGTATCATATTGCTATAGCACTGCCTATAGGCAGAATGCCATTAAATTGTGCAGGATTGTGTACTGTTGATAAGTGCATAGTCATCTAAATTTAGTTGTGTTGATTTATGGTAGTTTATTGCATGCCAAAGAGGCCACGCCCATAAGAATTTGGCAATGGCTAGAAGTAAAATGATGTGCCTTTACAATAAACAAATGATTAACTTTTTTTCTTGCCTAAATTATTCAACAAAGTTAGTTACAATTTGACAAAATTTGGAGGAACTTTGGTGATATAACACAAAATGTCTTTATCAGAACTGGAATAGGTGTCTTTAAGCAAGGAATTCAGGATTCTGCGCTTCTCAGTTCAGGAATTATGAGCCAAAACATTAAGTGGGTTGCAGGTGGACAAATGGTGGCACTGTTGCTTTAGTTGAAATCAGTTAAAGTAGATTTTGAGGTATCCTGCTAACTAACAGACAAACAAACAAGATAAGGTTGAAAACATAATGTCCTCTGCGTCCTCCTCCCTTCCACTGCTGCAGCTGTGGTGTGAATGATACTCCTTGGGGACCACCAGTGCTTTACACAAGCTTATAACAATGTCAAAACAATGTCAGAAACTCTTAAAGAAACGCCCCCCTTTCCTCTGGATGTAAATCCCATTTACTGGTGGAATAGAAATGTCAAATATTCCCTCAGCTGGTGAAGTTGGCTTGACAGTATTTTATGTACTTTTTTCCTTTAAAAGAAACACCAGCACAAATCAGATGTGCAGCCTCTTTCACAAGCCACTTTGACAATTACAGTCACTTGGGTATTATCTCTTCTTACCATGTGCTTCATTACCCCTTTAAATACTTTGCACTTAGGAATAACTTTAATAATGCTCACCACTAACCTACAGAAGCTATGCTGATTTTTTCCCCTGAGGGCCAGTTGCACAGACTTTACCAGGCTCATTATGATGATTTACTTTGCAGCTTGATGTTGACACCCCAGGACAATCGTACACGATTACCTAATGAATACAGAGGGAAAATCGGGCCTAAAGGAGAACAGTGAATAGGAAGGTGGCCATCTAATTAATGCACTCTTTTCTCAGAATACTGATCCAGTCTTGTGTGTTAGAGAGAGTCTGTGATGGTGCTGGTGGGGGTTTGTTGGATGATTACCAGTTTCTAATTCCCTGCACATCTCAGAGATAAGGTAAAATTGGTTGCAGACTTGGGACACCTGATACTTGCTTGTCTTTGGAATTATCCAAATTACAAAGATAATTTTCAGCTTGGACTGGCCCAACAGTACATCTAACTTTATAATAAGATTATGTAATTATTCCTTGTAAGCATGCTTTTAAGTTTTGCACAGTCATGGATTGTTTCGCACAGGTGCACAGAGAATCAAATACTCACATCATTGTAATATGGACTTGTGGAGGTGTAGTTGTTGTGAAGCTAACAATGAATATGGATGCAAATAAACAATTTACACAGGTAAACAAATGACACTTTGTTTGCTGCTTGTTTTTTTTCTGTCTGATCAGCAGGATATTCTTATTGAACAACCAGCAACAGCTTGCTGGAGTTTTAGCCTTCCATAAATTCAAGATCTCAAGAAATTAAAGTAAAGCTCAGTTGGAATCAGATGAATTAATAATGTATATGGTGATGTCCCCTGCAGGCCTCTGGATTCAGAGTTTGTGCTGTGCTTGTTTGTGTCTGAACACAACACAACACAGCAAAAGAGCTTAAGGTTTAAGCTCCGGATATATAAACAAAATGATCTTGTGAGACAAAGGACTGCAGTCTTAATCCATATTTTTGCATTTAATTCAAAACAGCTAACCAGTGTGCTAACGTAATCAGCGCAACAATGTGTAATTCTGCCTGAAATATGTTTGGACCAAAGGAAATTGGTCCTTTTACTCAAGTAATGTGCTCAAGTGCACATTTTATAGTAATTATACTCTGTGAGTACATGTATTTACTTGTTTCTTTAAAATAAAAATTGTACATACAAAACACACACAGTTGCCACACCACAGTTGCCTTTTATAAGATAAAGAGTACAGTCTAGACCTGCTCTATATGTACAGTGCCTCAAGATAACTTCTGTTGTGAATTGGCGCTATACAAATAAAATAGACTGACTTGACCTGACATCTGATGCTTCTAGAATATGACACATTGTTGTAGTTTAAATTACACACCAGTTTATGAGGCAATTGAAACTGGCTACAGTTTGACCTGCTACAACACTGATGCATCAATGATAATAATACTCGAATGCGTTGAGTACTTTTGCTTTTGAATTTTTAAGCACATTTTGCCACTGTTATGTACTTTTACTACTATTATTTTGATTACAGCCCATTCACTTAAACTGAGTATTTTCACAGTGTGGTATAAGGATAAGGATACTTACTTACATACTTCTTCCACCACTGCATTCACACATGCACAGTCTATCAGCCACACATATATTATACCATACCATATTTGTTGTACCATTGATCCAATTTGATTATTACATATTGACACACATTACATACTTAAGGCACTGGAATTCCTTGGGGTTTCTTCCCACCACTGTGAAGGATAGCATCACTAACTATTTAGATCATCATTCAGTGGAAAAGTTGCTTTCATTTGACAAACCTTTACCACTGTGAGCCTCGCTTCACCCAGGACACAATGCTAAGGCACATGTTACCTCAATTGTACTTCTCAGCTTGCGAAAACAATTATGTCTTATTATTATGTCTTCTGTAGCTCTGGAGAAGATTTGAAAAAAACAAAAACAAAAAACCTTGATGGGGTCTCAGCTTGAGCTTCAGACTGAACGTTTTAGCAGAGAGTCTGCACAAACTGGAGGTGTGGGGTTTGGAGGTGGAAATGCTTTAATGAAAGACATTATTCAGCTGCATTACAAACTTTGTCAGATCCTGTTGTCTTGTAACTTTACCCAAACTAGGCACTAAAAGCATAAGTCCCAACCTTCATGGAAGTGATGCACTAAGTTGCTGGAGTACACCTTTAAATCTTGAGGAAGACTCAGCACACTATGGTCCATGGGTCCTTTAACCTTTATTAGGGCAAGTACTTGACAAAGGGGAATCTCAAAGCTTATAATGACCTCAAATAGAGTCTGTGGTGCAAATTGAGAATATGGCAATTTTTCAGCCTAAACTAACAAATAAACCATTAAACTAATAAACCAGACAAATAATCCAACTATTGCAATGCTCCAGGCACTGAGAAAACAAAACTGTGGACAAATGAATCTTTTTTGTAAAACATTACAACCGTTACATTGATATGCACTGTAGTTGTACTATATTCTGCACTGTGTCTCATATCTTGTTCATAGTGAGGCAGTGTTAGTGCACTTAGGAAAGCCATTACATCATCAAACTTTTTTTTTTTTTTTTTTTTTTTTTTTTTTTAAATAGTACGTTATCAATCATGGTCCAATAAAATCCAACTGTAGGGTTATTGCTTTTATTGATTTTTAGAAACTCTGGTTTTGTTTTCCTCTTAGCTGCAGTTTCTGTCCAGCTGGCAGAGTTCTGTAACATTCATCTGTGAAGCTGTTTCATACAGAGCAAACACTTCAATAGTTAAACATAGATGGAAAATAGAAAGTCATTCTCCATGAATCTATCAAATATGAGCACTAATAAAATGTCCAGAGTCGCTATTTTCTCCCCTTTTATTTGAATTCACTATTACCTAAGTGAATACCTCATAGTGTCTTTTACAGCCCACTCATCTGAGCTCTGGAATCTGTCCTTTATTACGTGAATGTACCCTGCGACCAGCATAAGGAGTTGACGTCAGCACCCATGAACACCTGTGACTAAGCATGTCTTTCACTGCACTCTCCCCTTTTTCTCTTATAATGTCAAACAGTGCCCAAAATACACCCCCGCATCACCACCACTTAGATACTCTGTGCTGAGAAAATGACTATTATTCATGCTGTACTTTGCGGCGGCCTACAACAAAGCACTGCAGTATAGAAGGCAGAAACATCCGGCTGCTGGTGATTTGCAATTATAATTTGGAGTGATCAAAAAAGTGCTTTTGATCACAAATAGTCGGCTTAACCTTTGCCTGATTTTCAAAATACAGTCACTCAGTCATTTGCTTACTTTGTGTTGCCAACATTAAAGTTAAGTTTAGTTTGACTGATATTGGGCTTCAGATTATTTGCACAGTCCTCATATTGGTTATCTCAAATCTTAAAATCCCTCAGTAACTCTGCTTCTCTTCATCTACATTGCTTTCTTTGATGATGGTGATTTGACAAGGGACCAATACTAATAATGCTTATATTTGTACATGTAAAATCAAATAGATCTGTTTTATATAGGTGATACATTACCCAGATTTCAATTCTAGTTATTTGTACATGTTCCATCAGTCCCTGAAAGACACTGTTCTCCCAAGCAGAATGACAGCATCATTCAATAAATTCCCCAATGAACAGATGATATGTTAGTACACAACTCAACAAAATATATAACATAGAATAAAATAACATAGGTCTGCTTGTTTTTAGACATTTTAATGTGGAAAAGTTACATATTATACCTTTAAGTTTCCAACCAACAGTCAACATGTTTTTTTAAAGCATGGCCACTTAACCTTCAGCAAGTATTTATTATTATCAGTCTTATTATTATTGTATGCTCCCTGATGAAGCTCCCCTAAGCATAACCAAGTAGTCATCTTTTAATCAGATCGCTTCCTTAACCTTAAGTACTTCTTTTAACCCAAACCATGACTTTTTCCTAAACCTAACCAAGTTGTTTTTGTGCCTAAACCTAACTAAACCTTAAACATAGTGTTGTCACATCATATAACAGATTTAGTGAGTTGTGTTGGTTTGGGAAGGCTCAGACAAAAGTTGTCATTCTGCTGGTGAGGGCATTAGATTAGAAAATGGTATTAGTGTTGTTCAAGAGGGCAGTTAGAACTTAATATTTTTGGAGGACCTGCTGTTCTGAATCTTTATGCAATACATGCAAAACAGTGTGGGAAACATACTGCATATTCAGTGCATCCACAAAAGGCTGGCTGTTTGAAAAAGCTCATCAGCTAGAGCCTGCTCAGTGTCCCTGTGTACTACTGTAGAACAGAAAAGCTCCATTTGATGGTTATTTAACCCATGTTAGTCTAGCCATCTGCTGTGCCTGAATGTACTCTCATATATTTATAAATTATGCACTTGAAATCTAGAAACCTTTAGGTGGCCCACAGCACACTGAGAAGCAGTGTCTACTGACATACTGTACAGCACTACAGTGTAGTCTTTGACTAGCCAATTATAACTCTGTAAACTAGAACTTAATACTTTATACTTCAGAGGCCACTGCCTACTGCCTTGAACTCTTTAAAAGTCAAGTCTCAAGGGAAAGTGGTAAAAGCATTGTGTCATAACAGGTTTAGCCCAGTGAAGAGCTTGAGGCCATCTAGTCTACAAGTCATCTAGAGAAAGCTATTACACAGAGAGGGTCAAAGAAACAGAGTCTGAAGACCTTTTTAAATGGTGAGTACACTGAAAACCTAGAAGAAGGAAGATTTTATGTTGTAAATCAAAGAGCAGTGTTGTTTCAAGATTTAGAACTGGTTCTGAAGAGTAACCTGCTGAGTTTAATGAAGCATATCCTGAGGCACTGTGTAAGAATGTAAGTTTCTGATGTCCTCAATCACTGTCATAAGGCAGGATAACTTGTAATCGAAAATGATTCATGGGGGGAAAAGAGCGTCAGAAAATTGGGAAATAAAAGTAATTTTCTTTTTGCCAAAGAGAGTAGTATTTTTTTTAGGTGTGCCTGAGAGAATGTTTTATTTTTTCTCACTGCATATTTCTATTTTAATTTGTGTTTTAGCTTTCCCTTCAAAAATAGATTGTATTTAAAAAAAAGGATTAAATTTACAAATGATGCCTTTAGTGAGCACAGTGGGCCATAACAATTATACTTTGCCATGTGTAGAGGACAGCAGTTCTGCGTCTGTTGCCCCATCACAATCAGTTTTTTTTACATCACTTTGAATGTATGCATTAGTGATTACTGAGGAAAAAATAATAATTTCACTATCATATTTAGGTTTAAACCGGATTAAATATAAATATTTTTATACTTTGTCTCTTTTAGTTAATTATAAAGCACTCTGTACTGTTACATTATCTTAAGATTTATGGGAGAACTAGTATTGTTTTTTTCCTAAGTCAAGGAGAAGTTCTACTGAAAAATATTTGTAACACTGGGGAGGGTCTTGTTTTAAAACCTGAAATATAGGTTTCAGTCCCTCTTCACCACAATAATTTTACACATTCCCTAATGTCCCTAGAATCAGCTAATGTTAGCACGTCCAACTCAAGTCAGAACAAGTGTAAATATTTATATTCTTAATTTTATTCACAAAATTTGTTGTCATTTATAAAAAGTGACTCTTTACAGAGGTATTATGCCACAAAACACAATCAGGATTCAAAAACTGATAAAAATAAAAATAAAATGGAGTACAGTAAGTCGGTAAATAGAGAGTTATGTAAATGAGGTATGATGTAAGAACTGTTACAACACTGTAATGAAAATGAGAAGCCTTTTCTTTCCATTTCAGGAAATTGTTCTCAATTCAACAGCATGATATATCCTCACTGATAACTCTGAAGAGATCCTCATATGCTGACGAACTGAGAGGACTTGATGACTCAAAGAGTGCTGCTCTCCATTTAAAATGAAGCGTTTTGTGCTGAGAGAGCCCAACCAGTAGAGTAAGTGAAGAAAGACACTGTCTTTAAAGCTACAGGATAACTTGTAATCCTTGGCTGTCTTTGTGTGCGGCGGTCGCGTAGGTTAAGAGTCAGCAAATGTAACAGCGCTTTCATTAGAGGATTAGCTCAGTTTGCTTGCGTTTAATGACTGGTTGTTACCACACACAAGTTTCTCCTCATCTGATGATGTTCAGTGTATCTTTGCCCTTGACTACAGAAAATACTTTGTTGGAAAACTGGATAAAAGTTATGGGTGAAAAAAATACATCAGGCTAATGTTGAGGAAGAACGCTGCTGCTACAGCATGATCAAAATGATATTTTGCTCAGGCTTTGTAATAGATAACCCAAAATACAACCCTTCATCTGTGGAGTTTGATTTTGAAATATGTTTACATTTCACACTGACTTACAGCCCATCTAGATTTGAAAAACGGTCCCGTCTCCTCAGTGATTCAGGTAAAAATAATGCTCGGATTGTCTCTGTCTTCTCTTGTTTTTACTTGTATAGTTCATCCCGTTACAAACCACTGAACAAATCTATGATCTATAGCGCTGTCTCCAGGGGGTGATGGGTAATATGCAAAACAGCTCAGCCTGCATTCAGCACAAACCATAAATTTGCAATGAAGGACTGGGAGGAGCTCACTAGGGCTGTGATTAGGAACGGAGGTGGTGTTGGGGTGAAGCTGCGCACCATATCCTTTTGCCTCCTCAGCATTCTTGTCACGCATCCTTAACGTCACGCTTTACGTAGCCCCATAAAAACAAGATCATTAAAAGCACCTGCATTGGACCAGTAAAACTCACCTCTCGTTTGAATAGAGGAAAGTACAGTCACAAATTTCAGCCATCCTGGCGTCCACACACTCACACACACACACACACACATACATAGCAGGAAAGCAGTCAGATCGCGCTGACACACATGGGATTCTGCTCTGCTCTGGAAATGTTGAAGGTTGAGGTGAACATTGATTAGTGGCAGCAGAGCAGGTTATGCCCCCACTCTGCATCAATACGTCAAAGTTGCCCTTTTACTCTGCACGGTCCCAGTTGTGACTGCAAATCTCCAGCTGTCAAATCTGTGTATGTTTTCTGGGCTGAAATAATTTTAGATTTTACATTAGACTATGGCACCACTGGCTAAAATGGCTCACTATCATGATGGACTGTAACTGACATGGGTGAGGCTGCATTTGCACACCTAACTCTGCCTGCCAGCGAGATGCATTCAGGAGTAGTTGATAATGACTCCATTCAAGGAGAACGGACATTCAACGAAAGTGTCTAGCTCTAAAATAAAACATATTTTTAAAATGAAATTCCAAGAAAAAAAACAGTAGTTGCCAGTAAAGAAAAATACTGTTTCTCTGAGTTTGGCTTGTAAACTAATCTCCAGTTTCAATTTGTCTTTAGATAATAACATTATTACTATTTTAAAAATCTTTACCAGCTTGACATTAAGCACTGTTTCAAACAACATTGTACATTGTGCATGTCCTTTGGAGAATGGCTTACTTTTGGGGTATAAAGTACATTCTCAGATAAATAGGTTTTCTCTCCACAATGCGATTTTCTGTTTTTCCCCCCACAATGAGATTTTCTGTTCTCACTGCATCTCCATCACAGTATAGCCTTGCAGCCTCCTCTGAGAGCCAAAACCTTAGGCAGTTAGTCACATTAAGGCTGCCTCCTCCATGCATCACTGCGCGGCAGCCGGCTCGTCGGCTGGAGCCTGAAGAGATGTCGAAGCCCTCACCTTTTTCCCCTCAAGTTATCAGGAAAAGAGGTCTCGCTCACCCAAAAACCCTGAAGCTGTCACTGAGTGAGTGATGAATGCCGAACGCTCCATGTGTGCATGTGTTTACTCTTTTCAAACTTGTGTCACTTCAGTTACATTTTAGGGCCTTGTCTCTTTTGTGTGATTCAGTCACATCCTTGGCCCTGCCTTTGGTAAATCACCTGCTCAGGTCGTCCTCTCCCAGCTGCTGGGGATGATTTAGGTAAGAAGGTGGAGATTAAACGCGGCTCTGAAGTTTCTACTTTTCAAAAAACAGCTTCCACTCTGCCAGCTGCCATATCCCCCACTCTCTTATCTCAGTGGGCTTTGAAACTCACAGCAAAAACAAGGCAAATAAGTTAGTGAGTCTGCTCAGATTTTTTTTTTCACCAACTTCAAACAGCCAAAGTGGTAGATATAAAAATAGAAACTGTCATAAATGCATTAATCATTTAACTCTGTGTGACTCCAATCAGCTGGGTCTCGACTGTACTGTGCATAAAGTATTCCCCAGGTTCAGGCTGTGGAGGGAGCATAATCACAGGAGACAGCTTTGTTCTTACAGCCATGTTCTATGCTGAGATCGCTATCTGAAGAGGAACATCTGTCTGTCTGAAGCTGTAAGCTTTTGTCATACCAGGCACCCGCATCCAGCTCAGAAAGCAATCCACTTAACACACACTCACATACACACACACACACACACACACACACACACACACACTGGCACAAACTGATAACAAATACACATCAGGATCCGGCACCAGCAGAAACACAGGGAATGTGTGTCAGTTTCTCCCTGGTGCTCTGACAAAAGACTACCAGAGGAGCTGCCTTCAAAGTAATCACTCCACCTTTTCTGAGAAGCCGAAAGCGTTCCTTCTGGATTCAAGGTGTGCCTGTTATCTGTTTCTGCATCATAAATGATCAAAATGACGTTGTGGACTTTTTTTTTTTTTTTGCAAAGCAATGTTAAAAAAAAAAAAGAGAGATATTTTTTAGAATATATCCTATCATCTTCATCCACATTCTTATGTTCACAAAAGCAAGCAAATCTCCTACAGAGGGGGGCAAGCCCTGCAGGAAGGTATTAGGTATAAAGTGCTGCGTGTGACGTGCAGCTCAGCTTGAGGGCTCCTGCAGGGTCCCAGGCTGATTTACTGTCTGACAGACTGATGAGCCTGAGAGGGGGAGGCAGTTATTGGCCTCAGCAGCACTAGCCAGGTGTGTGAGAGATTACAGCCTTTAGCAGGGAGCAGCACCTTTGCCCAGTGAGACGTTTGGCTAAAGAGAGACTGGCTGCATGTTCTGTTGTCAGAGAAGATATATGAGGTCATCAACTGCTGTGACAAAGACTGGATAGAGAGGTGTGTTTTTACATCTGAATATTCTGAAACCATAGTGTGAATAGATGTGGTGAATAATAGAAATGTAGCTGTGTTAATATAAACAGAATACTCAATGGCATCCAGTACATTTAATCCAAAAACTGCTAACACTATGCAGTTAATGAGATATGCAGTTCCACATATTGGACCAGAAATTAATATATTCTGTCACGCTCCATCATCAGCTTGTTTCACTTGCTTCACGACTGCTTCTGAACACAGACATAAAGTGCGGCTGTTTAAATTCCAGCCATTTGAAATAACTTTCTCAAATATCACAACACCAGATGGACAGTCTGAGCTATATTTGGGCAGCGGACACTCATAGAGCTGCCCTCCCACCATTACACCAAGTTCTGAAAGAATTATTTGTTTGGTTTTGTCTGTATTGGAAATGATCTTTCCAGCTCCAGTTCCCAGTTTCCCTTAACACCACTGGCCAGCCATTGTATTATCTTCACTTTTTACTTTATTGTCCCCAAAGGGAGATTTGTCTTCCGGCCAAGTGAAACACAGAATATAAACCTGAAGATAAAACATAATGAAATACATAACAAAATATAAAACATATGCTAACCACCCTCCTAACAAGTTCTCATAAAACAATTCATATCAGTGACAACATAAAACATTTCTAATCATCACTATTCAGCCTAGTTATCAATAGTTAAAACAACATCATCATTGTTACGCATCATCAGCTGGCTCATCCTGAGCGCTTTACAGTTTGGTGGTGTGAGAGTAATGAGCTGCCATAGTTTTTCTGAACACTCCACAAAGTTTCATGCAAATTTGTCTACAGTTTGTTAAGATAGTCAGACAGACAGATGGAACAGGGAGAAAAACATAAACCCATCTACAGTTACTGTGTTGGAGTCAGTGAGTAGTGAGTCACTTGGTGAATATCAACCACTAATGAGAACATTTCTCCAAATCACAAGACTGCAGTTTCCATAACAGTCAGTGATTTATTCAGTTGAGGAAACAATCTCACCACAAGGTTCATTTAGTGACTGTTGTGGAGCTTTCGATCATATCTCTTGATATTTATCAGCAGATGGAATTTTTCAAAATTGTCATGGGACTATTATGATTGAACTGACATGAATCGAACGGACTCAACTCCAGAACGGCCACTAAATGGACTTTGTTGTGAGATAATGGCTATTTCCAAGGTCAGGAATTTACTTCGAATTGTCAATTTTTTCAGCCAACATGGACAAGAAGTATGATATGATTAAAAAACCCAGGAACAGCCACAAAATGGAGAAATAATTGTCTGTGAAAAAAAAAAATCCAGACCATGATGACAAGTCAATCATCAATAGCCAATCAGCTGATCTTTGGGAAAGGGGCTATGCATCTAGTCGCATTCAGCCAGTCAAGTTTTTAAGAGATCCTGCCAACAGAGAGGGAATAACTCCCAGACAAACTGGGGTGGAATTAACATATTTTCCTTCCAAGTTAGCTGGCAGACATAATAAACATATAAAAACAATATAATCTGATTTTGACTGGAGCGTAGACTGTGACAAAGATGACAAACTAAAGCTGACACAACAGTTAATATGTCAGTAAGCCTTACTATATTTATCAGACTGTGGCATGTTCAACGTAGAGAAGCTTACAGTTACAAACATCAGGCCATTTTCAAGCATTTTTCACCTCAAGATGAGAGTTAGTCTAGATTGAAGACATGTTCGCGCACAATTTCTATTTGTAATCCTTTAGAAAAAGAAAAAAAAAAGCTCTGTAACAACACAGCACACTACTGACACTCACATCGACTCTTTCTGGCTTCATTCCCTGGCAAAATTCATAATTAATCCCATTGTGTTTCCTTGAAAAGAAACATAAACCTGCAGATCAGCAGCTGTGATTGTGCAACACTGCCGAATGAAACTGCTTTAGCCAAAATTAGATGGAGCATCCTTCTGTGTGTTGCTTCAGCAAACTCTAAAAACTGATTACAGTTTACTCATTCAAATCAAGCCTTGATATGCACATATCCCAGCAGACTTTTGCATGAATATTGTCTTATTTTGACTTTATTAGTAATTGCATTATTCATGTTCTGTATTTCTTGTGCTGCATGTTGTCAGCATATTTGTCAGGAAGATATGCACTCTGAAATATAATTTACAGAGCTATTGTTTACTGTATTCCCAAAAGGAGTGACAGGCCATTAGCAAAGGATTTGTCTGAATCCAGACTTTTCACCTTGGAGACAGACGCTGAATGAAAATATGCTGGGCAAAGCAAATTTATCACTGTTGCACTCCTCACAGAAAGATACTTAATCATCAACACTGAGATTATAGGGAAACTTGTCCTTTACTGCATTTCTGCTGTTTCTTTGGTTTGAGCTCAATCTGAATACAGATACGGGGGAAGGATGTGCTGCAACCTGTGGGTTGACTGCAGCGCAACGTTTCAGTAACTCATCCGTGATGAATCCGTTCTAGTCAGAGGAAACTTGGCGACTTTTAATCATGGCTGTGGTCTCCTGGCAGGTGGTCTAAGTGCCCTTCATTACGGGGCCGATCCTTCTCCAGAGAGTGTACTCCACTGCTGCTGGAGACGGGGCCGCCCACATTACCTGCAGACCATTAATTAACCAGACAAGAGCTTCATCTTAGCAGTGGCCCTCAGCTGGGCAAACCGCTCTCAGTTAGAGGCTGTAAAATTTCTGGGCAAGATCAATGGTGATTTTGTTTATATATATCAACCTAAAAGACGTCCAGCTAGGCAGGAACCATCAGCTAATATCGGGAGGGAGAAGATATCAGAAGAGGATGACACTAATTCCTGCATCACTCACTCGGGGTCCCGGTGTATGTGTGCATGTGCATGTGTGTGTGTGTGTAGCTTAAGGTCCATTTACTGTATAGTATAGTATGTGAGGCCAAATGTCCTCATAACAAT
The DNA here is from genome assembly GCF_001640805.2 of Lates calcarifer. Lineage (NCBI taxonomy): Eukaryota > Metazoa > Chordata > Actinopteri > Centropomidae > Lates > Lates calcarifer. Next base: position 8,979,081 of record NC_066840.1, read on the forward strand.
ACAGTAAGATTAGTAAAAAATCTACAAAGCGAGGATAGTTGTGTTCAACACCTTCACTTTGAAGTAATTTCTGGGCTTGGGGTTAAATTTTGGATTGAGATTCCAGATGGGGTTGATACTATGCTACTATGATACTATTAATATTAGGCATTGGATGAAAGGTATTTAGACTGCTAGTAGCACTATGGAGCAATGCACCAATAGTCAGGCTTGAGGAAGACTGATGTGACTGGTGAGTGGATATAATCTTGCACAGTTCTCTTTTTGTGCAAAAATACACTCCAAAGTTTATCTGAATTTAATATGAGACTTCCTCAGTCTTAGTTAATTCAATCAAGTGGATATCTTCCAAAGTTACAGTCTTTTTAGTACAAAATTCCTCTTTATGTTTTGTATCCCAAAACTGCAGCTCAGCAAGGAAACGCTGTCTGGGAGACACAAACAGGGAATTCTGTACTAAAAAGGCTGCTAATAAGACAGCCTTTTCATCTGACTAATACAGATTGACGAAGCTACAGTATGTAACTTATTTCCAATAAATCATTAAAGCCTCAAAACATAATTTAATGTGGAGAGATGCTGTCAAAGGCTTCTGTGAGCAAGAACCATTGAACAGCCTGGCAGCAGTGCTGCGTACACAACAAGGATGGGCTGGGTGGAGTGTAATGGAGCAGGGAGATTGATGGGTGGGAGGAGAGGTTTGCCTTTGAGTCTCATGTTAGTGTTAGCTTGATTTCCAGATCTTGCATATGGTCACATCAATTTCTGATTAATTTTCAGAAAACATATTCACACTTAATGAAGGCTGAGGATTGTGCTCCGCATCTCTTGCATTGAAGGTGCATTAAAAAGGGATATCTTAATGGCCATTATGAACAGGAGGAATGAGTACAGCAAGAAAAACCTGTCTCAATGTTCATATGGTCATATGACCACTGTTGTAAGACAACTTTTAAAAATGTGAACCTATCCTTTAAAGGCACTGTATGAAGGTATTTTAATTTAAAATATAAAAAAAAATAACTAAAATTATCAACAGAAGTTTTATCAACAGATTTGATGCAGAGATAGCTACTGAGGTTAGCATGCCAATCAGCTACCCCTGTCCCATCTGTAGCGTTTAATCTGCCTTAAGTCCAACATGAGAGGATGAAGGAGTAGTGCTGTCCACAGAGCATATTCTAACCTCTTATCAATCATAGTGCAAATAAAACATTAAATGGAATGATTACTGAAGCTCTTGGCAAGTGACATCACCTGAAACCATGTTCAGTGGCAAAGAAAAGAAGTTAACATTTGTGTTGTTTTCCACAGCTGGTGAGTACGGGAATGAAGTTGATGCTGAACTTTCAACATTTCTTCTAGACTGGTAAGTAAACAGCTGTTAATACTAATAGCAAATGCTTACATATAGCACCTTTAACAATGTAGGTATCCCATTGTATACAATATATACAGTAAATGTCATTGAATCTATAGAGGCAATAATGATGTTTAAGCTCCTCCTGCCAGGTAAAAGCTCTGCATTGATGTGCTTGTTCTACTTTTTCTCTGGGTTATGATTCAAATTGATTTTTCTACAGCTTCCTACTCTGCTTTGCGACATAATAATCACTATGATTGAACAAATTAATTATCAGCGCTTGAACTGTTCATAGAAATCTAACTGTATCAAATAGTTTGTTTTTTTTTTTACCTGAGGAAGCAGTAGTCAGTAATGTATCCTGCTGCAGTAAGTGAAAATTTTGTGATCTATGAATTGGACATAAATAGGATATAGAAATTTAGATGAAGGCAAATCAGCATGTCTCGTCTGCACCCATCAAATGAGTTGTTTGTTTGTTTTTTTATCCATAAAGTGTAATATTTTAGATATCCTGGCATGAATCTGTTCAATGATACTATGCTCAGAGTTTTGAAAGAAGAAGAGAACACAGAGGTTTTTACATTAAATCAGTCATTCATGCATGGCAGAGTGCTGTTTATGTGAGGACATGTTCTGCATAATATCACATTTAGCGTGTCCAATTACATTAAATGTTCATATTGGGCTGCATCCTTCCCTCGGGGTCATAGAAATTTAGAGGAGGGAGGGGTGAGGGGTCGTAAGCATTCAGTAAAGCCACCTCTCTATTTTCCTCAAAGAGTCTGAATGCATTAAAAATTTAAATTAGTCTCCTCTGAAGAGAATGGACGTGCCCCCACACAATCATGGTGTCAGTGCTGCAGTTTGAGTGTATGTGTGTGTGCGCGCATACATGTGTGCATGAAAGGGCGGTGGGAAGAGTCTCTCTGACTATAATAACTCCTCGTGGGCTTCTGTAGCTGTGTGTATTCATGAGTGTATGCGCACACACAGCATGTAGTGTGCATGCTAACAGACCTGTGGGCTGAAAGTTACAACCCCCAAAACAGTCTGTGGATGAATATAAACCCTGTCTGTGTGGTTTTCAGAACACTTCCGTTACACAAGCAATCAGTCTGATTCAAACAGAAAGTGACACAGTTGCATTCGACTACAAATCTGAGCTTTTTGTTTGCGTCGTAGCTCATATTTGTACACAGATATGTTGTGTTGACAGTAGAATCTAGCACGGTTTAATGTAAGAAAGCAACATAATCTGCAGGGAAATAACACAGTCTGTCTTGACTAAGTTAGCAGAATACTGATTCCACATGCTCATCTGCTCTGCACCTTAATGTATAACCTGCTGCATATGAGCACATAGAAGATACACATGGCGAAGCAATCAGACAATATTTTAAAGGTTATGGCATTTTGTCTCTGTTTAGTGTCTGAAAGAGAACAGCTACACTCAGAGCATAACGTTGTATATTCACTGACCTGCATCATCAGGACTGTATGGGTGTGATTTGATCAGATTTCATTGACAGCCTCATAAGTGTTCTCACATTTTGACTAATGTTGCTCAACTCTGATTGATGAACTCCATCCATCCATAATCTATACCGCTTATCGTTTAAGGTTGCGGTAGGTTGGAGCCAATCCCAGCCGACACTGGGTGAGACATAGGGCATGCCCTGGCCAGATCACCAGTCAAATACAAAAACTCTCTCTTGTGAAGCAATTAAAACTGTCTTTGGCAGATGGACTGTCATGGACTGTCTCAGGTTGTCTCCAGCTCCACCTCTGTGCAAACAATAAACACAGCCAATGAATATTTTCAGCAAAACAAAACACAAAGCTCACTGTCTCTAGTTATGTCTGTGTATGGAACTTAATTGGGATTCATGCTGCATATCATGAAATATATGTCTGCAATTTTCTCATAAATAAACAAGTCTGAGATTGTTTCTAATTACACTCAAGCACGTGTATGGCCACACCAACCCTATCTCCTAGAAATTATGTTTCTATATAACTAATTTGTGACAACAAATATGTTTTGAAGGAAATGTGATTGCAACGGGATCATTTTTTCTATTAATATAATGAAAATATATTCGTGTTGTTAATTTATGTCTTTTCACAAAAGATGTTAATACTGAACATATCAGTAACATAATCAGCAACAACACATTTGTCTTCAGCTAAAATATCTGATCTTGCCATGCAGTATCCACTTACAGTGACTACAGCCTCGTTAAACTCTTAAATGCTCATGTTTAGACTCTCACAGCACTTTGGGAAATATCTTGGTCTGGTTTTTAACAGAAGTTCACAGTGACTTCAGACACAATGTGTCTGTTAACATTTCATCAAAGCCACAATCCTAACGCAGACAGGACTGTGGATGCAAACTCTGGTCCAGACACCAAAGAGCGTGTGTGTGAGTGGGATTTGTTTAACCTAAGACAGATGCACATGCGTGGAGGGTGACTGTTTAAGTTATTCTAGGAAGGATTTTATCATAATGCGCGTTATCATATTGTAAATTATATATAATATTAGGTATTAATGTGGATCATCTGTATACTTTATCTGTAAGTGTACTACTGCCACTGTGATGCTGTGCTCGTTTCACAACCAGAACTTTTACAGTTGTGATTCAGTTTGAATCGGAGTGAAACTTTTACCAAAACTGGTTAAGACTGAGCCTCAGACCTGACAGGTTTAAGTAACTGTGTTAAAGGCAAAGTCAATTTACACACATTTTTTGGGCAGCATAGTTACACACGCACGCACACACACACACACACACACACACACACACCTGTAAACACTGAGCATGTCAAAGTGTTTCACTCTCACACCTTTGAAGTGAAGTTCTGTATTATAGGGGTTTATAGGTTTCATCTTGGGCTTTCACTGCTTTAGGGAAGGAGCAGTTCACACATCAAAGAACATCAGATCCCTCCCAAATCTCCACAGAAAGACAAAGCAGAAGATTGAGATCAAACCTTAGACTTATTTAGTCCAACAAATTGTGTGTACCAGGAGAGATTTCCTCAGTTTTCCCTCTCATTAGCTGCTTTCTTTTGAGGCAATGATGTTCTCTATTGACTGTAGTAGACATAATATTTCAGGATTGTGAACCATTTACAGCAATTATTTTTGGTTTTACTTTTTATTTATTCAAGTTAAAATTAATATTTAGCCTGGGATGTGCTATAAATACTGAAGGCACACATTTAAATTATTCTATTTTGTCTTATTGCATGGCACTCATCATAATTCATCATAATTGTTTCATTAGTTAGCAAAATGTAGAGAGAACACAATAAACCAGGTATTGAATGAATCTATTTTTAAGTATTTAATTTTGGAACTAATTACAGTGATGCTAGAGTAAAGCTGTTGTTGCAATCTGTTTTATTTCAGTGGCATTTCATGAAGTGTCAGTGTCAAAGTCGACTGACATTTCAGCATGTAATCTGTATCACTACACCTAACATGGATGATAATGCTCATAATTTGTGTCTACGTCACCCTCCTGTTGTTATATCCAGACTTAGAAATGTGTATAAATGCACCACATATGCTTTATATCCTTTTATATCTGAACAAAGATTCAACAGAGGAAGTCAGTCCCATGTCTGAATATAAGTAAAGCACAGTAGCAGAGGGTGGTGTTGGGGTCAAACATAGTTTTAATTATAAAGCAGTGCAAAATAATGACTGCAAAAAACATACACAACTGAAAACAATTTGTCTTATAGTGAGAAATGTGTAGGTTGGCTGCAGTACTGTTGAATCATACTCATTGTTGGAGCGGAGACACAGTAAGCCTGGGCTTCCATTAATCAAATGCAGTTTTGCAATATAATGCAAAATCAGGTGCTAACTTCCTTTAAGCTAATTAGAAAATTGATTTTGCTACTTTAATTTTTTTTTTCATTTCCCTGTGTGCAGTCCAGTTGAACCTTTAAAGCTTAAAGCTATGTTTTGTTCCATTTCTCTTTCACTTCTTTCTGCTTCTTGACTTGACTGATTGCCACAAATGTGTGCAGTAATCATGATGGAAGACTGTGCATCATCATCATAGATCCTCTGTTGAAAGGTCTACATAGTAGTCAATTTGGTGACACCTCAGTCACTTATATAGTCATTAAGCTGTGGGGTTGTATAGTTGTATAGTTTGGAAACTAGCAAAGCTTAATACCTTGCTCAATTGTTCTGCACTAAAATCGATGAACTGCTATCTAAGGATGAATAATTGTGTGAAAAATAAGATTGAGCTGTTGGACCATATTTGCGCACTATCAGATTTTTCTGTACATAAATGGTTCAGTTTTGCGCATAAGCAATGCGTTGTATTGTTAAAAATAGCACAACTATCTGCTGTGAAACTCCCTGTTCATCCTTGTGCTTGTTGCTGTTTATATAACAGATAGTGTATCTATTTGATCTTCCCAACACAGATCTCTATCTTATGAACTACTCAAAGGCTTGCAGTCTTTAGCAACAGAACCAGACAGAAAATCTTGTGTTTTATTCCAGACTTCTAAAAATTTATTAAAAGTGATGCCTTGTGAGTCAAGCAGCGGGGGCCACTGAAGGCTGTGATTTAGAGGAATCTGAGGGAGCCGCGCTCTCTTGCTGATGTGGTGGTTCCATTTCACAGAACTATATCTGGTTTAAGAGTGAAGCAGTTCAGTTTCTGGCAGCTTGTTAGCAAACATCCCACATTCGCTCATGATCATTATTAGTGATCCTGTCCTCAGAGCTGCCACCTGTGAGACAATTAAAGCATATCAGAGGACACTTCTCAAATCTCGAGCCACGCCAAAAGTGAGCAAAGATTGTTGTGTGGGTGTTGCACGACAGCGAAAAGCTATTCGTGCATTCACAATATGTATTTTTTAAACCTTTTCTCAAAAATGCTTGAAATGCACTGTCAAAATCAACTCTCAGACACTTCTAGCAGATTGTTTTCTTCTCTGCAGGGAAAAAAAACAATAAAGATCATCAATCATCTCTAGCTCCACATCTTTATGTTCATCTCTTTCCTTGTCGCCATCTGTTTCTCTGCCTTGCATCAGACTTGAGGAATATATTGCTTATTTTTTATTTTGATCAGACCCTTTTTGATTTTCTGCATATTATTCTTGAGACAGATGGCTTACCTTGCTATCCAAATTATACTAGAAAGGTAATGGACATTGCGAAGTTGTTGACTGTGGGAAAGGCTTAGGTAAGAACTTGGTTGTGCAGATGCTTTTCAGATAAAAACCTTGTTTCCAAAAAAGCTTTACACAGATGTGGAAGTCCACAACTCCATTTACTTAAAAAGATGAAACAAAGTATCCATTTAAGCTGCCAAGAGTAATATGTGCTATTTCAGAATTGTATGCAAGCATACGTCATGTGAACCAGATTTCAAGAAGACAACACAACAGGACCGGTGAATGATGGGGTTCAGGGGTGGTGGAGGGTGAAAGAGACAGAGAGTGAGAGTGAGAGAGAGGGTAAGAGAAATCCATTAAATCCTTTTGAAATATTAAGTAAATATATCTGTTTCCAAATACTTTTCCCCGTTTCTATGGTGAAAGACCTACTGTGCTGAAAGATTTACTTCAGTCTGGATTTCCACACGTGTGGACATGGAGTGCAGACTACGAGAAAGACTCCTGATGGCTCTTCAGTCCTTCAGTTTAGTCTAACTCATCTCCTGCAGTAGCACCATCTCTGCAGAGCTTCCCCCCTCTGGCTATTTTTCTAAAACTGTCCTCACCTGCGAAATGGACTGTTTTCTCTTTTTTTATGGTGCACTAATCTATAGCACATTTAAAATCCTTGTTTTTCCGCCTTTGACAAATGAAACGTGCTGAAAAGCCTAATAAGATAATATCTTCAGAAGAACAGGAGTCGGGATGCAGACTGAACCTGCAGAAAACACTGCAGTCATCTGTTTTCTGTGTGGTTACAGAAAGACTCACACACACAAATGCTCAGGAGGACTAGGTGGGATTTTTGTGATGCCCAACCATGAAATGCTATGGATATTTTGAAGCAGCCTTTGGAGCGCCACTGTGACAGAGAAGGGAACACGAAACCACAGTTAATAATGTAATTAGCTTTGCAGCCCTGGGCTATGTTTGTACCCTGTGAAACAAGAAAAAAAAAGTCATCAACATGATCCTAGCAGTAATGATTGTGCTTTTACTTTGTGTATGTGTGCGTTTGTGTGGAAAGCATGCAAAATCATAATTGTGTGTGTGAGAGAGAATGCAAATATTCTCCCCAAAGACTGCACACATCTCCCAAATGATTCATGACCCCGAGCGTTTTCAGCTACGGCTGTGACTGTACTATGGACGTGAAGCCTCCATTTTTGGCCTGAGAGCTTTTGAGGCTGGAGTGGGATTTTGTTCCACGAGTTTTTATGTTAATTCATTCTACTATTCTCCATGTGTTGACAGTTAAAGTGCAGTGCTACAGTATGTATAGCTCCAAAATCAGGGAAACATACATGATAAGAATAAAGACTTAGAGATCAGAGAGAAACAACAGCATTGATCATTTCAGCAAGTGTCCCAAAACAACATACTGCTGCTGATTTCCCATTTCACGCAGACAGTCAGCATTGTTCTACTTTTTTAAGACATGTTCACCAAATGGTTATTATTGTAACCATGATGATGAAGGTACCCCGGCGTTAACAAAATACTCATATTAATCCTTTCCTTAAAGCCAAACCTTAACCAGCTCTGTGAAAGAAAACACAGCTCAAGGCCAGTCCATTAAGGCAGCAGGGGTGCCAATGCAGACTGCTTTCTAATGCGAATAACATGTTTCTGTTGTTTACCTTGTAAATGTTGTGACAAAAGACACAATGATTGTGATTGTGATGACTTTCGAGATATGTATAAAGGTAGTGTTTTTGTGATAAGCTTTTACACTCACTGATCTGTTATTCAAACTGGACTTCCTGGACTATATTTCATGTCTCATCAGTGCATGAAACAACGTGCCCCACCAACACAGCCTCATACATTGCTTTAATGCAGAGATGTTTTTGGTCTCAATGGGGGGCTAAGAATCTGCAGCCATATTAACATGCTCCCAATGACAATGCTATGAAAGTGAGATATAGAAGGTATGTTTACCGTGTTCGCCATAGTTTAGTGTGTTAGCAGTGCTGTTGTTAGCAAATTTGCTTTAAACACAAAATAGTACTAGTATAGCTACACTCAAAAGATTCTGGATTTTGGATCTCTCTGTCATTGAGGCAGAAAGCCGGTCATAGCAAACACACATGCATAAATTACAATGCAATGCTCAGAGCATGGTTTTATATTTTGCATGTGCAAGTGTTTTTGTCTTCCTTTTCCCACTTAATAATTTGGGATCCCAGCCAAGTTAAGTAACAACTTCACGCTGCACTGCTCATCTGCGGAGCACAAGTGTGATTCTCAGAAACGCGCTGGCACAAAAGACAGATTAATATGCATGTTGTTACTCAGATATTTATCGCCCCAGTAACACTGCCAGTTTATTGCTCTGGCTGTTTGTGTTGTTTTTTTTCTTCCCCATGTGCATCTGAGGTGTAGCCTCCAGCTTGGCCAGCTTGGCCCTCGGATACAGCAGCAAAAACAGCTGGTTGTCATGGGTGACCACAAGAGGAAGCGAGTGAGCAGATGAAAGAGAGAGAGATTTATTTTACGGTTTTCTGAGTGGCTACTCTTTTTGCTCATGTGCTGTGCTGCTAAATTGAAGATGAGTGGGAGGGATTCTATCTCTCTATCTAGGTAGATAGAATGGTGCTGTTCCTGACTACATTATATTAATATCTATCTATCTATCTAAAGACTGCTTTTTTCTGTCTTTTTTTTTTTTTTTTACAAATATAAAAGCTCTCCATGGAAACTGAATAGAATTGTTGGATCACTGATTGGATTTAGCCTTTGGTTTTCAGAGCTGACAAAAAGGCATCTTCTTTATAACCATCAGATTTCAGATCTGTTTAAAAACGAAAAAGCCTGAATGTAACAGGAATGTACACTCTGTGTGTACTGTGTATGACTGTATTTAATGAAAATTGATACAACCTGCCTGATGCTTGGAATGTTGAGGGCACTGGACACTGTCAGTGTTAATTCAGTTATAGTTAGTGATGGTGTTATACTGGACTACATTATAATAAGTGTGTCAGAGCAGTTGCATTGAATTGCATTAAGTTGTACATGTGTACTGAATAAAATGGCCACTGAGTGTATGTTTTTGGGCTTATCCAGTAAACTAGATACCTGTCATATGAAGATGCTTCATCACACTGATGCAACCAACATGTTAATCCAATATAACCATAAGGCCAACAGGTCACTGATTTGTAACATTGCCTCCATTGGTTTAAGACAGTGTGAACAGAGATTAAAAGGATAAAAATGACAGTATAAACAGTATACAAATGACAAATTTACATGGTCTCATTTTATATATTGTAAAGCTTCCAACACCCAGTTTTAGACCGAAACATTATAAAGAATTTTTTTATTATTATTGATAATAACTGGTATTATTTTGACCAAAACTAACAATGAATTTACTAAACTGTAAATTCTGCTAATGAGTATCATTTGTGTAGCCACAGCCTGCAGCTGCATGCCACTGAACTTCTTTAAAAGCACATTAAAGATACCAGTTGCATTGACTGACATGGTCCCTCATTAACATGGTCAATGTAGGTTACCCTGAAATAACTCCTGGCTGCATTTTTTGATCTCTGCAGCAGACATCATTTAGCCTACACAGAGATGTGGTTTCATTTTGCACTGCTGAAAGCAATAAACTATACTGCCTATGCTCGATGTAATTACAGCAAACATATATCACCCAAATGCAACATTAGAGTTTAATGGCGTGAGGATTAAGTTACATCAGAGTGTGGCTGCACAGACAGTGCAGGTTTCCAGGATCTATTTTATTGGTGGGTTCGGTCTTGAAATGAAATTTGTTGATAATAATAATAAATAAATAAGCCTCCTCCCTTAGCTCCACCCCACATTGTGTGTTTTAAGTCCTGCAGTGTTTTAAAAAGCTGGACAGAAATCACTTAGCCTAACAAGACTGAAGATGGAGATCAGTGCTTACACTTAAAATCAACTTCAGTAGGGGAGAACAGTTCAGTGTGTGCATTCATGTGTATCTCTCAGAGCGCTCACGTGTCTTGCAACAGGGCTATCCACTCCTGTTTAACTACCAGCATAAAGTGTTTGTGAGACTGAAATAATGCGTGTTGTTTGCCCTTATTTAAATGCCCTTCACTGTAATTGGTGTAATCTGTAGGTTTTATCGAGTGCCAGGTCTGTTTTTATAATTTGCTTTTATGTGCCTCTGCACAGCTGTCAGACTGTGCCAACTGCCTCTCCTTACATGTGCATCAGACATTGCCACTTTGATGCTGACTAGATTTTGAAAGCATGTCCAGGCTTGGTATTTGTCAGTTGTAGTCCTGTTATGCAGGACGTCTCAGCGGGACATATTATGAGAGGTTGGTATCTGTTTGTGCACTTGGGCAAAGGCTGCACCACAAGTGGCATTAATTTGTTCTACCACACAACCTTGGGGCTGTTCTGCTCTCTCTAATGACTAAGCAGAAGTTGACAGAGAAGATAAAATAGCTGCTGTGTGTGAAAGCACAATGTACAGCAAGATCATAGAGACGATTTCAGGGTGACTCTGTGCTTTTGATCATATTTCATACATTTAGAAAACACAGAGTATCAATAATTGAATGTAATTTCTGAAGCAAAAGTCATCTGATGACTCTCTTTCTTCTCAAGTGATGCCTGTGTATATATTTATTTGCATAGAAAACTCCCACAGACAACCTACGCGTTCATTTTCTGCAAAAGAACACCTAATCAACCTCAGACATCCACTCCATCAAACCCCAGCCTAACCAATGTCGAGCTGAGTGGCACCTAGATAGATGCTGCAATATGGCTTTCAAAATCAACCTCTAAATCAGCCACCTTCCACTCTGAAACATGCCGTATAATGGAAAATATTGATATTTTTTGGCATATGTTGAGTGCACCGCCCCTCGAATTAATCATGGCATTGAAGAGAGAGCTCCCTCCTCGTCTGACTGCCGGCTCTACCTGTCTCATTCCCTCCACTCACCCCTTGCCCAATGTTTCCATAACTTGCCCAGCCACATGATGAGATCAGAGAAGCCTGGTCATCTAAGTAATGGCTTTCTTTTCTGTTGATTCCTCCTGGGTCCGCGGCCCTGCATGTGGGTGATGTATGCTCCGCGCAACGGCACCGGACAGCTCATCTCTCTCAGCCACAGGCACCTCTGAATAAGCACATCCACCCTGGGCCAATCTCTGAAATGTACTTTGGGGCTGCTGCTCTCCCTCATTGACATCCACAGAGCAAGAAAAGAACTATAACCATTTTAGAGTCATGTAATATGACTTTAGAGTATTAGTGGAGGGTTGAGGGGAAAGATCCATTGGCAGAGGCTGTACACTGACCTTTTCCATTTTCTGCAGGCGCAGACACAGAAGAAGTCTCATAGCTGCCACAGCAATGTTACATCTTTCACATTATGACTGTCGGCATTGATTTTCACTCATATCCTCTGTATGAACTTCTCCAACATGTGTTTTCTCAGTGTGGCAACTGTTCAGTCTAATTATGCAGTTCCCTTCCCTGTCCCCAGGCTCACTAGCACCTATGGGCTCTTCCTGCTCTCCAGCTACAGTACAGTAAGCACCCTTTCTGCAAACTCCTCAATGGCATTTCTTCAACATGAGCGCCCTCGGCTACTGTGCTGTGCAGTGAAATGCAGCCTTTAGACTTTAATTGAAAAAAACTGGCCAAATGTGGAGTGTGGAATCAATATATGAATCACAAATGAAGCACTGAGGAAAAGCAAAGCCAAATGGTCAAACCCCCCCCCGAAAAAAACAGCAGAAGCCCACAGGATATGGCACTCACATGAATTGTATGAAATGCCATGGACTTTCAGTCTCTCTCCCTGTCTCTCTTTCCTTTTTTCCTCCCTCCTGCTGCCTCCCTGTTGTACCCTCTTTATTCCTGCTGACATTCCCCAGACGCCTGATGGATATCGGACCATATCCTCCAGGAGACATATTCCATTATCATGCTGCCACAGCGCACATCCACAGACCCATCTCTTCTCTAATCAATGGCCATGCAGCACAGCAGCACAGCAGACAAACAGGGCGCACACAGTAAAACATTCAGCAAATAATCAAACCAATAGATTGACACAAATGAGAAAGAAAGGAAGTAATCTATATCTCAGGTGACACACAGCTGATTCCTTTACATCTGCGCAGATCAATACAGATGGAAATCCGGCAGAGCAGTCCCAGCTGTGCTGCCTCTTACCTGCGTGTCTCTCTGGTGGTCCTTCTCGCTGTGGCTGTGCTTGATGAAGACCCTCGGTCTACACAGCCATGCCCTCCTATATGGGCATGCATCTGTGGGGCAGATCAGAGCTCTGCCTTGTGTCTGTCAGCCTGGAGAAAAAGAGGGATCAAGGATCGGAGAGTCCTCCCAGCCAGCAGCCCCGTCTAGCGCATCTCCTTGTGTCTCCTGCTCTCCCGGGTCATTCCAGCCAGCCCCTCAGCAACCGCAGAGCCAGAGAGCGAGCATTCAAGAGGTGGGGGGGTGGGAGGTGCTTAGAAGACTGAAGCGGACATGGAACGGCGAGCAGAACACCTCCTCCTCCTACATGTCTGACTGCAGCCAGTGGACATGCTACAGCTGGAGCCTCTGTCCACCTCCCGTTTTCTCCCTGTGCATGTGTGTTAGTGTGTGTGTGTGTGTGTGTGTGTGTGTGTGTTTTTTTTTTTTTTGTGTGTGTGTGTGTGTGTGTGTGTGCTCCACTCTGAGACCGTGTGTGGAAACTCAGTCTCTTCTCTCACTGTTGATGCTGCCGGTGGCTCCGAGATGCTGAGGCAGAGTGAGAGGGAGATGGAGAAAAAGAGGGAGAGGGAGAGAGAGAGGGGTGTGTGAGACAGCGGGGGAGGGTATAGGAAAGGCTCCCTCCTGCTCCATCTATCGGTACCTGTCAATCAGGGATGCATGGCAGTGGCTGAGTTAATGAGTCATCCATACCCATATGCATCTCTCTCTCTCTCCCTCTCTCTCTCTCTCTCTGTGTGTGTGTGTGTGTGTGTGTGTGAGACAAACAAAGACACAGAGATGTACACACAGGCAGAGTAGGCATGTTTCCTGTGCCTTGCGTATCTTGCATGTTTACAGTGTGCAAATCCACTCTTGTAAGTCTTTTGTATGCTAATAAACATAAACATGAAATTACTGGCTGGGAACTTTATAGCCCGCTATCTACACACATACACAATGTAAACACACACACAGCCAAACATACACGGAGGAGAGGAACACCTAAATAGCAGCAGAGGATCACCTCGGGCTAACAGTGTATCATCAGCCCTGAGAACCTACACCCATAACAGGCTACCTGCCTCCCTGAATGCCCAGGGGAATGATATATCACACTTCGACACTGCAGAGGATCCTCTGGAGAGGAGAGAAGAGGAAAAGAGAGGAGAGGAGAATAAATATCAACGTCCCTGCAATGAGACACCCGCCCCCAAAAAGGACTAAAAGGCAGGTTGGCCAGAGAGAAGCACGAGGGGAGAGGAAAGAAAATGAGGAAGACAAGAGGTGAAATGTTGAGACTCAGTTTCACTGACAGTGCGCTCTGTTTTGTTCTCCAAGCATGCTGTCTGTTCTGCTTTGACTGCCTCAAGAATTAAAGAGTGAGGCAGAGAGGGATAAAACGGAGAAGAATGAAGATCTGGAGACAGGAAGAAAGGCTTTTGAAATAGACAGAGGGAAAGAAACAGAGAGAGAGAGAGGGAATGAGAGAGGGAGAAATGCAGGTGCTAACACATTTTCCCATCTGATAAAAAAAACAGGGACATTTACAAAGCACGGGAGGAGCATACTAAACAACCTCTTCATTTAGTCTCTTTTTCTTTTTTCTTTCTTAAATAAGTCTCTCTTTATCTTTGCATCCTCTGTAGTTATACCTCTGTCTTGGGCAGAATGCCTTCTTCTCTGCCTGTGTCTGGCTTTGAATTAAGCAAGCCTCTGTCCAGCTTGGAACAAGGACTTGTGTAGAAACAGCACCCCCACCCCACCCCCCCAAAAAAGAAAGGAAAAACAGAGGTTAACCCTGTCAGAAAAGGTTATCAACAATCTCCCAGCATCTCTGCAAACTGAAAATGTCTAGACAGAGAGACATGCTTGTTGTAAGCGGTGGAAAGACTCTGGTGGCAGGATGTTTGGGCCTTCAGACAGCCATGCTTGCAGCATTATGTGACTGGACTGAAAAGACTGTCTAAAGAGACTGTAACTCTGCTATAGTGCACCATAACACACCACACCAACTGTCTGTCTATGCTCTCTACTGTATTGCATGCACCGATGCTCTCAAATATAAGTGCATGACCAATCGCAACCCAAAATAATGAATTCTGAACCTGCTGCAGCAAATTCAAATTACGCAAAATATGAAAAGGAAGTCATGGATTTAAAGGAACTGATTAACAGCAGTTTAAAATTCATTCATAATGTGCCCTTTGTAATTCATCCCACAGCAGGGCTTAGTGTAGCCTTACTGAATCCAGACCTGACCCTTCAGGGAAACAGTTCTGCACTGACCTGGGGTCTACTTTTGAAAAAAATGTCCTGGTGCTCGGCTGTGCTAATCTAACTCTGTAATCTGCTGCTAAATCAGGCTTTAGGAGTGAGCCAAGGCAGCGACTGAGGCAATCTCGTGGAGTAGAATCAGCCTTGTGGACTGTGTGTGGGGGTAATTATGCATGAGGAAGACGGTTAGCACTGCGTTGGATGTTGGCAGAGAACTAGCAGATGGTAATTCCCTCTCGCTCCTGCGCTCCTGGCAGACCTCTGGATTACAAATGCACTGGTACCTACTTTCACACACACATATCACCCTTTCTCGCACATACAGATGCATTACAGCAGTCACAGTCTTCAGCAACTCTAAGCAGGATCATGCAAGCTAGAGGGACGTTTGGGATTCCAAGTTGTGAACAAACCCCTTCTGTGTTGGTCTTCCTTCAACATTACAGAGTGCCAAATACACAAGGGTTTCACACTTTTTAATAAGTCATAAGCAAAAGGTGGTATGTCATCGGCAGTTATATTCTGAAGTTTAATCAATGACACAGAGTCTGCTAGTATGGAAACCTTAGTACCTCCATCACCCTTTGTACATTTGGGGCCCTATTTTCATGGCAGTGAAATGGCCCACACAATCAGCACTCTGACATTTTGGTATTTCCCTACCATGAAACTTACTTTGGCCGTCTGGGTTGTACTTTGTGCCCAGTGCTGCACACAAAAGGCAGCCAACTTTGGTGGAAGTTGGGTCTTAGACTTGAGCTGAGGATAGATGTCTCAGCACTGTGTTTTGCCATTTTGGTGATAATATCAAACAGAGCAAACCAAATATTTGCAGAAAATGTGCAGCAATAACAGAATAATGTTGAGAAATGTGAATAAATTATTTTAATCAAACATGCTTCAATCGATAGAAACAGCATCAAAGTTTTATGTCTAACATGATAAAAGCTGGAATGGCAGCAAATAAGTCAGCATTGATCTAAGAATTAAAGTTCTCACAGTATCTTTGTCCACAGCTGCTTTAGACTGTTGGAAAAGCTTCCCATTCGGTTCATTAAATTCCTGCAGCCATCTGAAGGCATCATATCAGATACAGTATATCAATAAATCTGCAGCCTCTGATTCGAGAAGTGCCACATCAGAGTGCAGTGCCATTAGGCACAGATGTCTGCTTACCTTGATTAAATCATGTGCAAATGACACCAGGCTAACCACACACACCTCTACATGTATCAGAGAGGTGAGTTTCAACTCTGTATTCTCTCTGTTTCTGTGGGAGATACCGTGGCTCATCAATCATGTGCCATTTCTCTCTTTCTTTTTAGCAAAAGTGGCATTTCATGTTTTATTCCTTGAATCCAGATGCTGTTGTCATATTCACTACAACATGATGTGACCATTTATGAAGCTATGGTCAGTGGGGCTGTGTGCTCACATTGCGACACCAAAAGACAATATGATTTCCTGGAAAAGCATTTATCCATTTGTAGAGCTCTTGTTGTCAAGCTTCACTGTGATTGGTTCAGCTGAGAGAAAATTAATTAGTCATCACATCCTCTGATCCACTTCACCCACCACTTTTGCATTTTGCACCCAAAATAGCAGGTACAGGTGGTAGTCCTTGCACCCAAGACCTACCACTTTGCACTTGTTCCAATTGCATGGTCAAAGTAGGGTCCACGACGTGAGATGTGCTATCACCATCCAGTGGTGCTCTCCAAAATGTTACAGTGTCAGATACCTTTTGTCAGAGAGGCAGGGATGTGGGCCTCAACCCTTACCACTAAAAGACTTGCTGATGTGTCTCTGGCAGTATCCTGCTGCTGTGACAGGAAATGCACAAAGCTCCTCTTAGCCAAATCTCCTCATTGGACATGCCACCTGAGACACAGGCTCTTGACTCCAGGTGGCTTGGAAACAGGAAATTAGCCCAGCTCTTGATGGCTAATTTCCCCCCCGACTGGCATCTCATGCAATTGTAGCCATAGCATCTTACCCAGAGTGAGAGGAACCCCTGCTCCCTATTTTCAGGGTTTCAGGCCCTCAGTAGCTGGTTCTCATCATACTTTTATTTCATCTCTGTCCTCATAAAGTACATCTCCTCTGATAGCTTGTCAACAGTCCTATGAAGGCCAGTGGTAACTGACACAGACAGCATAGCCAGATGGTTGCTCACATATGCACTCTCTGCAGAGTTTCCTTGGCATTCTTGTACTGCACCAAAATAGGCAAAGTCTCCCTTAAATCACTGGCACTCTGTTTACAGCACTTCTTAAGACCAGATCCAGGTCAGTCAGAACCTTTCCTCACACCCCTGTAGTTCAGGACCTTGTCCAGCTGAGTCAGCTGGTCCAGGCTCTCACCAGGAGCATGCCCATGAGCAGAAAGGCTGGCTCTGAGTTCCATGAACTGTCCCAATCCAAACAACATTTTTAAGTCTCTGTTTAACAGCAGCATAATCTGTTGTTTTGATGTGAACCTCCATCTGTCTTACCCAACTGAGAGAACTGGCTTCCGTCACCAGTGAGGAAAGCATGCATATCAACTTTGACATCCATGCTGGGTGAACGTCTGTCAAACTTCCCTGTGCCAGATTTAAAAAGGTTGAGTTGCATCCAGTCCCCTGCATAGTAGCCAGCCAGCTATACTGAAGAATCTAAGCTCCAGTTTATCAGCATGTTAACAACATGACAAAAACACAAAATCAGCCATAAAAATGAATACTGCTGTTATCAAGCTTCTTGGGGAAACGATTTAAGGACTTAAAGTCAATGTTGTAAATCCACATGGAGCCAACAGCTCCAGTGTGTTTCACAATAAGGGGAGGGAGTTTGAAATAGAACTGCAGTTTTAAAATGGTAGATTTAAATGTTTGTAACTGATGGAAAAAAGACAATCAGATTCACTTTCACACCAAACTCACAACCTCCTCAGAGTGAGGGCAGCTACAGGAGAGAAAACTGGAAAACTACAACATTGTTACTTGAACCTGCTGACCTACAACACATTGGTTGTGGGGTTACAAAAAACCCTCAGTAAAAGTATATTTCAGTGAAATTTCAAGAGGAGGGAGCAATGACTGTACTGTGCTATGTTTTCACTTTTACTCAAAAAGAACATGGCTTCCCCACCAGAGGAGAATCTCTAATTTTCTGTCTGCTGTGAAATCTTTGAGGATCCTGTCCCCCCATCAAGTAGCCACAGCTTTTGAAAATACTGTTGGCAGAGCTGGTGGAGGAAGAAACATGTGAGTGTTCCCATTGTAAGAGACGATTTTCAAAGAGAGAAACAGCCTTGGCATTAAGGAATCTGTATGCAGCTTTCATGACCTCTGCAGCCTTCTGCATTCTGAGAAACTCCTCTGTCTGGACCATTGTCAGCCAGTGCGTCTCATCTGCAGAGATTCAACAAGTTTGATCAACCGCCAGAACACACAAGGTATGGGCCCAAAACACAGAGAGACAGATTAAGGAGCAGTTTAAGAAGCTTCACCAGTTTCCAGAAAGGAAGAAGAGGCCAGGATAGCTCCCTTTAGGGAGGAAGGGGAGCAGAATAATGATGAAGGAATAGAGAGTTAAGTTGAGCACTAAAGACATCTCATTTCTGAACAACTATAAGGCTGTAGAGGAGAGAGCCAAGCAGCAACCCCCGCAGGACGACCCATATCCGCTCTTTGGAGCTCTGATAGATGTGTCCAAACACATCTGGAACAAGATTAAGGAGATGGCCGCCTGCTGTAATCCTGTGATTCTGGACCCAAATTCTGCTGGTCTACATCTGACCAGTGTGAGATATGGAGAGAGACAGCAGCTCCCTGAAAACCCTGACACTACTTCACTGTCTTATAGGCTTCAAGGGCTTTTCTCCTGGGGACTCACAGCCAGGTTGTCGAGGTACTAACACACATATACACACCTTCACACACTTTCACTGACACATTGTTTCCATTCATTAACAATGGGGATGAACTCCTGCTAAAGATACTGCAAGTGAAGGTCTCTGTAACAGCAGAACAGAGCAGATAGATATTTTTAGTTAGAGCAGAGTTTCTCAAACTTTTGGGGGGCAACAACTCTAGGGTGAGTTGAGGTCATACCCCAGCTTCAATCCAGGCACTCATCTGAGACAAACCTTTTCAGAAATCGCTATCAGTAACTGCCTTTATTTTGAACTGATGATCTAATAAAAGTTATTTGTGAAATTTGGGGTGTAAGGACAGATAAGCACAGGTCCAAGATGATATGAACCTTGATCAGTTGGGGTGGGCTTCCTCTTCTTGCCACGTTCATAAGAAATGAAGCAAAATTTTATTGTGTAGTGTTGTCATGATAAGCTTAATACTTGCAGGAAAATTCTCTGCTGGTTGCTGTCCATTGTAACCAGTTTACATTACATTACATCACAGGGCGTTTTTGTTGCAGTTTTTAACTTCATGTCAAACCATTCCTTCTTTATTTCAGTCACACTGTGGCCCTGTGATGACACATGTTGACAGCTGCAGTGACATTTTCTCGTTTTCTCAGGTCGACTAATAAAACTACAGACACTGCTTAATTTGTTCTGTTTCAGTCTGATGATTTCCAACAGTTGGACAAGGGGCCACACTGTGAAGTTGAAGTTTTGCTCTTCGGTTTTCTTCATTTTTGTAAATGAAACCTGCTCACAAATGGAGCAGAACAGGCAGCCTTTATCTAGCAATTTGGGGTTGCTGATTAAGGTAATAATCAAATCTCACAAACGCACACCTGCACGTGTACAGATGGCATCATCAAGTTGACACAAGTTTGAGCAGTTAGCAGGGTTTACTGAGTCAGACAAGAAAAGTAAGAGAGATGTAAGAGAAGAATGCAAATGTTAAGTAATGCTTAAGATTACAGTCTGAATATAACAATTTAATTTTTAATATATATGTGGTATCAAAAGAACACTTGCTGAGACAAATATGCAAGTACAGGGGAAGAAGACAAAAGCTTAGGGGATAGGAAGATTACAACTTGGTGTTTAAGAATGACATTACAATAAATTTGACTGAAAGCTTTTTCATAATCACATTGTACTATAATATTTTTACTAGGTAACAAGATAATAGGGAATATAGTGTAAGAGTATTGACGTTGCAATAAAATTACTTATTATATTATTCTAAAATTATGATATACTCACAAAAAATTACTTTGGGGAATTACAATGTATAACATTTTTAATTATGGCATGATATTTAATGCTGATATAGTGTAGCCTACATTATTAATGTTGCTTGGGTAGAAAACACTAAACTAAGCCTGTGGGAATGGTGTACCGTTATAGCTATAGCTATAAAATATTTATGTGTATGTTTTTGAAATGATAATAAAATAACAGGGAGGCAGATGCATGGCTACTACTCTATTGGACAACAGACAGAATAAAGAAAGGTGCATGTACATTTTTTCTTCATACAGTATATTAAGCATGTATGAATAATTCCAACTGAGGTGATGTATGTAACGTTTTATTGACATTACACTACCATAGGAAAAATAAAAAAATGTGGCCTTTAACCATTTTTTTTACAGAAATTACAAAGTTACCGTTAGGAATCCTTGTTGTATTATATAGCATTACTAAGCACAGTTTATCTAAATCAATTGCATAACAGATGTCAGTGTAAACAGAAAGTGGAATATCTGAAGATCTTGAAGATTTGTGGCTGTGAAGCGAAGCAGCTTGATAACTCTGATAGATACCTCAATGGTATTTTGGGAGATGCTGGTATTATTGAGGATCAGTGAAATAATTCTGTAGCTAACACACTGAAAGTCAACATAGCATATTTTACCTCAGAATGATATAATATTTTTTCAATTCCCTTATTTGGTTTGGCTCCTTTTCATGACATAAATATTGTGAGAGGAGGACTAAACCTGGTGCCCTTTGTGTATCCCATTATTATAAAATATGTACATGTCATTTAATGAGTACTTACAAGTGTAATTTATTTCTAGGTCTTCCATAAGAACAAATTTGTTTCCTGCTTACTTTCTATATTTCTTCCCCTGTGTCTACCAGGTTCTCCTGTCAGCAAATACAAAATATTTACACTATAATTTTCAGGCCGTAATCTTCTTACAAAGTTGTACTTTTGGTTATTGACACATAAGCAAGCATTAACACATATATTTTCATTGTTTATTTTTTTCTTCCAATAAATCAAATTCAAATTTACTCAGGGCTTCACCAAGACAACTGTGAGTTACAAAAAACCAAAACGAAACGAAACAAAACAAAAAAACATAATCTCCGTGACCAGGATGCCTTTACGCTCAAGAGATCACAGCATCTGTTTAGTTTGACACACAGTGACACTGATCTGAGACACACAGGTACACACGCAGATATGCACAAGAAATCCTAACTAATCCAAAGTCCTGTCAGCGGTGACCTTGCCAGAGAGGATCTAGCAGCGGCTTGTATGGAGAAGGTGCTGATTGTGATCGTAAGACTTGAAAGTCTTTGATCTCTACAGCATGGAGGCTTAACAGTCAATTAACCCTTTAACCCCTCCCTGCGGTTTACAACTGTGCGTATAACCCATATACACTACATACTGTACACACATAGACACACACACACACACACACACACACACACGCCTCCCTGCAAGATAATGGCTTCATCATTCTCCTTCATCGGTCAAATTTGCACTGCAGATTTATGTACACACGTGTCAATCTTCCTCATCCTCCTCATCATTTTCAGGGGTCAGGTGTTACACAGTCCGGCAGTGACAGTTCAGTGCATCTATTGGATTTCATGAGTGGCTGAGCAATGAAAACAGAAAGAGAAATGAGACAGTTAATATCCACATTGACCTTAGGCTGAACCGACATGACACCCAGCTGTACTGCCTAATGACATATTGACTGACTGGTTTGATTATGTGAAGACAAAGCCTCAAGTGAGAACATACAGACAGAAAAGACAAGAAAAACAACACAGCCAACAGCCCCCCCCACTCTAGATGTAAAGGAGAACATGTGTAAAAGAAATATAAAGTATGAAGGGCTCTCTGATTTTCACCTCTTTTCATATAATGTAATTCTGCACTTCAAAAAGCCCATTTATTTTCCCCTCATTTCCGAGGGAAATTTTGCACTTAGGTTATTAAATGGCAAACTGGAGCTCGCATACTCCGAGTCTTTTATGTCGCTAAATGCGTGATGGGAACTGCCATCAGAAGTTGTTAACACCCACAGTAACTGAACAGTTTATTATCGATTATTTTGCGTTGACATTTTCACTGCAGAAGGTCAATACATAATAGCAGCATATTAAATTAGATTTTCACGAATTGATTGATTTATTTCACTCTTGGATCAAAGACACATATAAGGATACAAATTTGGTTCATGTCCTGAAAATAAAAAAGATACCAACTCGTTATAATGACAAAGCACTTATACATCCAAATACAAATGGATGTCTCTTCATTCATAGATCATGATCACATCTTTTTAGTTAATTTTCAGAAATAGTGCTGTCTCATTTGTTGTCATTTTTTTTCCTCCCAGTGCAGCTGTGTTCACTTTAATCGAGTCAATTAAATTCAGTTCAAATTAGTTTGGTTCAAATCAGTTGTGTTTGGTTAAATTCAAATTAGCTCATTATTCTTTAATTTGGTGACTGGGATTTAGTTCACAGGCAGAATTTGCAATAACAACAACATACATTAAAAGCACAACAACACATGTACCACTTGACCACAACATACATATACCCTGCCATCTGGACATACTGTATGTTATCTGGGCAGATTGATTCGACAACAGAGGGGATACCCTGGGAGGCTGAAAATGTTACTTGCCTTCTTTATAACCTGTTTCTGATGGATTTCAGTTGTGTATGGTCCACACCTGTAATCTCACAGGGTATTTTCACCAGACCTTTATTTTCAGCCTTTATTGTTTATGGTGAGGGCACAGAAGGAACCTACAAAGAAAAAAAAAATTGTTTGTGTTGTGCTGAGGGAGGGTGTTTCCCACTAGGTTTTGTCCAAGCCTTCACAGTTATCCACCAGATCCCAGCAAGTCAGAAAGAACAATCATGCAGTGGTGTGTGTGCGTGCGTGCGTGCATGTGTGTGATTCTGTTTAAGGTTAAACCAATTGTGCTGCACTAAAACGATAAAAGCATATGGCTGAGGGTGCTGTCCTTTTGAACAGATAGAGTCAATCCACGCTGTCCATTTTTAACAGACAATACGAGCTGTCTTTTCCCATAGGTCTTTGGCCAGGCAGATCAAGGACTCGGCTGTTATTATCATGGGAATGAGTCTAAAAATAGCTTCTGGGACTCCAACCAGTCAGAGAGCAGCACATTAGACAGATAGACACAAAGCATGTTAGTACAGAACCTTGGGCTCCTGGGATCCTGCATGGGTCCCACATCAATTTGAGGGTCTTTTTGAACCTGCACAAAAGAATTTTGCACCCTGTCTCTTTGGTGAAAACAACAGGAAGTCTGTTTATTACTGATTACAACTGGCACTCTTGCAGAGCTGCAGGAGCACACTGTAGCCTGGCAAATGCAGGCTAAACTTCCTGTCAGAGAATGAATCAGCTGCAGGAGTCTGAAAAATACTTAGAGAGGTCTGTATAACAGCACAGCTGTGAGAGACTGCATCGGGTGTGGCCCCCTGAAATACCACTGGGATTACTGTATCTGATAAGAAAGACAGGTTGGTATGTATTACCTTCCTTTAAAATTGGCATTTTTGATATTTATATAGATTCTCTTTGAGCTCAGACCAGCCTCATCATCTTTAACCCTTTAATCGCCACATCAAAATACTATCTTGCCACTTAAGATATATGTGAAATTTTGTTTTCTCAGTATCACAATATAGGGGTATCATTGTGAGGAGATAATAAACTAGTTTTTTCCAAGAGACTTGAGAAAGCCTGGTGAGATCACAAACTGTGATGATCAAGTTCTATTTTTCAAGACTTTATTTGGCCATGTGAAAAAGGCGATCATCAAACGTGTAGTTAGTAGCCAGGCAAGTCTCATTTCAGCCAGATATCTGTGACCTCAGCAGTCCTGTGCACAGCCATTGTTCCACGTGCTTTTTTTTACTCCTTTAATCTCAAGATCCAGACTTAATTATTTTGTTATCTCTTGATAAAAAATTAATGGTTTTTCAAGGTCACAACTTCAGCCTAATTGTTTTTACTGTCATGAAAGGTAGGTAGTAGACTGATAGTGGAGCCACACTGTGGACAGATCAAAGTGGGAATGACAGAGAGATCATGACGGATCATCTCATTACATTTGACACTAATCAGCATTTGATGTTTAGATTAACTTAGAATTAATTACCAATTGAGTCATGATCCCAAGAAAACATTTTGTTGAGTAAAGGTAACAAGATAATTAATTTATGATCACCAGAACTTAAAGTTTGATTCTTTAAAATATGGAGTTTTTGACCACTGGTGGCGATGTAGAGCATGTTTCAATGGACTGGTCCTTGCATGTCACAAGCACAGGAGGGACGTGACACAATTAATAATTGACTGTAGAGAGTAGTAATGCATGTTTACTTTTGGTGGCAGTAATCTGTTTGAAAACATTATTTAAAGGCTCTGCAGATGACTTGAGAAATATACTCATCTCTATTATTTGGCCTCAGGATACCAACAATGTAGTGTGGGATTTTCATTAGGTTGGTACAATGAAACTCCACAGGGTGCCTTTAAGTTGTGATGTCAAAATAACAGGAATAAGATAAATGACAGCATTTGGTGTCCTTAGTTCCTACATTTCTGTCAAACAGAACATTATAATAGGTGCAGAAGAGACTCTACTGAAGTGACGCTCAGAATTTTATAGTTTGCTTAATCATTGTTTTGTTTTTGAGTCATGCTTTTTGCAGTGCACAAACTGCTTTATCTCAAAAGATAGCAATTTTCTAGAGCTAACATTAGTTTGCTGCATTCTATTGTAACTAATGATCTAATCAATGTTTGTTTTTTCTGTTGTAACTAATGATCTGATCAATGCTCATCTATTCTGTAATTAGAAATTATTCTGCTAAAGGCAAAGTCCCAAATAATCATCACACAGAGCTAAAAGAGGGAGTGGAAGTGGAAGAAACATTTGCTCGTCAGTCAACCAACAGTTAGCCAAGTTGGCCAGTTCTTTTGAGTCTGTTGGCTGGTGCACCATCATTTCCACTGTCTGGCACTGCAATCCTATTGTTTTATGTATTACCTTGGCTTAAACACTAAATTCCCTGTGTTCATGTTTGTCCATATTCAAGACAACACAAGGAACAAAACAGTTCTGGTAAGAAACCAACAGGCAGGCTCACTGGCCTGTCGCAGTCTGTCAGGCTCCAACACCCTCAGTCGATTTAAACCCCTCTGACTCAAGCCATCTGTCTGGGCCAGCTACTGGGACCATCACTGTTTACCTCAGGGCTCCGCTCTTTGTTCCTCTCACATCAAGATGGTGATGACACTTGACCTTTATTACTGTGTTTCAATCCTTGAATTAGTTAGTACTTCTGTGGAATTTACCCCAAGGCAGATGTTGCACTAACTATGACAACATTAATCCAAGGTCACTGAACTGTCCTGAGGTATGAATCTAGTGATCTATGAATAAATCAGCGTGACAAGACAGAGGGCAGCCTGTCACAACAACAGTTAGAAAGGAGTGAATGTTTAAGTGGCAAAAAACTGCTATGAAATCACTGAGAAGTGTGGGGATTTGCTATAACAGAAGTTCCTAAATGTAAAGCACAAATCATCATTTTCAAGTAGTAGGTGTTATTTTGTGAGAACAGTGTTTTTACTTCTAGAATTCATTTCCAAATCTTTTTCATCAGGAAATCTCCATCCATCTGAATCAATGCAGCACTCACTGGAGGGTAAATGCTAAGAAGCTGAAGTTATTATATTAAATGTTATTTAGATAGAGCAGGGAAGAGTCCTTGTGTGCTCAGTTGAGAATTAGTACCTCACTCCTGGCAACTACTTTTTTTGTGATCTTGTTGTTGAGGATAAATTTCATTTTATGTCTCATTGCCCCTTGTACAGCTGCCTAAGGAAGATCGTTTTTTTGACTGAAGGTATAATGTTGGCTTTTTAATGAGGAGATTTTTGTCTTGGAAAGATTAAAAACATGGTTGCTAAGACACAGTATTCTCTATCCTTCATAACAAGATGTGTCGGGTGAACTATTTCTATTATTACATTTTCTTTTTTAATCTGTACATCATGATTTGTTATATGATCGTTTTAGAGTGTGTTGTCTTCTGGTCTCTTGTAAACCCACATGAATGATGGACCATGTGGTGCAACACAAATAAATAGTTAAAAACTAAATACATTTTACAAAAACATCAATGTTAGCAGAGGTGTTTTTTTAAACTTTGAGACACATGTACTTTAGAGGCCTTTTTTATCTATACATCCATTAACGATACCACTTATCCGTAAGGGTCCTGGAGCCAATACCAGCTGACATTGGGTGAGAGGAACCCGGAACCTTCTTGCTGTGAGGTGACAGTGCTGACCACTGTGCTGCCCTAGGCCTTTTTCAGTGCAGATATTTTGACTTGTCACTACACTGTAGGAAAGGCACAGATGTTACTTGTAATGTTAAGGATGGCTCTGTTCCTTTCAAGTGTCCCTGTAAACCATGACAATGTGACAGTGACTGAACAAGCTGAAAACCAGGATAAGCAGCCAAACGGATTTATGATAAATCAAAGTAATACATCACATTGATGCAAAAAACTCATATAATAATCTAATATTGCCATAAAATACTGCCCACAACTGCCTAATACACTTAGAGATATTAAAACAACTGCTGTAATCAACAGTATGACAAAATCTCTGATGGTAAACAAACTTAGAATGTCAGACCTTATATATCATTACATCTCCCACTTCTATTACACATTTATTACAGTTTATAGTGGCTAAACTAAATGCGTTTGGAGTGAAATGATATCACTAGCACAAAAAATGGATAATTATGTCTACAGTGGGTATATTCGTTTTGAAGTGACACAGAAAAGTTTGTTGGAGAGGAAGCACAAATGGCAAATGACCCCTGCTGTAACTCTGCAGAAAATTTTGGTTTTCCATCGGGAGAAGCAGCTTAAAGGGATTGTTGAGACCGTGGAGGTGTTGGCTTACAAAGCAATGTCATTTACAATGGATCACTTTGCCCTTGAAATGGGTGGGTGGGTGGATGTACATGTCAGTGCGTGTTCAAGGGCGTTTTTGTTTGTGTGTGCTTCTCTGTGAGTGTCCTTGATTTTTGAACTGTCTCATTCTCCCATCATCATCATCATCAGCAACAGCAGCAGCAGCAGCAGCAGCTCTCAGCAGAATAATGTAAGTCAGTCTCGGGGGAGGGTGAGACAAATGTGCAGTGCATCACAGAGTCGTGTAGTCTGCTGCGCCGTCACATTGTGATGTGTTGACTGTGGAGGAGGGGGGAGGCAGTGTGTATTGTCATCTGTTCCAATCCAGCAGCCATTACCCTCCTTTACTTTCCCTGCCTTTTGTTTTTCAAATTATTTTCCCTCCACTCACACAATTATCCTCCTGTCTCCTTACATCCTGTTCCCTCTTCTCCTCTCATTAGCTGAGGAGACAGCCTTAGTTTAGGGTAACAAGTTGACCATTTTGTGTGTTCGTGCTCATACATGTGTTTGTGTGTGCCTGTTTACATGTGTATGTTATTCCCTCGAGCCTCAGCCTGTTAGCCAGTAGCAGGGCTGTGTCTTTAAAAGCAGCTCATTAGTGTGTCCACTTGGAATCTAGACAGCTCTTTCTTCTTCTACAGCTGGTTCTTGGCACATTAGGCCAGTGATGCTCTCTCCCTCTAATGGAGCAGAACGACACGCTGAACTGCTCCTGTTTGCTCTTCTATTAATTATCCTTCCCCCAACCAACTTAAACTCCTACTGTCCCATTATGCATGCGAACGCTTTGTAAGGCTTTCTTTAACATTCACATCAGTGGTCGACGCACTCCTCTGATCATCAGAATACGCTGACTGTGGAACTTTTTTTACGATATGCTCTGTGTAACTGGTGCTTTTGGGTGGGTGGGGGGGTGTTCTTCCTCGGTCCACCTTGTGAGGGCCCACGAGATGCACAAAAAGCTATTGACTGTTGTATGTGACAGGTTTAGGACTCATACTGTAGTTAGATTTCTGACTTGGAGAGCCAGTTGTTGGCAAATGGGGAGAGCAATTGTGGTGAACATTCAAACTGTTTGTGTCTTTGATTTTGCATTTACCTTCTATTTTTCAGTTGAAGTCTTAAATGCTGTACTTGCTGTACTAATGTGAAACAAACTCTCATACTGTGAGGTCCCAAGGTCATTAGAAAATATTTCAGTCAGTTTTCTCTAATTAAAGATGAGACCACCAGTATATTAATGCAGAGCCAGTTAGAACTATAAATAACATGTATTAACCCTCCTTTAGTTGATAGCTTTTAAATCAACCTCTGTGCTGTGTGCTGATATTTGAGATCTTTTCTGTGGTCACATCAGTACATCCTTTTTAGAAAGGATGCTGAGAAAATCATGTACTGATCATTCACCTCCCACTTCCTGCCACATGCGAGATAAAGGCAACTCTTACCTAATGAAACATTACACGAACCTATGTCCTATTCATAAATACCCTCCGATTGCAATAGTCTGACAACATACATGACCCAGCAATTAAGAATAAAACTGCAGAAACCACAACTTTTTCTTTTAACACTCACTTTCTTTGGAGCTGACTCCTTGCTGTGATAAGAAGGGGAAACATTTTGTTGGTTTTTTTTTTCTGGATAGGTTTTCAGTTTGTGCTGAATTCTCCCAGTTTATGCTATTTTCATTATCATGCCTGTTTTTTTTGTTTTTTTTGAGTGGGAGCAACTGCTCTGTGTTAAGGGTGTTTCTCCCATGTCTTTATAGCTCAGATTGCATGTGTAGCATCTCTATCCTTTGTGGCTCGGACTCTTCCTTACCTCTCACCCCTGGCGATGCAGTAGCTATTTATAGTGTTTTGATGTTGTTCCCATAATTACCTTGATGATTGAAGTGACATTGGCGATGGGATTCATGTTCGTGCCTTCCATCAGTTCTTTTTATGTTTGCTCTGTGTATTTTGTATGTTTCATTTTGCTCAGAGTGTAATCTTTGCTTATACCCTCTCTTCTTCTCTGTGATGAATCTCTGAGGCTTCTCACATTTTTCTGTGGGTCAACAAAATCCAGCAATGACTACGACTGGAATCAGAGAAAAAATAACTTGTGAAACTTACACACAAGGCTAAGTTGCACTCAGGCTCAGGAGGCACTGTGGAAACAGGCACCTCATACGCAAACCTGACTGAAACCAAGCTACGGGTTCATCTGAGGCTATGTGGTAAAAAAGAGCTCATTGCTTTAGCAGAAAACAAATTGCTTTGCTGGGAAAAACAGGTGCAAACCAACACAGAGAATTTCCTCCATCTGAATCAATAGAGTTATAGTAAGACTGTCAGAGAACAGCTGAACCAATTGTCATCTTAGTTTTTCTTGTTCTTTTCTCCTCGTTCTTATTGATGGATCCTTGAGCATGCAGCTGTTATTAAGTTCCACCAAAAAGCATGACTAAAATGAGAATGCATTCCCCCAGGCTAAGTCTAATGTGCTTGTTTATATTTCATATAAATCAATGAAGTGGAATGCATGTCAGAATAAACTATGCCTGTTTATGTTGCATGTAGCAGGAGCATATTAAGTCTAAAAATGTCTTAGTTGGTTGAGCTAACAACAACATGCTTGAGGAAAAAGGAAGTGATTATGTTCTGATTTCTACGTACACATTGCTTCATTAGAGTACATAATTATTGTTTTAATGAAATACTTCTGAGGGTAGTCGGCAAACTAATTTTAATGACCTCTCACTTTGAAAGTAAAAATAAAGATGATGGCCCCTTTGAAAGCTGGATGTAATGTGTGTGTTCTTTAATCAGAGAACAGCCTCTGCTCACTCAGTGTTATTCTTGGAGGGGGAGAAAGAGACAGGGATTCATTTTTCATGGAGCTATTTGATTTGCACATTTGGCTTTCAAGGATTCTCAGTGGCATGTGAAAACCCAGAGTATATTTCAGCGACTGAAAGCTCAGCATGAATAAGTCAACAGTGTCAAAATGTTTATTTATTCATTTATGAATCTCTCCTCACTGGTGCTCCTCAACAACATCCCTCAGTGGCACTGCAACATATGCTTTTGTCTGAGTGCATGCAAATTTATAAAGCAAGTGTGCATTGTTTCATAAATGTGTGCTTTTCTTATCCCAGATTATATAATCTTTTCTATCTTTCTTGGCATCCTTGCCTTATGAAGACTAACATTTGACAGAATGCACCACCTTTAACGAATTTCTCACTGCTATAGAAATGACTGCTCTTTAAACAATCTAAATAGGAGTCTCAGTGTGCCAGATAACTCACAGCTGGTTGACATTGCTTTTTGCCCGGTGTTTTACTCCCTAATATTTCACTAGCTGCGGTTAATCCAGTTCTTCTTGTAGAGTGATTCATATTCTCACTGCCGCCAGAGCAGTTTGGCTCTCAGGAAGTAAAAAATGCCTATAATGGGAAATAACTTGTGTGTTGAATGGGGGATAAAGGCTTGCAGGTTATGCAGAGCATGCGAGGTGGCAATATACTTTAGTTTGCAAAGTCAGCACTGCTACAAAGCAATAAACCTAAATCAGACAAAGAATTATAATCCAGCAAATACCTATGTCATACACACTCATCCCTGGCAGCCTGCAGAGGTGCCAGCTGACAGCTCATTTATGTGAATGGAGCAGAGAAGAAGAAAAAAGTGACAGTTAAGTCAGTGGCTCATCTGAGAAAGCAGTCATCTGCCTATCCTTGTTTATATGGCTTCTGTCAAGTTAGAGAAACATTTTCTGGCTGCTAAGAAGCAACATTGCTAAAGCTGTCCATTTTAAAGTTTTTTAAGAGAGGCAAAACTACCTTATTACCTGCCCACACCTACCCAGCTGTGAGATCTTCCTTTCAGTGTCAGTTTCCTTCATCTTTCAGAGATGATTGTGGTGCCCATTTGCCCAAAGAAACTATAATGGCTGGTATTTTTAGACACCTTCAATAAAATACACTTTTCAATACTTGTTAGTACCTTGCATATGCTTGAACATTATTGGCAGTAATGACATTACAGGAAGATTGAAGAAATCTTCAGTGCCTTGCCCAGTCCTAGAGCTTTAGGAGAGATGGTGTTCAGACCACTTGTACAGTCCAAAAAAAGAAACAATTTAGCCATTTTAACACAAAACAACATTATCTGCTTAAAAATCTGTAACACTATTGTAGAGAATGTATTTGTCTTTGGAGAACTTATCAACATGTCTTGTTCTATAATATGTAAACTGTAATAATGATAATACCAGCACACTTCCTAGCAAACCAAATCTACACTAAACCTACTGAATTAATATCATCCATAATGTGTCTTTCTTTTCTTTTTTTTTTTGTTAGTTCAGTCAGTTCCTGTTCTTACTGATCTTACAGCATAAAACCAGGCAGCACACAAATTCACACAGCTGTAAAGAAAATGGTGGGTCAATATGTTGCTGTGGGCTCTCATTAGAGCACATCCCCTCCTCTGCTAAAACACAGTAACACATTGTTCTGAAGCAGCCTTGATTCACATTTAATTTAAATTTCAAATAAACTCTGGTTTATGAATCAGAGAATCAAAACAAAGGCAATGATGCAGACTCAAAGTTGATGTCTGTACGCTTCATTTCATCTGTTTTCTTGTCGGCCGCATTTTGCCATTTTCTTGTTTTTCCCAGATAATTCTTTTATTACGGTGGGAAATCACAGACCGCTGCAAATTCTAACAACTGGGAACTTAATTACGTAAGTATATAAAATTTTGTTTGCTCAGAGACACTGCGGCATGCACAGACAGTGATTCAGTGGCCAGGTTCAACATTGTGACTAATACAGTATAGCTGCTAATTTGGAACAAAGCAAACAAACAGCAGGTATTAAAAACTCACTAAGAGTCAATAAATAAGATCCAGTTTACTCTAGTGTTGAAATGTCTCTATGCTATAGTGTTTGCCTGTGTGTATTTGTTCTTGTGCCTGTTAGTGCGTTTGTGCTATAGACGGAGAAGCTTTGTGACTGCTCTTCTTGCCAACATAGCTGTTTACATTGCTGTGCCGATAATTGGATCAGACTATGCTTATTAGCAGTGTATTGCAATTAGGTGACATATTTCCGACAACATTCAGCTAGTTGTATTTTTAAAAAAAAGAAAAGTCAACGTTTTGTTTACCATCATAAGCAGAGGCTAGGATCCAAAAAACTCTCATATTGTAATGAGGCGAAGACAGAAATATATATTCGTTTCTGAGACAGATTTGGGAAGAAAAAAAAAACACAGAGAAGCCTGAACACCTCAGAGACCAAGACCTATCGCATTATCTCTGTTCTCTTCTCCCCACAGGCAGTTACCCAATAGCTTTGCTTTCAGCATCTTGGCAGCTTAATCAAAGACACAAAGTCCATAGTGGGTTTAGAAATGTGCAGGCGGGAACAGACAGCACAGCACACTTCTCCTTACCTATAACTGTTGTGTCTGACTTGAAGAAGTGAAAATAACCTAACACATCTATTTCAATATTTACTCAACCACCACCAAGACTGTCCTCACAACAAAAACAGCATTATCATGTTAGTTTGTTTTTTTTTCCATATACACAAAACCACCTATGCTGACAAGCAACATCTTAAAGCCTTGCTGATAAAAGCCTGTGAAGGTAGACTTTGCAGAGCTAAAAGCCTCTCATGGGGGAGGAGGCTGGGGCGGGTGAGTGATTGGACCAAGAAAGCATGAGACTTTGACATGGAAGATTATTTGTAGCCTGCCTCTTACTGAGTATCTATTGGTTAAATCATGTCTCCAGCTGGTGATTATAAGATCAGCCTGGTGTCTGACCTGCAAGTACGGAGGTGAGACTTTTCTCACGCATCAGTGGCTGATTGGGGCTGAATTGACTTTTTGTTTCCACTTTCACCACTTGTAAAAACTCTGAAGGCTTTCTTTTTTCCTGACAGTGTAACATGCCATTTTGAGTTATTGCTATGAAGCTAACTTTGTTATCCATGTAGTTATAATGGTTTAACTCTATCAGTCTCAGCTGAACCAAATGAGGGTTGCAGATCACCTGACTGGTCTATGTCACTGTCAATCAACATATCAATAGCCCTGGTACCTATAAGCAAAATAAGCTATCATGCTTGCTTGTAACCCTTCCTTGCGTGTTGTAATGATGATCCAGTCAACATGTGAGCATCAAAGTTGGGTCACATTCTACTTAATGGGGAGAAGAGGATGTAAAGAGCTCACTCTACTAACAGCTACTAACAGCTGCCTCTGTTATTTTTGGCCATAAGGCTTTAGTGAGATGTTCATATTCTAGCAGATGACCCTTGACCCCTATGAAGTCAAAAAAGTTAATGACATTGGTGAATTTGATTAAAACCAGAGTATATTTTTTTGTTGTTTTACTTTATTAGTTTTTGCCTGTTTTGTTAATTGGCTCTGAGGCTGTTGTGAGTTCATATCAGCTCCTCTCAGTTTCAACAAAAAAATTATATATTCCTCTGATTGGTTGGATTACTATTCATTCATGAGGTTTCACCTTTGACAGCTTCAGATTTCCTAAATTCTACAAAGATTCCATTCCAGATTGTTTATATAATCCATAACTCTTGATTTCTTGAACAATTAAAATCAGTTAATCATCCACTTTTGAAGTTGTACAAAGCACAGTGTCTGGTCTAGGACTGAAAGGGATGAACATTTACCTCTTTTATTAAGTATGTGGCCTTGGCTACTTGTTTTTCATAAAAATGTAATAATTTCTTCTGATGTTAGCAAAGGTGCTCTATATTTCAGGTGAGATGAGTCACCTCCACAGTAAAATGCCACAGGACACCCTAGTCACAAGAATCATTTTTTGTATGTATTTTTTTTGTCATTTGTAACAACATTGATGACCCCTTTATGTGGTGGTGCTCCCATCATCCTTTGATCACCAACACCACCAACCTTTGATCCCTATACGGTGTGTTCACTGTTTACAATGAGGATATTGTTATTTCCATCCCCTCACCTTCCATTGATGAATATAGTTCACCCTTTTCAACAACAGTTCTCAGCATTCTGGCTCTGAGCAACAGATTCAAATGGGCTTGCTCACAAATGTTTTTTTAAGGCAGTGGAAAACCAATAATGCATCAGCTAATGGATCATAGTGCCTCCTGGTCTTGTTTGAGTGCATTTTGCCAGCTGTCCTTGGACTCTTACAGCCTCTCGCACTCTTTTCAGTATTGCATTCTTTATTTGTATTTACCATTTACAGTGTTTAGGGTATTACAGAATAGATGGAAATATACAGGATTTTACTCATTAAAGGCAGAGTCCTTCATTTTAAGAGAAACTTGTTGCCTCTATGGTAATGATTACAGTGTTTGTCTCAATTAACCCACAGCTCTGCTTTAGGAAACATGGGAATACCATTCAAATTAAATGTAATGCTCTAGCTAATTACAGAATTTATTCCTCATTCTTCCACACTCACCTTCAACTTAATCACAGGTTTTTCTTTTACTCTCCACTGGGGATAGAGCCAGTTTCCGGGAAATTCAATTATCTGGGTGGAAGATATCGTTCTTTAACTGCACATGTGACTAGCCTCAATTCAATTTATTTCTACTTTTCTCAGCACTGAGGTATCTCTCCATTTCCCCACTTTCCATTCAGTCTTCTACCAGTTAAATCCTAATATTATACTATGTAAATAATCTTTTACCATTTCATAATATTATATTTCTCTTTGTGTTTGTCTTGTAAATGGGAGTTCCAAAGATGCTGTCTTTTGGGATGGAGCAGGATACTGAGTTCGGCTGCTTGAAAGAGGCTTTTGTCCAGGCTCATGTTGGATGAGGGAGAAAGGAAGCTCCAGAGAAAACCATTGAGAGCTAAACAGACAGAGACAGAGATTAAAAGAGTCTTCACTGCCACAGGCCTTTGATCATGAAACTCATAAAGAGCAGGAAACAGCAAAGTCCCATGGTTCTGCACCATTCTGTTTGGATCCAAAGCACACACCCGCCCACACACACACGCACACACACATGCACACATATACACACATATGCACGCACACACACCCAGACATATACACAAACACAGACATGTGTTGATGGAATAAAACACCATGCACCTACACAAACACAGGCGTGTGCACATGTGCACAGTGAAACCTGTAAACCAAACCTGACATCACCTGCGATAGAGAATCCCTGAGGTTTTTCTCTTTTTCATTACAAGAGCCTGTTTGTCTTTGCTGAAGTTAAGGTAACCCAGGAAAGAGTCTGGAGAGAAAGAGAAACAATCTATACAAAGCTGATGGTAGACCCCACCACCTCTTGTACTTAGGGCTGAGCATTAGGGCTACACTTATAATCAAAAGCCTATAACAAACCTGGATATTGTTTCTGTGTAAAACATATTTGACTTGTCATGTAATATAGGCCAATTTTACTGGTATGAAGAGAAAATTAATGAAATTATTCAAATCAATGCTCAAGGCAATAAGCTGCTGTTCCACTTTTAGAAATGACATTAGACAAAACTGAAATTGAAGTTACAATTAACAAAATGAGTTGTTCAAGGATAATTACAGCTCATTACAACTTGGATTCCATTTTGTTGTTTTGGCCATCACTTCAATCTAACATTGTGCTCATCAAAGTAATTGCTGAGATCTGAGAAACATGGAAACATTGGTACAATTCTTATGGGACAAAAACACCACAGAATTAGACAACTGATAAACAAGCTAACAGATGGGCTGCAGACTAAACCACTTTATGTGGGAGTAAAACTGAAGATCCATTTACCTGAAATGTATATGTGGCAAACTAGTAAGTATGATAAGTTAAGGTAGAACCTAGATGTTGTGATGGATATTTACAGCACAAAGTTTGCGTTCAGGCACAGTAATAAGTGTGGGCCACCTGTGTTGAGAGCCACAGTCACAATATTTACCTGTGCAAATCAGATAGACTTGAAGCATAAAGTATGCTTCAGATTGTCTACACATATGCAGTATAACACAGTTGAAATGAGCCATCATGCAGCCTATATGTACAGCTGTATTTATTCAGACATATATACTCCAGCAGATGCATGTGAGATGCACATGAAAAATAGCAGAAATGTGTAGCAATTAACTTGATCAATACAACATCTTTATTACCCAGAAGAACAATGGCCAAGTTCATGAATATATACAGTACTCAACTGTAAGCACTTTTTCACAACTCATAGATAGAACTTTATTGTCAATGTTCAAGCAAAATTACAGAACCCTTCTAGTGCACAGCACATGTTAAACACAATATGGCAAAGATGATACATGCTGAATTATTGCCTAACCCTAATTTCATAATTACATAAATAATACAGAAATAGTTCTGTAATTATTATTTTCAGAATTTGTATTTATTTAATTGATGATTAATCATTTAATTAATCATTTAATTTATAAATTATCAGAAAATATGAATAATGCCTAGTACAGTTTCCAAAAGCTCAAGGTAATGTTATCAAGTCACTTGTTTTGTCTGACCACCATCAAAAACTCAAAGGTGTTAAATCTACTATCACATATGACAAAGAAAAGCAACTGACAACTATTTGACACAACTGACAAGTGGAAATTAGAGAATGTTTGATAGTTTCTCTGTCAGTTGACCAATCAACTCACTTCAGCTCTGCACAGAAACTTTTTGAAATTGCCTGAGTGCAGTTTACTGTACCAGATACTCAGTATGCAAGACACACCTTAAGTACTTAAGCCATCAGTCTTCCTCCCTGGGTGAGATACGTTTTTTAGACATAACACAAGCTTCATCACTGGCAAATAAAAGCTGCCAAGCAGCATAATGACATAATAAAGTTTCCTCCCAACACATCCACTAGCTGCTTTGACCTTTGATGTTTTTGACCTTCCTCATAACTCAGATAATGGCTTTTGATTGAATAGCTCTGGGATTGTGTAGGCAGGTGTTTGTGTTTGTGTTTGTGTGTGTATGTGTGTGCGCACGTGCGTGCGTGTGTGTACACTGGAGAGTGGGATGTAAAAAGTAAGTTACAGACTTTGACACCCACTCCATCAGCTCTGTGAATTGTGGAAATGCATCGATCGTCGCGACAACGTTATTGTGTCTTGCCGGGCCCAGCTGGGGAGGAAGATAACAGAGATAACATAGCTCGTTTCTCATGAGAGCATGCTTCTGTCTGTTTCCCTGCCTCAGCCTTAGGCTGTGCATCCGAACAGCTGTGTGTGTATGCTCTGTTTATGTTGGTTGGATGTACGGTAATAGGCAGCGTCTCAGAGGCAATGCTAAAGATAACACAGTCGAAGCTGGTGTGTGCGTAAGAGATTTCCCCGTGTTAAATATGTTTTCCACTGCAAACAGGCTGATAGCAGAGTAAGGCACGCACATGCACGCACCATCATCTGCCTTTTACTGTACTGCAGTGTGAGGAGGTAATGGTGCAATATGTTAACCAAAGACATCTCCAAGGTTAAACGTTTGCATTCCTGTGTGCTCTGCCCCATCCTAGTTAATGCTGATGAGAGCTGAAGATTTCCTACACTATTGGCCTTTTTTTCTCTGTGTAGTCCTTTGGATGATGATGAAGTAGTGCTGAACATGTGCAAGCTGCAGGGGAGTGAGAGATTAGAGGAAGTCTTATGTGAACTAATAGACTGCAGAGTACCTGAAGGTGGAGCTTGGAGTCGACAATATGCTTTGAGCCCTATGGAGCAGCGGCACAAAAGAGGCTCTATAAACTTCTGCAATTGGCTGAAGAGAAATTATATCTTTATGAGAAAGAGGAAAGTAGATTTAAGCACATATTTATCCCCTGGTGTGACTAGAAACACCTGAACCTCTCTCGCCCCCTCTCTCTCCTCTCATTCATTTATTTTCCTCTACGTTGCATTTCCAATTACCCTCTGCTTCCTTCTGTTTTCCTCACCCTTCCTTTCAAACGAAAATCCTCATCTTTCAATACCCCGTTCTTCTTCCTCCTGCTCTGCCCCTCTCCTCTTTCTTCCTCTGTCCCATCTGTGTCTCTGTCTCCCTTCTTGTCTCACCCACTACTCTCCATCTTCACCCTTCCCCTCCTGAGCTCAGAATGAGGCTCATTTCACTGCTGGGCTCATTGTCAGGTTGAAAAATGAGAACATGAGACACTGAGGGACACAAAGCAGGCTTTTGACAGTAATGGGATTATGAGGTGGGGGATTGAATATTAAAATAACAGAGGGGGAAATGCAAAATGTCAAATGGACATCTGAACAGAAGGCTAGCAATGCTTTATCAGAGCTAGAAGTCTTGCCTGCTCTGTGCAGTGACTGGTACCGGATGCATGGGAGATGACAGGGAAAACAATAAAGGCTCTCACAGTCTGTTAAGTATTCCATTATGTGCCATCTCGTGCTGCCTGAATGAGGAGTGAAAGAAAAGGGAAAGGTGGTTAGGCAGAACACTGGAGAAAGGCATCCCATGGAGGCCATGGCTCTCTCCATCATCTAAAGACAGCTCACTAATGGAGTTGTTTGCATGCAAACAGCAATCCCTGTCTCTGTCTCTCTCTATCTCTCTTTCTCACACACACACGTTTGCATGCTTTTTTGTTTGCTTTTGACTTTGATGCAGATGGCCTCCAATACAACCTTTTTGCCCATAGGAATTCATCAAAATCTAGCTTTCTGTGTGAGCACGAACATAAACAGTATGCTATGCTGTAATGTCAGCCGTCCGTGCGTGTGTTAGTGTGTTTAGTCAGCAAGGCTTGATCTGGGACAAGCAGGCCTGTTAGTTTAACCTTGTGCCCTGCATGCATGCCCAGCAGATAATGGACACTGTTGGCAGGAGCCAGTTAGTATCCTCTGACTTTGCATCTGCC
This sequence comes from Lates calcarifer, assembly GCF_001640805.2. Classification (NCBI taxonomy): domain Eukaryota; kingdom Metazoa; phylum Chordata; class Actinopteri; family Centropomidae; genus Lates; species Lates calcarifer. The sequence goes on from NC_066840.1 coordinate 9,018,234, forward strand.
ATGTGGTCTGGCCAAGCGTGATGCCAGTTTCTGGAGAGGCAAGGCTGATGCGGCTTCGGAGTGATTTAATTCACACTTCTACATCTCCATTTTAACACATTTCCAGTCGACGTGCACATGTTCACCAATGTTGTCTCAATGGCTGTTGCTTTACCCTTGTTGCAGTTTTTACAGGATCACACTGTACCTTTCAGAGCAGTGGCGGCAGCAGCAGGGTGGCACCAGGAGCAGCGAGAGATTGTTGTTTAATCAAAGGGCCCAGGCTCAAGCTGCTGTCGGGTCCTTGAGTAAGACACTGAATCCCTAATCCCTGAGGGGGATGTAGCTGCCTGACTTTTTGGTTTCTCTGGATGACTGGTTTGAAAATGAGATCCCTGGTATCACCGTCGACACAATATCCCTTCGAAATGACAATTTTTCTTGTTGTGTGCTGTTGGTTGCTGAAAGGGCAGGAACGTCTGTCTTGAGAGTGAAATGTCTTGTGCAATAAGACCTGGCTGACAGAGACACAATAGTGGCCTTGGAGATATTTACATGATGTAACAATATAACAGGCCTTTCATAGGTATTGCATGGTGGTCATATATTGATATTGGTTTACAAAATTCAGCAGTCTAAATTTATAATTTCAGGCAAAAAGCAGTTTATTGAACTGAAGGTCAGTTTAATTATTTTATGTATGTTTTTCCCACCTTTGCACATTGTATAAAAGGAACAACTTAGGAGCAAAAATGGCATTTTGTGAAGATTCCTCGTAAGGTGCTGAACCACTATGATCCTCCAGAACAGCCTCAGTGTGCCTTGTCGTAGATTTCTAAAAATCTATTGGTGGGTCTAACACCATTTTTCAAAAATATATTTTGTTATTTAGTATTGTGGTGATGATGGTGGAGAGCTCTGTCTTGGTTTCTGAGTATGGATGTTTATGCCTTTGTTTCTTTACTCATCCACTCAGGCTTTTCCCTTTCATTTGTCTGTATATTGATCTTGAAAATATATTCTTCCTGATATTGTGATAATCTTCTATGGATTTAAGCAGAATTATGAGTTTGCTCTGCTGTGGTAAACATGGCTTATAGGAAAATATTATTGAAAAGGCACAAAGATGCTGTTTCCCCAGAGAATACCCTAAAAAAGACATTGTGCTGTTGAGGTTAAATGTAAACCAGAAAACTGTCAGCTTTTAGCTCCGTGTTTACTTGGAAGTATTGGCCTGTGTGTGTCTTGAATGCCTGAGTGAAACCAACGTGGCACAGGTGACAAATAGAGGAGAACCTCCACACCAACCCAAGTTTATTGTCCACAAAGTTAACAAAGGTCCAAAGTAACCCAGAACCAGCCTTTAAAGCTGATCTGAAATCAGTCTTATACAGTAATATTGATCTTTTATTCAAAACCCAGTTCAGCTCTGATGTGCAGTTTCAGTTGCACAAATAAAAATGTGCATTTTCTGTGACAATGCCTTTAATATTTCATTAGTTGTAGTTAGGACGTGATTTTGTACTAAGACTCATGAACACACACACACAAACCCAAACGCTCACTTCACTTAGCCAATGCTGGAGGCTCACTACAGGGTTCTATGGTGCAAAATAATAAAAAGACATTTTCGGTGATTAATACGCTTCTCTTCCAGCCTGTGGAAAACTGACGCCTATACTCAATCATGTCCTGAATCTATTAGAAGTTATTGATTTTGGAGAAAAGAGAGGGAGAGAGAGAGAGAGAGAGAGAAAGGTAGAGAGATATAGAAATGACAGAGATGGAGACAGAGAGACAGATGAAGACAAACAGGGACAGAGGAGGGGAGAGAGCAGCAGACGCCAGCAATAAAGTTGTCGTCTCTCATCTGTAATTGGAAAATTTGATGTGAAGAAATGCGTCTAACTTTTTTTCATAACTATTCTTAAATGTACTGACAAGTTTGGCAGAAGTTTGAGGAATGCAGTGTAGTTCACGCAGTGTGCCTGGCCTTCGGGAGCGCGACGACTCTGATGTGACCCTTTATCTTTGGTGTCGGCTGCACCCTGTCTGCTGTGGCAGTGACTGATGTGGAGAGACAAGAGTGGAGTGGTGAGAGTCGCTTTCAAGGCAAAGCCATCCAGTGAACCCAACAACAAAAGGATGGGTCAGAATTCAGAGTGCTCGAAGACTGACAGGTCTCCTCTTGAATCATAGAAATTCAGACCATGTCTGAAAATCCCCATTTGTAGGAGAGGAAAACGCAACCTAAAAAAGATATATATACTGTAGGAGTAGTGATTAGAAGTATGAGTTTGTGTGTTTGGTTTGGGGGGGTCAACATTTGATTTTAATTCCCACAGACATAGTATGGCATTTCATGGTGAGCTGATGTTGTCTGAGCCTGTTGCAGTTATTTGATAATGGTATTTCTCGGATGTGGTCTGTCTGTTTTGGCCACTGACTGCTCTACCTTACCACATATCTGCAGATGCATTAGTCAGTATTCTGTAACATGTGAGAGTAATAAGGCTGCTGTAAAGACCCTATTTGGGTCCAGCCCTGCATGTTTAAGTTGTGATGTGATGTTGTGATCAAGGACATGAAGCTGGAAATCCAGATGGTAAAATCCAAAACAAAGATAACACAAGCTACGGTTGTGGCAAAATTGAGGACAAAGACACATTAAACATGGTGAGGCCACCACCAATAAACTCTGCAATCTGTCCATGGTGCAAAATACAGATTACTGTTTGCTTCTATTGTTACTGCAGTTTAGTTTCACAATAACAAATCCGTGCAAGAGTTCTCTAAATGCAGTTGTGTGCCAACAGGAAAAAAAAAAACAAGTTGCAATTTACCTTAAATACATGCTAGATCCCAGAGGATGTATGAGAGGCAGTGGCTCCACACTATGTTTGCTGTATCTTTTCCTGGTAGGAAGATGATTAAGTACGTATATAATACAGTTTTAAAGGGGGAAAAAAAAGCCAGAAGATATATTTTGCCTGCCCAAACCATAAAAGGAGACAAATAACAATTTTTTTACCATCTGTTCTCTAACAACTGTATTTCATCATTTATCCATCCTGTTCAAAAAGCAATGCATCATATTTAAAAATATGGATTTGGTGACTAGATGATTTCTGCTGTTCTTTAATAACTCAGTGCATGTGTATGTGTTGTTCCATGACAGATGCATAAGTACTGGTATCTGCAGTATTGCATGTACAGACAAAAACAGTTGTTGTAAGCTTCTTGGGACACCGTGAATGACACTGTACAGCGTGGACAACAACACATTGCACCTCAAGACTAATGTTAATATAAGGTATGAACAAGACCTTTGAGCAATTGCATGACATTGTTGACAAATTGGTAACACATTGAAGGTGCAGGTGGTATCAGTCACCCATATTATCTGTGAGAGCAGACTAATTGTGATTTTGTTTAAATTGCACTGCTGCCTTGAGAGGGAACTGTCGATAACACATCCTTTCAGTGTGTTGATATTTCCAAGAAACTGGATGATTTTCTTTTCATTTGATCCTGTTAAATGCATGTTTGAAATGCCTGTGTTAATTACCTTTAAAGACCAGCTTAGAGCTTTAAACTGCTATGTCAGCTACTCCATTTGGAGAAAAAACTTTTTCTTTCTTTTTGCTGGTCAGTTCAAATTACATGAGCGGTATTTGATTATTTGATTTGATGAAAAGTAGATTAAATCTGTTGTAAAGGTGTCATTTGTAACAACAGGTTGTTATAGTTTGATTTTGTGATTTGCTGAGTAAACTTATTTGTTGTAAACGTACGCTGATGCTTTGTTCAGTGTGTATCAGAATAAGTTGATTGTTCTTTAATCATCAGGTTGTAAAAATGAGATTTCTTTTTTACCCTTTTTTGGTGGATATCATTTAATCATCTCTGCCATGGAGGCCATGTTTTAACCCCTATTAAATTATAAAAGTATTCCAAAGAAATGTTGTAGACAGGCAGGCCTCAGGCCAAGGAACAATTGATTAGTTTTTGGTTGTGATCTGGAACTCAAATTTCCCTTATTAAATGATGTGACATACTGATTTTAAGCTTTAACTATGAGATAAACCAATATAGAGATTTGATTCTATATCCTAGGGATACGCTTGCTTAGCAAGGAAGTAACTCTCACCTGTAATTAATGGGACAGGAGGAACAGCATGGAGGCTGAAAATCTGATTTTAAATTGCAATGTCCAGCTCAGTCAAGCACTGTATGTTGATGTGATTGGCATTAGGGGATTATTTACAGTCTGTGTGACCTAATATAACTCTCATCAGCACCATTCAGATTGTTTTAGTATATTGTAGCTGTTCCCAACAGACTTCCCCTGAATAAGAATGAAACAATAGAAACAATGAAACAAATCAATCAATAGAAGAACATAGAAAACTGCCCTACACACAGATAATGAGTTGTTATTATCTCTCAGCTGTTCACCATGAGAGCAACTAATGGAGAAATAATGGTCTATACTGGATTCTTTTTCATTTATTGGATTAAATTTGCCCTCCGTGCGGCTATTGAGTTCCTAACTCAAGGCTCTAACACCTCTGAACTTTGATTAAGAGGGGATAGTTATCAACACAGCTGCCATACTCCATACCCTCTATTGTTGGTTGAATGTCACCTCCTTTAATTAGCCTCCAGGTTGGGAATCAGTCATTTATTTTGTGGCCAGACCTGCCTCCATAACCTGCTGTCCAGGAGGGAGACCAGATGTTTCTCACAGTATGATTAACTCATGAGACTTGACTGCTTTCTGGGACTACAGATGGAGTGCCCTCTAAGTTTTCAGTGTTTTATTTGCTTTTACCAGATGGCAGAGCCGGCTGCTTGTAGCTGTGCTAAGGAAATATCCACTGGTTTGTTGTCACTGAACCACTTATCGAATTTTGGTGTAGCAAGCTAAGAAATGTGGCAATGGGACAACAAAGGCAGGGAGGAGGAAGACTGCTTGCAAGTAAACATGGGCATAAACACTGCACAATTAAACTAACAAATGTTAAATGTCAGTGCAAATGTGTTGTGAGGAAGGAAGTTATGGAGTATTATATCATTTGGAAAGGTGTACTAGAAAACAGGGAAGTGGAAATGGAAGTGAAATGGTTTCAGTGCATTTGTAAGACCTCAAGTAATACATAAGTTGATTCTGTAGGGCAGCTTTAACCCAGTTTAATGTATATTATACTTGGCAGTTGACAGTTTGAATGTAAATTTTGGATTAATTTAGCTCAGACATTAAGATGCGTTCAGTGGCCATGCTGAGTATCATCCCCTATCATGCTTCTGTAAATAGAATAGTATTTACAGTAAATACTGTATGTTGTGCAAAGATAAACATATGCCTATATTATCTACAAACTTTGATATAGACAGGCCACAGTCACACACACTCAGACAGACGGACACACACACTCTGTGACATTTAATTAAATTTGGCCTCAGGGTCACAGAGAATATTTAGATCTATAAAGAAACCCCTCAAATGACAGCTGTCATTTACTTAACAAAGCAAAATTGTGAAACAGCTCTGACAATATAGAGGCGATCCATGTAGCTTGCATTTTTGCAGCAGGTCTACAAAATATAACAAACCATAACAGATGTCCAGTAATTGACAAGCCATCTGCGTAAAAAGGAAATCTTATTTATGCTGAGATGTGCTTGACAGTGAAGTGACAACTTCATGAGTGCTGGGAGGAGCTCTGAGGTTGATGTTGGTGCTCTGTTCAGAGCAAATATCAGGACTTTTCAGTCCTTTCAGTTCCCTATTTCCCTGTGGCCCTGTGGTCTGTTAGTGGGATTTCACAAGTGTCAGAGCCAGATGGTATGTGGGTGTGTGTCTGATTGTGTGTGTTGTGTGTGTGCATGGTTGTATGTTTTAAGCAGAATAGAACAGGTGTGCCTCTTCATGCTCTGCACAATATTCAATAATTACTAATTAACATTCATCAACATACACATGAAAGCCACATTTAAAAGCAGAATAGTACTTTGCTCTATGCTCTTCGTACCTAACCCACCCTCCCCCTCCCCTCTCTATGTTAACAGCTCTCCTGGTGTGTAAATACCAGCCTGGTGATTAATGGTAGGATGTAAGTCCTGTTGTGTCTCTGTCAGATCATCTATCATACAGTCCAGGATGACCAATAGCAATGACAAGATGAATGGGCATGATAAGCCAGGTCTGCTGGCTTGTTACTTAGCTAGCTAGAACTATTCACCTTTTTGTCTATTCCTCTCCAGCTGGACACTGATTACTGCACAACTCCAGCTAGAAATCAACATGCGACTCCCAAACCCACAGAATGGAGTCTGTTTTGTCAACCATGATCAGTTTCAGTTTTCATTTCTTAGCTTGTAGGATGGCCAAGTGTCACATTTTCAGGCTGGTGGTTGTTCTATGCCTAAGATCAAATGGCATCATTCTCACGTGTCAAAATAAGCTAAACTAGATAAATAGATGCTCTACGTCGTGACCGAACTGCTGCAGACATGACTGGTGTAGACATGACCTCAGGGCACAACAAGGAAGCACAGTGTAATCAGAGAGCCAACACATTACATCTGGAGCTGAATCCACATACCTCAAGGGCATGCCCTGCCCTTTCTGAAAGGCTGTGCTTTGCTTTTTGCCACAACAGGGCACTTGGCTCTCACCTTCACAGGCCCAGTCTGGCCATCACCCGGATTCCTCTCCCTCCTGGTATCCAGTGGGGAGCTGACCTTCTCACTAGTCGAAACAGTAGAGTCAGACCCTTTCTTTGATTGTAGGCTGAAAAGTCAGTGTTAACACACCCAATTTTTCACCTCTGCTAGCTGATGTCCCGTTTCATAGTACTAAATTGCTCCTTTTGTATTCTTGTACTGTATCTAAGTGAAACTACAGTACTGTGTTTGTAGACACTGTACTGTGTCTTTTTGCTCCAATTACCTAATTTTGTTTCCTATAACTCCCCTTTACTTGTTCATTACACAACTATTGGAAATATCATACCCTTACACTCCTTTTGTTGCTTGTAATGTTGTTGATTTGCATACTAAAGCATAGTCTATTGTTGGAGTCACTGCAAGGAGCTCTGAATGAGACTGCTGAGAAGGTCATTCTCTCATGCACACCCACAGAAAGGATAAAATTAATGTGCAGTGTACTGTAAATACCACAAGCCTTTACCTTTATTTCTAATCAATCACATAGTGGTAATTTGAACAGAGGAGGCCTGTATGTTATATAATGTTTAAAGGAGCACTGAATGCCATCCCACTGATAAAAGGATTTTTTTTCAGTATCCTATTCACACTGGACCTATATTACCTAGAATCATCCTGTGAGTTGTAATAACTGGTGATCTTAGCCCTGTGTAACCTGCTGAGTCATAAATTGTAAAATAAAAATTCCATTGTAAGCAGGCCAATATATTTCCCCAAACATGAAGATCATCAAAAATATGAAGGGTCCAGTGAAAATTATTAACGAGAGCTTTGAAGGGATTTTTGGTCCAAATTCAGGATTCACATGAGGTCCCAGGGTAATTCTGGTCCAGTGTGAACAAGGCTAAATTTCAGCACTTCAGAGCACCTCTCCTTGGGTTTGAGGTTCAGCTAAGTCCGCTGATGTTCCCAGGGGTTATCTTCACAGTGCCGGCTGAGCTGACAGATCCTGTCCTCTATGCTTGACCTCCCAGCAGTCTGAAGTAATTGGCAGTTGGAAATCTCACCTCATCTACAATAGGATGGGTCTGTGGTCTGCGTAGAAAAATAACATCTCTCCCATTTACATTTCAGAACATCAGCAGTAGGTGTCATTGGGCATCACCAGGAGAGAAAGAAAAAAGAGAGAAAGGCTGGAGGTGTGTTCCTGTGTTTTTTCTTGATTTGGGAGGATAAATTGTGCATCAAAAAGATAATCAAAGCGATGTTCATGGTCCTCACCTCTGGAGATTCAGGTTTCATATTACAAATTTCCAATAATTTGGTAAAAGATTTAAAAAAAAAAAAAAGAACTAGAGGATGATCATATCTCCCTTTCTTTCATAGCAGTCCTGTATTTTCCAGCATTTACAGTAACATGTTCACATGATAACCTAGCATGTTATGGATATGTCTGTACCAAATTCAAAGGCAATAAATCCTACAGTTATGGAGATATTTCATTCTGGACCAAAGTTTGGACTGACCGACTGACATAACCATCTTTGGAGCCACTCTGTCTGAAATCACACAATCTCTCTAAAAGTCACTCTATGGCTTTAATCATCATGTTGTATCTCCTATGTTACAAAAAGATAAATGTGAAAATGACAACCAGCAATGTAGTTTGTGGTTTTAGGAGGAATAAGATACTGTAACTGTTTCTTGGTGAACGACAGCTGAGCACAACAGGCCTGTCTCAGTCGTACAGTCCAAATGACAGGAGGTGTTTATCATTGAGGATACTTTGGAAACTGGCTTGTGAGGTAGCCAAGTATCCCAGCATGCAGCTTGGATCAACCAGCAATGTAATGCACATGATAGAGAGTTTGAGGCAGGACCAGTACTGTCAGAACTTTGGACCCATTATTTATATTTTATTTATTTATTTGTTTTTTGTTTTTTTCAGATGAGATGTGGATGATTTTTCAGAATAATTCCAGCTTGACATTTTCAGAGATGTGAGGATCAGCCAGCTGGTTTTAATCTCAGAAGTCTGGCTACTTATACAGCAGGCTTGTCAATGTTCATTGTAATCTTCTTTACAGGTTGTGTACCTCTGTCTCTGTAGCTTTTGAATGTATAATTAATTCTAGAAGAAACACTTGTCTCTTATACATTAATTTTTTTTTAGGGTAAGGTTAAGATAAGGTTCACATTTATATTGGACAACTGCAGTTGTACAACATCACTGCCTCTGTGGACTTTTGGTTCCTTAAATATACAGGTACCACCACATTATATATTCTAATACAAAAAAAGAACAGCAGTGAGTTGTATTTTGAATTCTGTTTTACTGTAAGCAAACATGAGAGTGAAAGTAACTGTTACAATAACTCTCACAGTCAGTGTAGTTAAAATCTACAAAAAGCCTGTCAGTGGACCAGTGGACCTTTGAGTTGAGGTTATTTTGCCACACAAGGTGCAGCCTACTTATGTTGAAGTGTAATCATCAAAGTCTGGCTGAGCTGGTGGTGTCAAGAACACTGCTGTTTCAAGTACAAACTGATTATACTATGTCCTCCTGTCCTGTTTGGACCTGTGACTTGAACTTGGTGTATTCTGTACTGAAAAAGCTCTAGTGTCTTCCTGGACTTGTTGTCACAGTGAGGTTGCCAAGCAACCAGCAAAGACGCTGTAGAACAAACTTCTGTTGGATTTAGACGGATAATAACGTGAGAAAATATTTTTTTGAATCCTTTAGGACTTGACATTCAGTACTTACTGTGAAGGAAAAATGTGAAAATATTACTTGAAAAAAAAAAAGATTTAAGTGAAGAACCATATAAATTGATAGAATTATTTATGGCTCAGGAGCCATAGGTTCCTGTTCTCTGCTCTGGGCAGTACATTATAAAGATATGCAGCTGTCTACACACCACACACACCTTTACATATGACTGAACACCACATCTCTCTTTGCTGTTTATTTATTCAGTTAGGTTCTCTCTCTCAGACAATGACCTTGTCGCTGCCACATCTGTCTCATTTCATGGTGATCTCTGCCATCACACCTTTCACATTTGCACACAGAAAAACCAATGAACTATTCATTCTTCACCCTTTTCCCAACTCCAACACACACACACACACAGAGAGAGAGAGAGCAGAACCCCATTTCCATTGACACTTTACAGCTTGCAGTATGCATGACCAACCTTACCATTATCTCAACGCAGAAATAATTTGAGTGTCAGATGTTTCATCTGTGGGCAGAGATTATTCACCTTGTCATAGACTGTAGAGTTCAGACGGGTGTTGCGGTGGGAGTGTTAAATTTAGTCCCTGTATGAAAATTACGGTGGGGGGAGATCTGACCAGGAAGGTCTGACCAGGAAAATGAGGCTTGTGACTTATGGTTGTGCAGATCAGCTTTTTAAAATGTGATGTGTTATCCCAGTTTTAAGATCGTTACAGCAAAGTCCTATTATCTCTGCTAATGACCTCATCATTCAAAGTGAACAAGCTTTATTCATTCCCCTCTAGATGCACAGAACAAAAGGCCAGACTAGGGGGGAAAGCTGAATGTTTTTTTTTTTTTTTTTTTACAACAAGTCCACAGGAAATCATCGACCACTCACTGCTACTTCTCGAGTGCTATTGAGTGGGAAGTTGAAGAAGTTCATGGCACAGTTATACAATCTGTTTCTTTTCAGCTTGCCTCAGCTGGAATGATGGAGTAGAAAAGATGTTTCATCAATTGAAACTTAAGAAAATGGCCACTTTGGGAAGAACTCCCTTCCAGACAAAAATGTCTTGACAGGAAATATCAAACTGCGAAATTAGGATTTATAAATGGCAACTATTGTGCAAGCCTCCATCTCTGGTCTGACATCCTGACTGAATATAGACAATTCCCTGGATAGTTTGCCAGATGGGTAACACTATCAGGACAATTGGTTTCCTTGAACCAGTGGTTTGATCAATCACAGGAAGTAGTGCATTCTGACCTTGGTTTAGCACAGAGGGATCTGTGCAGTATATGAAGAATATCTTTCTAGACACAGGTTAAAGGCCGATGAAATTCAACAGAGCAAAATAGACGGCTTGACTTTCACTTGTGTGCACCTACAGCTTTTGTGACTGACAAGTACATTAAACCCTCAGCAATCAAACAACAGGCTCCATCAGCTGTTGGCTCAGCATGATGGAGAGCAAAAAGGCTGCAGTATCTGATTAGACTGACTGACACCACAACACAGGTTAGCCGACACACCAGGGATAGCCTGTTTACAACGCTCCAGCTGCAACAGTGTAACCTGACTACAGCAACGTTACAGTCAGCCAAAACAATGGTCTGAGACAGCTCTGAGGGTATCAATATTTAACCAAGCAAGCTGGCAGACAAAAAGAGCTTGTCCTGGTTTATCTCTCCCAAGGGGGTCAGGCACTCCAGCAGACTAATTGCATTACATTACTATGCAGAGGTGTAATTTACACCTTATTCCTTTGATAGCACTCATGGAGGAAAGAGTGCATGTGCCCAGACGTGCTTTTTGAACCATCAGGGGCAACAAAGTGAACACTCTACTTAGCTCAGGCCAAACTCCCAGGTGTGTGCAGTACTGGCTTACTTATTGCTGAGGTACTGTGGATTAATACTGTATGAATTCACAGATGGTGATAGTTTGAACAGAGCTGTGTTGCCTTTCTATTGTTTTACAACATTGTGCTGCAGAGCGGTAAAAGACCTTGAAATCAGGACACAGAAATACCGTAATATGCACAAATTGCTTCTGTAATATTTTATGATCAATAGCCTCAGGGTATCTTGTCTAAATGAAATGTTTACTTTTCAAATGGAATTTGAAATGCAAAGTAATTCATTATGCAAACATGCTGACTCTTGGTGTTTTGTATGCCTAAATAAACTCCCTAAAAGTGGATCTCTTGTAAATGTCAGTGAGGAAGCTTTGTAGAATATGGGCACTGTTACAGTAAGTGTTTTCCATTTGCAGCAGGCCTTAAATCACAGTGCACGGACCAGCTGAATACATGACATTTGAGTGTTTTTGTGCGCATACTGTACCTGTAAAAGGGTTTTGTTTTTTGTTTTTTTACAATTGGATTCCCTTTGGTGTCTAAACGTAACAATTTGGTCTAAATACATGTGAGGCACGTTCAGAAGCACCCTGGCAGATTCAAGTGTGCTGATGGATTTAAAGTCCTGCTTAATTGGATGGAGGGAATTGATGGTCTTCTCTCTCAGCCAGTGAGTGGGCAGTGCTAAACAACCTGAACTACCCCCACCATTCCCACCACCTTCCCACACCCCCACCTCTCTCTCTCGCTCTCTCCCTCTCTCTCTCTGACATTTTACTGCAATTAATTTTCATTTCAAATGCTGTGCATATCCTCCAAAAGTGCTGCTTTAATTGTGCACTTCAACCTGCCCTCTGTCTTTTAGAATCAGGAAGAAAATGCCACATACCACTTTCTGCATGTCAGGTTACCATGAAAAAAAAAGACTCTGTGGGTGGATAAACATTTTGTATATTTAGTTCTCAGCAAGAAAGGAAGACAGCTTCTGTATCCATCACGAATATCTCCTTTGTTCTCTCCAGCTACATTTCTGTATGTAAAAACAAAGTCTATACAGAGCTCTATGTCTATTAAATGGAACGTATTTTAGCAGTTTCCATCCAGTGATACAGAATGTGGAGGATGTAGAGCAGACTGACACTGAGTGCAATGCACCAGTACTGAGACTGAAGTAACAGAAAATCACATGAAATACAGAATTTTATTACAGTTTGAGTCGGCAGAGAATGAGGCACCGGTTCAGAGAGATAGAGGAGAAACGTGTCAGACAGATGAGACAGACGCACGGAGAGAGTGATGATCAATCAATGAGACAAACTGTGACCGAAAACCTAAATAAGCATGCTCTTGGCTTTCCACCTCATTCTGAATGCAGCCATGGATTCAAGCCATCTGTGTTTATATGCAGAAGTCGTATGGATGGAAGGGCAGACGGGGGAAACAGCAATCTCAGGTAGATGTAAATGGGGCCAGTGGGGCCACGGAGATGTACCTGCTTGAGCTGATTGAGTCAGAAACACACTGAGGCACGTGGGCCTCACATGTAACTAGGACCTTAATAATCCATCCATGCCTTATGCAATGGAGTATCATGATTGACGTTCCTGCAGGTGTGACATCAGGGCCACAGTATTTAATTAAATACCAGTTGAATATACGATGCCAACAGATGAATGGGGACCCAGAGGAATTAGCCTTACTATTGGTCAGGAAAGATGGAGAAACTGCTGATACACTTGATTGATAGAGGAAAGAGGAAACCAGGAGATTTCCAGTTCAGAGCTGTGCCACAGACTAGTAATGCACCACTCATCATGGGTTCTAGGGACTGGGCCGTAATTTCTTATGATCAAATCAATAATTTACAGGTGATGTTGAGGGCAGGCAGGTCAGCACATCAAGACACACAGTAGCATGGAAGCAAGAAGTGCCCCATTCTATCAGTAATAATACTACTTCTCCAAAGTCTGACTGTGACCTCAGTTCATCTTCCTTTGGGCTGTGTTCAAGACCAAAAATAGCACTGTGTTAAAAAGAAGGGGCTGCGTTGGTGTGTTGCTACAGCTACATCTGAGAAAATTAAATACTCTATAATCCAGGAGGTCCATTTTGAATAATACATCCATGAGTTTACAGGGTTATCAGATGCTAAAACTCTACAGACCAGTTTATACTATATAACAGGATTTAATAAGCTAACTCTCCAAAGTAGCAACTGTTTAATCGTTTATTGATTGTGGCGTAAACAAAAGAAGTTTACTTTACATAAACATCACTTAATAGCTAGATAGATTATCAGAGTGAACTTTCATCTAGAGCGGATGTCACTGCACCACCTAAAACTAAACCTGGACAAGACTGCTCTGTTACTCCAGGGGAAAGGGTCTCCCCATCGAGATCATCCCATCACCACTAACGACACTGTGGTGGTGCCAGCTCGGACAGTGAAGAACCTGAGAGTGACCGTGGATGATGAACTGTCATCCTTGGCAAATATTACAGCAGTAGCCTGCATGTGTCGTTTCCTCCTTTTTGATATTAGGAGGATTCATCCCTTCATCACCGGGGTGGCAGTCCAGGTGCACCTCAAGGTACACCTGCCACCTCGAGCACTGGCAACTCCCTCCCTGCCGTCAGACCTCCACAGCTAATCCAGAATGCTACTAGCCCATCTGGTATTTTCCACACCACCTCTCCTCTTTGTTCACCACACTGGCTCCCTGTTGTTGCACATATCCAGTTCAGAACTCTGCTGGCCCACAGGGCAGGATACTGTGGTTGCTCATCACAGTCAAAGCTCCTCTCTGTTCTGGCTCCACAGAATGAACTCCCCACCGAAGTCAGGACAACAGAGTCACTGTCCATCTTCTGCCTCAGGCTACCTCTTCAGACTACATCTCAACAACTCTTCCTAGCACTTACTTATGCCTTGTAGAAAAATCTTTAAGCACTTGTACTATAACACAGAACATACTGCTAGTCATTTATTTGAAAGGAATACACACCAAATTTTGGATCATACATACTCCCCTACGCATTTTGAATGCACTTGTTAGTCATAGCCAAAAATAGCGTGATATTTAACAGGATACAGTACATTAGTAGTGGATGTTTCTCAACATTTCTTTGTACTAAGCTAAGCTAAATTAACCAGCTTAGCTATAGCCTTATAATTAAAGGGTAGATATTAGCGTTTAATATTCTTTAACAATAATCAAAGAATTACATCAATTTTATAGCAGTTATTTCTCTATGTTGACTCAAAACAATCTGTGCAGCGGTGTCAAACTCATCCATGCTTGTTCTCATTTATCTGTCACTATTTTTCATGAATGTATTTAGCTATCTGTAGGAAGATGATAACATCTCCATTTCTAAGCCTGCATAGCTCTGATTGGTTAATTGTTTCACCAGCTAAGGAAGCAGCTATCAGTGGGTACATCATTGTAACTGAACATATCTGAGATGTGTGAAGTCTAGAACAAGGCTAGATATTGTAAAAAATCAACCAGAAATTTCTACTTGTTTTTCATTTTTGCATGTGTTTGATGTTTTCCAGTACAATGCTTTATCAGATGATATTATTTTGCTTTGGTGCAAAAGTTGAATCAAGTTGAGCCAGAAGCAAAAGTTGAATTTGGCTCAACTCTTGCTGTTCAGGCGCTGTTGTGCCAATGCAGTGGCCTCATCTAAATGAACGAGGACATGGTATTTTTTGACACAGTGCTGTTGTCAGTCTGAACACAGCTTGGATTGGCTTGTGCTGTGTGGTGAAACAGCCAGCTGATGAGTGGAAGTCAAACTGTGGCACCGCGTTAGGGGTGTTTAATCTGAAAATCCACACAGGAGAACTTCACTTGTGCCTGCACTTCTGTCTGGTGTCTTTGGTAGTGCAAAGTTTTTCCGGACAGCTCCAACACGGGGGGCCAAGTCTCCCACATGGAGAGTGACTCAGTGACAGTAAAAATAAAGACATTCAAACTCTTCTCTTATTTCAACATTGGAGACACCCAGAGATAGAGTCTGCCTTCACACCGGCACTCTCAGCATCTGTCATCTTTTTGCCCGGAGCCCCGAGCATTTCCTGAAGCAGAGGGTACAATGTATGCACACCAGCACACACACAGTGACACTTACATTCACCCCTACTGTACTTTTCAACTTAAATAGTACAACGGAATGCAGCCACAAATGGCATCTAAGTAAGAATATAACAAAGCTCATGCCCATGAATAAGTCTATAAATCCTGTTTTATTTGTACATAGAATACAATAAATATTCAACTCTTCAATCATGTTGGTGTTTTGCTGCATCAGAGCAGCTTAGTGGCTATTTATTATTAAAATTATGTCGATTTGTGGGTGACCTCAGGATGCAACTGGGATTTTGTATTTTGTATTTTTAAACCAAGCCTCAGTATTGAGTTTTAAACCAGAAGGCATTTTTGCAAGGGTAAAATTGTCAGAATGATGAAAAGTCCTCACATTTATAGTCTTTATGTTCAGCCTTTGTACAACGGTTGACACAATAGCAGGAGAACCTGACAGTATAATCCAATACAACAACAGCCTCTGCTTCCAAAATTATTATATTGTTGTTGTTTGACAGTGCTATCACACAGTGTCAACCAAAATTAAATACCATATGTTTTATGAAGGTATGTTGTTTTTTGCAAGGCTACTGGATTGCAGTGGATTGGATTGCATTATATAGTGCAAATATTCATTTTATGTCAAAGCACCATACACTAAACATAAATAAATGTTGAAATCTGTTACAAGCACTGATTGGATGGGAATTATGAGAGCCAATCACACACATCAGAGCATCAAATGTTGGTTAGATCCTATTAAATTCCTAATCTGGTGATATAAAATCACTTAAGGGTTTTATTGTGTAAGCTGTAAGTCTAAATTTATTAAATCAGTTGTAGATAAATGTCAAATATGAATAAAATAAAGCATGAATTCATATGTATCCTCATACACAGTGGATGAGGGCAAGTTTGACTGGGCCCAGTCATTTGTAACATGATCCCATGATCCTAACCCCTTACAAGTCTTGTAAAACATAAGTTGGAACTCAGTGACCAATTTCTTCTGTATTATGTGATGAGAAAAACTAAAATATTTGATGTGTCTTTCCACTCATTTTCTGACATGTAGTACAAAATTATCAACAGTTTATCTGCCCATGACCCTCCTCTTTCAATCAGTGCATCAGAGCAATAAATCAGACAATGGACAAGCTTGCTGCTCGTAATGAAGCTTGAGCTTGTATAAAGGTGACATGAAGCACTTTGCATAAGTTTGTCACACAAAAACAACATGAATAGCAGCATGAAAAGCGACCAAATTCAGCCGGCTTTCTCTAAAATACCTACTCCTGCACTGTTTTCCCCTCAGGTACTAATTCAGCCCTTATACATACTTATTCTATCACTGTGGAGGACACGATGTACAGTGTTTGTACATCAGTTTAAGGGAAAGGCCGCAAAGAAGAGGGACTTTCCATCATTTGTTGAAGTACTTGACACTTGCCCCAATGAGATAGTTTCCAAGATGAATGGTCCCCCAAGGCCCTCATCACCCCACCTGTGACAAGCGATGCTGTAGATAGACTCTTCTCAGCTGCCAGTCGGATATAAACTGGCATCAGGGCATCAGTGGTGACATGGGGACTGAACACTGTTCAGACTTAGATGAAAGAAAACCAACTAATTCATTGGACAGTAATGAAATAATGTCTGTATTCTGTAATCATCAAATAAAAGCTATTTTCATCCTTAATCCCCTGCATCACCTATTATTGTTTATTGGGCATATTTTTTAATGGAGACGTAATGGCTGCAATTGGATTTTATGATGCTATTTCTACAGCCTTGAAAGGATAAGCAGGTATAAAAATGGAAGGATAGATGTTTCTACATCTGCCAGGTGTGTGTGTGGCTATATTTTGTGCCTGGCGATTATGCCATTGTGTGTGGCAGACTTGTTGATTTGTTTTTTTAATGCTTGTCCTTTGCTTCTTGTGCGTCTTTACATATGATTTAAAGCTGCTGCTGTTGTGTCTTTCAGCTCTGTGTGTGTGTGTGTGTGTGCGTGTGTGTCTGTGTGTGTGTGTGGTTATCATGGTCTACCAGGCTAATACTGCCATGTCCGAAAACTATACTATATACCACTGTTTGTTTCTTTAGTGTTGTCCTGTCCTTGGTCAGGATGTAGTCAGTTTGGTGCAGGTGTCTAACTCCAAAGCAGGCAAAACACCTCCACACTTGAACAGTCCCACCACTGTGTTTCACTATCAGTTTGATACACTGTGTTATCATTCTCTCTCCTATTCACCTCCTTACACATGCCCTTTTGTTACTGCCAGAAATCTTAGTAAATAAGACTTTAGTCATCCACTGTGGCATACTGGTATTTCTTGCCCCACCCCAAGCATTTGGCCTTGTTTCCCCTCCTGAGAGGTGGTTTAGAAACTGCTACTCATCCCCTGAGACCACTACAACAGCTTTCTTTTGACAGTACTTTTGCTGTGTGGAGTCTTTAGTTCCTCACATAGCCACTTAAAGTCTGCATCTGTGATGAAGTTGCTTCTCTATGTCTCAGGGAACTACGCTTGAAGAATTGATCTTCAAATGGTTTGGTCACTTTTGATTATGCTTTGGATACAGATGATCCAGTTTCTGTAGAGTTCTGTGCATTGCCCCTTTAGAAACCTATAGTCTAACCATGATTTGATGCTGACAAAAGCCCCTCTTTGCAGTGAATAACAATTCAAGTTCTGATACTTCCACTTCCACCATTGCAGTGCTACTTAGTAAGCAATGATCTGCAGGAAACTTGAGGCACAGTGATATTTAGAACTGGTGAACACTAGCTGCAAGTGAATCGAAGCTGTTGTTACAACTGCTCGATATGAATTAAAATTGCGAAATACTTGCATGTGAATATACAAGAGCTGAACATCTGGTTGCAGACATATTTTATAATGCCAGTGCCATGTGTATACATGTATGTATGTATGTATATACACACATACAGATGAGTGACAAAAGCAGGATGACAGTGTTGTCATTCATGGGCACGAGGGGTCACTGAATGATTTGATGAATATGAAAAGAGTCACCAGATCTCAAACCAATTGAACACTTACATGAGATTGTGGACTGGTGTATTAGACAGTGTGCTCCACCATCATCATCAAAACATGAAATGATCTCTTTGAAGAATGGTGTTCAGTCCCTCCAGTAGAGTTCCAGACACTTGTAGGATCAGTGATAAGGCACACTGAAGCTGTTCTGGTGGCTCCTGGTGGTGGATCAACACCTTACTAAAACACTTAATGTTGCTTTTTCCTTAAATTTCCATTTAATCTATATATACTCATATATTTATATATACTCTGTGAACCCACCCAATTTATGACTTTAGGCTGCACTTGTGACACTCAAAATAACAATGACACTGTGATAATTAACTTATAGGCCTGAGGCATGAGTGTGCACTAAACTCTGATAGTCTTGACTTGTGTAATTTCACTCTCAATTTATCTGATTCCGACCTAGCAGAACGCGTGCGTAAAGCCAGCAGCATATATCATTATTCAGAACATTACTTTCTGATGGCAGCCTAAAAAGTTGCTTTTGCCTCTAACTGCGCCCATAAATCAGTGAAAAGCTTTTACGTTTCATTATGGGATGGAAGCATTATCCATCTTTTCATTGAGTTCAGGTTTGTTGTCTGGTCCCTGCATACTTAAAAAAGAGTTAGATGGTCTTTTGTCAGAACTAGTAATGTTTAAAGTGCTTTCTCTCTTCAAAAGTGTTAAGTAAGGATAATGAAAATATTGAACTTTTATATCATTCCTTCAGGTCTGGTCAATATATTTTCTGTAGTTCAAACAATAATTGCATTTTTGTATTGGGTTCATCTAAGGTCACAATGCCTTACCGCAAGTAAACAAGCTGCTGCAGTCGCTACGTGAAAACAGTAGGCCAATAACTCCCACTCTGTATATGGTAACAAATCACTGTGCTAAGAGTAAAAGACATCCCTCTGTGGTCAGATCTCCGCTAAATCAGGTCTTTGGGGTTTAGCTCCACTTATTAATTGCTTCCTTTAGCCCAAATATAAAATCAGGCCTATAAAACAGTCCAAAACAAATGTTTAGTTCATTATAAGAGCATGAACTTTGCCGGAGGTTTTAATAGTACCCTCTGACTTTCTGCCAGGGTTTTCATTTTGCTTTTGATCTTTATCTCTCCAGGCACAAAACAGTGTGTTCAAAAAATCCTTGTCCTCCGCAGGGAGTTTCCTGTAAAAGTGCCTCTTTTTTAAGATATCAAAGGCAGCGGAATGCGCCATCAATCATTTGTTTAAACCCTTAATCATCCAAGCCCACAAGTCCATTAGGGCTAAAATTACTCCTCAACTTCACAGATATTGTAGATCTGACAGACCCTTACAACACGCTTTAGTTCTGCCATCCAGTTTAGTCAAATGAAGCAAACAGTCACTTCAGGGGTTTAATTTTACACGAAACAGTATCAGATTTCGGGGAGAAATAGCTGTTATAAATCTTAATAACCATGTTTTAGGGCTAAAGCTTTTGTTTTTCTTTTAAAAAAATTATTTTGTAATGAGCACAATTTAAAGTACTCTGGTGGAAAGCTTCAGTCATTTAACTCAGATTGCAAGAGCGAAAACAATGACCTTTAATCATTACACAATGTGCTGTGAATATTTACAGGTCCTGCAATTATTTTGTAATACAGATATAAAAGTCTGCATTTGTTTGGATAGACATTTTGCTATCTTGTTGGCATATGTTTGTCGTGATTAATTCTTTGCCATAAAGAGCAAATCTGAGATGTCAGAGCAAGACTGAGTGTTAACAGTTGAAACATTGTCCATGTGTGCACCAGTGCAGCTTGAGCATAACATAAGGCATGAAAACATTCATTTCTATGATTTTTACACATGGCTGCAGCCCCCTGGTTTTCCTGTTGTGCTCTGATAACACACCTTTCCATAAATCAGACAGACAGTATTTACAAAATGAGCTTTAGAAAGATATTTTACAACTAGTCTTCAAAAAAATTTCTTCCAGACTTTGCACAAATGCTTTATTGACCTGAAATTCATCATAAACACGTTAATCTCAGTTTAATGTCTTGCAGCATTTTGATCATGCATTAACTTTAATTGCTTGCTGACATCTGTACACGCGCACAGTGAGTGATAACTATAATCCACACGTGCCTCTCTCTTCTCTGTTCTTCCAGCCCCTATAAATGAGTAATAATGCTCTTTTAAATGGAGGTGAAGGAGTCTGACACTGAGTGCCATTATCAGAGACACCAGTTTCTTTCTGAGGCCAACTAAAACGAACACAAAAGGAGTGACAGGGTGCTGAGAGAAGATAAGGTGCATTCTCACCATCACTCCAATTTACAGGCCTTGAGAATCAAAGAGAGGCTGTAGCTCTTATATTAAAGGTTTAAAAATGGAGTGGTGTTTTTTTTTTTTCTCTCTCTCATCCCCGGACCTCATTTTATCTGCTCTGATCCCGATGGTGCAATTTGTTTCAAGTACAAAAGTGTCTCTGACCTCACTCTGTGCTTTTGTAAGACTATGGGCCATATGCGTGCATGCCTCTGTGCATCTCTACTCTTTAAGTGTGTGAGTGTGTGCATAATGAGAGCATATGTGTAACTAAGCTGTTTGTGTGTTGCTCATCAAACAGAAAAGCCCTTCCACAGATTGGGCAGGACAGTCATTACTGTAAGAATTCAGGGTCAACTGGGAGACTTTCTTCAGTGAAGGCACTGAAGTGTAAAGAGTACATTGCTTTGAAACGACCACTACCTTTGGGGTTATGGGGAGAAAGTTAGAAAGTGTGAGAGAGAGCGGGTGTGATAATTATGCCTGATGGTTGAGCTATAGACATGCTGTCTTTGGGGTTAGTATGAGAGACCATGCCTCTGGTGATAGGTGGCATTTTATTGATCTGCAGCCAAGTTGGAGCTAAGCATGACGTAGAGTGAGGTAGTGTTACGTGACTGGACCCTGAAATTGTGACAGTGATGAACTTTTTCCCACTGGACCTTCATCTCTTTTCATGTAACTGAATTTTTTTTCCTTTCTATTCCTCTCCTTTCTAATCTTCCTCTGTCACTGTGATTGAAATAAATGTCTCAAAATGTCTAAAACAAAGTCCAAGAGGTGGTGTGGGAGACAAAATTGCATAGGGGATCCATTGTGCACTTCAATGGAGACCCTGGATACTCTGCATCCCTCCTATGCCCAAGGGTCCACCATATTTGTTTCATTCAGTAACACTGTGTTTTCTCACACACACACACACACATACACACATACACAAACACACAAATTCACTCAAACACACGTGAAAAGAAAAGAAAAGAAAAGAAAGGAGAAAGGTGTCCTCTTCTCACCCAGAAGCAGAGACCTTGAGACAGTTGCTGTGATTGGCAAAAAAACAATGAAGCACTTTTCATCCTCCAGTGAAGAGGCGTTGCCAGGCAGCAGGAGCATGACGCTGTTACCCACCAGTAGTAGCTGTGAAGGGCGGGAAAGGTGTGTGTTTGTGGGTCTGAGATAGGAAATGTACAGTATAGGTCTTTGGCAGTGGCATTCAGGGCAGGTTCTCTATGTGAGAGGGAAGCAGGACCTCTAAACATTTGACCATGCATCTGTGTGTGTCTCTGTATGTGTGTGAGTGTGCATTTCTAAATATTGAGGCTAAGACTGGGGATCTTTCTGCAAATCTGCCCTGGAGTCTGGCATCATTGCTTTTAATGAGCACTTCAGTCCCTGCTGCATCCCATTTCTAGAAATGGATATTGATCCAAGGGTGGAGAGAGAGTGTGAGAGAGTATGTGGCAAGTAATATACTACTCGTATTTAAGGATATATTGACAATAAGTTGGATATTATTCTTTAATATTGGGCTAGGTATGGAACCTTAATACTGTTTTGGCATTGAATGAAATATATACATATATATGGACAGCCACAGCCAGGAGTGTAGCTACTACTGATCAAATCATCTGAATTTTTCTGGGAGCTGGAGATTTTAGTAATACATGGTATAGGGTCACATTCCACTATTTTCTAACACTTTTATAGCTAACTTTTAGCATAAATGTGAATGAATATAGATTAGATAATATTTTCTGATTACTCTCAACAGTCTGCAGAGGAATAGTCCATAAGTCTTAGATCATCCTGGGGAATATCATTAACAGTTAATAATTCATAGAAACATCTAACGAATTCAATCATTTTGAGACTTATTTTTGGGTGGTTTTGGGCTAAAATACACATTTTATGTGTATTTATTTCTTTTAACATACTTTCTAATTACTTTACATTTACATTTTTTTCAATATCTATTATCTATTATACATTTAATTTGGGGATTATCTGATCTTGTTTAATTAGTATTTAAATAAGTAAGCTCCTGATTTATATCCAAATTCAGTTTTACTAAAAAGTTCTAGTCCAAAAATAGGGTTTTGCATAAAAGAAGTTCAAGGCTGGAGTCTACAGCCATGCTAGTGGCTCTGAGGCTGTGGTGCATTGTGTCCTGAGCTAAATGCTACCAGCTATCAGCCTGTTCAACATGTTCAACAATGAGTATGTTATCACGCCGGTGATGTGCATCTAATATCTGTTAATCAGTACTAAACACAATGTCATTATTGTGCCTAGCATTTAGACATAAACCAAAGTATTGGATAGATTGAAATTTTGACCTGATGATGGCACAAGAAAAAATGTTAAGACTAGAGTTCATCCTGAGGAGGATATGGACATCTGCATCAAATCTTAGTTGTAAACACATCACATTGACATATTTCAGTCTGGATCGAAGTGATGGACCAACTGACACAAATATCCCTACAGTAGACCACAAGCATGGCCAAAAAGTATTGGTTTGACACTGGTATCATGACACTTTGACACTGGTATCATGTTGGTGGTGGTGAAATTTTTCAAGCGATACCCAGCCTTACTTAAATATACATACAACCCTCAGCTTTTGTAAACACCTGGATGCACATGATCACACACCATCCCCATCTCCTCATCAGTAATCCACCCTTGTTTCCAAGTATTCAGTGTATATCAGTGCAGTTTATAACTGTATTGGGACTGTCAGTTACTCAGTAAGTGCCTGTGACTCACCTCAGCTTTAGTTACTTTTCGATAATCCTTCAACTCCCCATCTGCTTCCTCTCTCTTGCTTATATATATTACATAGATTTTTTTTATCACTCAGATCTCTAATGCCATATAGCAGCTGTCGGCCTGTGTGGCGAAACCAATTCAGCGGATTTGGAGCTGTTGCCTTTTAGCTACAGTTTACTGTGGAAGTAAAGACTCAATATGACACTGGATTGGAGTCATAAGGAGGCTAAATGAGAAAAGAGAGAGAGTGAGACCCAGACAGACAGAAATCATAAGAAAATGAAGAAAGGAAAGGATTATGATAATGTGTGCTAATTTTGTGTTAATTCTTATTCTGAAGACTGTAGTCCTCCAGTGTCACAGCATCAACTCAGAGCTGATTTATGCAGTTATATCTCTCTCGGTCTTATCTCCTTGCCACTCTCCCACCTTGTCTGACTTCTTCCAAAAATCTTCTTCTCCCTCTCTCCTCCCTCCTTCATATGTCTCTCTGCTCTCCTGTCTTTCACTTCCTCTCATACTGCAGAGCCTCATGCCAAACGCAAACTCAACAAGGTAGAGGGACTGTGTTATGATGCTAACATCACAGTGTTGATATGAATATACAGCCTTATTAGTGTTATCTACCTTCACCTTCAGAATGTGTATGTTTTCCCTGAAATGTGATTATGATGCAATCAAGTCAAAAGCTGAAGTCAAGCAGAGTAAACACTGCAGTCTGATGATATCAGTGTGATTATAGTTGCAATCAAAGTCTGCACTGTGGCAGTAACATATGTGGAATACTAATCTCATTCACTTTAAAGCAATGCATATTTTCCTGTATGTTTTTTTCACCAAAGTTCAGTTTAATCAAAATGCATACAAATGAATTACATGTGGAATATCATCATTTGTTCCCAGTGTTATGTTGCACCTAAAAAAGGGCCTGATCTGAAAAGTTTGTGAAAATGATTTTTCACATGAAAAAAAAAAACATTAATGATAATTATACCATTAATGGTATCATTAAATGACTGTGATAGTGTTTTACATTGAATGCGTACTTTTAATAGACATTACCTTGCAGTATACAAGCATATTTAATCATGAGAGTGACATGATGAGAATTTTTTTTCCCCCAAAATGTTCAGTATCCTAAAGAGGAAACTTTCAGATGAGAGAACATAATTACCTGGATGCATATAACTGATGTAATCTGGTGTGTTATTAATCCCCAAAACTGGCTTAATAACATTGCATGTTTATGGCTGATTTAATGAGAAGTGCAACACTTTGTCAGGTTTTACGATCAGTGCTTTGCTGATCAATATAACATTAAGTGTTTGTTGGGCTATTTAGAGTTGTAGTGTGCAGCTGGGTGATGGCTGCTGTTTAGTCATATATTTGGTTAGGTAAAGGTATTTGACTGACGATTTGGGATGGAAAATGCATCACATGATTCTGTTTTTTTTTTTTTTTTTTCCAGAGAAACTAATTACAAACAGATGTAAGGTAGTTAGTGATTCACAGGTGTGCACAGTCTATTTTTGTGTTCTCCTGCAGCTGATTGATAATTTTACATATTAAATCCTGTGTTGACACTGTTTCATGTGAGTGAAGCTTTGCCTAATGCCATTACAGACCTGTAATATTATGGTTTTTTTCATTATGATTTATTGCATTGCATGTATTAAATTTGATGTGACACTGATAAAATTATGGCACAAAAATATAAAGATGATGTAAATTTGCTTTTTTCTTAGTATTGTTTTCCAAAAGGTTTTGGGTTTTTTTTTTTTTTTTTTTGTTTTTTTAGATGTGTTGATTCTCAGTGAGTCATGCAGTACTAATAACAATTTTGCATTACAGTGTTAGGGTTAGGGTTAGATTCAGCATTAGATTCTACATTCAGCAAAAAATATATTCAGACATATACTATATTATACCCAGACATACCCATGCCCAATCTTTAAATTTTATATTTTTCTGTGGAAATTTAAGGGAGTTTTAGTTTGTGCTGTGGTGAATGGAGAGTTTTATATCAATGTGGCATTAAGGAACATGCTGAAAACTAAACCACTGAAACTTTTTTTCCAATACCTTCATGAAAATAAATTGATCTTGCTGACAGTAAAACCTTTTTTATACATACTGTTGGTATGCAAAAACATTTAAGTAGATTCTTGACACATTAATAACAAATGCATGTGTACACAGAGTTACTTCCATACACAAGTACATTGAATACGAATGCTTCATAAAATGGAATGTCAGTCCAGATATTATGCACACGAGGAGTGATTTTCAGTTTGAATATTGATGCATGTATGTAAAGTTACCTTAAAAAAAATCAGAAAACAGAGAATGATCCCACAGCAATTAACAGATATTTTATTATTTAAATTCTTTATTCAGAAGATTAAACACAGCTTTCCTCTTTTCAAATGGATCAATATGCAGTATGTGGTTGAACTGGACCTTGGGAGAATCCCAGCTTTTCAAAGTGTGAATCACTTGTGAATCAAATGAATCACAGCAAGGGGCAAAATGTAATCAGAAATGAAATTGTTTTAAAATAAGCTTTAAAGTTGTTTCTCATCCCATTAGAGACTACATGAACAGAACTGGGAGTGAGATCTGACATTTTTTTGGAAAACATTTATTCAGTCACAAGAAAGAAATAGATCACAGCTGCACAGACATCTTCACAAAAATACACTGCAAACCATTCACAACTGAAGATCCATATGTATGGTAATTGTGCATTAACATTTAATTTCCATTAGCATGACTTTTACAATTCAGTAATAACAAAGGAGCAATTTTTTGTTTGTTTTTGTGAATTATATTTCCTGCAATTATTTAACTTCAGCCTTTTGAAATGTTTCCAAAATGTGATGTGATTACAAGCTGGGGTCATCGAGGTGTGACAAACTGAGCCGAGTGGGATTGGATTTCTGGTAGAAATTTCAGGTTAGAAGAAAAATCTCTCTCTCTCTCACACACACACACACACACAATATACTACACTCTGGCCCCAAAATGTTCACACAGCGCAGTAATGGCAGCTCATAAAAAAATCGTAACTGACTCACCAACAGGACGAGGTGTCACTCAAAGTGTAATAAGTACAGGTTGTTGAGACTGAAACTGCCAGTTTCTGTTAAAAATTTACCACAAAATGCAGTTTTTATTTATTTAATTTCAAAGAGCTGGAGATGAATGGGAACAAAAACTGTGCTTGCAGAACACTTTTATTATTAAAAGAAATAACTCTACTCTTCTAAAGCTGTCATTTGTGTACTTACAAGTTTGCACACTGTGTAATAGGCTGATATTGCTTATGTTTGTCCCTTCTAAATCCTTTTGCATTGTGGAAATGTAACATAGTAAAGGGACTCCCCGTTTTTGGCTGAATTAATTTCAGTTAAAAGTCTTAAGCTACTCCAGTTTCTGTGTAAGTCTTGCGGGAAAATAAGGCCAAATCATATAATACTGAATTGTTGAGATTTACAGGTGTTGAGGGACCTTGAAGAACTTCCTTAACCAGACAGTCTCATACATAAATCATATCTCCCTGGATGATAGTGACTTTATCAACCAAAAGAACTTCCTGAAGATTATTTTCAGAGATCTCTTCAGAGATTTCAACCAGGTGCAGAGGACCATCTCATTTGAAAAAAAGAGGTGGTACAAAAAATAGTCTACTTACTTGATGTGCTGTTAACTGCCATGATCTTGTAGGAGTATTAGAGGAATTCTTCACAAGGCTGGGGGTGTTCTTTCCAAATGTGTTTTCTTTCTTTCCCTGAGTGACATGTATGACAGTAGTGGCTTAACATCCATTCATTATTGGAGGCAATTTCAACTCTGACCTCCTGGGGAAAGCTTAAAAGGTGTTATATGTGTGTTTTTACATCACCAATTTTAGCATTGATATTAATTGTTTACTAACCAATCTTGAAATGTTGCAAGTTCAGCATTAAACCTAATTCCTTTCCCTGCTGAGAGCTGTCTTTGGCAGTGGAAAGCAATGCCTATCAACTCTCCATTGTTTCTATTTCTATCATTTCTTTTCTTTGCCACCAAACGTGGCTTGTTGCCAGGCAAGTGGTGGTGGTGGTGGTGATAATGGTCGCTTGCCAAGAGTGTCAGCCATTGTTGCATTTTTTGTTCTATTCACTGGCCACCTGTCCTGTCTTTGTATAACCAGGGGCAATACCTTCAACATGATTGGCATGAGGTGAGAGCAACGTTACTACTTCATCCTCTCATGCTTGACAAAGGGTAGACTGGACACTACAGTGGCTTACTATCCCCTTCTGGGGTACAAAGGTGTATTATGAGACAGGATGGGATGGTGCTGACTGGTTAGCATAACTTCAATAGATATCTCTGCAACACAATGTATTGATGTCTGGTGTTTGTCTGTCTTGTCTTAAACCAAAATACCTACATAGTAGCTTTAAGAAATCAATCATATTGTTTATTTAGTACAACTTAATTTTATTTCTGGGATCACTAAGCCCCTGAAAAAGGCGTCTTACTGAAAACCACCTTGTAAGCGAGAGTCCCAGCTGAAGAAGAAAGCACTGGCAATGAATCCACTAAAACCACTGAGACAGTTTAAGTCAGTGGTGAGACCTGCAGAAAATAAATTTCTGGGATGACAAGGAAAAGTGCTTTTTTAGACAACAAAGGTGATGCATTCCCCTTGGGTTTTTAGTATCTTAAGGTTGGAAAACTACAGTGTACTGTGGTCACTGATACAAAACAAGATCATGCATTATAGTGAGCGCAGTATGTGATTAATAGTTACTTTGCCCTTCTTCCTCTAATAAAGCTGAAAAGCTCTGTGAATCTCCACTGTGATCAGTTTTGTTGATTTTAGACTTCAACACTGTCCTTTGCAATTTTCAAAGATCACAAAATCTTAAGAGGAGCATGTTTCTTAAGAAGGTTGCTGAGGCCTTTTTAGTTTTCTGATCTACTGATGAAAAAATTAAGGGAAGCAGAAAAAGGAGAAAATCTGTTATAGCATATTAATAACATGAAAGAGCAACACTCTTCCTGTGTGTCAAATAAGATGGTAACATCAAATAAATGAGTTCGTTTTGTGCTATAATGTGACTAATGGTAATTTAAGGATATTAAAAGTCAGTCATTAAAAGTCTTTCTTGATTAGCCAGTATGAAAGGTAAACCTCAATATAAATGGTAATGTATCATTTGGTAGTCCTGGCAGTATAAAATGTTCTACAGAAATGACCAAATTTTAATCCAGAATTGGTTTCAAGTGTATGAACATTCAACATTCGAATGTAGTGGCGGTATCATAGTGCGCAACCAAAAAAGGTCTCAGACACTTTCTGAATCAGAAAAACCTTTTAGAAAGCCCGGTGTTGTATTCCTCCCCCTGTGACTCCAAGAAACCTTGAGTCAAAGCTGTTCCTCTCTGCTGCACATCACAGACTCCCTCTGGACGCTCCCACCACTCTGCTGTCACCACATGCTCTATTTCCCCTCCAAATGTGAATATTCTCAATCCCTCTGTCTTCTGTACCGCTTAGTGACAAGTGTTTGTCTGAGTGCATACACTTTGTATGTATGTGTGCTTGTGTATGTACTCTCTGCCTGTCTACATGAATGAATGGATATGGGTGTGTGTGTGTACCCAGTGTATTCTCTATTTCCCCTGCAATTAAATAGACTCCCACAGAATTCCATTAGTATCCATTTCATTGGAGAGTTTTACTGTTTCTGACATCTTTCCAAGTACTTGTTGGTGTGTGTGTGTGTGTGTGTGTGTGTGTGTACACGGTGAGACTAGAGCTCTCTCATGAGGGAAGCGGAGGGAACAGTGGGACCGAATATCAGACATTTTGGATAGCTTCCAATCCGATACAGTGCAATACCTTGCTTCTTCCCCCTCAGGCTCGGCTGACATTTAATTTCTCTATCCTGGTGACCAATGCATAAAAGAAAAGGTCCTGCTGCAATTACAGCCAAGGTCAGTGCAGTGGAGTGTAGTGTACTGTGATGTTAAGATGTTGAATGGAAGCTTTTATGGCATCACTATTCTGTGGTGCATATATATATATATATATATATATACACACACACTATACTATACTATAGTATATATAGTGTGTGTGTGTGTGTGCCATGTACACATGGGTAAAAAGGAAAGGCAATCTGCATTTTATTGAAACAAAGCCATTATTATTGTCCCACAGAAATACAGTGCAGAGGCCAAAACCTTCTGTGAAATCATAAATGTAATGCAGCGTTTCCTCTATGTCAGTCAGGATGTTTGCATACTTAATTTAATCCATTTACAGCTATTTCAGTCAACTGGCATGGTAGGCATGCATACCATGAATTCTGCCTCCTGCTAATGGTTTTAACATAATGGTTTGGCTTTACTCTGTCAGCCTGATAAATATGTGGGACTCCATGTTCATTAATGACCTGTCAGTCAAAGAGAAACGGCACCATGGCAGCCATTGACGTATACACTTGAGGCAAACAAACATTACCTAAACGCGCACACACGGAGACATGCAATCACCTACACAGATGCATTCACACATGCAGATATAAAGGCAAACAAGGGCATCTGTGCAGTCATTTGTCCATCTATATCTAGTATGGTCATTAGCATGGCGCCTCTCAATGTGCAGATGCTGTTTCACTCTGTAATCCTGCCAAAGTGTTACATACCAGCCCTAGCTCAACACCTAGCCAACTGAAGCAACAGAGCAACACCTCATTATAACCTCTTTTTTTTTTACCCCCACTGCAGCTCTATCCTGCCAATTTTGTTTTTCTCTCTTTCTATTCCTCACTCCTTCCAGATCTTCTTATCCTCTGCTCCTCTCCTCTCTCATTTTGTTCCCTGCTGGAGTCTCATTAAGAGCTTACCCTGGACCCATGCCTGGCCAGAGACGCTGCCAGTCAAACTGGAGGCAATCATAGCTGTGAGATGTAGTGGCAGTGAGCTACCACTGAGGGGTGGTAGTGTGCCACAAAGTATTTCAAATCCACTTCTGATTTCTATATTCTAAGCATTGCTCAGAAGCTTAAAATGCCTCCCAGCTGTCTGTACTGTTCAGGAGTGGACACATCTTATCTGAAAAGCATATTTTCTTGTGCCTCCTTGCAGTGATGCTGGTGTTGTATCCTGACCATCAAACTCTTGTACCGTGCAGCCCAAACATGACCGGTGAAATACGTGAAGAGGCTGTGGGAGAAGAGTGAAATCAAACTCTATGTGAGGTAACATGTGAGTGAGGAAGTTGGAAGGATGGAGCAGATGGTAAACAGATGGAAGCGGGGGGACAGAGAAGTGAAGACGCAGACAGAGAGGAGAAAGGGCAGGATTGAGGGTGAATCCATCAGCGTCTTCCTGTGAGGCATGACAGAGTGCTGGACAGTTAGATGGATGCCTGTAGGTGTGCTCGCTCAGGGGCAGAGCAGCTGGCTGTTCACTCCTCTGTCTTTTGTTGGATTCACCTGGATGCCCCATTGACACATAACGCTGACACAGCACCAGCACCGCATACGCACAAACACTCAAGTATCCGCCCACAGCTACTCACACACACGCACTAAAATACTTAAAATTCTCAGTAAGTCCTGCAAATAGAAAAGAAAAAGCAAGAGCATAGAGCAGCAGAGCAGACAGCCACAGCATTGTTTACAACAGGATTAATATCAATGTAATGCCAGGCAATTTCAGGGCCTCACTCGATCAGCTATCTCAAATGGAAGGTTACGCATCTGTAGCTTTTCCAGAACGGCAATCACTTCCGGAGCAGAGCCCAATGGGTGAAACTTGGGCGATTGCACAATGCTAATAACACTCTGGTCGCTCAGTGCAGAGGATGGAGAGATGGGGAGAGACGGAGGGAGATAAGTTGGTGAGGAAGTCGAATGCTTAGCAGGTCTTGCCTGAGGCCTGTGAGCCAATATCCGTCACCGTGGCATTAATTATATTCTCTATTCATTAGAGTGCACCCCGGGGACCGCAGTTATTAGACACAGCCCAATTAGGCCTGCAGTGAGCTAACGATGCTGGGCTGGGGCGAGGGGGCAGTGGGATGAATAAGGAAAACCGAGAGGGTTGCAGCAGTGCCTCCGTCAGCCCCCTTTTCTGGGAGTGGGAGGACGCAGAGCAGATGGAAAAGGATGATGTAAGAGGAAATGTAATCTTACAAGCCATATCCTCAAAGAAATCTGTTTTTTCTGTTATTCTCTTTGAGTATATGAGAGGAGAAATAAGTAGGGTTTTATCTTCTGTGGAATATTCATATGAAAGAAGGCCCGCGTCAGAGGATAAGGAGGAAGACTAAAATTACAGAAAACCAATTTCCCACACTGGCACTGAAATTTGCACCAGAAATAAACCTCTTCAGAGACAATAGTGCAGTGACGTATCATGAAAGCAAGATGATGATATGATGGACATGTGAATGTGTGTATGGGATCATTTCTTACTGTAGTGAGATTGTTTCATCTCATCCTGTAAACCCCAGATACTGTAGAGATTTCAATACTTTTATTGCTCAAAGAAAGCTGCTTTGGAAAAGTTACTGTCCCATGAAAGACAATGACATCTTCTATTGCTCATTTTTACAGTCCCAAAAGGAAAGAGTGGAAGTGAGACAGAGCTCGAGTATTGAGGAGATAATACTTCATTTTTATGATTTTGCGAAGAGCTTCCAAATCTAGATGGGCATTAGCAGATGAGGGGAGCTTTATAGTCAGCATTGCAGCCGAGCTGTAAAACTTCTCTAACGAAAAGTATTCCTACATATTTCATGACGACTACAGTTTCAGGACA
Organism: Lates calcarifer; assembly: GCF_001640805.2. Classification (NCBI taxonomy): domain Eukaryota; kingdom Metazoa; phylum Chordata; class Actinopteri; family Centropomidae; genus Lates; species Lates calcarifer. The sequence continues at coordinate 9,050,514 of NC_066840.1, forward strand.
TAATTGTTCTTAGAAATTAGGAGCCATCAGATTGAACAGGAGGCCTGAATCAATTCTTTCCTGTTCTGATGTTAGAACACAGCAATGCTCGAACACCGTATCGATCTTCTAGCAGTGCATATCCTCTGCTTTCTGCTCAATATCTTTTCTTTGAGGTTTTCTTCCTCCTTCTTCCTGTCCTCCCTCTCTCTTTCTCTCCGTGTCATGATGACTGTACAGTATATGTGCACGTGGCTGCCCCAGATCAGGCAAAAGCAGATAGGCTGTTATGGCTGGAGGTGAGGTGAATCAATGTATCAGCACTTCTTTGATGCAGAGCCTGTTTCCCTATAGCGTGTCTTTGGTTGATTAAACACATCGACTGGCCTGTCAGTGGGCTGGAGGGATGGCCCACTGCAGCATTCCGTGGCACCACTTCACCTACCATCTCTACTGTGAGCCTTAGCTGGAGGCCAAAAGAGAAGAGCAACACTGGATGTTAGATGATGTCAGCACAATAAATTTGACAACACAGGAAAGCATGTCTTCATCTCCACTGTCTTCCCTCTTTTTGTCTTTGTATTCTACTGACAGGAAACTTGCATCTCTTTTTTTTCTCACCAAGGCTAAACAACCGCACTATACATGGCAATAGCAGACCCATTTGAATGCTAAATAGGCGTCCATATTTTGTAATTGCTTCAACCTGCTCTCTGTCCATTACTGAATTAATTGTTTCAGACTTCTGTCTTTTTTCTTATTCCCTCCATCTCTAACTCTCTCTCCCTCTGTCTCTCTAACTATCTCTGCCTTTCTGAGGGTGAGCTCATGCGATGATATCGATGACTTCCTGACTACAGTGCATCCATGGGCTGATTATGCACTTTTCCCTCCAATCTAATCCAGCTAATGATCCAGGGATTTCATATTTATTAGGCCGCACACCATCATTTATCATTTCCCAGCAGCCCACATAAATAGTCATATTGGCTTTGAGTAAATGAGAAGCAGGCAAGGCAGAAACTAACTGTCTGGAACCCAGGAGGGATAATGCCGTCGTATACCATAACAGGCCCAGAGCAGGTATTTGTCTCAGTGAATCATTATCTGATTCTCTGCAAAAAAAAAAAAAGTAAGTTTCCCCAAAAAACCATTGATCCAAGACCCAAGGTGTATATACACAAAATGTCTGTTTTCACATTTCCTTGCACACATACCTGACTGGAAGGTGTTGTCGTATCAACACATCCATTCCCATTGGAACAGTCAAGTGCCAGCAGACCACAGGGTTTCCACACTGCAAGAGGCACTCCGCCGATTCGACAAAGTCAAAGTCAATTTAATCATCACACACACACACTGCTCAGCTTGTGAAAACAGTTGCATAATGTCTTCTTCAGGAGCTTTGTCATGTGTGAGAAAAAAAACCTCTAATGATTTCATCAGGGTTATAGCGAATTGGTTTTGGAAACCACAATTCTGTGTGAAAAGGATGAGAAAAGGGCTTTGAAAGATGTCCTTGAGAGATTAGACCACTATATGTAATAAAGGGGCATTTATGCTTATGCATTAAAGGGTTAGGGTGAAACAACCTATGCAAAGAGCTGCTGTAGCTAATGTGCACCTCCTCAAAAATATAACTGCATGTAAGGTTATGTCAACTATAGAAATAAGACAATTTTGCTATATGTGTTTTCTCCTGCAAGTTTCCGATGATAGTCAATAGTGAAGCCAATATGAAGAAAGTTGAAGAAGGCTCAATAATCCTCTCCTTTTCACTGTGATCCCCGCTCTCTCTCACCACACATGAAAGAACATAAATGTAGTGATTGCACGCCATGTTTAATCTCAGGTGACCTTTACAGTCATTACTCTATATCACGAAATAAATGAAAAAAATTGTAAACAAAATTGCCATGGGGAATATTATTAAAGCTCAATACAGCACGATCATGTACAATACATCCATCTAGTGTTGCAGTGGCGCCATCACTGGATGATATCCAATAATGACCTATAAATCAAAACCAATACCTTTGACAGGACTGCAGTTGCTTTCTAGTCTCACATATAAATCCAGCTTAAAATTCAGATATTTCTGTCCATGCAGGTTAGATTTTGATTATGCTTGTTTTCAATCTGAAAACAAAAATGATGGATGCCTTTCCCTATGTATAGGAGACAGTCACTATGAACTGCACAAACCTGTCATGTTGTTTAATTTAATTTCAGCTGTATGATTTTAAGAAGTTGCCAAACAGTTCTTTCTTGATCACGTCTCACCAGTTCAGACTAGTCCTTTGCCAGGGAGGGAAAATTATCATTTTTCTCTTCACACCATATGCTGATGCTCAAAAAATTCACGTTCGCCTATCCAAACACACACACACACACACACTCTGAAGAAACACATAGTGGATTACAGATGGATTTGATATAGTGTTTGCTTTCAGTCGGCCCGATGTTAATTGATCCCATTGATTCTGTCAGGGTGATCCAGAGCCTGCAGGCTCACAGTCACCCCGCCCCCCTTCATCTCACACCCCCACAGACCTCAGTTCATATTCCTTTATCCAACACACACATATACGCACATTATTTCAGTAATGCAAGGTGCAGCTTCCAAATACATATTTCACAGGTCATGGAACTCCTATTTACTTTACTCCTGCCCTGTAATGACCACACGCTGTTCTGAAATGACTAAAATGGGAATTTCTGTTGTTTCAGCAAATATGCACTGCTCTATGCGTTCATTCATATGGCTGAGCAATCATAATGCAATGAGAGGCTTGCCAGGAAATATGACGTGTCACATTTCGTAATCTCACACCTCTGCCAGAGAGATTGCCTCTCCAGAAGCAGCAGAATAGAGTTATGAGAGTGTTTATTGTCATGGCCAGTGTGAAGTCTGCAGCCGAGGATCAATACTTGGCTCGGTTGTTCATAAGGTCACATCGTGGTCCAGTGATCAGCACATGAATGACACTGGCTGACCATTTCTTGGCTGATTATCACTTGGTGTTAGGTTAGCTTCAAACTGTCTCTCTCAGATGGCAGCTCTGTGCATGCTAAAAGCTCAAATTACAGAGCATGGAGTCACGTACGAATGCAGGGATGTCAGAAATTGTGAATGTATTACAAATACGGTGATTGATCCATATTTCACAGCCATTGCAGTTTAATGCAGTGGTAAGTGACAAGCAAAAAGGGTAAAATGTACCCCGCAATGCTTAAATTCTACATAGCTAGGAGTCTATTTTTGTTTGATTCATTGCTCTGACATATTCCCAGGTACTCCGATGCCCTGCATGTTCCATACAGTCCTTCCCTCTCTCCCTCAATTCAACTCTCCAGCTCTAAGCCGGCACACAGATTAGGGTGCAAGCAGATGTGGAAAATGAAATCTTTCGGATGCAGCCTGCTGTGATATTGCAAACTCCTGCTGCCCTCACACCTATACACACCTCTTTACCTGTACAATATTTATTATACACACACACACTTGCCTGGTTTGTGTGCCGATGGATGCTTGTGTGGCTGGTGGCCATCATCCCTCTCCATCTGGAAGTCAGGGTGAAAGGCAGAGCTACTCCAGCTCTGCATCATCTCTAACCAAATGAAAAAAAAAAAAAGATCTAGGCAGCATTTCACTGTAGTCACACTGTGATTGTGATTCACAATGTAAGCGGTGGAAGAACACAGTGCTGCTCCATCTTTTTGTCACCTGTTACAATTCCTACAGCTGATAAATAGGGGTCATAACTACTTGGTGGGGGTTTGGGCCAGATATGCAAAGTGTTTGGCTCTCGTCCTCCTGTCCTGATGGAGAAATAGAGGAGAAAAGAACGAAGAAAGCACAGAGAGAAGGACAAAAGGAGGTAACAAAAGCAAAAAGAAAGGAAGGACATGTAGATGAAACTTTATACAGAGATTTACAGTAGATTACACAAGGAGATAATGATGGACCTGGCTCAGCTACAGATTTAAATTGACCAGATTAGATTTACTCCCCGACAATATAATCTAGACAGTGAACCAGGGCTTTGATGTATTGTGTCATGGCCGGGCAGAGAGGAGCCATGTTCAGATATTGCCTCTAATGAGCTCACCCATGTTGAAGTGCAAAGTAGGGTGACATTAATTCTTAATGGGAGCATTAAAAGCTTAGTTAATGGAGAATAGTGAGCATTTGTGATTAACTGGCCAAATTAATAGCGAGTGTCACATTAAAACTTTGCTGAACACAGTCTGTCAGCCTTTCGGCAAAACAGGCCTTTGCACAATCAGAGGGGACTCTGAGGTCTTACAAGATAAGGCTGGTGACATTCTGTTTTTCTATATTGTAAACAAATCACATGAAAAATCAAATGCAACAGTTAGTTCATGAGTCCACTTCTCTTGGTTTCTACTGGAGACAGTCAGAAATATTTAATTTCAGTTCTAAAAAAAGGCCAAGTCATTTTCAAAACAGCTGGGCACTGCAGTTTTTGGCAAATGTTGCTCAAACAGGCGTAAAGTGTGGACTTTTAAGGACTATTTTTAGGTGAGGATTAACATACATTTGGTTTTCTAGTGAATATTTACAGCAGCAGAAAGGTGGATGTGCAGCTGACTTAAACCAGTGTGTGTGTTTTCATGGTAATGAAAGGACAAATCTGCTAGTGTAATGGTGTGACTTATTGATGTGTTTTTATAGTTTAGACGTATCAGCCTGTGGCCACAAGGAGAATACTTGCTCTGGGATTTTGGTGTTATTGTGGGATTTGTAGACAATAAGAATTCTATAAAATATAATTATCCTAATCCTTTAAAAGATTACTACATCAATTTAGCATTACACTCCTATAACATTGTCAGACGTATGATGTACAAGTTTTAAAAAACCTTGAAATCATGCAGCAGAATCATTTATTCAACACATTCCTCTTGCGAGTAAAAATCTGACACCTTCGATTGGATTTATCAGATTTTGCACTGCTCCCTCTGGAGCCATGAAAGTTTTTTTTCTGCATACAATGTGCAATAGTGCCCTGCAACACCTGTAAACAGACTTTGATGTGTAAAATCAGCGGAGTTCCTCTTTAATACTCTTATGTTCCTCACGTCTCTGGTTTGTATTTATCATAAAACTTGTGGTGGTTGATCAGTTATAGAACTTTGAAGTTATCAGATTTATAATTCAGCGTTCACTGTTCTGAATAGTACATGACACCATAGCTTATCCCTCTCTGACAGCCCTTATACCTGCCTGCCTGACTGTCAACACTTCAAGCTTTATCTGTAACAGTCTCTTTTGTCTGTGACATTGCAGCAGCCCTTTTCATGTCTGAAAATCTACAAAGGTCTGTGTGAATTTTGTTGTGGTGAGGTAGTGGCTTTACAAAGAAGAGAAGTGCATCTCATCACATGTGATCAATAACAATGCTGCATTCTTCATTTCTGCAACTATCTCCTATTTTCCAATGGCATTGCCCGCTTAATAGATTCCCTGTTTGTTTCCCTTGCTGTTGATGCCAGTACAGAACATTTCTGATGAAATACTGCAAGCAGCAGAGATACCCTGACCTTACTCAAGAGAATTTCAAAACTGGAACAGTTTGCTTCGTGCTTTTAAACAACAGCTTCTTTTCCATTCAAGGGCTTCTCTTTTCATGCTAATATTATCAACAGGGGAAGGTTGAGCATGCTATCAGACGCTTAATTAAAGAGCCTTTTATATTATTGACAGCTTCTGCATTTAAAATGACCTTCAGTTGCTTCGGTCTGCATGCAAACACTTTCTTCTTCTTTGAAGGACACAAATGATTCATGCCTTATCTCTCTCTCTCATTGCATCTTGCATTCTTATGTGATGCACGGAAATGAGCTATAATATTTTATGTGTTCAAAATATAATTTATGTGACATTGTTATATAGAACTGCTCTCTGTGGATTGGCATGGAATCCACTCTATCTTTTTTGATTTGCTTGTCAGAGCAGTTAAATATAACTAGTTCTGCTGCACTAATCTCATAAGAAGAGTACCACTTTAAGCACTAATACTAGTACTTAGAATACATGTGTGTTTGTGTGCATGTGTGTGTGAGTGAATGCAACCTTGCATGTGTGCTGCCCTACCATGAGTGTCACTTCCCTTTGTGGTAAAGCAGAACAAGTTAATGCACTGTTTTGACAAAAATTCTCCAGAGCCTGCACTTCCACTCACACACTCATCCACAGTCACTGAGTCCAGCAGTGTTCATTTCCTTTGATAGTTAGTTGAAGCATGCAAAGATAACTCTGTCACTGAACATGGAACAGTTGGTCAAATTCAATCACTGACCCTGGTCTTGAGTCAGCCAAACTGTTGAAACTGGACACTAATCAGGTGAAGCAAGTGTTAAGAGTGGGTCCACAGAGAGACCAATTTGAGCTGAAGCATTTTTGTTTTTTGGTCTAGTCCAGTTCAAAAACTAAGGCCATTACCTTTTATCTAGTGAAGAATTCCTGTATGTTTAGGCACATACAGGAGCAGCATTAACTTCACTCTGAGGGACTCTCTTTATTCCTCTCCACAATCTCCTGTTAGACTAAAAATCAATTCCCTGGTGGAGCAGAAGCCCATTTGTCCTTGGCTTTGACAGAGGCGTGGGTCAATAAAGGCACTGCATCGCTACTCCCTCGTTGGGCCTCCCAGCAAAGCCTCTGCTTGGCACAGCAATAGTCTGACTGGCGTCCATGATAGATGGCACTGGCATGTGAATGGAATCACTGGAGCAAGTCAGAGCCACTGGGCAGCACTGACACATTTTAGTTGTCTCTCCTGTTTTTATCTCATGGAGGTGCATCAGATGGTAAAATGACAGCAACTTTGACTCAGCCCTCTGGATACCACACTAGATAGCAAAACTCCATTTAAAATCCTGGTTTACTTTTTCCCACTAGTCTAAAATCTGTCTCCAGCGATCTACTGTTATCTGACTTGAGATATACCAGGGTCAGAAATTTAATGGTTGATGAGTGTTTATTACCTTGTCATGCCAAACATATGGTCCATTACACAAGGCATGTATATATATAGCATGAATAAATAAATAAATATACCAAAATGTACTCCCATTACACATATACAAAACCAAAAGTAAAACATCAAGTATAACATTTTATATACTTTTTTTTTTTTTTTTTTCAAAATAGCATATGTTTATGGGCAAAATAGAGCATTGTGGAAAAACATGGTCATATTTCTCATGGTAATATGCTCAAACAGGAGAGTTTACAGCCATGCTAGCGACTCTGAGGTTGAGCTCAGGCACATTGTTACATTGAGCTTATGTCAGCATGCTAACTTCTTCACAACAACGTTAACATGCTGATTATTAGCGTGATACCATGCTAATAATGTTTATCATGTCCACTACCTTACTGAAACATGTTAACATGCTAACATTTGCTAAATAGCAGAAAACACAAACTATAGCTGAGGCTGATGTCATAAGGTTTTCAGGTATTTGGTCAAAGTAAATCAAAGTATTTTACAAATTGGAATCTTGGCCTCTTGGTTCAGTTTGTACAAAACTGTCTGTACAAACTTTCATTAATTAAAGTGGCTATAGTTGATATTTTTACAAAGTATCAAATGACAGGGTAAAAGAAGTGGTTGTAGTGATGAACCTACAGAGAACTATAACCTGAATCTGCAGCTCTCCTCGGCTTTAAACAGTTTTATAGTGAGTTTCAGCTCATTGTTCAGCTGTCCAGCCTGCATCTGGACTGTTCTGGTTCACTCTCACTGCTCTCTGTGTAATTTTCAGCCGCAGCAGGCAGCTGTTTAAGCACAAAAAGCTCCAAAAACCCACTGTACACCACAGCATCAGCATCATATAGCAAACAGACACAGTTAGTTGATGGAAACTAAAGAAAGGAGCCAAAAAGAGAGTGAATATTGGACGTACATTAGGCAGGCAACAAGAAACATGATTTCATTGAATGATTATGTTGCTTTGTAACTGTTGGCTGTGTAAATAAGCAACTGTTTGCCAACAAGCTTGCCATAACAACTAAAAAAGTTGATGACATTACACTTCAGTGTTATATTCTTAACTTCCACTTCCCTGAAGAGTACAAAAAAAGACATTGCCATCTCTACAACCTCTTCTGTTTTTTTTTTTATTATATTAAACACAATCTCATATGGTTACCAATAAGAAGGAAATAATGCTAACATGTTTTACTGATCCAGAAGATTTGTTTCTACTTCCTTTGAACCTCTCAACATAAACTATCAGGAATTTTCATCGGCTTTGTACACTGCAGCTAGCTTTGTCATGCTGTACCTATTCCTCAGGCATTACAAAAAGTGGCCTTGAATCTGTGGGACTCGGTCGGTGGAGGAGAACGTGCAGCAACCGAGGTAGGTAAATTAATTCTCTTAGTGTTAATAAAAGACAGCTTAGCCTGACTAAGAGGAACATAATTAACAAAAATCCTTCAATTTACTTGATTGTCCCTTGGATGAACATGTGATTTACTAATTAACCTGTTGCAGCCAACATCCCTTCATCCGAGTAATGAGCACACTGGTGAATGCAATCAGCTTGACCCTATCATTATTTGTCATGAATAAATGTATGCATTTCCATTATTATCAATTACACGTACTGCAATATATAATCATGCAGAAGTTATGCATATCTATTCAGCTCCCAACCTCTCAGCTCTTTCCTGAATTGCTCATTTAAAAACATAAGCTGCAAGAGCTTGGCTAACAGGCAGCAGTCTCCCAGCACACAGATACAAGCATAAACACACACACACACACACACACACACACACACACACACACACATGCGTACACTTCCTACCCCTGAGCGGAGTTTCCCAGATTCTCCAAATGATGTCAAAACCAAACACCATGTCAACTCAGTAAAAATTTTGAATACTCTAAAATCACATTGTGTGAGGTACGTTACAATTGGACAATTAACCACAGTGGGACAGGCCCTCTTTAACATAAAGCTGTAACAGTTCGGCTTTGTCACTTCCTATTCTCTAAACTTTATATCATGTGGCTCTTGGGCTCAGCTACTTCCTCTTTTGCTACGTATCCGCACTGACGACACTATTTACTTTCCACCACATGCTAAGCGGAGGGTTTGTTAGGAGAAACTTCACCCTGTGTGTACACAGGTGCTTTGATTTTAGTTCAGACTTTACGAGGATTTGATGATCTGATCATGGATGGAGACGTGCTGTCATTGTCATCTTCTTCATCACTTTCATCCTCATCAGCAGCAGCAGTAGAAACACAGAAAGACACTTCACCGAAGAGCGACAGCAGCCTCCCTCAGACCCAACAGAAGCACAAATCAGCTGAAGCATTATGGTATGTATGCTCACATTTTTACACATAGGGGGCAGGCACAGAAAGAGGAACACCTAATAATATAGTATGTAACAATTCAAAGTAAGGACTCCACCAACTACAGCCTCAAATACTACCTTAAAGTTAAATCAACAATTTTCTGTGAAGGATTCCTACCCATTCTTTTCCAAGCTTACTTATATGTATAGTGTGAGACTAACCAACATCAGATGTTATTTATTATCTGAGAAATTCTAGAAACAGTTTGAAACCCACAGTATAGATAAGCTGTATTTCTGATCATGTTTTCAGAGATGCTTAGTGAAGAAGTTTAGTGAGGGGAGGAATAAAGAGTGGCTGCGGAGTTTCCAGTGAGGTCATAAAGTTGTAGGCTTCAGTTCATTATTTCACAACACTGATACACCATTATGTTTTGTTTTTTTTTAAAGAAATAAAATGAAATATTTATTACATAATATAATTTCTTTTATATATAAATGACTAATAGTAATGGTTTTTAATGTGGGCACACTTGTTAAATGCCATGACCACACTACCTACACAAATGATTAGTCTGCCTTAAAATAACCACGTTGAATTGTGAAACTCCGCACTTCTCCCCTGTAAGGGAATCCGACTGCGGCCATCAGCCAGCTTCACACAGAAATCTGTCTGGAGTGATATTTGTCAGAGTTGCCATCAGCAAGAAAGAGGGAAAGATATTATCTCTCTCTTTATCATACTTCATGACAGTGAATTAGCATATTGCTGTGGGAAGCAGTGGCATTTTGGTGTCCTTCCAAGACGGCATACGATTGAAAACTTTGTGAAAGTGGGTCACACAGTGTACATCGCCTGTCAGAGAAGCCGAGAGAGAACAGGCTCTGGATCAGGGAGACATTGAGCATGGTGTGGTCCCAATAGGACCAGGCTGAATACACAGTGCTGAGTTGCCAAGGCAGGGTATTGGACATGGGTATGTTAACAGTTTGTGCTCACTGCTGGCCACTAAAATTAGGCTCCGTTTCAATTCAGCTTCTGCCTTCATCCTACACTTCTCAAACTGCAGGGCTGTCGATTCAGTGTGTGGATGATTCAGTCATTAGTGGCCATAAACAGCCTTCACTAAAGCCCTTTCCTGCCTTGTTGAACTTGTTGAGGGATGGCAGATGGTTCAGAGTGTAGTTTTAGACAAATATTTTGACTCTGGGTAAATTTTCCTTTTATGTAACCTGTTTTGATTATCTGATGAGGCTATGTAGGTCTCGCACAAACAGCAATATATTATTTTGTGGAGAACATATGCTCTACGACGATACCTTCACTGGTTGCCCTTGTTTTGAGCTTGAAAACACTTTGTCATTGTAACATTATCCAGGCCCTAAGCAAATAAATAGTTTTTGGCAAAAGTATCAATTACGTTTCTTTCCAAAAATTAGAGTAGAAGATTGATACCAGTCTCAGGTCTGTAGGCTACATAGAAAATAAGAATCTATAGCCAGCAGCTGGTTAGATTAGCTTGGTATAATGACTGGAAACAGGGGGAAGCAACTTGTCTGGTCAAAGTTTACAAAAACCCACCCACTGAAAGTATCACACAGGGGGGTAGTCACTGTGAGGTTGCCAGGCAGCCAGTGGAAACCCCAGAAAATCACTGGTCCCAGTCAAGAAATAGTCCCAAACATAACCCCCTGTAAAACTGCAACTAGCTGGGTTTTTTTTGTTCCTTCTGGTTTTTTGTTACCTTTGGATAGAGCAAGTTTAGCCATTTCCCCCTGTTTCCTGTATTTATGCTAAGCTAAGCTACCCAACTGCTGGCTGTAGACTTACACTCAACAGACAGACACCTATTATTCCTAGTATTCCTTTTAGCTTAAAAGGACAAATATTTTTTTATCTTATATTTCCACAGTTCCACAGGGAACTATGTGTTGTGAAAACTAAAAAATACTTACATGCAATTTTTAGCATGACACAGACCTACATCTTACCATTTGTTCTGACTTGACCTGTGAAAATAACTCTCTGAAATTGTGTAACACCGGTTTTCACATAGCAGGACACTGCATAAGTGGATGAAAGCGTGTGTTTGCGGGGGAGTTTAGCCTTAAGGGGGATCAGAGGTGATGGCGGATTGTGATTCTTTGTAGCACTTAGCTCTCTGAGGTTCCAGCAATCCTACAGTATATGTTTGTGTGAAGAAGCCCTGGGGGCTACATGCCAAGTTGTGTGTTTTTCCCTGAGCTGATTCCCCCTGGGCTTTTAGATCTCTGCTGCCTCCCTGTCAGCTATTGCTTTTAGACAAAACCTCACAACAGGGCTTGTGTGAAAGGAAGCTAGTTTGACTAATTAATCTTTGCAAATATTTTTCTTTTCTCCAAGTGGTATTACAGAAATCAACATTTCCCAGGGATCATCACCCACATTGTTTCCAGAGGCTATCGATATGTAAATGCATCTGATAGTAAACAGAGATTTCGATTGGCCAGGAGAGTAGATGAAGAGAAACGCATCACTCTGAGTGTGTGTGTGCGTCTGAGTGTCTTGAGTGCATAATGTGACTGTGCATGCATGTGTGTGCGTGGGTGTGCATAATAACTCCGATTCGATTCTCTGTAAGTGCACTCTATGCGAGTGGGTGTTCAAAAGTACCCTGACATTCTTGTGTGCGTACATGTGTTTGCTTATTATTGGAAATCCTGTTCTAATGTTCATCATCATGACTTTATTTATGGCACATATCCTCTGTGTGTGTGTGTGTGTGTGTGTGTGTGTGTGTGTGTGTGTGTGCAGGACAGAGGACATGAGTCCAGTGGGTGACAGGTTGCTGTCCACAGAGGAGCAGGTCACTCTGATCACTGAGAGCATGACAGTCACCTCCACTGACCAGGAGAAACTGCTGCTGCTCAACAAGAACACTGAGCTCCGCAGAGTCAACAAAGAGGTACAACATCACCTTGTTGCTGATGCTGGCAATTACATTTAGTTCTCTCTGAATATCAGAGGAGGACGGTGGGCGTTGTGTGAAAACTGCTGCTTAGCTGTGAAGAATCATCATTAAAGTAATATTTTTCACAACAACCTTGGCTTCCTTATTTAATTAAGGAGGCAAGGGAAAATGATTCTCCTGTCATGTATTTTGTGAGCGTCCTACCTCACTGACCTGAATTCACTTCCTGATGCCCATGTTGTTGTGAGGAGAGACTGATAATGACGGTGGTACTGATGAAATCAAAGACGCTATCAATGGCTGCAGTGGAGGCATGATGATGATGATGATGATGGTGGTGTTGTTTACAGCTGATGAAACTGAACGAAGACTGGGACCAGGTGTACCGCAGTGCCACGCTGGGTCTACAGCACAGACTGGAGACTCTGGAGCTGGAGAACACTGCCATCAAACAGCTCAACACTAGGCTGCTGCTCAAAGTGGAACACCAACAGGTAAACAGACGGAAGTTCTTTGAGCATGCTACAATACCTCCAGAACAATGCACTGGGTATAGACCCTCAAAAGTGGGTGTAGATACAGTACACAGGGGAATTCCTAAACTGTGGGTTACTGTCAGGCCGGTTTAGATTGTGGTAGATAACATTTGTGGTTTACATGTGTGATGTTTACTATTTCACTTGGGGTTGCAGAGTGCAAAGGAGTACTATGAGCAGGCTTTGATGCAGGAGCTGAAGAAGAACCAGGAGCTGCAAGAATACATCAGGCTGCTGGAGAACAGGATGCACCACCCTGAGAGAGCCTGCACACCTGCCAAACAGGTATTAGACCCATCAGTTGGTTGGTGCATCTTATCAGATTGTGCATTTTTTTCTATCAATATTCTCTTATCATACATGTGGCTCATCACTTTGTCTTCTGTTTTAACTAAAGGGCAGCAGTGCTGTGGTAAGTGATCCTGTGCCGTGCCCCACCAGTAATACAGCCAGAGGTCCTGACCTGTCGTCCAGCCACATCTCTGGGTACAACCCTTCATCCTCGTTTCTCCCAGTTTCTTCAAGCCTGGAGGCAGGATGGCAGGGAAAAAGCCAGAGCAGCAGCACCCCACTGGGAGCACTGGGAGACTCCCAGCAAGAAGTACAGGATCTAAAAGAGCAGCTGGAGGCGCTAAGATGTCAGGTGGGCTGCTCTTCTTGGCCTAGCATCAAAAAAAGAAAAAAACATGTTCCCATTTCTGATGTGATGAGAGCAGAACTGATGTCAACTCACTGTTGCCAGGGAAAAAGATTTGCTTAATGCTCAGAAGGAGACTTGAATCAGATGGTGAACTGTGCCACCAAGTGGTGGCTTTGTGCTTCTCTGATGTTTGCTTACAGCACAATAAGAAGTATCTGCAGATCAGAAGATGTGGCTTTGATACTGGCTCACTGCCATATTAATGTCTTGTGTCAGCAGACCCAGATTTATGAAGCGGAATATCAGACGGAGCATGACGACCACAAACACACACTGCAGGAGAACCGGAGGCTGAGGAGGAAGAGGGAGGAGATGCGCCAACAGGTGGCACTACTGCAGGAGCAGGTAGTGTTTTAATTGCCTGCAGACATGCAAGCAAACACACACTCAATGTGTATGGCACATGCACATTCACACATAAACATAAATTATTACATCTAACTATAATATAATCTTTACCCAAAACCAACAAAAAAATATGCCCTTAGCCAGATGAAAATTTTGTGCAGTGTTGCAGTTATGTTGTTAATTGTGTCAAACCAGAGACTTAGATGTGTTAAATGTGTGATGTGTGAGTTAAATATAGCTAAATTTGTAGTGTGCAGTAGCAATTAAAGCGTACTGTAGTAAACATATGATCTATAATTAATTTTAAGATAGACTCCTTAAAGCCCATGATGAGATATTTTCACACCTGCACATTTCAATGGTTTAGAATAAACTGTTTTAACAAAATCTTGTGATGAATATCTTCAAGATGTGTTTTGCTTGTTCATACTTTTTTGCACTGATTCTCCCTGGTGTTGTGACATTGCTGCAGCTCAAGGTTTACGAGGATGACTTCCGACGGGAGCGATCTGACAAACAGATGCTGCAGCGGCTGTTGTTAAAGAAAACGCCTCCAAGCAAAGACCCTGTGCTCATCCACCGCTGCAATAATGAACAGCAGCCACTGGGGGGAGACAAGAGGACACAAAGTGGAGAGAAAAGAAAACAGCACCACCCTCTCTGCCCCAAGCACCCTAACAGGGACAAAGAGTCAGACTGAGGGCTTGGACAAAGAGAAAACCATGAAAACCACACAGAACGTTAAGTTTAGACCAGATGGAAAAATGAAAATCATTAAAGTGTCAATGATTTGTATTCACTCTCATTTGGAAAACCAGCACAGTGATGTTGCAGTGGCAAGTAAAATTGGACTCTACATTCAGTTTTAGCACTGAATTTTCAGTTGTCCATCTCTCTCTCAGACAGCAGTATTATCTGATTAATGCTGACAGTAGTAAATAGTATGAAGTAAGTGTTTATAGAAGTAGCCCAACATGAATATATCTGTCCCTCAAGGTTTCTCCTCACTAAGCCTCATACAAATAATGTTAATGGTTCAAGTTGAATTGTAGATTATTTTCACTTTATCCTGCAATACAAACTGTTATTAATTTTGGTACTTATATATATTTAATGTATCTAATATAATTCTTTCTAATATATAATTAGAAGTTAACTTTCTATGTTTACTCTGATGTGGAGTAAATTTTTAGTCAGAGTAATAAAATAAATAATGTGATTTAATCATGCTGGTGGTTTGTTACATGCTTCAACATCCATACTTATCACCTTATTTTTGATATTGTTTTCTTTACTGGATTAGTTTGATATCTGTAAAAATGTTTCCTTGTCTTATCAAAACACATAATAAAATGTGTTTTACAGTGACACCAGAAAGTCAGACAGGGAAGTTGCATTTAGGTGATACAGCTGTTTGAGGAGCAGTAGATTGCCCTTGGAGCATGCTGGAGAGTTAATGTTTGCTCTGTCACTGAAGGAAGCTGAAAAGTTTACTGCTCTCCTTTCCCGGTCACCGGTCCACTGAAACTAATGACGCATAACATCACACAACAGGAGGGGCCCACTGAGTGATTAGGGGTTTTCCTCTGTAAAATTTCTCAGCATCCTTGGAAGGTTCCTGTAAGAGACTTGTCTTTTGTATGCAGTGCATATTTCAAAACATTATATAAGTAGTAGTCTATCATTTTGTGGTTAGTTTATTGATTATTCCAGTGGACACATATTAACATGTTAAGTATAAAGCGAAAATGACATCATGTGTTAGCAGCTGTTTCATAATAAACACAAGGGCTCCGTCATATGTGTTTAGTTGTGAGGAAGTTAAAATGTGGATCCTTCTATTTTTTAATCATGCACAGGCAGTATCTGCATCCTCAAACAAGTTACACTTTTTGTTTTTTCTTTAAAAACTAATAATTTGTTTATGATGTGTAAAATAAGGGCACCCAGTAAACAAGTAAGAGGCAGCTCTGTTTTTTGTTCACATTATTCACACAGAATAGCACAGGCTTGAATAATAATAATGATATTATAATATCTGGAAAAATAATTATGATAGCAGTTTAAAAAAGAGGATACCTAACATACTGTCCATTAATGTGAAAGGAGACCACTAGGATTTTCATTTCCCTTTCTGAGACACTCACCACTCACAATATGAAATACTGTAAGTCTTTGTCTTATGATCAGTCAACATTTCTTCAACCAGAAGGAACAGAAAAATTAAAAATGAGACTGTGATGACTGGGAAAGTACATTTGACAGAACAATAAGTTACAGTGCACAGTCAGATCAGTCTGGACCGATTTGGAAATAAAGGGCAGCACTAGAAATAGCCTCTATGTCTATAAATCTGTGCCTTTGTTCAGGTGGTAAAGCGTGACGTTATCCCTGTGTAAAGAGACAACATCCCGGCACGTAGCTCCTGAAAGGAGAAGGTTTCATATTACTTTAGTCAATAAATGCCTTTAAATGTTTCACCACACCTTGACTCCACGACAATGCAAAGGCAAAGTGCATGTCATGAATTCATGGGCTGTCCTCTTTCATTTAGTTTTTCCCGAAATGTATGATCACATGTGATGTAATGTGATATGGACCTGTTTCAAGGAGCTGAAAAAAGAAGTGGAGTTTCCAGATAATGCTCTGAGCAGTATATAATCTGTACCACAGAAGAGCTTGGCAGAATCCAGAGAGAGAGCAAAAGAAGATCGCACAGCAGACAGGTATGGAGACAATAAAATATTGAAATAGTTGTCATTACTCACTGGTGGTGTTAAGATTTTACATGAAAAATTTAAAAATCGGTATAAAACGTATTTAAAAAAAACCTACCAAATGATAAAGTGATTTAATATAACACCACCAACCCAGGATGTTGCTTATTTGTCGATGCAATAATTTTTAATAATTCAAAATTCTGTCAGTTTTTACACATTTTACTGCATTACGTTTTTGTCTTTTACCTTTATTCACTTGAAGAGCTCAATATTCAATTCAGGCTCAACTTAGTATGATGCTTATTTGTCAGTCAAACATAAATTAGACAAGCAAACCCAATGTGTTTTAAATACACAATAAACATAGTTATTAAGTATTTTTAAATACATTGGATTTATTAGTACTATTACATACATTTCTTAATGACTATTTTCAGGTCTTTGCCTTGTCTACTACATAACAAGTGTAATGTTTTTTTGTTTTTTTTCCTGGGCCTGTTTTAGGCCAGCAGAAAATTATAACTATAACTAAAAAGACTCTTAACACAGACAATAAACCTGGTTCAGATAGATCCTGAGGTGTAGTCACAGGGTTATATTGGTCTTGAAGGACAGGAGGAATAAGGTGGTGCTCACTGTGACCCACCTATATGTGGTTAGATGTTTTTCCCATAAACAGCTAAAGTAAATTATCTTGAAAATCAGATGGAAAACAGGATAAAAATCTTTTTCTTGCCCTGGATTTTGCAGTGCTTTAACTTCTCTTTCCCTCTCTCCCCTGACCTCCACACAACACCACAAACAGTCTCTGCCTTATAAATTTTGGAAGCAGAAAGCCTGAGGCATCAGCAGTGAAACAGTCTAATAGAGATGACTACATCCACGGATAAACAGCAGGAGATCTACAACCAGCAGGGCTTCCTCTCAGCACTGCCTGTATTGACCGACACAGAACTGAGGGAGGCCAGACATGCCTTTTCTGAGCTGGAGAAGGAATTTGGTAAGCATCACTGGAAGATACTCAGGTCTGAGAGTGAGTCTAATTTATCTCTATATATACTGTCATGCCTGAAAATGCTGTGTCCATCTTGTTCTTTGTTCCACATAAAACTGAACTAAACAGATAAGATATGTTTAGTCTGAAGTGTCACAGTATTTGTCAGTGAATAGGTGTACTATATATTTGTGTGTATCTTCAGGTGAAGAGTACACCCAGTACAGCCTTCACAATGTTCACCTTCAGTATCCATGGGTGATGGGCCTGACCACACACCCTCGCATCCTGGAAGTAGTCAAAGCCATCCTGGGCCCTGATGTCATCCTGCTGGACTCCCGCTTCATCTGCAAATACCCGACAGTCAAAGCAGCCAACATCCAGGAGAATGAAGGAGGTGAAACCAAATCTGAAGGGAACACTGGAGAGAATGGCCTGCCATACGTGGCCTGGCATCAGGACATGAGGTAGATTTTAGATACTGACAAAAGTGTTTTTTCTTTTGCTTCATCTTGTTTTGTGTAACTGTAAGTGTGTTGTTGACAGGTATTGGGGTATTGCTGGTGGCTCTGTTCTCTCTGTGTGGCTCGCCTTAGATGACTCACTGAAGGAAAATGGAGCCCTTCAGGTCGTTCCAGGTACCTTAGTTGCTCATTTATGCTCATGTACATTTATTCCTTTAGCCAGTGTTCTATCGAGACATTTACAAGAGTGTTTCATTATTTTTCAGTGTGGAATAACAGCACTAGATTTACTTTCTGAAATCAACATGTTCTTGTTTGTGCCCCTGTAGGCAGCCACTGCTCTGGCATGTTTCCCCATCACCAAGCATCCCGCCCTGGAAACATGTTGTCAGTAAACCAGGAGATCCCAGAGGAGCTGGTGCAGGCTGATAAAGCTGTATTTTGCCCTCTGTTGGCTGGGCAGATGTCTGTGAGTTCACTCTCCTGAAGATGACATGGTTATAAAAAGGTCTGAATACAGTTCAAGGTGAATTGATTTTGGATTTGTTTTAAAAGATCCATGATGGACTCCTCGTCCATGCCAGTGATGCCAACACATCCCAGAGGAGGCGCTGTGGGTTTGTGATCCGTTATGTTCCCACCTGTGCTTACCCCATACAGGTGAGACAAACACAAGTATAAATCTATGCCCCATGCAAGTTCTGATTTCACAACAATGCACTCACATTGTGTTTTGATCCTAACTCTTTTTGTTGCTGTTAGGATCCAGATCGTCCCAGGAAATTTCATGCCACAGTGTTAGCCTGTGGAACAGATCAGTTCAACCATTTCTCCAACAAAAGCACATGAATACTTCCTGGATTCTTCCTACTTTCAAGAACAGTTACTTTTTCATTTACTTCTGCACATCTTTGTTCTATGTTTATAAATGATATAACATATTAAAAATAACCAGTGATTTCTATGGTATAGTTGTACTTTATTGTATAGTATTGATTGTGAAAAGATTATGAATTGATTATTTAGTTTTAGTTTAAGTTATTTAATTGTTCAGAAAAAGTGAACATTGTATTGTGCCATATACAGATTCAACCGGACTGTTTCATAAAGCTTTAAAATAAATGTCAAAATAACCTAACATCACTCAGTTAGTCGAGTTGTGCTGTTTTCCTTAGTACCTAAATTTTGCAAAATATTAAGGAGTTATGTAGAGCTTTACACATCGATAATCACTCAAAAAAGTATTGAAATACAACCCAGAAGACAGTGTTGGGGGATATTTTTGTAATTAGGATTTGTAGTACAAAAACAAGTACTTCAGTCACTGAGGCACAAACACAGCTTATTTTCTTTCTTTTATGATAAATCTGTAAAATATCCACAGATAATGTCAGAGTTAATTACTACATGGTTCACCAGTGTGTCATAAATCCAGTCCGAGTTCTATGAATGTGTTGCTTCCTTCCCTCAGCCATATTCCACTTAAAGTCTTTTTGCACAAACACTGTCTAAATGGAATATGATGTGCTGTGTGATATCCAGAAAACATTTCCTACATACAGTGGACACCCTGAGTCTGGTTCTGCTCGAGGTTTCTGCCTCATAAAAGAAAGTTTTTCCTTCCCACTGTCGCCTAGTGCTTGCTCAAGGTGGGATCTGATGGGTTTCTCTCTGTAAATACCCATTTTAAAGAGTATGATCTAGACCTGCTCTATATGAAAAGTGCCTTGAGATGACTTTTGTTGTGATATGGTACTATATAAATAAAATTGCAGTGAATTGAATTGAATTGAAATTCTGATGACCTCTCTGTCATGTTTAGTCCAAAAATGATTTCAGATCTAAAATAACTACAAAGTTATAATTTGTATAGTAGTTTTATTGAAAATGTCAAAACCACACATTGATAATAACAAGATGTAACAAATGAATTCTTACAGATAAGTGCAACAAGTTAATATCAAATAATGCTGGTGTAGATAATCACAAAACAATTGATTTTTCTGTAAATAAAAACAAATATCCAGAATGTAGAGACTTCTTAAGCCAGTTTCAGTGTCTCTGTAACCATGACACCTATTCCATCAAAAACTTTATGCATAGGGGCGTTGCACATGAAGGCAGAAGTGGTGACCAGCTTATTTTTCACATCAACATGAGCTTCCTCCACATCCTTGATCACATGTTTGCAGCCCATCTCCTTGAAAACACCCGCTGTATTAGCATATGGCCACCTGAAGAGGACAACAGAGCGACAGTTAAGGTTGTATTATTATTTTTTTATATATACGTAGACATCAGATGACGATGCACTCACTTCTCACACTCTTTGTCATGTCCTACTGTGAGCTCACAGCCAGGTACGATTTTGGCAGCGAGAATGGGGGAGACGCAGCACATTCCCATGGGCTTTCCAGCCTTGTGGAAAGCCTTAAGGAGCTTCTCCAGATGTGGCTGGATGGTGAAGTCCTTATTCTTCACTGCAAAGTCACTCAGGTTCTTCGCCACACCAAATCCCCCTGAATAGAAACACACACAAAGGAGGATACATTTAGCATGTCACAAAAAATGTACGTTAAAAAAATGGTGTTTATTCAGGACAAAGACAGTCTAACCTGGGATGATGGCGGCATCAAATGCTGACACGTCTAACTTGGCCAGATCAGTCACTTCACCCCTGGCGATACGGGCACTTTCCTGCAGGACGTTTCTTTTCTCCTCTGTCGGTTTCCCATCACAGTGATTTACAACATGCATCTGATCTGTGTCTGGAGCAAACATCTGCACCTGAAATGAAACACAAACTTTCTATGTTGGATCTTTTCAAAGCCAACCATATTTCAGTCAGGATCATGACAGTGTTCCTGTATTACTAAATAAATGGACAGGAATATAGACATGTACACAGGTAAATACACAGTAATAAGTTTGTTTCTCATCTCTTTTTTTGAGCTTACTTTTGCTCCAGCTCTACTCAGGTGGACAAGAATAGCGGAAGCCTCGTGGATCTCTGAGCCATCATAGACGCCACAGCCTGAGAGAATAACTGCAACACGCTTCGCCATAATTCCTAGAAAACACACACGTAAAGCAGATAATGATATGTAGACTATCTAGGCAACATGACTCTTTTTACTTTTACATAATTCAAGTGTTTATCCCCTATTTGTTTCACCATCAGATATGTAGAACATCTGATAAACTTAGCACTACTCCTGAACCACCTGTTGCATGTTTACATTAAACATTTACAGTTTGAGGTGACAGAGGAGTCTCAGGTGTGCTGCTGCTGCTGCTGCTGCTGCTGCCAGTTAACACTGTTGACACCACCCAGGTGAAGTTACAGGAAGAGGTTACAAGATGTTAGTATAGATAAATGCAGTACTTTTTCATTTTCCAGTGCTATTTTCACAACATCGTCATCTAAAATCAATAAAATATTAGAAGAAAGTAGTTGTTAAGTTCAAAGAGCAGAAGTAAAGATAATGTGGATTCAGTAGATCTCACCTTGTATATGCAGGAGCCCTGGCAGTGTGTGTACTCAAGACTGTTCAGTGGAGGTGTGTTGGCTGAACTCTGAGACAGACTCTTTATATTCCTGTCTGTCTCCTCCCACACCAACCTGCTGTCATGAAGGCTGACATCATGCACCTTACAGGAAACCAGGAACACTGTTTTATTCTTGGGGATAAAATGCTTAGTCATTCCTCTCATTTTTTGGAATAAGCAGACATAAAAAGGAAGAGATATTTAAATATAGTTAAGCTATTACAGACTTACATTCAAAGCTCTGTGGTTGAGAATTACACAGAAAAGAAGTCAGTGTCAAACACCTTTAAATGCTTTAGATACTTTGTTCAATTAATGCATATAAAGTAATGTAATAATAATAATAATAATAATAATAATAATAATAATAATAGGTGTATTAGGTGTAATATTCTCCTCATTTTCATATTAGGGAGTACAGATAGAGGCAAGAGGTTTATCTAGGAACATAACACAGGAGCTACATAAATCACCAGATCTGCATTATTTATCACTTACTGATTAAAAGTTATAAATCAAATTATTAGATCTGTTCCTGTGGCAACATTAATGTTTAGGACAAACTTCCACATGAACAGCATGAATTACATAATACCAGTGTTTTTTTGTTTTTTGTTTTTTTTAATTATTATTTTATTTATCGCTATTACATTATATCTTCGTCTTTAATGTGACATACCGCTGATTGACTAACTTCTGATCACGGACACTTGATACATGCAGGGTCATTGTGAGAGTAGTAGCCTATTTTTTCTTTGTACAGTGACGGATCTGTGTTATTTCCCTGTGAGGCGCAGCTTCCCCTCTCAGGTTTCTCCTGCGTGCTAACGTCATACGCAGCCGTATAAAGTCTGCCTCACGTTCGCAAAGGTTCACTACTGCTATGGCTCAGTCTAACTCTCTGCATGTGTCCGTGGGCATCCTCGGCATCTGTGGCGGTAAGATATTTATTGTCGTAGATCAGTCCCAATTTTTCAGCAATCTGAAACCTACTGCTCTGCTATCATTACTTATCATCAAGAATTTTACATAAATATGCTAAATATCCTCCTGTATTTTGGTATGAAAATTCAATAAGTATGATTTGTAATAAAAGCAGAAAATACTTGAGCAAATAATCAAAACGAGTAGCCAAAAACGCTAAAAATAAAGTGACAATTTGGTATCAAACTTTTTAAAGCATGTTGTTTAAGCTTTCAACAGTTGAAAACGTAAAACCTAAACATTTCTCCTAATATTTTTTAAAGTTAGCTGCATGAAATATAATCATATGAGGAAATTAAAACAGGAAAACTTCTCATTTCGCCATAACTTAAGGCAGACACCTGCTGTTGCTATTATATACAGTTATATATACATGCAGTTGTAACATGGCACCTAAGTTTAGTTGCTTTAGTATTTTAGTTTCCAGCAGCTGGCTCTACCTTAAGAGTTTTACTCTGACTTTCAGGTTCTCTCCTGCTCTTGGTGAACAAGTATGCCAGCTCATCAGAAAGAGACTTCATCCCCCATACTGCACTGGGTATCCTGCTCCTCATCATTGCAGCCCTCTTAGCTTATGCAGGTTGGTTTTTGGAAAATTTCAATTTGTCCATTTGTGCCATTGGTTTGTTTGTTTTTGTGTGTAAAAACCGTAATCCTCCCCCTGGTCTCTCTCCCCTGTTTACCCTGTCTCTCAGGTGTCCGTCGCAGTCTGTCCAGCGCCCAGCTGTTTTCATCTCTGTGTCTGACTGTGTCTGCCCTGTGGTGTGGTTCAGGTCTGGTGTACATCCTGGTGGGATACGGAGTGCTGCAGCCCGCAGAGCTGAAATCCTCTCTGGTCCCTGGTCTAGCAGCATTTACCTTAGCTCTGCTCATCATAGGCAGCGTTGCACTCATAGTAAAGAAAGCAGTTCTGTCTCTCATAGCTGTTGGCATTAGCTTAGCATGTGCCCATCAAATTGCAGGTCTGTCAGCTGCAGGTTTTGGTCAGTCTGCTGCAGCTGCTAACTACCTCCTTGTCTGTCTGGTTGGTCTTTACTTTGGTTTCGGCCGTCTGCTGTCCACTATCACTCGTGGAAAAGTGGAACCTCCAGGGACAGGCCTGAGGAGAAAAGCTGAGCTGAAAACAAAGCAGAACCAGGGATGTAGCAGTGCAGTGTCAGTGGGTTTGGTGATGAATTTGCTGTCAGCCTCTGTGTTAGCTTGCCCTCTTTTAGGTGTGGTCCCCCAGCTCTCTGCCGGTCATGTCCCCTGGCTGTGGACAGCTGGAGTCTTCCAGCTTGGTATGTGTATCCTCTTTTACCGAGCCATGGACACACTAGCTGCCACTTTTTATGGCTTTGCCGCTCTGTTGAAATTTGCAGAAGGTTACAGCGCTCTCTTATCATTCTACTCAATCCAGCCTTTCTCCCCTGTTCCCTTCCCTGTCATCTTCTCTGTGCTTTTTTCCATCCTGGCTCTGTTCAGTTGTCAGAAGAGCTTGCTGGAGGGGCTCTACCAATTATTCTTCACAGCCTATTGTATTGCCATTGCAGCCCAGCCTCAAGGCTTCTTCCAAGGAGGCACTCAGGGTGTACAGGCAGCTATTTTTGTAGCCTCTGCAGGCATGCTTTTAGTCACCACATTCAATATGGTCTCCAGTACATTGATTCCCACAGGTCAGGGTTATTTCAAGGCTTTAGTAACCAGGATGCAGGGTCTTACTCACAGAGCACATGATAAAGAGCTTCATACACCTCACCTGGGCTACTCCAAATATGCAGATGGGGAGGTGTTAGGCCACGCCTGCAGTGTGTTGGCTGCTTTTGCTGTCACAGCCACAGTTGGGGAGAAAAATCCTCTGTCTGTGCTGGTTCTGCCCTGGGTGGTTGTGGCTGGTGGGGCGCTCCAGCTGCTCTGTGGTACTGTAGCTTTTGCTCGGGGTAAAACCTTTGAGAGCACAGTTTTTATTCTCTATGGGGTGATGTGGACAGTGTGGGGGCTGACACGATATGGTGGCCTGTATGGTGAAACAAGAAGCTTTAATCTGGCAGTCGGGATCATTAGCTTCATGCTGTTTAACAGTTTAGTGACAACTGCGGCACTGTTTCTAAACATTGCCTGGTTTGTCTACGCCCTCACCTTCCAGCTCATCCTCATCAGCTTCCTGCTGGATGCAGTGGGTGCTCTGCCTTATGGTTATGACATAGGAGTCACCATCATCTTTGGTCTCGTCAGTTTTTACTGTTTCCTGGGCCACATTTTCAACAGCACCTTCCAGTCTCCCCAGATCCCCTTTGGTGAACCCTTAGTCAAGCTGAGTGGATTTGGGGGAGGCGCA
Organism: Lates calcarifer; assembly: GCF_001640805.2. NCBI lineage: Eukaryota > Metazoa > Chordata > Actinopteri > Centropomidae > Lates > Lates calcarifer. The sequence goes on from NC_066840.1 coordinate 9,075,402, forward strand.
CATGTCTGTCCACATGTACCAGCCCGCAAGGCCACATCTGTCCAACAGATTGCAGGTGAAATATAGAAGACAGTAATGTCAATTTCTAAAAAAAAATATTTGCTTATTTTTTAGATTTTTTAATCTTCTCTTCTGCAGAAATCATGAAAAACGGCGGCATATGTGGGATGCCTACTGACACCGTCTATGTGCTGGTGGCAGCTTGCAACAGGCCAAATGCAGTTGTTAAAGCCTACAAGTGGGTTTCTATTTTCACAAGCATACCCATCTCTTCTTTCATTTATCAATTCTCATTACTCTCAAATTGCTGTGTTTGACCTCAGGGTGAAGAAGCAGGCGCAGGATCGTCCCATGTCCCTGTGGATCTCCTCTATCAAGCAGCTGGAGCCGGTGCGACACCTGCTGAGCCCTCTGCTGCTGGACTTCATGGAGGCTGCTTGGCCCTCCTCCATCAGCATGGTTATACCCAGAGGTAGGTGGTATGTGTGTGTGTGGACGTTTTCTTGTTTGAGTGTGTAAGATTGTGTGTGTGGCATGTTACATGCTGGATGTATTTTGAGCATCATATTGGTTTCTTGTCTCACACAGGTCCATGGATGGACACTTTTGGTTTGGGAGATGCTGCCAAACACATAGGGACTCCACAAAGCATTGCAATCAGAAACCCAGACTGTGCTGTGGCCACCCACCTCATTAATCTGGTATGAGCTGTGTATGAAAAACACTGCATGTCTCTGAGTGAAACTCCTCAGCAGAGCCCAAATACAACTACTTCTTATTCTTGCAGGTGGGGCCCATTGCAGTAACCTCAGCTAACCCTACAGGCGAGGCAGACACAACGCACCACAATCAGGTTTATGCCAAACTGGGAGACAAGGTAATGACAATAATTTAGTTTTATTTAATACATGAGGCACTTGTGTTTTGTTTTTTGCAGTACTGTATGTGTGCATTCTGCTTGGTTAGGTGGATGGTGTGCTGTGTGATGGCCCCTCCCCAGAGAACATTGCATCCACTGTGGTTGACTGCACTAAAATTGAAACAGGACACATTGGTTTCTTCAGAGTGGGTCTCATCCCTAAATCCAAGGTAATATAAATACATTGTTTATTTCATTCGAAGTAAACAATTTAATTCAACTGCAGGCTGATGATGATGTTGTGTGCCTCTGTTTGTTCACTGTGAAGGTTCTTCAGATCTTTGAGGAGGTTCAGAGGAGACACCTAAAGGGGCAGACCAATCCAGCTTTTGAGTATGATGTGCACCCACCAGATACACAACGGGATCTAAGTTCAGGAGAGGACAACACAACAGAGTCAGGAAGAGGAACTGGAAGCTCATCGCCATCCACAGTTTCACCTGAACAAAGTCCAGTCCTCAGGAATGGGTCATAGTATCAGTGCACTGTTGAAAAATGCTGCCAGCTGTAACATCAAGTCAAATGTAGACAAATAGCTATCTGTAAATGAAAAAGTCTGATGGATATGTTTTTAAGTGTTTCATACAGGACCCTCTTTATATTTGTGTGAAATTTCTATAAAGGATATATTACATGCACACAAACTAATGCACTTTCACCTTGTAATATGACTACATAATTGTAATTTATGTTTTGTACTCTACATATATATATTGATCTATCATCTGCACTCTATCTTTGTTATTTTTGAAAATGTTGTATTTTAAATAATATCAATGCACTGTATATACCTTCATGATAAAATTACATTAAATTATTTCCAACAGCAGTTGCAATTGTATATACAATACTGTTATAAAATATCACTGATTGTTGTATAATTTATTCTGTTGAAACATAATCATTATAACATTTGCAGATCACTGCCCATATGAACGTTACCTCACTGCGCTGTAACTGCACATTATGGGCAAAATTATTTAATACTTACAAGGGGTAGATGAATAAGGAAACATAATTATAAGTTTGATTATAACTGCACTTGTAGAGTTTCACTCCAAAATTAGATAAAGCCCATCCAGATTTTCACATTTGTTTGCATGTGAAGTTGTATCATCAGGTAAAAGACAGTCAAAGACAAAATAAATGTGATCAAATAAATACATTTTAAATTCAATGTTGGATTAAAGAATCCCACAAGTTTTATTAGATGTTGTCTGATGATGCCTGATTCAAGTGGAAATTTTCTTAATATGGATATAAAGCATTTTGGAATATTACCTGTTACTTGCAAAGCACCAATCTAAGCAAAGAAGTTCAGTACAATCTGTAATCAGTAGTAGCAATTAATATGTGATTATCGCAGTTAATGCACTTATGAAAACAAATTGTTTTGATACTTTTAATTTCCTACTTTATTTATACCAACATCCCTGACGCATACAAGGTAGCCCCCACCTAGGCCACAAACCGCTGCTTAAATGAGTCAGAGCAGTGAAAAAATATATCAGGGTTTGGCCAGAAGGAGCAAACTCAGCACGGGTGTTTCTTTTTTGTTGTTGTTGTTTTTTTGCACACTGACTGGAGTATATTCAGGACAGCAACTTCATATGACCACCGGGGCCTGAACTATGCATGAACATGCGGAAGCAGCAAACCCCAACACTGCTACATTGTATAAAAAATAATAACACAAGATAAGATACACCTTTATTAGTGCCACAATAGGGAAATTTACAAAACATATTCCCTGACAGGGAATTGCACCCAATATTCACTACCACTTATATTGTAGTTGAATAATTTCCATTCCAAACAATCATTTCCAAATTTCACATCACACTTTCATGTTTATTATGTGATTAATTTAACACTCTTTCTAATTATAACAATAGTCATCTACTTGTGTATTTTTACATGAGATTGTGGTGGTGAATGCTTTTGAATTTTAGAGTGTCAGAAAATTGTCCCTTCTAAGCAGTGAGAGAGTATATACAATTCCCTGGCCACTTTATTAGGTACACCTATACAATCGCATGCAATCTAGTACAACGGCTCTGCCACATATTCTCTCTTTTATCAAGCTTAAAATGGCTATTTTTTTTTAACATTCTGTTTGGTGTTAATTATTAAGCTATATCCTTATTAGTGAGGTTTTAGTCAGTGGTGGTGTTGTACTGGGCTGCATTATATTGAAAATGTGTTTTTAATATTCTGACTCCTCAGGTTTGTAAATGGGGTGGACAAAACATTAGAAACACCTCTCAGTATAAAGTTGGTCCACATGGCTCTGATATACAACCTCAATGAAATTAATACCTGTCTAACAGTGAAAGCTCAAAACTAAACATTATTATCCTTGAAAAGGCAAAATTTCTGGCTGAATTTACAAAACATATTCCCTGACAGGGAATTGCACCCAATATTCACTATGTTATATTGGATTGTACAATGTTTCACATTACTGTCCTGTCCTGCTTCAGTGTTTGGTTTTTCTTATGAAAAAAAGGGCTGGCTGCTGAATTTCAACTTTGGCCAAAGTTAGAAATTTAGTTAAGTAGGAAAGAAAAATGGGACACAGGACAGGTGTGACTGTTAGTTTTTACTCTTATATTTGAATAATGTTCAAATAAAAGAGTGAAAAAAATGATTTGGATACTTGTGCTAGTCTAATTTATTGTAAATGTATGTTTTGTAAACCACTGTGAATATAGAGCATCTTTATGTAAGTAAAGGCTGTTAAAAACAGAGAGAAAGAGAGATAAAGACACACAGACATATACACAGAGCACACTGTAAAAAATATTCGTAAAATTTACAGTAAAAAACTGATAAATACCAACAGTAAATGACTGTAAAATTGAAAACAGTATATCAGCATAGTAGATACATGGAATTACCCTAAATTAACTAACGATTCAGAACTTTAATTTTTACTGTAACAATATGTTAAAAACACATCATTTTACTGTGGAAAATATAACACTTCTGTGAAATGAACAGGGAAATACTGTAATGTCACAAATTATGTAATCACAGTAAAATTAACGCTTTAATGCTGTTTAAATTGCAGATTTTTGTGATATGTACTTCAAAATTTACGGTATAAAACTGTTAACAAGTCAGGAAGAACACACCTTAATTTATATGGAAATAAGATGTTAAAAATATGGTAAAGAATGTTTGAAAGAAAAGAAAGCATGATCTGTATGGACAGTGAAACACCAGAAACCGAAAATAGTATTCCATCTTAAGTCAAGAAACGATACATAACTTTAATCTTTGCTGTCATAATACGTGGAACACACACAGTGAAAATATACATTTGGGTCAAATTAATGGTAATTGAACCCAAATGTATATTTTCACTGTAATAATGTCCAATACTGTAATGTCAGATTTTGCAGATGTGTACTTTTGAATACTTTTTGAGTTCAGCTTTATAATCCTGAAAACGGCTCTGCTGGGTATGTGTACTCTGCTCCCAGGTCTAAGGGTATTTTTGTGAATTTTCCTCACCTGGAATTGTTTGTGTATTATAGCTCATAAAATAGTCATCTTTTAAGTCACTATCATGTAATTCACATCATTGTTTTCAGAACAACCTGAGCTTTCATAATATCCATGTTATAATTGTGTCATATGAATGTAAAAAAAAGCTATAGACTCATAAAGAGAAAGAAAAAAATAAATCGAAAAATAAACTTCACATATATTTATTGTAAAAACACAGCAAACTATAATGAACAACTTTTACATTTTAAAAATGTTTTCTAAGGTCTTAGGGATAATGGGGTAAAAAATTAAGGCTCTAACTATAATACAAATGCACAAAACACCATAACATTTGCAAAGATAGCCACTCGTTTTATTGAAGTTGATGCCACTCCTGAAAACAGTTTCTGTCTGCAATGAGACAGAGTGCTACATCACAGACTTGGCATTTCCAAGGAGTAGCTTGCTTTGTTTACATACATAACAGTGGTGTGCGCAATTACGTCAGAGGAGTGAGCCATCTTTCTACTTTCTACTCTTTGATACACCACGTGAGGATACAAAGCCGTACAATTGGATATTGGCACATCATGTGATGGTGCATGATTCTCTGATTGGACACTGACTTTGCCAACGAGCTGAAGTGCTTCCATGTTGCCGGAAAACAACACCAGCGGCATTTTCGGAAAGGCTGAAGTCTCCTCTTTTCAACAAAATAACAAGCAAGTTATTATATTGAGCCGTTCCGGATATATTCGCTGTTATGTAACGCTTGTCCCTCGGGATCGTATACGATGCCGTAGACTCCGAAGAGGCCCGCCAACCAGTGATAGCGGCAGAGATGCGCGTGCGCGCACACACAGGAGAAAGAGTAGCAAAGTAACAGTCACACAGTTGAAACTACGCGGCGGTTTTGCACGGCGGGCCAGTTTAGCTTTTTTTCGTCTGTGAGGATAAATTTCTGATGGCACAACGCGACTAAAGAGCACGTAAGTAAAATTATCTTAAGATATGTCTGCATGTCTAAAGAATTTGTTCCACTGTGATAGCAAGTTTACATAGGTTAGCTACATATGTCAGGTTAAATTTAACGCGGTCTTTTCTGTAGTTTTGTGTTGCCCACGTTTAAAAGGTGAACGTTAGTTTTCCTTATCTTTACAAACTGTGTTAATTTTGCTAACTGTTAGTTGAGTTGAACTGCCTTTTGTCACATTGTGTATGTTGAGTCGAGTACTAGCTTAGCTTACCGTAGCAAAAGTCGCCAAATGCAAAATGTTAAATTGTAATTTCTGTGGTAAGTCTGTTAGGACTTTGAGAGGATATGTGCTTCACTGCAAACTCCACAGAAATGAACCGCGCTGTTTATTTAAAGTGCTTTGGAGATGGATGCAAGCAGACATTTTGCAGGTATGGAGCCTTTAAGGCTCATTTTTGCCGGAGGCATAATGTTGTTCCTCCTAAGGAAACTGTCGGGGCGGCTGTTAACACTTTTAAATGTGTAGTGGCCTTGTGTGAACGACAGTGTCAAGACACCCAAGAACTGGTTGCTCATTTGAAGGAGCATATTGTAGAAGGACGTGATGTAAGTTGTCCAGTCAGAGGATGTAATACTGATTTCAGGGTCAAGTCTTCATTTACCGCGCACATGTCACGGAAGCTCGGAAGAGGTTTTACAGACTATAGTGTAAGTGATGTGTACAGAGAATCAGCTTCTCATCCTTCAACATCTACTCCACCTGAGCCAGGTGACTTTGTCCCTCACTGTGATGCAGGTCCAGCAACAGGCACAGATGAAGTCGATTTGCACATATCTGAAGATTTCAGTGATCTTTATCTTAGAAATGTGAGTTTGTTCTACTTGAGATTGCAGGGGCAGTTCCTTCTGCCTGCTTCAACTATACAGAACATTGTTGAGGAAATGCAAAACATACATGAGTTGGGTCAAACATATACTTTGAGTAAACTTAGTTCACTGTTGAAAAATGATACATCATTATCAGATGAGGACATAACCAAGGTTTGTGAGTGTCAAGGGATTTGATCTGTTCACTGCATGTCATACTGGGCCAATGCGAACAGCTTATTCAAGAGTGAAGTCTTTCAAAGAAAATTTCAACTATGTGGAGCCTAAGAAAATGTTTTTAGGAAAAGATGAGAACAGGATAGATAGGTTTGCTTATTATGTGCCTGTGAGAGAGACTTTAAAATGTTTGTTAGAATCTGATCTGTGGCAGAACTGTGTGTCAGGAGAGCACTCACCCGAAACTCCTTCAGATATTCTATGTGACATTAGTGATGGTCAGATATTCAAAAACAATGATTTTTTTTGCTCAAAATCCATCATGTGTCAAGTTAGTTCTATACCAGGATGCATTTGAAGTTGTTAACCCTTTAGGCTCTGCCAAGACAAGACATAAGTTTTAGCTGTCTATGCATCTGTTGCCAACTTGCCACTTCATGTACGGTCTGACACAGACCACATGTCACTTGTGTTATTGTGTAGAGAGAAGGATTTCAAAGCATTTGGGCATGCTAAGGTGTTCTCTGAACTAATAAGAGACTTGAAGGAATTGGAGGAGAATGGGATTTCTTTATCAAATGAAACAGTCAAGGAAACCTTGTATTGCATTGCTGGAGATAATTTGGGCTCCCATTGCATCGGTGGATTCTCAGAAAATTTCAGCACCTCAACATATTTCTGTAGGTACTGCCTAATAAACAGATCTGACTTTCAGGGTGATCCAAATCTGTGTGGACCACAGTGAACCATTGAGAACTACAATTCTGCTGTTGATCACCTCCAGAGTGAAGGAACATCACCAGATGTGGAAGGAGTAAAGTATAAATCGGTATTTAATTCTTTGAAATTCTTTAATGTCTGTCAGCCAGGTTTGCCACCTTGTCTGGGACACGACATCTTTGAGGGTGTTTTGTCTTATGATGTTGCACTATATTTTAAGTATTTCATAAAGAAAAAGGCTTGGTTCACTTATTCCATTCTGAATCGACGCATTAAACAGTTCAAATACTGTGCTTCTGATGTTTCTACAAAACCATGTGAGGTCAGCCCCCATGGAGCTAAACTCTCAGGTCAAGCTGTACAGAATTGGAATTTTCTAAGGCTGTTGCCTCTCATAATTGGTGACAGAGTGAAAGATACAGCAGATGATGTGTGGCAGTTGACTCTGCAGCTGAAAGATATTGTGGACATGATATGTGCTCAGAAAATCTCTGTCCCTCAGGTTGCATACCTTGATGTTCTTATTCAAGAATATTTAGAGTCAAGAAAAGCTCTATTCCCAGAAAGTGGCCTCAAACCAAAGCATCATTATTTACGTCACTACCCAGAAATGATTCTGAAATTTGGGCCCCTGATCAGACTATGGACAATGCACTTTGAAAGTAAGCACAGTTATTTCAAGAGCTGTGCAAGGAATTTGAAAAATTTCAAAAACCTATGCCTTACTCTGTCTGAAAGACATCAGCTGTTACAGGCGTATCTTTCAGCAGGATCAACAGGCAAGACTGTCTTCCAAGTTAAAGATCGTTCTCCATTTTACTCAGTACTATACAGTAAAGCTATTCAAGATGCAGTCAGACAATTTGGCTTCACTGAGACCAACACAAAGGTCACAGTAGAAATTCTGTATAAGGGAACGTCATATAAAAAAGGGCAATTCCTTGTCAGAGGGAACATTGACTCTGTGCAGTTTGGTGAACTAGTGCTCATTTTGGTTAAAAATGACACTGTTCATTTTCTGATGTCAGTGTACACAGCAGAATTCCTTTCTGAGTACCACCTTTACTCAGTGAGGAAAGACAATGAAAAGGTGCAGTGTCTGAAAATCAGTGACTTGATTGATTTTTATCCATTGCCATCTTACATGAAAGATGGATACCAAATAGTTCCTTTGAAACACAGTGTGTTATCACATTATTAGTTGTCTTGGGACTGTCATTCTGGGGTTAATTGTGCTTTATTCACTTTCATACTCAGAAATGGATGATGCAGAGCAAATCAACATAGGCAGTGCCATCACAAGGGTGTTGCCAGACCTCCCAGCCTCAATCTTGGATATTTTAGTGGAAACACTCTAATCACTGGGGGTAGAGACCACTGAGGATTTACACTTCATTCAGGAAGCTGATCTGCTTACTACGCTGAGACCAATTCAAGCAAGAAGATTGGTAGCTGCCTGGAAACAAACCAGTAAGTAATTTTGACAACCTTTTTTGAAGCAGGTCTGTAACCAAGGATAAAACATCATTTAAATACATTTTGTTGATTCTATTCTTTACAGCACAAACCAGTGAAGGCCATAGCCAGTCAGTGTTGTCCTCTCCATCTTCTTCAACATGCTCTTCAGTCAGTCTCTCTCCATCCTCCACCCATTGGATTACTGCTGCAGACTGGGTTGACAACTTCCAGATCCCATGGATGAAGTTTCCTGACGGTTTGATGCAGTGTTTAGAGAGGGGGGAAAGGCCAAATCCACGGCTACGCAGAGAGATGGTCCGGATTGTTGTTACTGAAATGATGAAACCCTGTGCCTCTCCCAGTACAAAAGCCTCTACAGAAGTTGCCAAAAAAATGATTGCAAAGTATCCACAGTCACTGAAAGATGTGATAGCAGGTGATGTGGTTGGACTAGGATACTACTCACTAGTCAAGCAGTTACAAGCGAGAATTGAAAATGTGAAGCGGTCTTCAGCACCAAGGATAAAGAAGCGCAAACAGGATTCAGATCAGTATGACACAGATGAAATCCCAGGTGAACAAAGGGCAGCTATGCAGGACACCTATGGTTGCATAAAGTGGGAAATGGAATATATGCCAGTGAGTGAGACACCAGAAAGCCAATAGGAGAAGAAAGACAAAATGAAAGCGTTCAGTGAACAGACTAACTTCAGCCCAGGTAAAACAGAAACTCTTATGAAGTGTACCTACTACAGCCAACGTAAAGACATAAACAAGGGAACAGATCTGCAATCCCTCATGGAGGGGTGGCCATTTTTGTTCAAGGAGATTGGCATGACAGTCCACTTCCAAGAGCTCACTGGGATATTGCTGAAAGAGACTTTCCTCACCAATGTAGAAAAAAAGGGAAAACGGCTTCTGGACTTCATGAGAAACAATTGTGCAGACAAGAGCAGAAGAATTCTTCAGGCTGCCACAAAGCTGGAAATTCTGAGAGGACAGTTGGAGGGCTGCTCAGAAGATGTCAAGGATATGGTGCTCCTTCTTCTCTCCTACTTTGATGAAAAAGAGGAGAACCTCTTCCACTACGTTGAGCAAACATGTCTGGCAAAAGAAGTACACGTGGAAAGTTTGCCTGTGACGCCATGCATCATTGTATGTGGTATGTCTTGATAATCAGTTTCACTAAGCTAATGCTAGGAAGTATTACATAAAAAATGTCATGCCTTGTCATGTTTTGAAGTGTTGCTTCAAATCCTAGCAATTTTGGTAAGACTGCTTTTGGATGGTAATGGCTGGTCTGCTATTCTACCTGTCTGTTCTTTGCAGGAACGTCATGCTATGCCGCAAGACAGTTCATGCTGAGTGTAGATGGCAAGGTTGTGAATGACCACATCCCCGACTTCATCTCTGCCATCTGTTTGATGTTTGGAACCTACTACTGCCTCAATATCCATTACCCCGTGAGTCTGGGCTCCACACTTGAGTTCCGTCAGAGGTAAAGAAATGTTTTTTTTTTCTATTAATTAATAAAAAAAAAAATCCTTGTTTAAAAAAAAAAATCAGTATTTTTAGTGGTTGTTTATGAAATTATGTTCAAAGGTGTTTCTTCATGATCAATCCTGAGAGGGGCACAAAAGTTGAAACAAAGAAGAACAAGAAACAGCTATCGGTGAACCCAAGAGTCCTCACTCATCACAAATCTCGCTGACCAGGATTGGAGAGGGACATGTTAAAGATGGACCTGTCCAGCTGAACTGTTCAAGTCTGACCTCTTGCACAGCATAACGTAATTAATTAACCTGTGTATTATTGTGTTGATTATTTGATTATTGATTGGTTTGGTTCATAAAATGTCAGAAATGGTGAAAATGTGGATCACTGTTTTCAATGTCTCTGGGGACTCTTTCAGTTACTTTAAACTGCGGTGTGTTTTCTAGCTGGCTTCTTTTTTTTGTCACTAGAAGCAACTTTCCAGAGAGGACAGATGATGAAAAGAGATGTGGTAACTGAACATCAGTGACTTCATTAAAGTTTGAGTTGTGTTTTCTAGATTTGACTTGGGTTTTTTTTTTTTCCAACAAGCAACCTTTCGGAATACTATTAGTTTACAATTAGGTTTACAATAATTCATAGGTTTTTCAATAGAGATTTACCACAAACAGAACATTATCATTTGTGAAATTTACTGGCATACTGTATTTATTTTATATGTTATCACTGTATTTTTTACAGTGAAATTCTGGCAACCACAGCTGCCAGTATTTTACTGTAAATTATACAGATTTTTTTTATAATATAGATGTTATTTTTAAAGAAAATTACTGTAAACAGATTTACAATAGATGTGTTTTCTACATAGTAATTTACTGTAAACAAAACAATTTTCAACCATGAAATTTACAGTTCCTAAAAAAGCATACTGTAATGTCTTATACATGGTCACCATATTTTTTACAGTAAAATTCTGGCAACCACAGCTGCCAGTATTTTACTGTAAATTATACAGATTTTTTTATAATATAGATGTTATTTTTAAAGAAAATTACTGTAAACAGATTTACAATAGATGTGTTTTCTACATAGTAATTTACTGTAAACAAAACAGTTTTCAACCATGAAATTTACAGTTCCTAAAAAAGCATACCGTAATGTCTTATACATGGTCACCATATTTTTTACTGTAAAATTCTGGCAACCACAGCTGCCAGTATTTTACCGTAAAATATACAGAATTTTTTTTACAGTGCAAATTTACTACACCAACAGTGCAATCAGAGAAATTTGGCATTTACAGAGTTTGGAACTGCTCTTTGAACTGCTTCATTTTTTCTCGAGTCTTCTTGCTCATGTTCTTAGTGATCTGCAGTAGACAGTAATTGTTTTCCACTGACAGGACAGACAATGTTTTAATGATTAGTCATTAGGAAATTCACACAGAGAGGCTGTAAAACTATGTGGAAGTTGTATTAGCACTCCTTATGTTTCCAGGTTACCTCAGGTTGACATTTACATGGCTCAATGGCTTTTTCAACACACCTTGTTGACAGCAGCAAGGGCATGGACTGTTGTCTAAACATAAAATTAATCAAATGATGTGTTCCGCGATAATAAAATTACTGTTTCTGCACATGAAGTCTAACTGTTGACTGTTGCTTGTTAACAAAAAATATCCTATACTTTAGCATTATTTGTATTTACCTTAATATTTAACTGCGTTACTTGTAAAGGGGTCGTAAAGTTTTGCTAATGTTAGCTTTGGTTAAGTTGTCACTGTTAGCTAAGGCATGTGGTGTTAAAATGACCAAATCAACCACTTTATACATACTCAGGGGCATGTTTTATGACTGATGAAGACATGGGGCGGAGGTGGAGAGTCTGAAATGAGCGGTTTATGGGCAAGTAATGTGACCATGCGAGTATCTGTGTAGCTTCACAGGCTGTCCCCATTGGGACGGTTGCCTCAGTTTGTCAGTACTGTGAGAAAACTTAATTACCGAAGAAGCCTGGATGCTAAAACGAGCTTTGGGGACTCTGAGCATGTTTTATATGTGGTCCGAATTTTGTCCATCTACAACAAACTAAGCCCAATGGGAGATCACTTTTGAATGTTTCCAGGGGGCGCTATAGAGTCATTTTGCTCATTCCATGGACAAGACCCCTAATATCCGTAAATGTTCACCAGGTCTGATGCAAGTTTCGTTCAATTGAGAGGACTAGGGCATACCTCAGCTGCCAGCAAAGCTACCGTTGGCAGATAGCACGCGTAATAAAGGTCCGATATCTCACTGCATTGAGATTGCCTTCAATGCTGACAAGTTCTGTTTTGGCTGTGAGAGAGATAATGCCCCACACCATCACATGCCCCCATTGAAAGATGTCACACGATCTGATGAGGTTGGTGACCAGCATTAGGAGGAGATGCCAAGCTGTTGTGGCTGCTTATGGATCTTCCACACACTACTGAGGTCCCTGCCAGTGTAAAATGAATAAAATACCTCATTGTAAAATGGACTAATACGACTCATAATTTCAAATCCAAATTTTTCACCTCCAAGACACTCAGGGGCATGTTTTATGACATTTGGAGTGGATTTGGACAGGTTTTGGGTCAATTCTTTGAAAAAGTTGACACCACCGTTTTTGGTGACTGCGACAGGCGGCGGGTCATCGTTTGGACTGAAAAAATGTCAAAATTTCAAATCCAAATTTTTCACCTCAAAGACACTCAGGGGCATGTTTTATGACATTTGGAGTGGATTTGGACAGGTTTGGAGTGGATTTGGACAGGTTTTGGGTGAATTCTTTGAAAAAGTTGACACCACCGTTTTTGGTGACTGCGACAGGCGGCGGGTCATCGTTTGGACTGAAAAAATGTCAAAATTTCAAATCCAAATTTTTCACCTCAAAGACACTCAGGGGCATGTTTTATGACATTTGGAGTGGATTTGGACAGGTTTTGGGTCAATTCTTTGAAAAAGTTGACACCACCGTTTTTGGTGACTGCGACAGGCGGCGGGTCATCGTTTGGACTGAAAAAATGTCAAAATTTCAAATCCAAATTTTTCACCTCAAAGACACTCAGAGGCATGTTTTATGACATTTGGAGTGGATTTGGACAGGTTTTGGGTCAATTCTTTGAAAAAGTTGACACCACCGTTTTTGGTGACTGCGACAGGCGGCGGGTCATCGTTTGGACTGAAAAAATGTCAAAATTTCAAATCCAAATTTTTCACCTCAAAGACACTCAGGGGCATGTTTTATGACATTTGGAGTGGATTTGGACAGGTTTGGAGTGGATTTGGACAGGTTTTGGGTCAATTCTTTGAAAAAGTTGACACCACCGTTTTTGGTGACTGCGACAGGCGGCGGGTCATCGTTTGGACTGAAAAAATGTCAAAATTTCAAATCCAAATTTTTCACCTCAAAGACACTCAGGGGCATGTTTTATGACATTTGGAGTGGATTTGGAGTGGATTTGGACAGGTTTGGAGTGGATTTGGACAGGTTTTGGGTCAATTCTTTGAAAAAGTTGACACCACCGTTTTTGGTGACTGCGACAGGCGGCGGGTCATCGTTTGGACTGAAAAAATGTCAAAATTTCAAATCCAAATTTTTCACCTCAAAGACACTCAGGGGCATGTTTTATGACATTTGGAGTGGATTTGGACAGGTTTGGAGTGGATTTGGACAGGTTTTGGGTGAATTCTTTGAAAAAGTTGACACCACCGTTTTTGGTGACTGCGACAGGTGGCGGGTCATCGTTTGGACTGAAAAAATGTCAAAATTTCAAATCCAAATTTTTCACCTCAAAGACACTCAGGGGCATGTTTTATGACATTTGGAGTGGATTTGGACAGGTTTGGAGTGGATTTGGACAGGTTTTGGGTGAATTCTTTGAAAAAGTTGACACCACCGTTTTTGGTGACTGCGACAGGCGGCGGGTCATCGTTTGGACTGAAAAAATGTCAAAATTTCAAATCCAAATTTTTCACCTCAAAGACACTCAGGGGCATGTTTTATGACATTTGGAGTGGATTTGGACAGGTTTGGAGTGGATTTGGACAGGTTTTGGGTCAATTCTTTGAAAAAGTTGACACCACCGTTTTTGGTGACTGCGACAGGCGGCGGGTCATCGTTTGGACTGAAAAAATGTCAAAATTTCAAATCCAAATTTTTCACCTCAAAGACACTCAGGGGCATGTTTTATGACATTTGGAGTGGATTTGGACAGGTTTTGGGTGAATTCTTTGAAAAAGTTGACACCACCGTTTTTGGTGACTGCGACAGGCGGCGGGTCATCGTTTGGACTGAAAAAATGTCAAAATTTCAAATCCAAATTTTTCACCTCAAAGACACTCAGGGGCATGTTTTATGACATTTGGAGTGGATTTGGACAGGTTTTGGGTCAATTCTTTGAAAAAGTTGACACCACCGTTTTTGGTGACTGCGACAGGCGGCGAGTCATCGTTTGGACTGAAAAAATGTCAAAATTTCAAATCCAAATTTTTCACCTCAAAGACACTCAGGGGCATGTTTTATGACATTTGGAGTGGATTTGGACAGGTTTTGGGTGAATTCTTTGAAAAAGTTGACACCACCGTTTTTGGTGACTGCAACAGGCGGCGGGTCATCGTTTGGACTGAAAAAATGTCAAAATTTCAAATCCAAATTTTTCACCTCAAAGACACTCAGAGGCATGTTTTATGACATTTGGAGTGGAGTTTGGACAGGTTTTGGGTCAATTCTTTGAAAAAGTTGACACCACCGTTTTTGGTGACTGCAACAGGCGGCGGGTCATCGTTTGGACTGAAAAAATGTCAAAATTTCAAATCCAAATTTTTCACCTCAAAGACACTCAGGGGCATGTTTTATGACATTTGGAGTGGATTTGGACAGGTTTGGAGTGGATTTGGACAGGTTTTGGGTGAATTCTTTGAAAAAGTTGACACCACCGTTTTTGGTGACTGCGACAGGCGGCGGGTCATCGTTTGGACTGAAAAAATGTCAAAATTTCAAATCCAAATTTTTCACCTCAAAGACACTCAGGGGCATGTTTTATGACATTTGGAGTGGATTTGGACAGGTTTGGAGTGGATTTGGACAGGTTTTGGGTCAATTCTTTGAAAAAGTTGACACCACCGTTTTTGGTGACTGCGACAGGCGGCGGGTCATCGTTTGGACTGAAAAAATGTCAAAATTTCAAATCCAAATTTTTCACCTCAAAGACACTCAGGGGCATGTTTTATGACATTTGGAGTGGATTTGGACAGGTTTTGGGTCAATTCTTTGAAAAAGTTGACACCACCGTTTTTGGTGACTGCGACAGGCGGCGGGTCATCGTTTGGACTGAAAAAATGTCAAAATTTCAAATCCAAATTTTTCACCTCAAAGACACTCAGGGGCATGTTTTATGACATTTGGAGTGGATTTGGACAGGTTTTGGGTCAATTCTTTGAAAAAGTTGACACCACCGTTTTTGGTGACTGCGACAGGCGGCGGGTCATCGTTTGGACTGAAAAAATGTCAAAATTTCAAATCCAAATTTTTCACCTCAAAGACACTCAGAGGCATGTTTTATGACATTTGGAGTGGATTTGGACAGGTTTTGGGTCAATTCTTTGAAAAAGTTGACACCACGTTTTGGTGACTGCGACAGGCGGCGGGTCATCGTTTGGACTGAAAAAATGTCAAAATTTCAAATCCAAATTTTTCACCTCAAAGACACTCAGGGGCATGTTTTATGACATTTGGAGTGGATTTGGACAGGTTTTGGGTCAATTCTTTGAAAAAGTTGACACCACCGTTTTTGGTGACTGCGACAGGCGGCGGGTCATCGTTTGGACTGAAAAAATGTCAAAATTTCAAATCCAAATTTTTCACCTCAAAGACACTCAGAGGCATGTTTTATGACATTTGGAGTGGATTTGGACAGGTTTTGGGTCAATTCTTTGAAAAAGTTGACACCACCGTTTTTGGTGACTGCGACAGGCGGCGGGTCATCGTTTGGACTGAAAAAATGTCAAAATTTCAAATCCAAATTTTTCACCTCAAAGACACTCAGGGGCATGTTTTATGACATTTGGAGTGGATTTGGACAGGTTTGGAGTGGATTTGGACAGGTTTTGGGTCAATTCTTTGAAAAAGTTGACACCACCGTTTTTGGTGACTGCGACAGGCGGCGGGTCATCGTTTGGACTGAAAAAATGTCAAAATTTCAAATCCAAATTTTTCACCTCAAAGACACTCAGGGGCATGTTTTATGACATTTGGAGTGGATTTGGACAGGTTTGGAGTGGATTTGGACAGGTTTTGGGTCAATTCTTTGAAAAAGTTGACACCACCGTTTTTGGTGACTGCGACAGGCGGCGGGTCATCGTTTGGACTGAAAAAATGTCAAAATTTCAAATCCAAATTTTTCACCTCAAAGACACTCAGGGGCATGTTTTATGACATTTGGAGTGGATTTGGACAGGTTTTGGGTCAATTCTTTGAAAAAGTTGACACCACCGTTTTTGGTGACTGCGACAGGCGGCGGGTCATCGTTTGGACTGAAAAAATGTCAAAATTTCAAATCCAAATTTTTCACCTCAAAGACACTCAGGGGCATGTTTTATGACATTTGGAGTGGATTTGGACAGGTTTTGGGTCAATTCTTTGAAAAAGTTGACACCACCGTTTTTGGTGACTGCGACAGGCGGCGGGTCATCGTTTGGACTGAAAAAATGTCAAAATTTCAAATCCAAATTTTTCACCTCAAAGACACTCAGGGGCATGTTTTATGACATTTGGAGTGGATTTGGACAGGTTTTGGGTCAATTCTTTGAAAAAGTTGACACCACCGTTTTTGGTGACTGCGACAGGCGGCGGGTCATCGTTTGGACTGAAAAAATGTCAAAATTTCAAATCCAAATTTTTCACCTCAAAGACACTCAGAGGCATGTTTTATGACATTTGGAGTGGATTTGGACAGGTTTTGGGTCAATTCTTTGAAAAAGTTGACACCACCGTTTTTGGTGACTGCGACAGGCGGCGGGTCATCGTTTGGACTGAAAAAATGTCAAAATTTCAAATCCAAATTTTTCACCTCAAAGACACTCAGGGGCATGTTTTATGACATTTGGAGTGGATTTGGACAGGTTTTGGGTCAATTCTTTGAAAAAGTTGACACCACCGTTTTTGGTGACTGCGACAGGCGGCGGGTCATCGTTTGGACTGAAAAAATGTCAAAATTTCAAATCCAAATTTTTCACCTCAAAGACACTCAGGGGCATGTTTTATGACATTTGGAGTGGATTTGGACAGGTTTTGGGTCAATTCTTTGAAAAAGTTGACACCACCGTTTTTGGTGACTGCGACAGGCGGCGGGTCATCGTTTGGACTGAAAAAATGTCAAAATTTCAAATCCAAATTTTTCACCTCAAAGACACTCAGGGGCATGTTTTATGACATTTGGAGTGGATTTGGACAGGTTTGGAGTGGATTTGGACAGGTTTTGGGTCAATTCTTTGAAAAAGTTGACACCACCGTTTTTGGTGACTGCGACAGGCGGCGGGTCATCGTTTGGACTGAAAAAATGTCAAAATTTCAAATCCAAATTTTTCACCTCAAAGACACTCAGGGGCATGTTTTATGACATTTGGGAGTGGATTTGGACAGGTTTTGGGTCAATTCTTTGAAAAAGTTGACACCACCGTTTTTGGTGACTGCGACAGGCGGCGGGTCATCGTTTGGACTGAAAAAATGTCAAAATTTCAAATCCAAATTTTTCACCTCAAAGACACTCAGGGGCATGTTTTATGACATTTGGAGTGGATTTGGACAGGTTTTGGGTCAATTCTTTGAAAAAGTTGACACCACCGTTTTTGGTGACTGCGACAGGCGGCGGGTCATCGTTTGGACTGAAAAAATGTCAAAATTTCAAATCCAAATTTTTCACCTCAAAGACACTCAGGGGCATGTTTTATGACATTTGGAGTGGATTTGGACAGGTTTTGGGTCAATTCTTTGAAAAAGTTGACACCACCGTTTTTGGTGACTGCGACAGGCGGCGGGTCATCGTTTGGACTGAAAAAATGTCAAAATTTCAAATCCAAATTTTTCACCTCAAAGACACTCAGGGGCATGTTTTATGACATTTGGAGTGGATTTGGACAGGTTTGGGTCAATTCTTTGAAAAAGTTGACACCACCGTTTTTGGTGACTGCGACAGGCGGCGGGTCATCGTTTGGACTGAAAAAATGTCAAAATTTCAAATCCAAATTTTTCACCTCAAAGACACTCAGGGGCATGTTTTATGACATTTGGAGTGGATTTGGACAGGTTATTTGGCGGTCAATTCTTTGAAAAAGTTGACACCACCGTTTTTGGTGACTGCGACAGGCGGCGGGTCATCGTTTGGACTGAAAAAATGTCAAAATTTCAAATCCAAATTTTTCACCTCAAAGACACTCAGGGGCATGTTTTATGACATTTGGAGTGGATTTGGACAGGTTTTGGGTCAATTCTTTGAAAAAGTTGACACCACCGTTTTTGGTGACTGCGACAGGCGGCGGGTCATCGTTTGGACTGAAAAAATGTCAAAATTTCAAATCCAAATTTTTCACCTCAAAGACACTCAGGGGCATGTTTTATGACATTTGGAGTGGATTTGGACAGGTTTTGGGTCAATTCTTTGAAAAAGTTGACACCACCCGTTTTTGGTGACTGCGACAGGCGGCGGGTCATCGTTTGGACTGAAAAAATGTCAAAATTTCAAATCCAAATTTTTCACCTCAAAGACACTCAGGGGCATGTTTTTATGACATTTGGAGTGGATTTGGACAGGTTTTTGGGTCAATTCTTTGAAAAAGTTGACACCACCGTTTTTGGTGACTGCGACAGGCGGCGGGTCATCGTTTGGACTGAAAAAATGTCAAAATTTCAAATCCAAATTTTTTCACCTCAAGACACTCAGGGGCATGTTTTATGACATTTGGAGTGGATTTGGACAGGTTTTGGGTCAATTCTTTGAAAAAGTTGACACCACCGTTTTTGGTGACTGCGACAGGCGGCGGGTCATCGTTTGGACTGAAAAATGTCAAAATTTCAAATCCAAATTTTTCACCTCAAAGACACTCAGGGGCATGTTTTATGACATTTGGAGTGGATTTGGACAGGTTTTGGGTCAATTCTTTGAAAAGTTGACACCACCGTTTTTGGTGACTGCGACAGGCGGCGGGTCATCGTTTGGACTGAAAAAATGTCAAAATTTCAAATCCAAATTTTTCACCTCAAAGACACTCAGGGGCATGTTTTATGACATTTGGAGTGGATTTGGACAGGTTTTGGGTCAATTCTTTGAAAAAGTTGACACCACCGTTTTTGGTGACTGCGACAGGCGGCGGGTCATCGTTTGGACTGAAAAAATGTCAAAATTTCAAATCCAAATTTTTCACCTCAAAGACACTCAGGGGCATGTTTTATGACATTTGGAGTGGATTTGGACAGGTTTTGGGTAATTCTTTGAAAAAGTTGACACCACCGTTTTTGGTGACTGCGACAGGGCGGGTCATCGTTTGGACTGAAAAAATGTCAAAATTTCAAATCCAAATGTTTTCAACCTCAAAGACACTCAGGGGCATGTTTTATGACATTTTGGAGTGGATTTGGACAGGTTTTGGGTCAATTCTTTGAAAAAGTTGACACCACCGTTTTTGGTGACTGCGACAGGCGGCGGGTCATCGTTTGGACTGAAAAAATGTCAAAATTTCAAATCCAAATTTTTCACCCTCAAAGACACTCCAGGGGCATGTTTTATGACATTTGGAGTGGATTTGGACAGGTTTTGGGTCAATTCTTTGAAAAAGTTGACACCACCGTTTTTGGTGACTGCGACAGGCGGCGGGTCATCGTTTGGACTGAAAAAATGTCAAAATTTCAAATCCAAATTTTTCACCTCAAAGACACTCAGGGGCATGTTTTATGACATTTGGAGTGTGGACAGTTTGGAGTGGATTTGGACAGGTTTTGGGTCAATTCTTTGAAAAAGTTGACACCACCGTTTTTGGTGACTGCGACAGGCGGCGGGTCATCGTTTGGACTGAAAAAAATGTCAAAATTTCAAATCCAAATTTTTCACCTCAAAGACACTCAGAGGCATGTTTTATGACATTTGGAGTGGATTTGGACAGGTTTTGGGTCAATTCTTTGAAAAAGTTGACACCACCGTTTTTGGTGACTGCGACAGGCCGGCGGGTCATCGTTTGGACTGAAAAAATGTCAAAATTTCAAATCCAAATTTTTCACCTCAAAGACACTCAGGGGCATGTTTTATGACATTTGGAGTGGATTTGGACAGGTTTTGGGTCAATTCTTTGAAAAAGTTGACACCACCGTTTTTGGTGACTGCGACAGGCGGCGGGTCATCGTTTGGACTGAAAAAATGTCAAAATTTCAAATCCAAAATTTTTCACCTCAAAGACACTCAGGGGCATGTTTTATGACATTTGGAGTGGATTTGGACAGGTTTTGGGTCAATTCTTTGAAAAAGTTGACACCACCGTTTTTGGTGACTGCGACAGGCGGCGGGTCATCGTTTGGACTGAAAAAATGTCAAAATTTCAAATCCAAATTTTTCACCTCAAAGACACTCAGGGGCATGTTTTATGACATTTGGAGTGGATTTGGACAGGTTTTGGGTCAATTCTTTGAAAAAGTTGACACCACCGTTTTTGGTGACTGCGACAGGCGGCGGGTCATCGTTTGGACTGAAAAAATGTCAAAATTTCAAATCCAAATTTTTCACCTCAAAGACACTCAGGGGCATGTTTTATGACATTTGGAGTGGATTTGGACAGGTTTTGGGTCAATTCTTTGAAAAAGTTGACACCACCGTTTTTGGTGACTGCGACAGGCGGCGGGTCATCGTTTGGACTGAAAAAATGTCAAAATTTCAAATCCAAATTTTTCACCTCAAAGACACTCAGGGGCATGTTTTATGACATTTGGAGTGGATTTGGACAGGTTTTGGGTCAATTCTTTGAAAAAGTTGACACCACCGTTTTTGGTGACTGCGACAGGCGGCGGGTCATCGTTTGGACTGAAAAAATGTCAAAATTTCAAATCCAAATTTTTCACCTCAAAGACACTCAGGGGCATGTTTTATGACATTTGGAGTGGATTTGGACAGGTTTTGGGTCAATTCTTTGAAAAAGTTGACACCACCGTTTTTGGTGACTGCGACAGGCGGCGGGTCATCGTTTGGACTGAAAAAATGTCAAAATTTCAAATCCAAATTTTTCACCTCAAAGACACTCAGGGGCATGTTTTATGACATTTGGAGTGGATTTGGACAGGTTTTGGGTCAATTCTTTGAAAAAGTTGACACCACCGTTTTTGGTGACTGCGACAGGCGGCGGGTCATCGTTTGGACTGAAAAAATGTCAAAATTTCAAATCCAAATTTTTCACCTCAAAGACACTCAGGGGCATGTTTTATGACATTTGGAGTGGATTTGGACAGGTTTTGGGTCAATTCTTTGAAAAAGTTGACACCACCGTTTTTGGTGACTGCGACAGGCGGCGGGTCATCGTTTGGACTGAAAAAATGTCAAAATTTCAAATCCAAATTTTTCACCTCAAAGACACTCAGGGGCATGTTTTATGACATTTGGAGTGGATTTGGACAGGTTTTGGGTCAATTCTTTGAAAAAGTTGACACCACCGTTTTTGGTGACTGCGACAGGCGGCGGGTCATCGTTTGGACTGAAAAAATGTCAAAATTTCAAATCCAAATTTTTCACCTCAAAGACACTCAGGGGCATGTTTTATGACATTTGGAGTGGATTTGGACAGGTTTTGGGTCAATTCTTTGAAAAAGTTGACACCACCGTTTTTGGTGACTGCGACAGGCGGCGGGTCATCGTTTGGACTGAAAAAATGTCAAAATTTCAAATCCAAATTTTTCACCTCAAAGACACTCAGGGGCATGTTTTATGACATTTGGAGTGGATTTGGACAGGTTTTGGGTCAATTCTTTGAAAAAGTTGACACCACCGTTTTTGGTGACTGCGACAGGCGGCGGGTCATCGTTTGGACTGAAAAAATGTCAAAATTTCAAATCCAAATTTTTCACCTCAAAGACACTCAGGGCATGTTTTATGACATTTGGAGTGGATTTGGACAGGTTTTGGGTCAATTCTTTGAAAAAGTTGACACCACCGTTTTTGGTGACTGCGACAGGCGGCGGGTCATCGTTTGGACTGAAAAAATGTCAAAATTTCAAATCCAAATTTTTCACCTCAAAGACACTCAGGGGCATGTTTTATGACATTTGGAGTGGATTTGGACAGGTTTTGGGTCAATTCTTTGAAAAAGTTGACACCACCGTTTTTGGTGACTGCGACAGGCGGCGGGTCATCGTTTGGACTGAAAAAATGTCAAAATTTCAAATCCAAATTTTTCACCTCAAAGACACTCAGGGGCATGTTTTATGACATTTGGAGTGGATTTGGACAGGTTTTGGGGTCAATTCTTTGAAAAAGTTGACACCACCGTTTTTGGTGACTGCGACAGGCGGCGGGTCATCGTTTGGACTGAAAAAATGTCAAAATTTCAAATCCAAATTTTTCACCTCAAAGACACTCAGGGGCATGTTTTATGACATTTGGAGTGGATTTGGACAGGTTTTGGGTCAATTCTTTGAAAAAGTTGACACCACCGTTTTTGGTGACTGCGACAGGCGGCGGGTCATCGTTTGGACTGAAAAAATGTCAAAATTTCAAATCCAAATTTTTCACCTCAAAGACACTCAGGGGCATGTTTTATGACATTTGGAGTGGATTTGGACAGGTTTTGGGTCAATTCTTTGAAAAAGTTGACACCACCGTTTTTGGTGACTGCGACAGGCGGCGGGTCATCGTTTGGACTGAAAAAATGTCAAAATTTCAAATCCAAATTTTTCACCTCAAAGACACTCAGGGGCATGTTTTATGACATTTGGAGTGGATTTGGACAGGTTTTGGGTCAATTCTTTGAAAAAGTTGACACCACCGTTTTTGGTGACTGCGACAGGCGGCGGGTCATCGTTTGGACTGAAAAAATGTCAAAATTTCAAATCCAAATTTTTCACCTCAAAGACACTCAGGGGCATGTTTTATGACATTTGGAGTGGATTTGGACAGGTTTTGGGTCAATTCTTTGAAAAAGTTGACACCACCGTTTTTGGTGACTGCGACAGGCGGCGGGTCATCGTTTGGACTGAAAAAATGTCAAAATTTCAAATCCAAATTTTTCACCTCAAAGACACTCAGGGGCATGTTTTATGACATTTGGAGTGGATTTGGACAGGTTTTGGGTCAATTCTTTGAAAAAGTTGACACCACCGTTTTTGGTGACTGCGACAGGCGGCGGGTCATCGTTTGGACTGAAAAAATGTCAAAATTTCAAATCCAAATTTTTCACCTCAAAGACACTCAGGGCATGTTTTATGACATTTGGAGTGGATTTGGACAGGTTTTGGGTCAATTCTTTGAAAAAGTTGACACCACCGTTTTTGGTGACTGCGACAGGCGGCGGGTCATCGTTTGGACTGAAAAAATGTCAAAATTTCAAATCCAAATTTTTCACCTCAAAGACACTCAGGGGCATGTTTTATGACATTTGGAGTGGATTTGGACAGGTTTTGGGTCAATTCTTTGAAAAAGTTGACACCACCGTTTTTGGTGACTGCGACAGGCGGCGGGTCATCGTTTGGACTGAAAAAATGTCAAAATTTCAAATCCAAATTTTTCACCTCAAAGACACTCAGGGGCATGTTTTATGACATTTGGAGTGGATTTGGACAGGTTTTGGGTCAATTCTTTGAAAAAGTTGACACCACCGTTTTTGGTGACTGCGACAGGCGGCGGGTCATCGTTTGGACTGAAAAAATGTCAAAATTTCAAATCCAAATTTTTCACCTCAAAGACACTCAGGGGCATGTTTTATGACATTTGGAGTGGATTTGGACAGGTTTTGGGTCAATTCTTTGAAAAAGTTGACACCACCGTTTTTGGTGACTGCGACAGGCGGCGGGTCATCGTTTGGACTGAAAAAATGTCAAAATTTCAAATCCAAATTTTTCACCTCAAAGACACTCAGGGGCATGTTTTATGACATTTGGAGTGGATTTGGACAGGTTTTGGGTCAATTCTTTGAAAAAGTTGACACCACCGTTTTTGGTGACTGCGACAGGCGGCGGGTCATCGTTTGGACTGAAAAAATGTCAAAATTTCAAATCCAAATTTTTCACCTCAAAGACACTCAGGGGCATGTTTTATGACATTTGGAGTGGATTTGGACAGGTTTTGGGTCAATTCTTTGAAAAAGTTGACACCACCGTTTTTGGTGACTGCGACAGGCGGCGGGTCATCGTTTGGACTGAAAAAATGTCAAAATTTCAAATCCAAATTTTTCACCTCAAAGACACTCAGGGGCATGTTTTATGACATTTGGAGTGGATTTGGACAGGTTTTGGGTCAATTCTTTGAAAAAGTTGACACCACCGTTTTTGGTGACTGCGACAGGCGGCGGGTCATCGTTTGGACTGAAAAAATGTCAAAATTTCAAATCCAAATTTTTCACCTCAAAGACACTCAGGGGCATGTTTTATGACATTTGGAGTGGATTTGGACAGGTTTTGGGTCAATTCTTTGAAAAAGTTGACACCACCGTTTTTGGTGACTGCGACAGGCGGCGGGTCATCGTTTGGACTGAAAAAATGTCAAAATTTCAAATCCAAATTTTTCACCTCAAAGACACTCAGGGCATGTTTTATGACATTTGGAGTGGATTTGGACAGGTTTTGGGTCAATTCTTTGAAAAAGTTGACACCACCGTTTTTGGTGACTGCGACAGGCGGCGGGTCATCGTTTGGACTGAAAAAATGTCAAAATTTCAAATCCAAATTTTTCACCTCAAAGACACTCAGGGGCATGTTTTATGACATTTGGAGTGGATTTGGACAGGTTTTGGGTCAATTCTTTGAAAAAGTTGACACCACCGTTTTTGGTGACTGCGACAGGCGGCGGGTCATCGTTTGGACTGAAAAAATGTCAAAATTTCAAATCCAAATTTTTCACCTCAAAGACACTCAGGGGCATGTTTTATGACATTTGGAGTGGATTTGGACAGGTTTTGGGTCAATTCTTTGAAAAAGTTGACACCACCGTTTTTGGTGACTGCGACAGGCGGCGGGTCATCGTTTGGACTGAAAAAATGTCAAAATTTCAAATCCAAATTTTTCACCTCAAAGACACTCAGGGGCATGTTTTATGACATTTGGAGTGGATTTGGACAGGTTTTGGGTCAATTCTTTGAAAAAGTTGACACCACCGTTTTTGGTGACTGCGACAGGCGGCGGGTCATCGTTTGGACTGAAAAAATGTCAAAATTTCAAATCCAAATTTTTCACCTCAAAGACACTCAGGGGCATGTTTTATGACATTTGGAGTGGATTTGGACAGGTTTTGGGTCAATTCTTTGAAAAAGTTGACACCACCGTTTTTGGTGACTGCGACAGGCGGCGGGTCATCGTTTGGACTGAAAAAATGTCAAAATTTCAAATCCAAATTTTTCACCTCAAAGACACTCAGGGGCATGTTTTATGACATTTGGAGTGGATTTGGACAGGTTTTGGGTCAATTCTTTGAAAAAGTTGACACCACCGTTTTTGGTGACTGCGACAGGCGGCGGGTCATCGTTTGGACTGAAAAAATGTCAAAATTTCAAATCCAAATTTTTCACCTCAAAGACACTCAGGGGCATGTTTTATGACATTTGGAGTGGATTTGGACAGGTTTTGGGTCAATTCTTTGAAAAAGTTGACACCACCGTTTTTGGTGACTGCGACAGGCGGCGGGTCATCGTTTGGACTGAAAAAATGTCAAAATTTCAAATCCAAATTTTTCACCTCAAAGACACTCAGGGGCATGTTTTATGACATTTGGAGTGGATTTGGACAGGTTTTGGGTCAATTCTTTGAAAAAGTTGACACCACCGTTTTTGGTGACTGCGACAGGCGGCGGGTCATCGTTTGGACTGAAAAAATGTCAAAATTTCAAATCCAAATTTTTCACCTCAAAGACACTCAGGGCATGTTTTATGACATTTGGAGTGGATTTGGACAGGTTTTGGGTCAATTCTTTGAAAAAGTTGACACCACCGTTTTTGGTGACTGCGACAGGCGGCGGGTCATCGTTTGGACTGAAAAAATGTCAAAATTTCAAATCCAAATTTTTCACCTCAAAGACACTCAGAGGCATGTTTTATGACATTTGGAGTGGATTTGGACAGGTTTTGGGTCAATTCTTTGAAAAAGTTGACACCACCGTTTTTGGTGACTGCGACAGGCGGCGGGTCATCATTTGGACTGAAAAAATGTCAAAATTTCAAATCCAAATTTTTCACCTCAAAGACACTCAGGGGCATGTTTTATGACATTTGGAGTGGATTTGGACAGGTTTGGAGTGGATTTGGACAGGTTTTGGGTCAATTCTTTGAAAAAGTTGACACCACCGTTTTTGGTGACTGCGACAGGCGGCGGGTCATCGTTTGGACTGAAAAAATGTCAAAATTTCAAATCCAAATTTTTCACCTCAAAGACACTCAGGGGCATGTTTTATGACATTTGGAGTGGATTTGGACAGGTTTTGGGTCAATTCTTTGAAAAAGTTGACACCACCGTTTTTGGTGACTGCGACAGGCGGCGGGTCATCGTTTGGACTGAAAAAATGTCAAAATTTCAAATCCAAATTTTTCACCTCAAAGACACTCAGGGGCATGTTTTATGACATTTGGAGTGGATTTGGACAGGTTTTGGGTCAATTCTTTGAAAAAGTTGACACCACCGTTTTTGGTGACTGCGACAGGCGGCGGGTCATCGTTTGGACTGAAAAAATGTCAAAATTTCAAATCCAAATTTTTCACCTCAAAGACACTCAGAGGCATGTTTTATGACATTTGGAGTGGATTTGGACAGGTTTTGGGTCAATTCTTTGAAAAAGTTGACACCACCGTTTTTGGTGACTGCGACAGGCGGTGGGTCATCATTTGGACTGAAAAAATGTCAAAATTTCAAATCCAAATTTTGACTTTACACTGTGTACTCACCAAATGTTTCAGGGTATACAAATCACCACACAAATTTAAGTTGGCATAGCAGTAAGATCCAGCCTCACTGAGTTTCTGTTTTACTCTTTTTCAGAAGTGCAGCCTTCAAATCATATCACAGTTCTTAGACTGTGTTGAAATGCGAAGCAAGACTTGTGATAAATATTGTACGCCATGCTTTTGGTGCACGTTTCAAGCGGGAAGAGATGGTAATGCTATGCTAAGGCTAAGGCTATGCTAAAGAAAGTGATCGCAAGCAGAAAGTTCCTGTATGGCTCACAAGGACTTCGTGGTGGAGCTTGTGTGTCAGCTTTTTGGTATGGGCAAGGCAGGTTTTGTAAATAGTTTCAAATTGTTGTACAAAACCACCTGAGGTTTTTCTTGCATTTTAATGTAAATAGTTGTATGTAACTTTGTTGTTTGCTAAATTTGTACATGCGTGTTTGAAATTTACTATTTATATTTCTTTGAAATATATTGTATAACTGTATTGAAATAACTGTAAAGTCACATGGTTGTGCTTAAAAAAATGGCACCAATCAAAGCAAGGTAAACAATTTTTAAGGTGAAATATAAATATAAATAAATATATGCCTGTCACAGTCACCAAAAATATTGAGGTCAACTTTTCAAAAAAAAAAAAAATCATTAAAATCTGTCTAAATCCACTCCATAAGGCATAAAACATGCCCTGAGTGACATTGAGGTGAAAAATGTGGATCTGAAATTTTGACATTTTTCACTCCAAACGATAACCTACCGCCTGTTGTAGTCACCAAAAACGGTGGCCGAGAGCAAAAACTATGGTGTCACCTTTTTCAAAGAATTCACCCAAACCTGTCTTCGATTCTCCCCAGCACTGCTCCATGTACAATCAACTTGACTAGAGGTCCTATTGACATATGTGAGGGTGTTTTTTCTTTTTTTTGTATCATATAATGCTTTCTTTTCCCAGTGGAGCCCGGTGAAGATGCTTGATGCAGTTCATACTAGACATATACTGCCCAGTCCTTTTCTTCTTGAATCCAGGAAAATATACATTAGTTTTTTCTTTTGTTATCTTTACAAAGTAAAACATAGGTGAGACCTCAACATAATATCCTTTAACTATTCTATCTCAAGAAAACTACTATGTTGAGCTTACATTCAATGGGGGTTGTCAACCAAAGAAGTTTAAATATATAGATTTCTATTGATCACATGGATTAGGATTAAGGTTATTGATTGGTCAGTTCAATATTTTGTAACACCCTATGTCATAATAGCCACAAAAGGCCTTAGTGCAACTATGGAGATTTCCTGAATATAAGTTCAGGAAATCAGAATTGCTGCTACTCATGTCATTTTCTAAATTATTTCCAGGTTAGACTGAACATAATTAGTAACTGAATCCTGTCTGGAAACTTTGTTGTGGTAGAAAAAATGTTGTTTACCGGAGGTTTGAATGAAAATTGAATCATGCCATTGGCGCAATTAAAACCAGGGGTCAGGATTAAGGTAACATGATCTGTAGAGATGCTGAACTTAGATGAGTTTTGTCTCATGATCGGTAATAATCAACAATACTCTGACAAAGAAAGTGTGACTAGGAGAAACACCAAAAACCTCCTCCTGTCTCCTTCTGCCAAGACCTTAAGCAAACATTTGAGTTTCCTGATTGTTTTTCAGTAACTGCTCTGAACATACGTTTTTCTGAAAATACTTCCTTACTGCATTTTCTTTTATTGTCAATGAAAATGATTAATCCTTTGGCATGTACAAATAAACAACCTATTACCAGAAACCAGGCTGAGGAAGAAAGAACCGTAAAGGCTGATGCAGGGTGTTGTCTTCCAGAAACTTTTTATTTCCTTTCATTGGGAGTTGCTGAACAAACAGGCTGTCCAGACAAGTGCTCTCCACACACTCTTACCTACAGTGACTAATGACCTGTGCAGCAAAGTGCGACGACATCCGCACCCAGAACCTCAGACTGTAAACCCTCTCAATGGCCATTTTGCCAGACTGTTTGGATAGTAATGTGTACTTGTGCAAGTATTTGTGTGTACCTTGACTGTGTAGCCAGCTCTTACATTTTCTGACTGTGCGCTGATGTGTTCTGCTGCCACCAAAACATCACTGAGCATCCTGATCTCTGCATGACGGCAGTCCAAACATTAAGCATGTGCCTACACCATCAGGAAGTAACTGCAGTCAAAAAGATGGTCATGGCACAGCTCATTCAAAGTAGTCTTTGCATCCTGATGAAACTGTAGTTAATATGTCACTATACAAATTGCTCTAAAATAGTTTTTGGTTTATGAGTTACTAAGTAAGAGCAGCAGTTTACTTGTTTCACTGAAGTATTTATTATTCAAACAGGGAAATCCCAAAGATAAACTGTTCCGTGGTTATGTTATTCACTTTATTTTTGAGATTATTTAAAGCATCAAAACCACCACAATGATACACACACACAGTATCTGTTCTGCTGAAAAAGCACACAAAGACTTGAAGTGTAGTCAAAAGAGCAGTTTTTTTTTTTTCTTGTGACATCTCGTATTTGTTGAAAATGAGTGTTTCATCATCAAAGAGTATGTGAGGAAATTCTACTCTATGAAGTATGCAATTCCACACACAAAAGAGGAGAGGTGACATATGTAATTTAATCTGCAACACCAAACCTTCCAGAGAAAGCCTTAAAATTGAGCTTCTTGCACAAACGAACTGTATATAGAACAGTCACTAGTTACAACAATTACATTCAAAAAGAAGAGAAAAAAGAAAAGAAAGGAAAAGAAATGCATGGACTCTCATCACTGAAGCACCCTGAAACCTACAATATGATAAATAAAGCTTCATACTGTGATAGCAAACCAGTCTAATGAGCATAATGACATCACACATAAATCGAAACAAATCTTTGATTGATTTTAAGGTTAACATGATGTGAAAGTTAAGTCAGCTTTCATCAGGGTTGTCATATAACAAGGCTTTTTACAAAGTTTGTGAAAGTAGTGCGAGTTTGTTAATTTATGGTGGTCTGTCAGTCTGTCTGCCACTATGGTCCAGACTGACAAATCTCAACACATATTGGATGAATTGTAATAAAATTTTGTCCAACTATCCATGATCCCTTGTAGAACAATCCTAATGACTTTGAGGCTCTCACTCTTCATCTAGTGGTTAATGTTTTCAATTATCCAGGAAAATATCTGTAGTATTTTCATGTTTCTCGGCGGAATAATCCTTATCATTTTGGTGGTCCCCCCACTTTACTGTTTTCTTTTGCAGTTCTTTTTTGGTATGTTTAAAAAGTGTCTTGTTAAAGGTCTTGACCCATCACTTGTGTTTCCTGTGTTTGCCTTGTGGTGTGAGCACAAGTTTAAAATATAATTTATTGAAACCTGTATTACTGGTGATATTATGATTTCACTTTTGGGACACAAACGTTACACAACAATGGTCACAGTTTATTTCCACAGAATTATTCAGTACAAGAACTCACAATGAGCTTAAATACACACAGTAACATGAGAAAATATGAGCTTTCTGTTCCTACCTTAATATTAGAAGTGTATTAAAAGTGTGAAATTAATGTCAACATACTGTATAATTTCAGTTATAAATAAAAGTTAAAGTAATAACAGTATAAAACATATATTTATACTGTTTAAGCAAACATAAATATCAAAGTTATTACAGTTTGTTCCAGAATCATACAGCTGAGAGACATTGTCTTCATTAAGTCTTGAAGATTCTTCACGTCAAATAAATTATTTTCTGATAATTTAAAGTGTTTATTAAGGGCATTGTGAGCTAGAAATGGATATTTCACTTTGACATTTGCCAAGACATCCACAGTTACATATAAGTAAGTAGCTCTACTCCATTTTTCACTTTTCTCCACAATGTCTCTGAGATTGTTGAATGTATAAAGTGGGAGCAAAAACCTAAAAATGTTGTAGTGATGATGAGGTACATGATGATCACACCATGGTGCTTTTCACTCTGTCAAAGATCTGTAGGACCTTTACTGCAGGGACACACCCTTCCCTCACAATGGTGATGGTCCCTGTGGAAAGAGTAAGATAGGCTTGAATTAGAAAGTGTCTGTTAAAACACACAAAAAAGAGAGAATAAAATATGAACATTTTTGACTTGTACCTTCATCAATCTTCAGGCAGTTGACCACAGTAGAAGCAACAAATTCATTAGAGTCTCCATCACACAGAACTCCTTGGATCTTCTGTCCTAGACGACTGCAGCAAAATAAATCGCCATGAAGGGTAGTTGCCAAAAGGCCATTACATGATATAATCAGCCAACAATCAAATTCTTCTGCATGCATGAGTTGAGATCAGATGCTTACTTGATGACCATGCTGTGGTGGGTACTGTCTGGCTCTCCACTGGGATTGGCTGAGGTAATGGCAAGTGGCCCAGTGATGTCACATAGGTGGCCAGTCACAGTGTGGTCAGGGACGCGGATCATGATGCTGTCCTTGGTGCCAACACGGTCATAAGCTGGTCCCACTCCTATACACATCAATTTAAAGGTGAGTTTAATACTGGTAACTTCTATGTTTTTAAGCTAAACTGAGTCATATATGTTCAATTGCAGCTGCCATGGCCAGTTTACCTAGTTTGAACAGCCATTCGCCTTTGCTGACAATGCAGCTGATGCCTCCAGGATACACATTCCTCATGAACTCCCAGAGCAGTGGACTGAAGGGCGGGTTGGCTGCCACGAGCTGCTCCACACTGGAGATGCAGATACAGATGGGCTTCTCTGCTGGTCTGTCCTGGAGCAGGTCACAGATAGCAGGTTGATGAGATTCACATGAAGAACACAACGTTGAAACTGGATTTTATTATCTGTTCCATATTGCACTTCAACTGGCACTTCATTTTTCATTCTTACTTTAATGTTGTAGATTTTCTCTATAGCCTGAGGATTCTTGCAGGAGGCCGCCAGGGCATAGACCGTGTCTGTGGGAATACCACATACTCCACCTTCCTCCAGAAGCCCAGCGATCTTTAGGAGACCACTGGTGAGTCGTGAATTAGCAACAGGACAGGGCAGCTCTGGAGCTGACTCCTGCTTCACTTTCTCCTGAAACAGGTGGAGGGACACATTTAGAAAGTATAAACACCACTATAGAATGAGGAGGAATACAAACTCCAAAGAGAGAATAGAGGAGGAATATGAAATGAGTCTTCTGATTGGTTACCTTTATTAAGGGATGGCCCATAGGCAGCAGTCTCTGTGAGAAGATGCAGTTGACCAGTGATGCCAGAGCTCCATATGTGCAAATTATTGAAAGCAGTGCAAGCATGGCCACTGTAAAGAAACAAAAAATGTTGTCATAATATTTTGATAACTAGATATTTTTGTAGATAGAATTTTAATCTAAGCCAATTTCTAGATTTAAAAACCTATAAAATATGTTTAGAATGAGGCTTTTTCTATGCTTACTCTCTAGTTCGTATGGTAGTCGTTGCAGAGTGGACAACAGGAAACAGACCAGAACAACCTCCATGACTGTTGTTAGAAACAGCAAAACTAGGTTCCTGTAGGCAGCTGATATCAACAACAGAAGACATTACAACTGGCTCAAATATAAATAATTAATAACAATAATTATCTTTTTTAAAGTAAAAAAACAGTGTGGTTTACTTTACCTATCAGCATGAGGAAAGCATTAATTACAAGAAAAGCAATGGCT
The DNA here is from genome assembly GCF_001640805.2 of Lates calcarifer. NCBI lineage: Eukaryota > Metazoa > Chordata > Actinopteri > Centropomidae > Lates > Lates calcarifer. The sequence continues at coordinate 9,108,350 of NC_066840.1, forward strand.
CCTGCTGTAAAGCTGTAGAATGCCTGTGTGGAAAGTTGTAGCAGATTACCTGGACAAAAAACAGCTTGTGATTAGAGTTTTGTGTAATTCAGTCAGAATGAATCTCAATCTAATCACACATTTGTACCAACATACCTGCAAACCTAAACCAGGTCCAGGTTGCCCACACTGCTGCATAATTGGATGAGATGACTGATCCAAAACGGCCACCTCCTGTAACTTGTAGCCGACTGACATAGACCTGGATGATGGCTCCAGAGATGAAGACCCATGGGACAGTCAGATGGAGGAAGGAGGGATTTGTGCTTGACACACTTGCATGGAGGGCTGAGAGAGCTGCAACCCCATTTAAAAAGTAGAACAGGGCGTCTGAAGCCTGGTCTGCTTGGGACAGCACCTCCTGGCCTCCCTGTTTAGACCTGCTGCACTTGAAAGCTTTCTGTAGCTGTTCAGTGGAGATGGGCTGTGGGCCTACAGGGATGAGAGACTTTTCTGCTATGGTGTTGATGAGACGTGAGAAGGTACCATACAGGGAGGCTGCTGTGAATAGGGAGCAAGCTACACCAAAGAAGATGTAGTAACCCTGGAGAGGGATCTGGGGGATTGTTGAGACTGTGAGCAGGACAAAGAGCATGTTGTGGATCAGTTCCAGGACATCCATGTTCAGGCTTCCCACGCAGAGCACCAAGCCTGCCACCACAAAAAACCAGTTCCCTACCATTGATTCCCTCCCTGAGACCACTTTACTGTCCTCAACAATCAGAGCCGACACCACAAACTCATCCCAAGCCTTGATCAGCCAATATGTAGCATGAAGACCAAACTTAGTGGTGTGGTAGCAATCTTGGCGCAGATGGGCGTAATAGCTTGAGAACAGCTGGGCAACTGAGATAATTGAGACCCATGTGGCTCCTAAGCCAAAGGACTGCATATACCTGAAACTGTAGAAAGCAAAGACAAATGGGGCAACAGTGTCACAGAAGAAACCCAAGGCCATGGGCTCTGCATATTTTGTGTTTTTCTTCTTCTCTTGGCCAATGCTCTGGGCACTTGCTGAATTAGCAGTCCCTAGCAGGAGAACATTGAAGAGAGGGGTACCAAAGCCTTTGAGGACTAGACGTTGAGTCAAACCTTTGAGGAGCAATGCAGCTGAACCATAGATGGCAAAAATTAGAATGAGCAACTCAAGAACCCCAGAGACCACGAGAGCCCAGGAGCTAGCTACCAGAGCCACTGCTTCAAAAATTAAGGTGGCAGTGATGGCCCCAAAAACAAAAGGCATAATGTAGTTGACTGTGGCAGAGCAGAAGGCTAGGAGGAAGGACAGGAGGATATAGGGGACCAGACCAGCAATTGCTGACTCTTTGATGGACAGGCATAAATTGCACACTGTGATCTCAGTGGTGGCATTTTGAGACATGTTGCTCATCATGTTAGTGTACAGGGACAAATTGCTCATCATCTCATGTGCTAGAGGTGCTGTTGTAGGAGTTTCAGCCAAGGCACCAAGGTAGATTCGAGTGGCACCATAACTGCCCCAAAGAGCAGCATAGCCAATGAAGGCAGTGCCACTCAGATGATCATATTTTCTGAAGGAAAGCAGTCCAGCCACCAACTGGCAAATACCACCAATCAGGATGAGATGGACACCTATAAAAGCCATAAAATCGAAATTACTACCACAATTTTATATGACCTTTTATTACACTATTTTAGCAGATTTGCCAAATGTTTTACCTGCAAGTATGTTCTCCACTCCTACTGGTGCACTGCCAGTACGAGCTGTATTGAAGTTCTGCAGAAGTACAAGGAATGCACTGATCCCATTGGATAACATGCCCAGCACTCCTGGTTCACCATAGAAACTGGCTGGAAACCCGTCTGATGTTGCCATAGTGTCTTTGTTGCCAAACTGCAACACATGCCACAGAAAACATGTCCATGAATGTGTATAGAGTACTACGTTTTCCATACAAAGATAAAGAGCAATACCAAATGTGGAAATGACCCAGAAGACACTGTTTGTTGCAAAATATGCAAATGCAATACATCATCCAAGTTAAATGCAGAGAGAGAGAGAGAGAGAGAGAGAGAGAGAGGTCACTGTTGTTTGTGGTTGGAAAGAATAACTTATTTTTTAGAGCCTCTCAATGAAAAATAGTAACAAATACAAACTTTAGAATAAAAACAAGATTAAAAGTTAAGTATCAAGTTTTCATAAATTATATATTACAACAACTTTAAGAAACATAAATACAATGTAAAGTACAGATGACAAGCTATTAAGCTCAGCTCAGCTATATTTTGAATAATAGATCATATTGAATTCATAGTCAACCCAGAGCATTCTGCTCCTTCAGACTCTTTTCTGTCTTATCTCTCTAACCACATTCAGAAACCTGAGAGTCTGTGGCCCTGCCCAGTCATAGGAGGGCTGACCCACTGTTACAACATGACAGAAGCAAGACACACAGAGGAGTACGTGTATTCAGCTTTCCTGCTCTAATGACTGGAAAGCAGAAGGTGTGTAAGTCAGCATTTTATCCTTAACAAAAACACAAATATTTAAGACAAGCACTCCATTTACTTACTATTTTCTTTCAGTTCTACTCTTTCAGTTTTGAAGTTTAGCTTATAAATAACAACTTTAAATTCTAATAATTTTATTCTGCAACATGGCCTTCAATCCTTCAACTAACCATTCATTGAAAACATGTTATCACCATCTTTTCATTATGTAGCATTTTAAAGATTAACATGTAACAAAGTGGTGCTAGGAAGTAATAAAGTAAATGAAAATGAAGTCTTACCTGGTGCAGAATCTCTGACGGGTGAAGTGTTGAGTTGTTCTGAAGCAGGGATGAAATTGTGTCATAAATAAGTCTTTCCTGTGTGTAGGAGGAGTTGGTGAAAATTCCCCCACACTATTCTCAAACCTGCAAACTGAGAGGTGACATCACTGCCCCTCACCTTAGACAATGAAGTACCACTCCTTACCCCTCCTCCTCTGAGGACGGTGATGCTGGTTATGATGACGACTACTATGGAAATCCCTGCATTAAATCTCATAAGGCTTTGTTATGGATATGCCTGCCCTTCCCTGTTCCTGGTATCAGTGGTCATTGTGAGTCCTGGGCTATATAAAGCAGGTACCCTCTCAATCCAAAAACATCAGCATCTTCAACAACCTGTTGACTACAAAACGACTGCATCAGAAGAGAAAGAAGAGAGAAAAGCAACAAGAGAGAAACAACTGACTGAAGCCATGATCTCCACACTGCAGGTAAAGATTTAAACATCTTTTTTCAAACCTATTTTATTAGATTAATAAAGATCTGATGTGTAATGAAGGGCATAAATCTTATTTATGTCTGAGAGAGTAAAGCAGATTACTGGGGACACTTAAAACTCCTGTCAGACTATAGTGAAATATTTCATATAAAACTCTAAAATCATGACATAGCTTATTCTGTGCACTCTTTTCTGTGAGTATGTAGTAGGGGAGAATATAACAGATTATCAGCTTTCATATAACACAGTTTATAATGTTAATGTTAATTTTAACATTGAGTATATTACACATGGTGTACCACACCTGTCACAGCACCATCTTGCCAGCACAATGGCTCTTTCAAAAGAGGCACACAAGCTGAGTAGCATTTATGATTTAATTAGATCTGAGTCTAAGAAAGAAATACTCTATTTGTCATGCAGAAAAGCATTAGACAAATGTGGGCTGTCAGAGGACTGCACAAGTCAGCAATTGAAGGTAAAAACAACTTTTTGTACACTTGGTGCCACTTGATTTAAAAAAAATGTATTTGTAGACTGATAAACATTTCTCCATTTACTCACTCCTAACCTCACTGCATTCAGTTCTGAAGCGCCCGGCCCCAGAGGACACAGTCACAGCCAGCTTTGGGAAGTTCATCAGTGAAATAAAAGCCTCAGCATTTGTCCTCCTTAGTCCTCTACCGCAGCAAAAGGATGGTGCTGGACAGCATTGGGGTTGGCCTGATTGGCAGCACGACAGACGTGTTTGAACTGGCCCTGCAGCACTGCCAGGTGAGTCTGAGGGAAAAAGGGGACAAAATAACATTTATATCTGATATGAGGCAGTGAGACAGATGAAAGTCAGTGCCTGACCTTATGTTAACAATCGTCCTGAGTCAGTACAAATGCTGTGTGTGGACAGATGTACTAAAGGAAAAAAAAACTTGGGAACAGATGGGGTTTTTTTGTGCCTGATGACCTTTTTCCATTTCTCTGATTGACATACTATATGACTTACAAAGAAACTTATTCAGCCTCCATTAATTAAAGAGTGATGTGCCCAAGCTATTAAGTTGGTGTAGTGTGTACTTGTGTGTCTGATGACTGTAAAATATTGTACTAAAAATGCCCTTCTGATGATTCCCTGTTTACCTGTCTGTGTCTTTTCCCCTCAGCACATGTATGCTCCAGACGACATCAGCTCTGTTTATGGACGCAGGGGCACCAGACTCTCCCCAACACTGGCAGCCTTTGTCAATGGAGTGGCGGTGAGTATAAATAAGTGGAACAGATGTGTCACCATTGTCCCCAGTAAACCAGACAATTACAGTATTCGCTGAATCCATTACTAAAACCAAACTATGGCTATTTTATTCTCAGCTAAGGTACAGTGTGGGCAACCGGTCACAAGAGGGGTTGATGAAAATACTAAACTGACCTTTCCAAATGAATTTCCATCTTTGTGTCTGTAAACACTGCTTGGCCTCCGTTCCTAAAGAGGCCATCAGGATGCAAAGCTAATTTCTGCAGCCTGCATTTGCTTCTGATGGATGAAGCCTGTTATGGCAATTAAAGAGATTTTCCATTTAAAATACACTGGCCATGGAGAGAAGTTATGGAGTGAATGTTGACCAAGAGACGAGATGGGTGTAGCAAGCTAAACAACATCATTTAAACACAGATGCAGAGTTTGCAGCTCACTGCTGTGTTTCCTCATTCACTTATGTTTTTTGCTTGCAGCATGGAAATTTTATCAGTGACTATCTAATTGTTTTCAGTATTAAAGAAACTATTATGCACATTCATGATTATTGAAATCTTTTTTCCTTCAGACTCACTCCATGGACTTTGATGATACGTGGCACCCTGCCACTCATCCCTCAGGAGCAGTCCTTCCTGCTGTGTTAGCACTTAGTGACATGATGCCCGCTAACAGCAAACCCAGTGGCCTGGACTTCCTGCTGGCTTTCAACATTGGCATCGAGATCCAGGGTCGACTAATGAGGTTCTCTAACGAAGCCCACAACATCCCCAAGAGGTGAGCACCTCAAGCCATGAGTCGAATTGGATATAGATACTGTAATTTATAGGCTAATAGCAGCAGGTGTCGCATTTTATCTAAGCGATTATTTAATAGATATAAAGCCAGTTCCTTGAAGTTTTTTTCTCATTTATATTCAATATGGAGAGCAAGTATCCACATGAGTCTAAAGAGATCCATATTTGACTCTGCTGATCTCTGCAGTGTGGTTTACAAGAAGGCCGGTGCAGTGTAATGTGCGGTTTCTTAGTGGTGTCAATGAGCTGTGAAAGGCGTGTTATTATGTTCCTCTCAGGGACAGCACAGTCTCTGTGGGTCGTGTTAGCGCAATTAGCCATGTGGAGGAGAATATCACACAGGACTCCATTTGGCAAGTGTTTACACGAAATTAAATGACCCAACACATTATTTGCTTGTTTGTCAAGTGCTGAAATGACTAAAAAAACCTGCTTCCTCTAACACCCCTTCTCTGTATGTGGAGAGTCACGTAAAATAGAGGCTGGTTGTACAAAGAGACACCCTTACACACATGAGCTCTGCTGCAACCATAATGACGCACCTATTTAAAATGCTCCTTTGGTCACAAGACTAAGTAGTTTCAAAACAGCTGACCAAAGCTTCTCTTCTCTCTGTTTTTTCTCATCTCCAGGTTTCACCCTCCAACTGTGGTGGGGACAATGGGAAGTGCAGCAGCTTGTGCTCGCCTCTTGTCTTTAAATAACTCCCAGTGCAGTCATGCATTGGCCATAGCTGCTTCTCTATCTGGAGCACCAATGGCTAATGCTGCCACTCAGTCTAAACCCCTCCACATCGGCAATGCTGCACGTCTGGGACTGGAGGCTGCTCTGCTGGCCTCCCGAGGCCTAGAGGCAAGCCCCCTGGTCCTAGATACTGTCGCAGGAGTGGCTGGCTTCAATGCTTTTTATGAAGACTATGTGCCACAGCCTTTAGAGTCACCCAATGATGACGGCCACATGTTCCTGCTAGAGGAGCAGGACATGGGCTTCAAGCGCTTCCCAGCCCATCTGGGAATGCACTGGGTGGCAGATGCCGCAGCCTCAGTCCATAAGCTTCTTGTGGGAGTCGGCCCCGGGACCGTCTCCCCAGCTCAAGTCCAGGACATCCAGCTCAGAGTCCCCAAGTCAAAGTACATCAACAGGCCTTTCCCTGAGTCTGAGCATGAGGCACGCCACTCCTTCCAGTTCAATGCTTGCAGCGCCCTCCTGGACGGCGAGGTGACTGTGCAGTCCTTCACTCCTGCTGCCATGAGCCGCCCCGAGCTGCTCACCCTGCTAAGCCGCGTTCGCGTGGAGAATCCCCACGACAACCCAGCTAATTTCAACCACATGTATGGCGAAGTCCAAGTGACACTTGTTGGGGGAGACATTCTGAAGGGACGCTGTGACACCTTCTATGGTCACTGGCGCAACCCACTGACCAATGAGAGCCTGAGGAAGAAGTTCAGAAACAACGCAGGGGTGGTGCTGCCCTCAGAGAAGGTTGAGAGGTTGATTGATGTGGTGGAGGAGCTGGACAGAATTGGAGACTGCAGGGCCCTTCTTTCACAGCTGCAATGAAAACGCCATAACAGCATGACAGAACTCTTTGTACATACATATATAAAAAGACATTTTACTGAACAGTTTACTAACAAATGTATTTAAATTAACACATTTGTTCACATCAATACTGAAGAATATCACCCATCCAACACCTAACATGCATTTGGTAAAGGTGATGTATGGGAAGCAGTTGAGCCATCTCAGAACATATTTATCTATGTTGCTAAATTATTTTATTATATTATTTTATTAAGAAATCAATATTAAGTGAGTTGTAAGATTTTTCAAATATTCACATACATATTGGACATACATACTGTATGTACTGTACTTTATACTGTGTATTCCTGTCAAACAATGGTTTGCAGCAGCACTTCCTCTTTGACATTTGAACATTGTATTACACAAATATAGCATTTCTGTTTGTGTGTTTTTGTTTTAATAAAATTTCTCAAAGGCACAGTCTGAGATCTTTTTTGATAACAGAGGAAAATGGTTTTGAGAACATTTTTATCTTTTCTCTTTGGCTCAAAAAATACTTACATCTCCTCCTGTGAGTGCTTAACTATTTCAATTGAAGAAGATAAGAGTCTGTTTAGAAAATAAGTGAATAATGAGGTCACAAAGGACAACACATTAGTCTGTTATCAGGTAATCACAACCAATAAATCATTAAACGTTCTTGTGTCCTTCAGTTGAAACAAATCGGAAATTTGTAGAGCAAGAAAGGTTATCTGCAATGTGTACAAAAGTTAGACTCCCATAAAGGTGCTCTTCTTTTTCAAGTGCGCACATTTCAAGGGCAAACAGAAATGTGCAGCTGTGTTTTAAATGAAGGGCATTGCTGGGAAAAGAGAGATGTTTTGCCTAAGTTAATATTTGGCAAAAAGTCTGCAAAGGAGGAAATGGACGCCCATCTTTGAGACACTAGGGCTCTGTTTCAGGAACCTGCGCTGCTCAGCACTGCATGGGACAAAGGGAAACCAACATGTGTTAGCCCTGTCAGGGCAGGCCTGTGTGTGTTGGTACAGCTGAACCAGCACAGAGGTGTTTTGCAGTGTTGATAAACCTTAATAATATAAACACAAAGAAGAATTATTTTTTGTTATTAAAGTGAGTTGCAGGTCAATCCAAAAACTATATCACAAAGTTTAAAAGCAGAAATCTTTAAGAAAACAGAGAAATCTGCACTGTTAAGGGTAATTGAACTAATTTACAGTAGTAATTTATTATGTTTGGTCTTATCTGACAAAAAGCCATCCAACTTTTTGCATGAATTATTTTATAGTCTTATCTCTGTTATTCAACCTAAAACACAGTATGCAACAAAATATAATGTACAGTGTACACACCTGATCAGTGCCATTAAAATGTTAAGTAAACATCACAGGTGTCATCACTGTTTTTGCAGTGATTTATAACTGAACTTAACCAACTATGTTGGTCACAGCAAGAAGGTTCTTTTCTGTGTGGAGTTTGCATGTTTTCCCTGTGCCTGTGTGGGTTCTCTCCGGGTACTCTGGCTTCCTCCCAACATCCAAAGATATGCACATTAGGTGAATTGTGTAGTGACTCTAAATTGCCCATAGGTTTGAATGTGAGTGTGAATGGTTGTTTGTCTATATGTGTTGGCCCTGCAATGGACTGGCAGTCCGTACAGGGTGTACCCTGCCTCTCGCCAAATCACAGCTGGGATAGGCTCCAGCACCCCCCTCCCACGACCCTTAACGGATAAGCAGTATAGATAATGAATGAACTTTACCAACTATTACGTTATGTTGGAAAAAGGAAGTTAGTTTTTGTGTAAAAGCAGGAATTGATTACCTGTATTCACAGCTTTTAGATAAAGAAAACTGGTCAGCACAGTGTTCTCAGTGTCCACAGCTTACACTGTATCCTTTTATTCATTCAAATTAACAAATGAACAGTGACTGTATTGTGCTTCGTGTTCTGTCCTGAAAGCAAGATTGATTTCAATAAACATGTGAGCTCATCTCATGGTGAGTGAAATTGACTAAAATCATTTAGACTAGACTGCTTCGGTCACCACAACCACTTTTTCCATCCTTTTTAAGAGAATAAAATACATATGTATAAAATACATACGAGCAGATTTCCATAAGAGTTCACAAGTTAGGTTACAACTACACAGTCCCTTCTCATTTCATATAGAAGTATCAGTTTAAGTATCAGTTTAAGTTATTGCTGTGTTGACCATCAGTGCTGTTTTACCTTCAAGATCTTTCCCTGTGTCATAAAACAAAGCAACAGAGATAAAGTTTTCACAGAATATTTCTCAAGTACAGTGAATCATGGCCTCACTGACTGATGTCATTGTCACTGACACTTCCTGCATTTTACCACAATATTGCCAGGAACTCCTACGGTAAATACTGTAAAAAAAAAAAAAAAAAAAAAAAAAAAAAAAGGCCCTGTGCAGCTAACAATATCACATTAGATGTTGAAGTGTAACATAAGCAGTTGGTTTTCTATCAGGATACACTCAGTAACAAGGGGGGAAATTTGGCCACTGTAAGCATGAATTACAGGGGTATAGATTCCATACTCTCTCCACCCACAACAATACATCCACCACACAACAGTAGTGCTCTTTGTCTGTAGAGCAGACAAGAGCCTCTCTATCTATAGCTGTGACATAGATGGAGTTTCCATACAACAATTGCTAAACAGGTTGCTTTTGTTGTTGAGGTTTACTGTCAGGAAACTGAGACATGATGGTCCTTTCCCTTTTCTGGCTGTTGATAACCCACCTTACAATTACTGTATATGTATATAATCCATACCATTTCTCACACACAGGTATCAGAGTAAACAGGAGTAATTACCGGGTCATCACTGGTATCATCTTGTCAGTGACATGTCTGTGTTTTGATGGGGAAGGTGAGATTTCAATGGAACAATGGAACAATGGAACAGCAGAACAATGGAAGGTGTCTCTTGCTCTTTTGTGCAGCTTTCAGGAAAATTGATCAATATAGGAAATTGTGAATCGAAGAATGGAATATTCAGTACTGAGAAAAGACCAGGTTTGGGAAAACACTCTTACTCACTGACCCCATATTTGGCTCATTTTTAGCTCATTTTGTCTTGTACTGTTTTGTGCTGGACATGACTGACTCAATTCAATACTGTAGAAGTAAACAAAGACACTAAACCACTAAGACTTATGACTGACTGCAAAAACTCATCATCTCCTGAAAACTTTCCCTTTTACTTAATCTAACACTGATACATGCAAACTACTTGGTGACCTTAAATACATCCATGTATCTTTTTTTCTCTTTCTTGTCTTTTCAGTGTATGTGAATTTTAAATGCAAAAATGTAGTATCTTGCATATTTCAAGTCTTATTCTGACTTTCCAGTCTCTTAGCTGGAAAGTACGATGTATAAAACAATCTCATAGTCTCAACCACAACACAAGCAAGGAAAAAAAAGGTATGATTACTGTCCTTGCAATATAAATTGAAAAATTATGTTTATCTTAATAATTGACTGCCATTCTAGGTTTTTATTCTTCCCTGTTGAGCAGGACTAATGATGATTTCCTCTATTAAAAAGGATAAATTATTATCATCAAAAGGCTTGCAGAAAATGAAGTTAAATAAACTGAGCAGATATAACAGAACTTTTGTACAAGAGCCTTTTATTTCCAGTTGAATGAGTCGTGTTTTTTACATCTGTTTCTCTTCACAGAATATAACCGTTCTTCCCATTAGACTGCATACTTTACATGTTGATTTAAATAAGATTTTTTGGAGTTTTACTATAAAAATACTGCCTCTTTTATGCATGATTTAAATAGAACTACACAGGAACTCTGTCTTTGCACAGTCAACTGATGTTGTCTACACCAGTCTACATCTGAGTGCATGTGTTCATTTTGGACTAAAAACAACTCTAACAGTAACTGTACAGAGTAGGCCAAGTGGACAGAGGCTTTGCAAGGTTTGATGTTTTTTCATGTGTTCACAAAAAAGACCTGAGAATTCTCATGAAGCCTCTGATGTTGGCTGGTTATAGTTTGACACTTCAATGAGATTGTGGTCTGGATCTCTGAAGTACAGAGAGGTGATGGTCCCCACAGCCCCACTCCTCTCCACTGGACCCTCTTCTATCTTGACTCCACAAACCTGTAAAGGAGAGGAAGCAGCAGAAACTGACACTGAGTACTGCAGTGGTGCCTGAATCCCCATAACTCATGACAGAAGTATTGGGTTAAGTACCTTCAGATGTGCAGCTACAGTGGCCAGAGGGGTTCTGGTGATAAGGCACAGGTCTGCAGAGCCTGAGGTTGGATGCTTAGCTTTTGGCTCAAACTCGTGTCCCAGCTGGTGAAGGTTAAACTTCTGTTGCCCAAAACCCAGAGCCTTACGGTTTCCCTTGAAGATGTAGAGATGTCATGTGTGAATACAGAGAGGTGTTTGGATGCTCAAGGTCCCTGACTGAGTGGTGAACTTTTAATCAAAGCCTGCCATCTAGTGGATTTTCTCTCACACCAAAAGCATAAGAATATTTCTTTTTTCTTGATCCCTGTGCAAGGCATAACACGTCTCATACGGTTTTATACTATACTACTATACAGTATTATCACACTGTTTTATTATCTGCTTAAGATTTTAGCCATTACAAACAGTTTAAACAATAGCATATGGTTATATTATGGTTTGTTTTCCAATACTTTTTACGTGTATTTCACACTGATATGGAGCATCTGATCATGAGGCAGCAGGAAAGCACAGTGGGCGAACATCCTGACATCCTTCTACTGGAGACACAACTATATTTACTTTA